>NC_054480.1:142454272-143194272 GCF_017639515.1 Carcharodon carcharias
TGGCCCCATGGCCCCACCCCCAGGATTACCCACGCTTAGGGCTCATTGGTCAGATTCTCCAAGAACAATCACGTCAGTAGTAAAGGCTATACCTTCAATACTACATTTCTTTCCCCTTTAGTTTTTTTTACATTTCCTATTAACAGAGAACATTTGAATAACCCACAACAAAAGTCAGGCGATTAAAGATTAAGTCTCTGAGGTGGCTTCCTTATTCAGTTAGAGCGGCGTAACTCTACTTCTTGAGGTTCTTCCACTAGATCGACATGATCAGGAACTGCAGCACCAGATGATCATTAGAAAGTGACATTTCAGGGTTAGACAACTCTACAAAGACATCAGGCATGTCTATTCTTAGTCGATCTAGCACCTCAGGCATTAATGGTTCAACGTTAATCACAGGCAGAATAATTGGTTTTTGGAATGCGTCTCCAATCCTAAAATGATCCACATGTTTTTGAACAATACAGTCTTCCACCTCTAACTGGAAGGACAAGGGACCAGTTTCTGAGACAGTTGTACCAGGAACCCAGCAAGGCCCACTTCCAAAATTCCTCACGAAAACTGTATCTCCTAAAGTAAGACAGGTTTCTGCTTGAATCAGATAACTTTATTACAGAGAGCTTTTCAGAAGCTACATGCTTGAACCAGGTCCTCAACTAGAGGCCACACCCCCCTGGATTATCCATGCTTAGGGCTCATTGGTCAGAGTCTCCAAGAACAATCACATGACTCCTGACAGGCTGTAGGGAAGGCTGATCAAGCTTTTCCATGAACATCGTGATTCAATTTTAGATTACCCTGATTCTTCTTTACCTTCCCCTCTAAGTTTGGAAACACCAAACTTAAATTTGAACGTAGGCAGCGTTTCATCAATAATTCTGACAGTGTTGAACCTGTAATTGAATGAGGCATCTTACAATAATTGAGAAGAAAGTGGGAAAGTCGAATTTCTAGAGTACATTTGGATAACCTCTTCATTTCAGATTTGAAAGTTTGCTGAATTCTTTCAGCTAAACCATTTGATGAGGGATAATATGGTGCTGTTTTTATATGTCTGATTCCATTTAAACTCATGAATCTCTGAAACTCTGTACTGGTAAAGACTGTACCATTATCCAAAACGATGACCTCCAGTAGGCCATATAGCTTTTCAATGACATAGCTTTTCAATAGTTGCGCTTGATGCCGGAGATCTGGCTTAATACACATTCATCCATTTAGAACGCGTATCTACGATCAATAGAAACATACCTAAGAATGGTCCTACATAATCAATATGTAGTCTAACCCAGGGTCAACCAGGCTACTCCCACGGATGCAGTGGAGCTGAAACAGGTAACTTCTGTTATTGCTGACAATGGAGACATTGACCATGCTTTCAATGTCATTGTCAACGCCTGGCCGCCAGACATAGCTTCGCGCAAGCATTTTCATCTTCAACATGTCTGGGTGCGCATTGTGAAGTTTTGTCTAGAGTGGTTCTCTATTTTGTGAAGGAACGACAATCCTTGATCCCCACAACCAGATCCCAACTTGACAGCTTAACTCCGTTTTTTCAGGCATTGGAATGGTCTCATCTCATCAGACACCGGTGAATTTGACCACCCTTGCAATACAAGGTCTCGGACTTTCGACAAAATTGGATCTTTGTTTGTCCAATTCCTAATTTGCTTCACACGTATAGGCGAAGAATCCAAGAAATTCAGCACAAGCACATCTTCTTGTGGCACTGGAGCATGTACAATGCGACCTGGTAACGGAAGGTGACTGAGAGCATCCGCACTTGCAACATGTAAGTTAGGACGGTGCATAAAGGTATACCCATACACAGATAATATCAAAGCCCAATGTTGAATTCTTGCTGAGGCTATTGGTAGAATGGCCTTATCCTCACTGAATAAACCCATTTATGGTTTATTTCTGACACTATGGTGAAATGTCGTCCATGCAGATACTGGTGGAATTTCTTCACTCCAAATGTCACTGATAAACCTTCCTTTTCTAATTGTGAATAACCTTTCTCGGCTGTAAAGGGGGTTCTGGGGACATAGCCAATTGGCCTTCCTGATCCATCTTCCATTCTGTGTGACAACACAGCTCCCACACCATAAGGAATCGCATCACATGTTAATACCAATTCTTTTGATGGGTTGTAATGTACCTGTAAACGTGATGACTGTAATAGCTTCATAACTTTCACAAAGGCTGCTTCTTGTTGTGAATCCCATGACCAACGAGATTCTTTTTTAACAACAAATGGAACAGTGCTAACACGGTTGACAAGTTTGGTAAGAAGCGGCTATAATATTTCATCATGCCCAGCAAAGTCTTGATTTCAGTTACACTGGACGGAGAGGACAAAGAATTTCCCTAACTTTCTCTTCTACCAGATGCAAACCCATGGCATCCACCTGGTGACCCAGGTAATTACCTTCCTGCACTTGGAATGTACATTTCTCCTTCTTTAATAATACAGCGGCTTCCAACAATCTTCTTAGCATCTCCTCCAGGTTGGCCAAGTGTTCGGCTTCAGTTGACACTGTGATCAGAACATCAGCTAAGTATAGTACTACTTGGGGAAGCCCTTGCAAAAGACTCTCAATTGTCCTTTGGAAGGTTGCACACGCAGATGAAGGGTGGGCGAATATATTGATACAGACCCTTGTGTGTGTCGATGGTTACATACCCTCTAGATGTGCTATCCAGCTCTAACTGTTGGTAAGCATGGCTCATGTCCAGTTTGGTATAGGATTTGCCTCCAGCTAACTTTGTGTACAAGTCATCTGTCCTCAGGATAGGATAGTTATCTAGTTTGGCTGCCTCGTTCACGGTCAATTTTTAGTCCCCACAAATGCATATAGTTTGGTCAGGTTTCACCAGAGGGACTATGGGCACTTCCCATTCCGAGAATTGGACAGGTTGGATTAGTTTGTGGAGTTCACCATCACGCCATTCGGCACTGTTTACTCGCAGAAGCCAACGTTGATTTGAAGTGCGTCCTGGAAATAGCACTCACCACGGAAAGTGCTGCAAGAGACTCTCAGGCTTTACAACAAGTACAGCATGGTGCTGTTCATCATGTGGGGCAGGAGCCTATCGCCAGGCGTAGCACAAAAACCAGAGACACAGCAGCTTTTCTAACCGGCACAGTACTGCATCCACCTTCTCCTTTAGGGTATAAAACACAGGTCTGGTCTTAAAGAAACAGGGCGTTGCCTGAGAATCCGCATATATTTTTTGCTTGCAAACCTTTTAACTTTCCTAATTCATCCCGAAATACACTGTTGTATTTACTTAACTGTTCAGGAACTCCTCCTGCTCTCAAGTGAAATATTTCAGACTGGTTGAGCTCATTTCTTTGTAACCAGTCTTGGCCCGGAAGACGAGGTCCTTCACCTGTCACTATGATCCACTGCTCCCTGTTGCCTATAGGACACAGGTAATGTGCCGATGCCCTTTACCTGTATGGATTCTCCAGTGTATGTCTTCAATTGAGTCGTTGTTCGCTCCAGATTCAGTGGCTGGGTACCTTCATTTAGGTATTTAAATGTATGCTCTCCCACCGCTGTGGCTGAGGGTCCCGTATCTGCCTCCATTATTAGTGCCTTTCCGTTCACTTGGATTGTGATGGGATTAGGTTCAGTTTTTACTGCTGTGACATGGCCTTTCCTATGGCAGTAATGGCATTCTGCCTCCTTGAATCTGCAGGTGTCCGGTGTGTGGTTACCCCCACATCTATAACAGATTAACCTCAGAGTCGCCACTGGGTCGTTTCATCTTTCCAGCAGTAGAGATTGTCTCTCACTTCGCTGCTGCGTCTCTGGTTTTTGCACTACGCCTGGTGGTAGGTTCCCGCCCCCACATGATGAACAGCGCCATGTTGTACCTGTTGTAAAGCCTGCGAGTCTCTTGCAGCACTTTCCGTGGTGAGTGCTATTTCCAGGACGCGTTTCAAATCGATGTTGACCTCTGCAATAAACAGCGCTGAATGGCGTGATGGTGAACTCCATAAACTAACCGGTCCTGTGACATATCACTGAGTGTGTCTCCGAAGTCGCAGTTCTCAGACAACTGCTTCAGCTGCACTATATAGGTTGCGATGGACTCTCCCGGGGCCCTTAGTCTGGAGTTAAACTTAAACCTTTGCATTATTACAGATCACTTCAACTGAAAATGCGTCTTCACGAGGTCCACTAATTCATTAAAGGACTTAGCATTGGGCGTGTTCAGGGCTGTCAGGCTGTGTGTGAGATTGTCTGTCTCACTATAACATACCCGCAAAAGGGTTGCCTTCTGATTCTCCTCTGTGGTCATTTCGTTCGCCACAAAATAAAAACCAAAGTGCTCTACACACTGGCTCCAGCCTCCCCTAGTCGCATCGTTAAGGTCGATCCTGCTGAAGGGAGGCACGAATGGTGAGTGTAATTTCCTTTCTTTTCTTAGGATCTGATGTCCTCACATGTACAAGGTGAGGGGCAGCATTGGAGTTATTTTACCCTCATCGCCAAATCTGATGTCCCGGACAACATGAGACAGATAACTTTATTCCAGAGAGCTTCTCAGCTGTTACGTGTTTGAACCTCGTCCTTGGCTAGGAAGACACGCCCCCTTGGATTAGCCACGCTGAGATCTCATTGGTCGGCATCTCCAAGAACAATCGCCTGACCCCCCCCCCCCCGATAGGCAGGAGGGAAGGCCACACCTCCAGTTAATCCAGCTGTGTGATGCAGCTGTGTGCTCAACACTCCGCATGGATCTCCCACAGACTCCCCAGGGATGAAACCGAGGCATAAACGTTCAGGGCTACTGTCACCTTCAGAGCCACTGGCATTGGGTGGCTGCCTACACAGTTTAAGGCTATCCCGGGGTCGGACGGAGAGGGGACTGTTTCCTGGGAGGGGCGGCGCCTCCTTTGGCACTGAACCTCTGTCATGTCCAGGCAGCTGGATCACTGCCTGTAAACCCCACCAGCTGGGTACTGGCGCCTTCTCCTGACCCCTTCTCCTTTGCAACGCCTGTCGGGCCCTTAACCCCGACTGTGGGCTGTGCCCCTCGACCCTGAGAGCAGACCCCAGCTAGCGCCTGCGGGCCACTGACCTCCTCTCCCTTCTTGCCCTCTCCTCCTCTTCTGAGGTGGTCCCTCCAGCAGGGTACACAATCTCCATGCCCTTCCTGAAGCCTTGCTGACTCTACTTAATTATATTGGGTAGGCGGGCCCATTGGGAGTGGGCGTGGGCAGCTGCGGAGCTGATCGCTGCCCGCAATCGACGGTGCGCCGCCATTTTACGTGGGCGGGCCAATTAAGGCCCTCCCAGCGTGACGCAGGGCCCGGTAGCGCTGAGTGCTACCTGTGTGGGTGGGAGGCGGAGGGAGAGTTGGGGCCTGCGCTCTTTCTCAGGGAGATTAAGTTCGTACTGAAAGGTTTAAATAAAGAAAGGTTCAAATTATTCAGACATGTCCCCTCATGTGACCGTGTCACATGAGCTGGGACATGTTTATGAACGGTGAAAAAAAAATGCATTTATTTAATAAAACTTTCAGGAAACCTCATCACCCCCATGGATGAGGTTTCCTGAAAAATGCAAAGGCCACTTGGGCTCTTCACCTGCCCCTCCCCGACCTTAAGGATGGACGGACAGCCCTGTTAATTATTTAAATTAGTTCCCTAAAAGCCTTAACAGGCCTTTGACAGTTCAGCAGGTGCACAGCCACCTCTGGAGCATGCCGGCCGGATGAAAGGTCTAAATGATGCTCGGTGACATCGGGACAGAGGCCTGACATCACCAGGCGTCATTTTACACATCAGTGTGCCTAGCCCACCAAAATCCTGGCCATCGTACGTTTCCAAATGCTCTACTGTGACATCCTTTGTAATAGACTCTAACATTTTCCTAAAGACAGATGTTAAGCTAAGTGGCCTCTAGTTACTTGTTTTTTTGTCTCCCTCCTTTTTCAAATGAGGACATTAAATTAGCAGTTTTCCAATCCTCTGGGACTTTGCCAGAAACTAAGGATTCTTGGAAGATCACTACCAGTGCATCCACTACCTCTGTCGCTACTTCCTTTAATATCCCAGGATGCAACCCATCAGGTCCAGGGGACTTATCGACCTTTAGCCCCATTAGTTTCCCTGGTACTTTTTTTCCAGTGACACATCGTGACTGTCCCCCGCCCACACGACAAACATTAAATTCAGGCCAAAATCCGGTAAAGAACATCACAAAAGGGACAGAAACATGTTCTGAGTATAATTTATTCCTTGAACATAAACAGGCGTTGTATCATTTCTCACCGCCATTCCATTAGGCAGACGGTTCACCACGTGACAACGGAACTTGGGGCAGAATCTTCTGGTCGGCGTGTGATGGTGGGACCCGCACATCGACGCATAAAACGATGCTGCGAGCCCGCCGAACTGTCAAAGGCCTGTTAAGGCCATTTATCAACTCATTAAAGTACTTGTTGGGGCTGCTTGTCCAACCTGAAGGTTGGCGAGGGGGCAGGTGAAGAGCCCAGGCGGCCTTCAAACTTTTCATGGAACCTCATCCACGGGCGGGATGAGGCTTCACGAAGGGTTTATTACTTTAATAAAATTTGTAATTAAAATTCATAGGTATGTCCCAGCTCATGTGACACTGTCACATGAGGGGTCTTGTCTGAATAATATTTTTAATTTTTTTTTCACTTACTCACGTGCATATTAGTCTCCCCGATGCAGCTCCGAGCCTCAGGGAGATTTCTACGCTCTTTCCCGTGCGTGTGTGAGAGAGAGAGAGCGCAGGCCCCGACTGTCTCCCCCCCCCACCTCCCCAACCCCCACCCCACCACCCCACCCCCACCCCCACCCCCGACTGTCCGTCACAGGGAGCGCTGAGCACATCCGGGGGCCTTCATTGGCCCACCCACGTAAAATGGCAGCGCGCAGCCAATAGCGGGCAGCGATCAGCTCCGTGCCCGCACACGCCCACACCCAATCGGCCTACCCGACGGGGAGAAAAATTCTCACCTTGGAGTTCGATGGGACCAGCTGGCAGGAGCCAATAGTTTTACTGAGAAAAAAAATGTGCTTCGTGTTGACTCGTTTTCAGCATTTACCTTCTTTTCTCTGTGGCTCCGTGTTCTGGCGTGCGGGCTCCCATTTCACTCTATATTTCCCCCAGTATCTACGCTCAGATTTTTTTCTTACTCATTCGTGGGATGTGGGCATCGCTGGCTAGGCCAGCATTGATTGTCCATCCCTAATTGCCCTCGAGATGGTACCAGTCCCGGATGTTAGATATATGGCCATTCCAACATTTAATCTAACACCATCACCTTTATCCAAATGGCAGCAGCCACACCAACGTTCTATGTGCCTCCTGAGTAATGAGACTGGAATGTGCCACTTACTTCTCTCTTTTCTTGTGACAACCCAAGGGCCCCGCCCTCATGACTTATTCTTCTTGCCCAACTAAGTTTCACCATATTCCTGGAGCATGGAAAGTCCTTATGTAAATGTTCTTTGTTAGATTAACAGTCTTGTGCGTACTTCCTTCCTGTGTCACAAAATCGATTTCTTGCAGCAAGTTCCCCATCACAGATTATTGATTTGATGGAAAAGAACTGGATTTGTTCAGTCACAATCTGTGGCCCTGGTAATAATACACCGCTGCGTTGTATGGCATGATGCTGTATTCCCTGACTCAAATTCAGCAAGTGCTCAGGAGATATGCTGGTAGTGTGAGAAATGGAAAAGCTAAATATTCCAGATGCTGTATGTCTGAACTTAAAAAGAGAAGACGCTGGAAAAGCTGAACAGGTCAGGCAGCATGTGTGTGTAGACAGAGTTAATGTTCCAGCTCGCTGAGCAAAGATTCCAGCATTTTCTGTATTTATATAGAAAAATGGACTCTAATATTTATTAATGATTAGTTCATGAAGTTGTCATCAGAAGATTACCTGAGGCTTTTATCCTGAGATCCCCGCTTTTTGCAACAATTACAAATGATCTTGGTAAAGCCGTTAAAAACAGAACGTGCAATTATATACAAAACAAAAACAGAATTACCTGGAAAAACTCAGCAGGTCTGGCAGCATCGGCGGAGAAGAAAACAGTTGACGTTTCGAGTCCTCATGACCCTTCAATAGAACTGATTGAATATTATATAATTATATAATTGTAAGGGAACAAGGAGCATTCAGGGGATGGGGTTAACATTAAAAGAGATCCATGAATTGAGGTGAAATGTAAGAGGAATTCACATTGAGATTTAAAAGTTATTATATATTATATATATTATATATTGGTATTTATATATATTATATACATTATATATAGGTATTTATATATATTATATATATTATATATTGGTAGTTATATATTATATATATTATATATTGATATTTATATATATTATATATTGGTATTTATACATATTATATATTGGTATTTAATGTGATTACAGAAAGAAGAAAGTAACTAATTTAAATGTAATCATTGGCCACACATTGAATAAAAAGATACCCCAGTATTTGGCTGAATTCCTTCCTTCTTGTTCCATTAATTCTCTTTTTTTTTCTCTCCTACTGAAGGTTTAACTCTTTGAAGGATATTAACTCTTTGAAGGAGTAGCCATGCTACATGTGGAAGTCTAAACAACGTCAACAGGATTATATAACAGGGTCCCGTTCTCAGTATCCACACTCATGCACTTGTTACAAGAGTCACTGGGTAGCAATCAGGAACTGAACCCAGGCTGATGTTTTTTTCCCCCTTCCCAGTCCAAGGTACTGAGGTAATTGTAGAATTGCCACCTCAAATCCAGCCCAGAACAGTTAACTCAGTGCAGAGGCAGTCAATCCACAGTGGGCCTTACACAATTATTCACTGTCTTTGAAGATGGCAGGATAGGTTGAGAGCACGTTTAATAAAACATTCAGCATCCTAGGCATTGTTAATAGAGGAATAGAGTACAAAAGCAAGAAAGTTTTGTGAAACTTGTATGTTCAGCATCAACTGGAGTACTGCCTCCAGTTCTGGGTGCCACACTTTACGAAGGATGTGAAAGCATTGGAGAGAGTGCAGAAAAGTTTCACGAGGATGGTTCCAGGATGGGGGACTCCAGTTATGTAGACGGATTGGGAGAAGCTGGGACTGTTCTCCTTGGAGAAGAGAAGGTTGAGAGGAGATTTGATGGAGGAATTCAAAATCGTGGGCAGAATTTTACCTCCCGTGGGTGGACACACGCCCAACCCGATCAGGCGTAAAATACCACTTAGTGACTTGGGGCGAACGTCCCCCTGTCATCATGCACTTGCGCGATATTTCAGTCGGCGGTTGCATGTGAGAGTCAGCAGCGCGCCTGCTGACAGTTAGGAGACCTATTAAGGCCATTAATGTATTAAATTAAGATCAGTTTTTCACTGCCCATCCAACCTTACAGTTGGCGGGCAGGCGAATTGGCCAGGTAGCCTTTGGATTTTTGAGGTTTCCGACATTAATTTAAAAATAAAAATGTCCTGACACAATTTTTATTATCTCTATGTTCAGGCAGGTGAGTCCTCTGGGGGGACATGTTTTTTTTCAGAATTTAACAATCTTTATTTTTGTTTTGAGAGCTCTTCAGCTTCCCGAGGCATCTCTCTGTCTTCAGGGAGCTTTCTCTGAGCGCTCCCCCACCCCCCCCCCCCGCCCGATGACCTCAAAATCCTGCCCCATGCGGGGTCTGGGCAGATAAGATAGGGCAAAACGGTCCCCTTTGGCCCAACGATCGAGAACAAGAGGGCACGGATTTAAGGTAATTGGCAAAAGAAACAATGGCGACATGTGGAAAACGTTTCCAGATAGTGGGTGGAATGCGCTACCTGAGAGTGTGGTGATGTTGAGGCATTCGAAAGTGAATTGGAATATTACCTGAAAAGGAAGAATGCGCAGGGTTACAGTGAGGAGGCAGGGGAGTGACACTCGCTGAATTGCTCCTATGGAGAGCCAGCACAAAAAAGATGGACCAAATTCTGTGCTTCCGACAATTCTAACAATCCTCTGGTGCTCTTAACAATTCTGTGATTCTGCCTTAACAAACAAAACCACCGGGGGGAGCTCTAAGTACAGCAATCAAGCATGTCCATGGAAGTCAGAGACAAGTTATAAAGGGTGAGCAGGACCGGCTTATGGATAATTGCGATCACATACTAACATCCTACTTATAGGAGAAAATAACAGAAAAGGTTCCAAAATAGAAAATAAGGATAATTCCAGGTTTCAAGAGCCATGAATGTCTAGAAAATTAAATCTATTCTCATCACAGAATATAATGTTATAAAAGAACTCATTAGTGTTTTGTTAAAAAATCCCAGTAATTATTAAAATGCTTAAGTTTTCTTAAATGAAAATAAAATTCTGAATATTAATTTCAGTTTTCGTTCAAGAAAGAATCAGATTTAATTTACAGAGGAAGACGATCTACCCTAGAGCCTTGAAAATCACCTTTTGCCCAAATTTAGAAATTTTAAAAATCTTTTGGTATGTGAGAAAATTCTATTGCGCAAATGGTTACTAATTTTAACTCACGTTTTTAGGACATTTTTCAGAGATGAAATCTACATTGCTCAGGAGATGGATTTAATGTCAGTATTATCAACAGAGTGAGGTTGAGGATGGGCATTTAAAATGGGGTCAAGAGTCAGGTGTTTTTCAAAGCTTCAAGCTGCTTATAGATAAAAGTGATGAGAGCCTTGTCACTGGTCAAAATGGAAAGTTCCTTGTAAAATAGAATTATTAGGAAATATATAATTAACAGGATTTCTCTTTTCTACCAGGTGATGGCATTGCAACCTGCAGTCAAAGCTGACTCGAGACATCTGTTGGATTGTAACAATGTAGAACGTGCAAGGATTGAAGTATTTACCTAGCTGGTTCCAAACTTTAAAAGAAAAGTGCAGAAGAAAAGAGTTGACGTTTCGAGTCCTCACGACCCTGCGACAGAACTACTTCTGTCGCAGGGTCATGAGGACTCGAAACGTCAACTCTTTTCTTCTCCTCCGATGCTGCCAGACCTGCTGAGTTTTTCCAGGTAATTCTGTTTTTGTTTTGAATTTCCAGCATCCGCAGTTTTTTTGTTTTTATTTTTTGTTTTTATTTAAAAGAAAAGTGTTCATTTAACTGGTTCCAAACTTTAAAAAAAACACTTTACCCTGCTCCATCCCTAACATCCTTCAATCATTTTCTCTGTAAAATATTTACCCCATTTCCTCTGCAGCGTGAGAGGGAAACACCTATTCTCCCTTCTATCACTCATTTATTTCATCTTTTATTTTAAATAATGAACAGTTTAATAGTTGTTTGCAACTTCATTTGACCCTGACCTGAGCTTCTGACACCACCACTAAGACCACCCGTTTCCACCTCTGTAATGCCACCCATCTGCTGGTAAAACCCTTATCCTTGCCTTTGCTACCTCCAGGCTCAACTATTCCAATAGTCTCCTGGATATTCTCCCGTCTTTCACCTTCGATAAACTTGAGCTCATCCAAAATTTAGCTGCTCGTATCCTAATTTGCACCCAAGTTCCCCAGCACGGCCAAGCTCTCAGACCCTACATCGGCTCTCACTGCAGCACCACCTTGATTCCGAAATTCTCTCCTTGTGTTCAAATCTCTTCACGGCCTCACCCCACCCAATGTCTGTAATCAGCTCCAGCCCTGCTATCCAGCAAGAACTCTGCTTTGGTACAACACAGGCCTCCTGCACCTCTCCAATTTCCTTCGTCCCAATTTTGGCCATGCCTTCAGCTGTCTAGGCCCCTACGCTTTGGAATTCCCTCCCTAAGTTACTCTGCCTCTCTACCTCTGTCTCTCTACTTTTATGACAGTGTCCCTGTATGGCTCGGTATCAAATTCTGATAACACTCCTGTAAAGCGCCTTGGGACATTTTAATGTATTAAAGGCACAATAGAAATGGAATGTGTTGTTGTTGCTATGTGCATAGTTGCATTTCTACACCTAGGGTATGTGGCTTGAGAGTAATGATTGGCTTTAACTAATAACTGAAGTGCTCTATTTTATTGGCATACTGGTGCATGCAGTGTAAGCCATCTGCTGTGTGAGCTAATGCATTGTTCTAAAACTCGTGTAGCTCCCCCAGGGTGATCCCTAATTGAACAATTAAATATGACTGAAGATCCTGTGGTGACCTTGCACGTGACTTGGCATTCAGATAGCCAACTACTGCCCTGTGCAGGCCTGAATCAGCAACAATACCGAGTTGTGATATGCTCATTGTGGGAATGCAGCATACTTGCAAGATGATATCTTGTCACCGTTTCTGAAGTGAAATCAGCAGCAAAGTATGAGCCCAGCTCTGTTCTACTCCCGTCATTCCCTGTATCAGATGCCAAATGAATATGTATCATCAGTGATCTAACTGAGCACAGACTAATATACTGCCACCACATCGCTGGGCTTCTCGCTCATTATTGTACAGCTTCTGCCTTGAAGCTAGTCATTATCATAGAATTGCCAATTGCCTTTATAGCATCAGTAAGAGTTACTGTTAGAGAATTTCCCCCAAAACATTTCCTCATGTAAATGGCCACTTGACAGCATCTTAAGAACTAAAGCCTCCTTCTTTACTATCACTATGTTCTGGTGAACATTGTCCACTAACAAATATCCCCGAATTACAGTAAATCACATACTGCAGAAGATGTACAAAAAAGGAGTCCAAATTTATGTGCAGATAAAATAAAACATAGAAGCCAAGGTTGATCAGAAACTGACAGGACAAGAATCATATTTACAGTTTATAAAATCTGATCTCATTGTTTGAACCAAAGGGAGCACTCATGATTCTTGCATCTCGCCAGATTCTTTGAAACACACACGGACAGATAATGTGGTGGCACCGAATACCTGCTGCCCATATTATCAGGTACAGAGGCTTCGGGCACAAATCGTGCCCCTGTGAGGACAGCCAGTGAACTAGGTGCTCGATGCCTGTACACAAGCTGTGTGCAAGCATCAGGTCCAATTATAATAAATAGGCTGTCCCATGAAGTGCTCTGTGCCATTTGCCGTAAGATAGAAAATCAGCCAACACCGAACAGGCTTCATCCTTTGCCAGTATCGAGTATGCCAGCACTGGCAGTTCCATCATGGGCAGTGCACCTGGAGCAGCAGGACATTTTTCTGCCAAACAGCCTGTTTTCTTACAAGGCTGAGCAATTGGGAATTCTAACAACCTTGTGATAATGACTGGTTTCAGTAATGAATGAAAGGTCCAGAGATGTTTTGGCAGCACAATAGTCGGTGCTCAGTCAGAACACTGATGATATATGGTCGTTTGCTGGATTATCAGCAACACAGTACCCTAAACTGTTTATCCAGAAGGTGCCCGCTACCATCTTCTGCCACATCAGATGTTATAAAAGACCACTTGGTGGGGTACAGGCTCCACTAAAGCAATGGATTTATTTTCAAATAATGATGAACAATCAAAGCAACAAGAAACACACACAGGAAAATACAGCACAGCACAACCCTGAATGAACAAAGGGGTTAAAAAGGAGTGAATATACCTGTTTCAGAAAGTAAAACCCTTTACCATCTCCCAAAATTAATTGAAATAAATTGAACGATCAATCCACGGGTCTTTTGTCATATTCCAGTGTGTCCCAGCCGCCTGGGTGATGTTACTTTTGACAATCTCGATGGAACCAGCCAGTGCTGCTGATGGACACTTATTGATGCAGACTTGGGATGGACGTTGTCTCAATGCAATTAATGGAAGTTCCAGCCTAATTCTTTCTTTTTCTCAGATTAGGGGTATGAAGTAGCTGCACCAACAATCAGTACAGAGGAAATTAAGTGAAAAACCTCATCGTACTTTTGTTGTTGACACCTCATGGTCATATCACATGGCCCCATCCGTGCAAGTGATTACGTTGCTAGTGTGTCTTACAGACTCAGCTTCCCTCCTGGTATAAATACAGAAACAGCTGGCCTGCTGAGTAGTTGGAGGATCTCTGTTACCCATGAAATCACACCCAGCAAGATGTTAATGTTTTCAGGAGAGGAAGAAGTAAATTTGACAGGAAAAGAATGTAAAACAAAAATCTGTTTTGAGTTCATGTAAAATAACGCATCAAGATTAAGCTGTTAGTCAAAGATATATCGATTGTTTTATACAGTTGGTCACAGGCAAGCTATGGGGGAAGTGGGATGGATGATAAATTTAAGGCATTAAGTATGGTTTGGGTAGTTAATGGTTGGAACTGGGCAATTGACAGCTTTTTTAAATACTTCTGAGTTTTAACCGGAACAATCTTTGTCATTAATACATCCTGCAGTTTGATCAAATTATACATTTACAGTTTTAGAAATGTAGAAACAGTAAGAGGCCATTCAGCCCTCGAGCCTTTGTCATGCAATTTAAACCATGGCAATTAGGCCATCTTGATCCAACCTACTTGCCTTAGTTCCACAAGCCTAATGTCATCAGCTCACCAAAATCTGCCAACATCAGTTTTGAAATTTTCAATTGATCTAGCCTCAAATTTTTGGGAGGTAAGAGTGTCCTAGATTTCAACTATACCTTTTGTGAAGAGGTGTTTTCAAACATCATCCCTGAACATCCTAGCTCTAATTCTAATTTATACCTCGTTGTTCAGAGGAAATAGCTTCTCCCTATGTATCCTATTAATTCCTTTGATCATCTTAAAAAAACTCAATCACATCACTCCTTAATCTTCTGTGTTTAAGGGATTGCGAGCCTAGTCTATACACATGTCCTCCTAACTTAAAACCTGCTATCACTTGCATTTACTTGTCACAAATTGAGTTAAACTCAGTCTTCAACGGGTATGAAAGAGAACTGACAAGCCTGGAATATATGAAGCACACTGGAGTGTGTAGACAGGGACTATAATGTAATCTGACAGGATTTTGTTTTGGCCCTTGTGAGCGGGGAGAGGTATTTTGGTGGAATACAACGGGAGAAAGATTTTGCAAAAAACAATTGCTGAGCTATGAAGGCGGCCAATTAAAAAGGAGAAAACGCCAGTTGTCTAACCTATCGGGTGAGGAAAAACAGCTTAAGCAAAAACTGATAACTGGTCACAGTGGCAAAGAGAGTCACAGGATTTTCCAGAAATGTTATTAGAAAGGTTTGTACAAAGATAGAAAACTACAGCAAATAAAATGAGCCATGAGTTTTCTGGCCCTGTCACAGTTGTGGGGGGGGGGGGGTGGGGGGGACAGTAAAATGCAGCAAGCCGCTCAAAAGTCCATTGACTTCGGCAGGACAGTATAATCCCACTGCCGTAAAATTTCACCCCACTACTTTGTGCCAAATAGATTGTCGTTGCTAATTGCAAAGAACACTCTTCTTACAGCATTAATAAGCAATATAAAATCAAAGCCACACTAACAATAAATTGCCAATTCAATCATACTACAATTAATCACTGGAGGGCACAGCACAGTAAGATCCTGATGTGATAATATATAAAACAAAATGACATTTGGGGACCCCACATTGACTTAAATCAGCTTTTCACAGCCCCAGTTTCAATTTCTATTATATTTGTTACAATATTAGTCATTTTAAAATAATGTTTTCAGCATTATATGTATTCTTATTACAGTTCAGTACTACACCTTTTTCTTTACTGACTGCATCTTAATGCGGTGGGATGATCCTCAGAATTATGCTGGTGTTGGCATAACTATTGTTCTGCAGGCGAATGCAGCAGTCAATTTTGTACACATGAGATAGGTCACACAAAACAGGAAATGAGACATATGATCAATTGTGCAGACAATTTTATAGAAGGGTGATTTTTAGATGATAAATTTTAAAGGAACACAGTTTGAAACCAGGATGTGAGAAAGTAGGTTAAGTTAGAGGTGTCCAAACAATCCGTCCTGATAGGGTGTGTAGATCTGTACATTGGAACCTTGATGCCTACATTTAAATAAAAAATTCATATTCCTATTGCATTGTATATGTATCATTTTGCAGATACTAACAGATCTTGGTGTACCAATTTTGGATACGTTCACCAATGAGGCAGTGATACTTGGAATAGCCCTTTCCAAACTTCAACAAGATTCAAATGTGATTAATGAGGTAATAAGAAATGTACCATAGATTGTGGATTCGAAGTCGATCCAACATGCTAGACAACCCCATTTTTGGGGGGCTAAAACGGATGTTCAGGCTGATACCCAGGGTATAAGTCAATCCCTCATTTTTCAATAAATTCAATAATTAGGACTATCAGTGAATCCGGAAGACGATTTGTTGTGGAGAGATGATTCTGTAACTGAAAGCGTTACATCTGACCCAGAGTGGAACCCTTATGATGATGCAGTGGCCCAAGTGAGTCAGGATGAATTCGAGGCACTCTTTGCGTTGGATGCCAAAGGTGATTCATTTGACAGTTGCGGCGTGTGTTTTACACTAGCTGCCCGTTGATTGCCCAGCCAGCGTGAAATTGATGTCGGGGTCCGATCGCAGGCTGAGGTCGGCTTTGTGACCTCTCCCAGGACCACCCGCCTGACACGGTAAAAATCCTAAAATGATTGAGTTAGTTGTTCCCTCCCTCCATTTATTTAGATGCAGCTGGGTTATTTTTCTCCTCCTTTTATGCCCATGTTCCACCCTCCATTTCTTTTCTTCTAAAGGAGCCTGACTAAATTCGACAGGGAACTGAGGCACCCTCCAACATCTCATCGAGGTGAATATTCATCCTTCATGAGCTCAGAAAGGGCTAACAGTCTAACTCAGCTGCTGACCCAACATGTGCACTTTCCTATATGAATGACTAGATGGGAAGCTGATTACCTTCTCTTTCAGTCCAGTTCAGGTTCAGCTGGTAGCAATCTTGTCTCGGAGTCATAATGCTCTGATTCGGGGCTTGACCATAACAATAAAGGCTGACACTTCAGTGTAGCACTGAGGGAATGCTGCACAGTTGCAGGTGCTGTTTCTTGGGTGAGGAAAAGGATCCTGTAGTTCTGTTTCAAAGAAGAGCGGGTGCCCTGTCTAATACTTATCCTTCAATCAATATCACAAAACAGGTTATCTGATCATTGGCATATTGCTGTTTGTGGGAGTTTGTCGTGTGTAAATTGGCTGCTGTACTTTCTACATTATGACAGTGGCTGTACTTCATTTGCTGTACAAGGCTTTGAGACATCAGGTGGTTGTGAAAAGTGCTGTGTAAATGTGAGTTTCTTTTTCTCTCTGGTGCATGAGTCAAATTTGAAATCCTGAAAGCAAGGCAGTGAGCTCAATTGTACTGTCCCCAGAGTAGACTAAGGATTGAATCTGGGACTTCCTTTCACTGTAAGGTGTAATTTTTCACTGCAGTATGCAACTGAGCCAATAGGAGAAGCAGCAATCATATCCCATTTTTTTTGTTCCCATATCTCATGATGTGAAATCTCTAGTAAGACTGGGAATCTTCAATCCTGACCTATGATACATATAGAACTGTATCACCTTCAGGAACTGGACTTTGGTTTTATGATGTATCTGTAATAATGCATCCAGAATTATATCAACACACCAACAGTGCTGTGATGAGCTATTGTAAAACCTTAAACAAAAACAGAATTACCTGGAAAAACTCAGCAGGTCTGGCAGCATCGGCGGAGAGAGAAAATGTATTTAGTTTTAAAATAAAATGCCAGCTGCTACAGAGTATCTCTTGCTTCTGTTTCTCTGTTTTTCTTCCCAATGTCTTTTCAGTTTAATTGCATGTGATAGCCTAGATTACTACGAGTTGATATTGGCACTCAAATACTTAACACGTTCATGGCACGTTCCTCAGTTTGTTATTTTAACAAAGGTGTAGAGCCATTATTTGCTTTAAATGGGTTAATGTCTCCACTAAGTACAGTGGGCGAAATGTCATTTGAATACATTAAGCATCTGCAAATGCAACACTAATTTGTAGCTCACTATTGTTGTGAAAAGACTAACTTAATGTCACACATTTCAACAAAGGAAAAGGTTTTCTGTTTAATTGTATCATTAATTGTGACCTACTCTAAGTTCTTATACATATCCTGATCCACGCTGAGATTGTTGACATACATTTCATCTCGTGGGGTTTCATTATTCAGACACAGAGTTGGTAGCGCATATATGCCTTGATTTTCATACGCCAAAGTCTTTTGTTGCATTGAGCTAGAAAAAAGGATTGTGAAGTTTAATTATTTTTTTCTCTAATAAATGCACACAAAATTCAAGTTTAAGAATTTCCTCCAATCTTGTGTAGGCATTTCGGTCACATGAAAATTCCTCCTATTAATTCAATATCATCTTTGAGGAGAAAGACAATACTAGACTCCCTTTTTTTTCAATGACCAATTATTTGAAAAGTGTAGCTACGAGGAGAGATTGGATAGGTTGGGGTTATTTTCCTTAGAACAAGGAAGGCTGAGAGGTGACTTGATTGAGGTGTACAAAATTATGAGGGGAATAGATAGAGTGGACAGGATAAAATTGTTTCCCTTGGTGGAGAATTCTAGAACCAGGGGACACAGATTCAAGATAAGTGGCAGAAGGTGTAGGGGGGACATGAGGAAGAACTTTTTTTACGCAGAGGGTAGTGGTTGTCTGGAATTTGCTGCCCAAGTTGGTGGTAGAGGCAGAAACTCTAAACTCATTTTAATCTGCACCTTAAGTGCTGTAAACTGCAGGGCTATGGACTGGGTACAGGAAGGTGGGATTAGAAAAGGTACTTGGGTGTCCTCGGGCTGGCATGGACAAGATGGGTCGAATGGCCTCCTTCTGTGCTGTAACTTTTCTATGGTTCTATGGTTCTATTTCTTCAAACCCTTTTCACCCTCCCCACCCTCTCCAATCTCATCTCTAGAGGCATATGAGAACCTTATGGATGTTTTGGTTTCAATGATCAAGACTTCTGCCTATTCATAACCCCACTAGCATCCCCCCCCACCCACACTCACAGTTTTTCCCTCACCCCAGACCTGATCACACATCACCTGTTTTATCTTTCCCCAGCTTCAGCAGACATATTCTGTTTGCGAGCCACCAGCTACTCTTTCAATCTGCCCTGCATCCTACTGCTGACCATTTCCCTGCCTCTCCATGGCCTGATGTTCATTAATATCATCAATGGCTTCTTCTAAATAGACATCGTTTCAAAACAGTCATCATCACTTATATCATCAAAGGAAACACTTGGTCCTCTTGCATATCTTCTTTGCCAGGTCCTTAAATGCATCATAATACAGCACATAGGGAGATTGTGGTATTGTCACTGGACTAGTATTCCAGAGACCCCATGTAATGCTCTGGGGACCTGGGTTCAAATTCTATCTATGGCAGATGGTGAAATATGAATCCAAAGTATTAAAAAATCTGGAATTAAAGGTGTGATGATGACCATGAAATGATTGTTGTTGTAAAAACCATCTGGCTCACTAATGGGAAATCTACCATCCTTACCTGGTCTGGCCTAAGTATGACTCCAACCTCACAGCAATGTGGTTGACTCTTAAATGCCCTTTGAACAAGTACAATTAGGGATGGGCAAAAATTGCTGGCCTAGCCAGTGATACTCATGTCCCGTTTTTTAAAAAAAAAAATCTCCCTTTTGGGAATTCCTGTTTCTGTGCTGCTCATGGCTCCAATACTATCCTGGTCAAAATCACCAGGCATCTCCTGTGATTATTAGCATGACGCGTTGTCCCTCCTTTACTTCTTTAAATTCACCATCACTGATCACCTGTCCCCAGTGATCCCACTCCTGCCGATGCCTATACAGACAACACATCTCCAGCAATCGCTTTTGCTCTCAGCCGATATGGTCACCTCTGGAGTCAGCCAGGTTTTATCTTCAGCCCTGACCTCCCCTAATTTATATACAGTCTCCGGGAGACATAATCTACAGGTTTGGGGTCAGTATCCATACGCATGTTAATAGCCACTACTGCCTCTCCACCATCACCCTTAATTTCACAACAGACTCTGGGCTGTCAGGTTGCCTATCTCATTCCAAGTCAAGGATAGGCCAGAGCTTTCTCCAAACTGAACAGTAGAGCAAACAAAGCGATTTTAGAGATGGCATTTGTGCGTCTCCTCTTCTCACAATACCAGAATTTTCAGTCACCTCAGTTTGATTTTCAGGGACTCGCACCCTTGCTACTTATCTATCTGCCTTTACGAATCTCCTGAAAACCTACATAATCGAGTATACATCTCTGCCAAGTCTGATGCTCCTGGTTGGTTGCCACTTCCTACTGCTTGAAGTGTGTTGGGACATGTTATCATGTTAAAGTTGGTATATAACTTCAGTTGATTGTGGCAAGATGTTTTTTACATTGTGCAAAACCTGTATTAGTGGCATTGCCTTCCAACATCTGGGTCTCATGGATTTAGGTGGAGCCCAAGGAAGACTTTGGAGTTCACAAACAGGTATATGAAGGAAAACCTGTCTAAAATGGGTTTTCTCGGCTAGTGGTCCTAGCAAACCTTAACATGTCAGGAGATGGCACCAGCATAAGTTTTGACAACGATAATATAAGTAGCTGTTGTCAACTGCTTTGCAGATTTCAGCAAAGGCCTCATTTCCACCCTTGTACAGTGCACAGAATCAGTAATAACAACTGTTCTGTAGTAAAAAGTTCCATGAAATAAATGTTTTGCTTTTTGTTTATTTACAATTAAGAATGGGACTTTCTGAAAAAGTACCAGTTCTGATCCCCCAGTCTGTATTGAATTAACTGGTCCCAGCCAGGGCAGTGGCAGTGATTATAACCTCTCAAAGCCTGAGACAAGAGAAGAGAACAATCAGATAGAAGCAAAATACTGCGGATGCTGGAAATCTAGAACAAAAACAAAAATACCTGGAAAAAACTCAGCAGGTCTGACAGCATCTGCGGAGAGAAATACAGTTAACGTTTCGAGTCCGAAAGATGCTTCATCAGAACTAAGGAAAAATAGAAAAGAGGTGAAATATATGCTGGTTTAAGGTGGGGGGGAGGGGCAGGTAAAGTTGGATAGAGGGCCAGTGGTAGGTGGAGATTGACAAAAGATGTCATAGACAAAAGGACAAAGAGGTGTTGACGGTGGTGATATTATCTAAGAAATATGCTAATGGCGACATTATGGGTGGAAAGCAGGATGGGCAAGGGACAGATAGCCCTAGTGGGGGTGGGGTGGGGGGGAAATCGAAACAGGCTAAAAGGTAGAGATAAAACAATGGATGGAAATACATTTAAACATAGTGGAAATAGGTGGGAAAAGAAAAATATATATAAATTATTGGAAAAAGGGGGATCGCAAAGGGGGTGGGGAAGGAGGAGAGAGTTCATTATCTAAAATTGTTGAACTCAGTATTCAGTCTGGAAGGCTATAAAGTGCATAGTCGGAAGATGAGGTGCTGTTCCTCCAGTTTGCGTTGGGCTTCACTGGAACAATGCAGCAGGCCAAGGACAGACATGAGAGCAGGGTGGAGTGTTGAAACGGCAAGTGACAGGGAGGATTGGGTCATGCTTGCGGACAGACCGAAGGTGTTCTGCAAAGCGGTCACCCAGTCTGCATTTGATCTCTCCAATGTAGAGGAAACCACATTGGGAGCAGCGAATGCAGTAGACTAAATTGAGGGAAGTGCAAATGAAATGCTGCTTCACTTGAAAGGAGTGTTTGGGCCCTTGGACAGTGAGGAGAGGGGAAGTAAAGGGGCAGGTGTTGCACTTTCTGAGGTTGCATGGGAAGGTGCCATGGGAGAGGGTTGAGGTGTAGGGGGTGATGGAGGAGTGGACCAGGGTGTCTCGGAGGGAACGATCCCTGCGAAATGCCGTTGGGGGTGGTGAAGGGAAGATGTGTTTGGTGGTGGCATCATGCTGGCGGAAATGGAGGAGGATGATCCTTTGAATGCGGAGGCTGGTGGGATGATAAGTGAGACAAGGGGGACCCTATCATGGTTCTGGAAGGGAGAGGAAGGTGTGAGGCACTTCCAGACTGAATATTGAGTTCAACAACTTTAGATCATGAACTCTCTCCTCCTTCCCCACCCCCTTTCCAATCCCCCCTTTTTCCAATAATTTATATGGATTTTTCTTTTCCCACCTATTTCCATTATTTTTAAATGTATTTCCATCCATTGTTTTATCTCTACCTTTTAGCCTATTTGATCGCTTCCCCCCACCCCACCCCCACTAGGGCTATCTGTACCTTGCTTGTGCTGCTTTTCACCCTTAATGACCCCATTAGCACATTTCTTAGCTAATATCATCACCGTCAACAACTCTTTGTCCTTTTGTCTGTGACATCTTTTGGCTATCTCCACCTATCACTGGCCTTCTTATCCAGCTCTCTTGTCCCAACCACCACCCCACCCCTCCTTAAACCAGTTTATATTTCACCTCTTTTCTATTTTTCCTTAGTTCTGATGAAGAGTCATTCAGACTCGAAAATTTAACCGTATCTCTCTCCGCAGATGCTGTCAGACTTGCTGAGTTTTTCCAGGTACTTTAGTTTTTGTTCAAGAGAACAATCAGCTAGAGTTCCCGCTTCTGACCACTATCCTAACATACATGCTTTCAGACATCATTACAAGAATTGGTTCTGATGGCTTCACAGTTAAATAGCCCGCTACTGTTCACTATTCAGGCTCTTAAAGAAACGTAGCCCAAGGTACCAGAGATCAGGCTGAATATACGAAAGTAAACCTAAGGTGGGGTTCCAGGGCTGTAACAAATTGTTTAACTTTGTGAGTCCTACGTAACTTTCAGAGCAGTATTTTCAGTGATTTTTGCTGTAATTGTACAGGGCTGCTAGGATTATTTAATCTTACATTATTTGATATCATTTTTAAAATAAATACATAGGACAGTTTCAAAATTCTCAAAATAAACCAGAAATGTATTCTAATTTTAGAATTAAAATCTGGACATATAAAGATTTACTTATGAATTCTTATTGTGGAAGGGAAATGAAGAAACGTTTGCAGACGGAGTGCTGAATGGAGCACAGTATCCTATCCAAAACTGCAGCCTCCAATACTTTAGCTGCGTAGAAACCAGCCATTTTTATGACAGCTGTCATGCTGTTGAAGAAATTCCACTTGTAATGGGGCAGTTTTTCATTACCTTTGCTTTTCCTTGGATAGAATTAAATCATTGGGGATTTGTAACTATGCCATAAAACCCTTGGACTTATTAGTTTTCTGAGAGTCCAATATTTTGTGGAAATTAATATGCCACATATCATGATCCAAACTCCATGGCAAGAGGGGAATGAAGCGATATCCCCACATTAATGAACGACACAAGGATGCTGATTGGATATCTCTGAGACACGTTGGGTCCATTCAATTGGCAGAGATTTTCATATGGGAGCAACTACTGAAATCTTAATTTCCTTTTCATATTAGGTTGTGTATGCATGTGCATATTATCTGTTGAAGATTGCTGTTAGTGCTATCATAGGGCTGCTCAATTCGCTCGTTTATTTTCTCTGCTGCTTAAAATCATTGGTTGAGGCCTTTGTTCACCGACAGGAATTTATAAGTTCTTAGGGAATTGAGGTCAGACATCTTGGTAATGATATAAAGAGTGATTCTGCAATTTGGTACTCGCAGAAGAGAATATATAGCAGAAAACTGCAGGCACACGGCCCATAATTTTCCATTGATTCGTTTTAATGCCCAGATACTCAGGGGATACATGACAGGGGATTCCTGGGAAGGGCTCCCTGCGTTGGTAGCGCCCAATTTGGAATCGCCCTTATTGGGTTCACATTTCTCATGACTAACATCTGACAGGTTTAATCTGCATTGGATCACAGTGACTGGTGAAATTAAACTTCTGTCAGTGTTCAGGCATTGTCTGCTGATGCCCTCTTCTCTTGGCAGTTTTGTCAGTGGTTTGCCACTGCCTTCTGCTCCCCAGCCACTTAGTCACACACATTTGGTTACAGACTCACGAATTATTGACTAAATCCGCTGGAATTACAAAACAACATGTTTTTTAATACAATGGCCCAAAGGTTATTGGAGCCATACGTGTTGGAGCGTCATGTACCTCACCCTCCAGGTTGCAATATATTTTTGTCCGAAATTGCTGGAAATGCAAATTCATAACTTGTTAGTTAGATTTGTATCAGCATTTTCAGAGCACATCATTTCTTCAGTTTACAGAACAGGGCAACATTTCTATGATTTTCTTCAGCCCCAGTTACATCAATTGTGCTTGTGATTGAATTATATCACCATAATTCTGCTACAAAAACGACCACCATTTCAGCATCCACAATTATCCCACAAAATGTCGTGAGCACTTATAAAATAGCTCTGTCTGGAACTGTGGGCCAAAAGTAAGGTACTGAAGGATATTCATAGTTTCAATACTCACAGGTCATCACCAGTACTTTGTTCTAAAGAAAATGAAAAAGTAGAAAAAGATTATCGTAGTGGATTTGCCTATAACCTGTAACATGTTGCTGCCTATATCCTATTTCACAACAAATCCTACTCACTCATTGCCCTCATCCTCAGTGATCTACCAGGAACCCTCCTCCCTCATGTTTAAAACTCTTGCCTTTGCTTCTAGGTTCCTCCACGAGGTCTCCTTTCACTAACCCTGTAATCTCCTTCGATCTTAGAATCTCCCCCGCAAACTCACCATGACCCTGGTTGACTTTCTATGCATTTCCCCCCTTTCCTTCAGCCTCCTGAGCCCCCACTGTCAAGTTTCTCTCCCTAAACAATTCCACGTGCCCAACCTGGGATCGCCTGAAATCGCACGAGGAGATGGTGGGCATGCATCCTGTTGGCGCGGGCGGGAGTCAGAAGCACTCCCACTGGTCAGTAACCAGGCAATCAAGCCCATTAAGGAGCCCAACTGTCAAGCGATTTTACGTGGGTTGGACAGGCCAATCGGTCAGGCGACCCTCACGTCTTCGCCTCAAACACCACCCAGGGTGGGATAAAACGTCCGGGGTTAACTAAAATAAAAAGAAGATGTTTGAGGGATGTGTGGTCTGCTGCCAGGCGCTTGAATTGACCCAGTTTGCAGCAGTTTGTTGACCTCATTTCACTCTTACAGTACCGCAGCTCCCTCAGGCCACTCCACAGCAGCTGTCAGCCTTCAGGGAGCGCCCGCCCGCACCCTCACTCTTCTTGACACCGGCCCTCTGCCCACCCGCCCCCTCGGCAGCGCTGAGCCGGTAAATTGGCCAGCCAGTGTGAAATCGCGTTCAAGGGCTGATCGCAGGCGAAAGCTCCTATCGTGTCCTCCTCCAGGCCCTCTGATCACACCCGTCCGACAAGCGCAAGATTCAGGTCCATCTTTCCAATCTTATCTCTCCTTCATTAAAGCCTTTAAAACCCATTCTTCAACCAAGCCTTGGCCGCCCCTCCTCATATGTTCTCTGTTGATTCACCATCCATATTCCTCACACACCGGTGAAACACCTTTTTCAGTATTTAAGTCACAATATAACTGGAGGTTGTTAAATTTGTTGCTTAAAACTCTTTGCAAACAGCAGGACTACGTAGACAGATAAAGTGTCCCATACAAAACATTAGCCTTTCAAACACTGATTATCTGTAGACCCCCAGACTTATCGACTTTTATTTCAGATTTTGAACATTTGCTTTTTTTTATCTCTGGAGCACATGAAGGGAGGTCTTGTGGTGCAGTGGGTAGTGTCCCTCCCTCTGGCCTAGAAGCTCCAGGTTCAACACTCACTTCAGGACTTGATGGTCGTGGAAGGTGCTTTCATAATGCGGCCACAAAGCTAGATTATCAGCCTGTAAATCTTTCCAATATGCCTGATGGTAGGTGGTAAGAGTGGGTGAGTCTTCTGGTCAGCTGCACTGCAGAAAGCAATGGCAAACCACTGCAGTACGTTGCCAAGCACAATCATGGTTATCTATGGTTACCAATGCTCACTTAGGGCATGGCACCTGAAGGAGGCAGAGTAGAACATAAAACCTGACAACATTCCACATGAACTGAATGTGATACATTATTTAGAAGCCTAATTTTTAAGATAATTACTCTTGAGCTGTGAATGACAATGCAGAATTTTTAACTTAAGGGCGTTAGAGTCATTCACATAGTATGAGACTGGAATCAACTGTAAGAACAGTAAGAGGTGACAGGTTCCCATCTCTTAAGGGCATTTGTGAACAACATCATCAAGGATGTATAGTGACTTTAACGTGATGTAACGTCCCAAGGTACTTCACAGGAACAATATGAGATAAAATATGGCACTAAGACATCTAAAATCGTAATTCGATCAGACAGAGTCAACATGGGTTTGTGAAAGGGAATTCACGTTTTACTATTTGATTAGAGTTTTTGAAGAGGTAAGGTGGATAAAGTAGAACCTGTAAATGTGGTGTACTTGGGTTTCCAGATAAGGTGCCACATCAGAGGGTACTACACAAGGTAAGATTACTTGGTGTAGGGGGTAACGTGTCAGCACGGATAGAGGATAAATGAGAGTAGGGATAAATGGTTCTTTTTCGGGTTGGTGATCTGTGGCAAGTGGTGTGCCACAGGGATCAGTGCTGGGGTTTCAACTATTTGCTATGGAATCTACTTCAATGACTTAGATAAAGGAAGCAAATGTATGGTAGCTAAATTTGTCCATGGCACAAAGATAAGTAGGAAGGTAAGTTGCCAAGAAGAGGTAGAGGATCTGCAAAGGGATATGGACAGGTTAAGTGAGTGGGGAAAAACCTGGCAGATGGATTATAATGTGGGTAAATGTGAACTTGTCCACTTTGGTAGGAAGAATAGAAAAGCAGTGTACTATTTAAATGGAGAGGGATTGCAAAACTCAGTGGTACAGAGGAATCTGGGTGTCCTGGTACACGAATAACAAAATGTTAGTATGCAGGCACAGCAAGTGATTAAGAAGGCAAATGGAATGTTGGCATTTATTGCAAGGGGAATGGAGTATCAAAGTAGGGAAGTTTTACTGCAGCTATCAGGGGATTGGTGAGACCTCATCTGGAGTACTGTGTACAGTTTTGGTCTCCTGATTTGTAAAAAGACATAGGGCAGAATCTTGCCCTATGTGGGCCCCACCGGCTTGGCGTTGGGCAGGCAACCGATTGCCGCAGCCGAAACAGGCTCCGCTGCCATTTTAAATGGGCGGGCCAAGTAAGGCCCACCCAGCGGGCCGCACAACAGGAAGTGGTCCCTGTTCTGGGGGGGGGGAGGGATTCCCCAACTGTCAGAGTGTGGTCTTTCGCGCATACGTGAGAAAGAGCACACACCTCCCTGAGGCTAAGTGCTGTCTCGGGGAGATTGCTGACAGTGTTTCAAACTTCAAAAATAGAATAATAAAAAAATTATTAACATGTCCCCCTCATGAGATGGGACATGTTAATAATTGTGACTAAAACTTTATTAAGCTTTTTAAAAACCGACATGAAACCTTAAGGTTGGACGGCAGGGTCTTTAATTGGCTTAATGATCCTGTCAATAGCCTCAATTGGCCATTGGCAGGTTGGCGGGCGGACAGCTGATTTCGCTGTCCGCCCGCCTTCCTGAATATTTAAATGGGATGGAATTTAGCCCTTTTCGGGCAGGCTCGGCTGGGGATTCCACACTGGTTAAGGCCTGCCCAGTGTGAAACGCAAGCGGCAGTGCCCAGCACTGCCTGTGCAAGTGGGGCGAGGAGTGTGAGCGGGGGAGAGCGCGAATTTAGACATGCTTCCGATTCTCCTTGAGGCACAGAGAGATGCTTCAGGGAGATGAAGAATTTAGAACAAAAAATAAAGAAATTAAAAGTGTTATAAAACATACCCCCTCATGTGACCCTATCACATGAGCAAGGGCATGTTATAAATTTAGTTTTAACATTTTTATTTTATTTTGATTTGCTGTTGGAAACCTCATCCCGCCCATGGATGAGGTTTCCTAAAAGATGCAAAGGCCACTTGGTCTTTTCGCCTGCCCCGCCCACTGTAAGATTGCTCGTGCAGTGAAACATTTCTTTTAATTACCTTGTTAATGGCCTTAATAGGCCTTTTAATTGTTGGCAGACGCGCTGCTGACTCTGGCGCACGCCCGCAGACCGAAGTATCGCGTGACTGCATGTTGACGTCAGGACCCTCGCCCGATGCCAACACACGACGTTTCACGCTAGAGCGGGTTGGGTGCGCGCCCACCCACTGAGGTAAAAATTTTGCCCATCATTGCATTAGGAGCAGCACAGGGAAGGTTCACTCGACTCATTCCTGGGATGAAGGGCTTATCCTATGAAGAAAGGTTGCACAGGTTGGGGCTATAACCCACTGGAGTTTAGAAGAATGAGAGGTGGTCTTATTGAAACATATAAGATCCTGAGGGGGCTTGTTAGGCTGGATACCAGGATGTTTCCACTTGTAGGAGAGACTAGGGTTAGGGGGACACAGTTTAAGAATAAGAGGTCTCCCTTTTAAGATGGAGATGAAGATAATTTTTTTTCTCTCAGAGGGCTGTTAGTCTGTAGAATTCTCTTCCCCAGAAAGCAGTGGAAGCTGGGTAATTGAATTTATTGGAGGAAAAATTAAATAGAATTTTGATAGACAAGGGGAGTCAAGGGTTATGGGGGCACAGACAGAAAGGAGGGGTTGAGACCACAACCAGATCAGCCATGATATTATTGAATGGCAGAGAAGGCTCAAAGGGCTGAATGGCCTATGGTCCAACGTTCTTATATGGGGAAATTAGGTAAGATAATCAAGAGCTTGATCAAAGAGGTAGTTTTTAAGGGATGGTCTTAAAGGAGGAAAGAAAGGTAGACAGGTGGAGAGATGTAGGGAGAGCATTCCACTGCTAAGGGCCTAGTTAACTGAGGCACAACCACCAATAATGGAGCAATTAAAATCAGGGATGCTCGAGTGGCCAGAGTTGGAGGGACTCAGTTATCTCTGAGGGTTGTGGGGCAGGGAGAACTTACAGAGACAGGCTGGGGTGAGGCCCTGGAGGGATTTGAAAATGAAGATGAGACTTTTAAAATAAAGATGTTGCTTGACCAGGAGCCAATGTACATCAGCGAGCACAGGGGTAATATGGGAAAGGGACTTGCTTTCAGTTAAGGTGATGGGAAGCAGAGTTTTGAATGACCTCGAGTTTACGGAGGGTAGAATGTGGGAAACCAGCCAGGAGTGGATTGGAATAGTGAAGTCTGGAGATGAAGAGGTTTTCATCAGCAGGTGTGCCGAGACAGGCAAAGTCATGGATTTAGAAATAGACAATCTTAGTGATGGCAGGAGTATGAGAATTAGGTGTGTTCACAACTTTCATGACAATTTTCCGATTAGACCCCAGAAATGACAAGGTTTCTCAATTTAATATCACAAAACATTCCATGATAGGATTTGAGCATACCTGTCGCTGGCTAATCCAGTGCAAAGCAATTAGGCTACAATAGCTCTGAAAGCTATATGCCTCTGAGGTCAGGTAGCCTGAGTTCAAATTTCCTATCACAAACAACATTAAAAGGCATTATCCTCCGAGGATGCCACTGGTGGCTAGACTGCTAAATGAGGCATGTCATGGTGGTAGAATTTTTAAAATTCATTCACGGAATGTGGGCCTCGCTGGCTGGGCCAGCATTTATTGCCCATCCCTAATCGTTCTTGAGAAGGTTGTGGTGAGCTGCCTTCTTGAAACACTGCAGTCCAAGTGGTGTAGGTACACCCACAGTGTTGTTAGGAAGGGAGTTCCAGGGTTTTGGCCCAGCGACAGTGAGGGAATGACGATATATTTCCAAGTCAGGATGGTGAGTGACTTGGAGGGGAACCTCCAGGTGGTGGTGTTCCCATATATCTGTGCCCTTGTCCTTATAGATGATAGTGGTCGTGGGTTTGGAAGGTGCTGTCTAAGGAGCCTTGGTGAATTCCTGCAGTGCGCCTTATAGATGGTACACATTGCTGCTGCTACGGTGGTAAAATACCTTACCTGACATTAAAAGCAACTGTGCAGAATTCAAAGGCTGAATTCAAACGTGTTTCCCCTAGGAAGGAGGACTAAGCATGGACTGAGATAGAGGAAATAGAAATATACAAAGAGGTAAATTACAAAGCAGCCTCAATTAATCTAATCGATTAGATTAATCTAATCTGCCCATTAGTTGCACATATGACACCATCTGTCTCTTATTGTGTAAAACCAGATGGAAGGGCAGTCCAAGTGTCTTCTTCTCAACTATGTTGGTGCTTGACCATAATGGTTTGACTCTTTTTTCCTCGGGTTTAACTAATAACAATCAATTATGAGGTTTGCACTTCTCAAGCTAAGTGAGCACCTGTCCATCGACAGATGTACCTTTCTCTTCCCCTTTCACCTTAAGCTAGGGCTGTCTGTAACAGCTTTTTTTAAACTTCGCTATTTCATCATTTACCTATTTTTATCTCTTTGTTGTCACCTTGCTTCTTTTTCTTCCCTTTTCTATTTCTGTCTTGATTGCAAACATTTATTTTTATTTTATTGTTCCACTGTCTCACAAACCTTCTGGTTTTAATTGGCTCCATCTCACACACCTAACTTCATAACCCGTAAACAGCAATGGGGGGGTAGGGGACGGTTGATCAGCTGATCACTACAGGCACATACCGGTATATCACAGATCCTCCTCCATTGCTGCTACTTATGATTTCACATAAAATTTAAACTTTATGCCTGACTGACTGATAATCAGTAAAATCAAGGCTCTCATGTTACGCTAATTCTACTTTCCAGGATGAGTGCACCTCCAACACTCAAGGAGATTGATATCATCTGGGGCAAAGTAGCCTATTTGACCAGTGCTCCATATGCCACCTTAAATATTCACTCCCTCCACCCCTGACACAACGCGACAGAGGTCTGTACCATCTACAATTTGCACTGCAGCAACTCGTCAAATCTTCTTTGACAGCACCCCCCCAAACCTATGACCTCTACCACCTAGAAGGACAACAGCAGGATGTGCATGGGAACACCATCGCCCCCCCCAAGCTCCCTCCAAGTCACAAACCATCCTAACTTGGAGCTATATCGCAGCTCCTGCAACTAGCAACGTGATCATACCTTCACCATGAGGACTTAAGCAGTTCAAGAAGGCAGCTCACCATCACCTTCTCAAAAGCCATTAAACGGGCAGTGCTAGCTTTCTCACAAGTGGCCACAACCCGTGAATGAATAAATTAAAAATTAAAATAAATCAAATGCATAAATAAAAGGTAAATTTCCAAACCGATTCTTTGCTTAGCATCAATGCTGGATTTATTGGATCTTTCCCCAAAATAATTAACCCAAATGCAGTAGAATGTCACCAACAGAAAGTCAGCTACAAATTAGGTTTCCTCTGCTCACAGAAGGTTGGCTTCATTATAATCACCACATTGAGAAGCTCGCTGAGCTAAATGCCCGATTTAAAAAAAAACATAGCTTTGCTTCTCTCCACAAACTTGCAATAATAACTTGAGTTAAAAAAATTCTTGAAATCTAAAAGGAAAAACAGAGAATATTTGATATGCGTACAGACAAAGTCAGCTAGCATCTAAATGAATGAAGTTTAATGTGTCAGGCCAGCATGTCTGAAATACTGGGGAGAATTTTAACCCAGGCTGTCTGTCGGGAAGCCAACAACATTTGGCTTTACCTTGTGGTTTTATCTTGTGTTAAAGTAAATAACTTTGGCTGGGGCTGGGTGGGTGGGGAGTGAGGGGGGAATTCCAGAGTTCCACCTGATCTCACCCATTGGGAGTTAGGTTTAAATTATCCACATTAACGTCTCTTTTCCCGATGACGATCAGTCTGTTCTGGAGTTCCAGTATTTTCTGCTGTAACGGTCAGTTTTTAATGTATAAAGTCTTGGAATAAAAGGCGATATGTTAAGTGTTATGATAATGGTTATATGACGATTACTGTATCAGAGTGTTACCTTGATGGTTTCTCTTCAGGCACCGATAGATCACTGCCAGGGCTGAAAGAACTGCTGCTACTGCTCCCACGGGAACAATGATTAGGATTAGTTTGCGGTGATTAACGGTGCCTAGAGAGACACAACACAGAAAATGAGAGTCTTAGATGAATGAATTGTTACATATGATGAACTAGGTCAGGCAATGGTACAGTGGGTTAATTTTCTAAGGAAGTGTTGCCCAAATTTTTCAAATATGGGATGTTTCCATATTTGGAAAATTATACGAAACATGTTGGGTTAGTGCCTGTGATTCCCCATTCAGTAAATTCATGGTAAGAACTGACTGGCAATGTAAACACTAGAGACTTGACATCTCTTCATGTGAACAGGAAATACTGACACCCATGTTGTGCTACAGTGGTCTTGCTAAGCTCCATGTGAACAAGGCAACGGTGCCACTGGTAATAAGTCACCTTTACCACTCTCTCATTCAGGGAATGTTGATGCAACTCCTAAGCAACTAAAAAATGAGATAAATAGAAGGGGGGTTGGGGTCTGGTGTGGGGGTGTGGGGGTGGTGGGGTGGGGGGGGGCTGGTGGTTTAGCTGCAATTAAACTTGCATCTACAGATTTTTTGCTATTCATTGTATCAAATGTTATGTTTCAAAAGTGTTCATTCCAGAGACTTTATATTTTGCGTTTGTAGCTAAATTACACCAATATTTCTCATTTATTTTTGTCTTTAATAAATGTGAGATTGTATCTGTGTGAGGGGAATGGTGTTTGTTGATGGCTTCATGTCTGAAGTTAGCTGGTCTTCAGAGCATGGCCCAAGGCCATTTGTGGTCAACCTCCTCTTCACCAGTAGTTCTTGGCACACCTCTTGTTCCAAGTGTCTCTATGGAACTAATGCAGGCCTGGCCCTGATATGCTGAAGAAAGTTGAACTTAGTCCTATTCCTCGTCTGATTCTTTACTGGTTTGCTAAAGAATGTACACAAGTACAACCGGTAGGTAAGGTTATTCCAGCTTCCAATGAGCATAAATGGCAAGTATCAACGTTTAAATAATACTTACATTGTATATCATGCGTGTTCCAGTTTCCCGATTCCCTACAGATGGTTTTAGGATCCCCCTCCAGAGTGTAGCCATCATCACATGAAAAATAACAAGATGCATTGTAATGCTTCTCGCCATAGGGTCCAGAGCAATTGACACTGCTGTGTTCTGGTTTCTTCAAGGGTGTACAGGTAATTGCTATGAAGGAACAAGTTAGTCAGTAAATATCAATTAAAAACAACTCTTTCTGGTATGTGTTACAGCTTATATGAAATAAATCATATTGAAACTGAAGAAAATAAAACGCCACTAAAATGGTACTTGCTTAGGCCCCGATATTTATGAGTGGGTGGGGTGGGCTTGCGAGCCGTTTTGTCGTCAGGTGGGTTTTGGTCAGGTTATGCTCAGGTTAATCTGATTACCATGTTTGGAATCCGTTTCCCAGCCGCAGCCAATCAGATGGCATTAGGCCGCAGGGGAGGGAGGGAGAGGCCATGGGTTGGAGGTTAGTGCTTAATTGGGATGCACAGTAAGATTAGGGGTCAGTGATGGGGGGGGTGGGGCCTTTGGAGAAGATCATTGGAGGAAGGGAGAAGGTTGCAAGGGCCCATGGAGGAGATCAGAGTGGGGGGAAACAGAAGGGAGCACAAGCTGGGGAGGACATGGAGTAAGGGGGCATGAGATCACAGGCCATGGAGGACATCAGGGTGGCACCAGGTTGCAAAGGGGGTGGGCATCGATTGTTGTTTTTGGAGGTTAACAGCTTTCTCTGGTGGGTTGGGGCAGGGATGAAGCACTCCTGCTCCTCCTGGTCCACAAACAGTTAATTCTTCCATCCACCCACCCTTCAGCTGCCAGGTTTCTCAAGGCCCATGAAATCCAGACAACAAGTGTTAAAGAGGCGTGCAGTTTCATTAAAACATTAAAATGAGCGATCTGCCTCCCAGGAGATGGATGGTCTTCCAACCCCCTATCTTGACTCCATTAAAACTATAAATATGTGGGTTCAACGTGCGTTTGGTTCAGATTTAAAGTATTTTGCATGTTGATTTCTCATCCAGCCCAAATCTACCCATTTTGGGATGCTAACATTACCCCATTGATGTCCACATGCAACTAACTAAAAGAACTGAATGTGAGCTATGTATTCATATTTTCTCATTGCTGCTAAGTGGCACCATTTTATTTTAAAATTATATTGTAAAACCCTCATAACTTTAGATAAATGCTTACATATGAGTAATTTTGTTCACACTGTGTCTGCAAACTCATTACCAATGTTCCCAGATCTTGAAACTGTTGAATGAAACTTTTATATAAAGAATGGCGGAACATGGATGAGTGGCAACAACTGCTGCACACAAAAACAACTTTAACACAGCAATACCCAAAGCGCTTCATAGGAGTGTCATTAAACAAAATTTGATACCAAGCCAAATAAGATGTTATTAGAGCAGGTATCCAAAGCTTGGTCAAAGTGGTAGGTTTTAAGGAGCATCTTAAAAGAGGAGAGAGATGTAAAGAGGTGGAGAGTTTTATGGAGGGAGTTCCAGAGCTTGGGACCTAGTTAGGGGAAGGCAGTACAGCCACCGATGATGTCATGAGTGAAATTGTGGACACGCAAGAGGCTGGGGAGCAGAGATCTCGGAGGGTTGTAGAGCTGGAATAGATTAGAGATTAAGACGGGAGAAGCCATGGAAGGATTTGATAACAAGGATGAGAATTTTAAAATTGAGATGCTGCCAAAGCAAGAAGCCAATGTAGGTCAGCAAGCACATCAACAATGTAGGCTGCAAATGGAGCGTTTCTGCCGATGAAGGCTTTTCTCAAGCACAGGACATGTTAATTCTACTCTTTCTTGCCAAAGGCCTTCGTTACATGGGATCACCAGGGTAGGGATTTTGTGCTGTTGCATTGATGAATACCTATGTTTTAATACTATTTGCTTAATACAGTGTACAGATAATATTTTGGTGCTAATGGTAATATTCTCATTAGTAAAGCTCTAATGATATGCATTAGTGGTTATGTGGGAGCCAAGCATCTGTTCAAGGAACCTCCTTTAATAAATTGTATTGCTTCATGTTTCAGTTCTTAATACTTTGGGAGTCTTGGTGCAATGTGGTTCTTGGTATCAGGTGGAAAATCTGAACTGTTTCTAGCTAGCAACCACATTCTTTCTGCTCTATAAAAAAGTGAAGCAAACGGGAACTAGCACAATTTTTTTTTAGCCCCGTGTAGTGAAATTTGAGGAAGCTGGGTGCTTCCAGAAGTGCGTACGTATAGAACTCTTGGTATTGTTTGCGTAGTCTGTATTGGAGAAGAGGTGGTGGTCACATCAGAGAGTTGTTTTTTGTAAGAATTCCGAGAGGCAGCCGAGTCTAACTACTTTGCGATGTTTTCCTTCGATGAAACTTTAATAAACACTACGGGCAGGATTTTACATTCTGCAGGTGGACACACGCCCAACCCAATCGGGTGTAAAACAGCGCACAATATTTTGGTCGGCAGCATGCCCGCCGACAATTAGGAGGCCTATTAAGGCCATTAATCAATTAATTTAAACCTATTTTTCGCTGTCTATCCAACCTTATGGTTGGCGGTGGGCGGGCGAATTGACCAGGCGGCCTTTGGATTTTTTAGGAAACCTCATCCACAGGCGGGATGAGGCTTCCAATACTAATGTTAAAAAAAAAATTTCTGGACATCATTTTTATGACGTTTATGTTCATGTCAGTGAGTCCTGTGTGGGAAGACATTTTGCACATCTTCAGAATCTTTATTTTTGATTTTAATATCCTTCAAGCTCCCTGAGGCAGCTCCCTGTTAATTTGGCCAGCCAGCATGAAATTGTGGTCAGGGGCTGATTGGGGAGAGGGACCATTTCTCGGCCACTCCTAGGCCTGCCCGACGACCTGAAAATCCTGCCCTACTTCTTTAATTCGTAGTTCATTAAAGACTTTTTTAAAGACTCCAGTGACAAGCTGATTGCACAGTTATCCTCAGAGGCAGCTATTGAGTTACATTCCTGACAGCATGAAGATAAATTAGCATCAACACAAGAATGATAGTATAACTCTGAAGTTGGGTTCTGATCTGGGCTCCGGAGAGACGTGTGTGTGAGAGATTCCCTGGAAGGTTTGCCTCTTCAGCTTGACATTGTATGAAACATAAATTTAATGTGGCATTAGCTGGGTTAGCATCTGCAGTATAACTCCTGTGCAGTGTCAAGCCCAGTTCAAAAAGTGTTCAGCAGGTCCTGGCTATTTCAGAAATTTGGGTGAGACAGTTTAAAGGCTTTGAGAATCTGGTCGCTTTTAAAACAATCAAAGTTTATCTGCAGCAAGCTTGCACAGTGTTCTCACAAGAATCTCATGTTGTTTCACTAACTATTTTCAATAAGAGTCCATTTTTTTCTTTTAAAAAGACAAAATTATGTAAATCAACAGAGTTGGAGCATTCAGCAAGATAAAGGCGACAATGAATGCCCAGGATTGATGACAAGGTAACCATTTCATTCATGTCACCGTTGTCTCCTCAACAACTTATACTGGTATAGCTTCCCTCACTTGGGAGAATATCTTGTGGCATTTAGCAAGGAGGAGAAAGAGAATATCTAGCGGTCACAAAGAAAGGAATTTCAATTTATCTCACATCATCTGGACGTCCTAAAGTGTTTTACAGCCAACAAAATAATCTTGAAATGTTGTCACTGGCATTTTGCAGTAAAATGCTGTAGCCAATTTGTGCCTAAACAGCAAATTTGATAAATATCTAGTTAATCTGTTTTGGGTACTCTTGTTTGAAGGATGAACGCTGGCCTGCTTACCAGGATAAATCCCTGCTCTTCTTTGAATAGCACTGAAGGATTTTTTCGTCCATAATTTCGGTTCATATTTCATCTGACAATGTTACACTTCACCACTGTACTGTAATCAGACCTTCGTCAGACTACCCCTGCATTGTTGTGTATAACTCTGGTCACAGTATTATAAACAAAGATAGAGGCACTGAAGAGGATGAAAAAATGTTTTACAAGATTGATACCAGGAACAGGGGGTTGGTGGGGGGCAGGGTACGCCTAACAGGAGAGGGTGAACAGGCTGAAAGGAGAAGGCTGAAGGGTGACCAACCAGGAGGTCTTTACAATAATGAAAGGTTCTGATAGAGTGGACACAAAGAGAATGTTTCCACTTGTTGGAAGGCCATCAGTATAAGGTAGTCACCAAGAAATCAAATAAGGAATGTAGAAGAGAATTCCTTGCCCAGGGAATAGTGGGAATCTGGAGATCAGTGCCACGAGGAGCGATTGAAGCAAATAGTATAGATGCATTTAAGGGGAGACCAGACATGTATATGAAGGAGAAGGGGACAAGGGTCTATGCTGATAGAGTTGGATGAGGAAAGGCTGGAAGAGACTCAAGGAGAGCATAAATACCGGCTATGGGTTGAAGGTCCTGTTTCTGTGCTGTATCCTATCTAATGCTATGTAGTGTCAGGCTAGATTGTGTGCTCCAGTCCGGGTAAGAGACTTGAACGTTCAAACTGCTTTCTCAGGTGTGCATATTACCACTGAACCAAACTGCTATAGAGATCAAGTAAGGTGAGGAAACCACAAATATAGTGAAAAATTTTAATAATATATTAAGTGAGTGTTTAATTATATTCAGGTGACTGGCATTAACTGAGGATTCGCTGGTGCTTCTATATATATATAGGAGCAGGCTGAAACTGTGTTGGGCTGGGTTTGGAGGTGCATGATTATAATGTGCAACTCTGTAAATAAAGGCTTCTAAAGATTAGGCTCCAGTTCTATCCCTTGTTGCTTGGCGTGCTGGATTAAAACAGATGTTTTTAAGAAGCTTCTGAAGGAGTTGAGAGAGATGATGTGACAGTGGTTTAACACAAGCATTCCTGTGGGCAGCATGTAATAAAGAATGGTTGATCTCTGATAACAGAGCTGGGAAAATAAGGGAAACAGACATCCAGAGCCTCACACATGTAGTAGAGTTATGACCCTAAAGAGATTTGAAAATGAAGACAAAGTCCTTGAATTCAAGGTGGCAGCAGCGAAGTTGGACAAGGACAATATAAAAATATTATGCAATCTAGTTTATTTAGTTAGTTCATTTAGGTAATGTATAGGTATTATTTATTTAAGAAAGGATGTAAATGCCTTGGAAGCAGTTCAGAGAAGGTTTACCAGACTAATATCCAAGGAAGGGTTGGACAAGCTAGACTTGTATCCACTGGAGTTTAGAAGAGTAAGAGGTGACTTAATTGGAACATATAAGATCTTGAGGGGTTTTCACAGGGTAGATGTGGGGAGAGGATGTTTCCTCTTGTGGGCAAATCTAGTACTAGAGGCCACTAGTTAAAAATAAGGGCCAGGATTTTCCGTGACCACTGGCATTGGGTGTGTCCGATGGGGTGAGCGGACAATATGGTGAGAAGGCCAAAAATCGGTTTCATGACATTGTGAAACCAGTTTGCGATTGTCCGCTCAGCCAGCTAGCCAATGGCAGGCTGTGTTCCTTATCATCGAGCGCCGGGAACCTCATTGTAATAAATCAGCATATCATTATAAGGCCTGCCTGCCTGACTTATCCCCCACCCCCCCCCACCCCCCACCCTCCTCTCCCCTCTGGATCGCCTGCCCACCTCAGTGGGAAACACGGCGATGTGTTTCAGATGAGCATGTATAAGTCGTGCACCTGGCGAGCTGCACTTCGCTCGGGACTTCAAGGTTTGTTTGCCTACCTTGCTTCGGGCAGCACTCACAGTCATCAGCGCCAGGCTTCACACACAGCACCACATCACTTTTAGGGGGGTTCACGGGTAGGTGTCTACCTACCAGATCAGCCATGTCTGGGTGGATATCCAACAGCAGCAGGGCTAGGGTTTGCCCGAGGAAGGGGAAGAAGTGGCCTCAGGCAAGGGAAGGGGCTGCAGGACAAGAGATGTACTGGGGAAGGAGGGTATCCCAGGATGTGTGGGGTGGGGGGGCACATGTTGATCTGTGCAAGAGGCCTCAAGATGGTAAGGGCTGAAGGGGCAGTCACCAGAGAAGATGAGGCCAGATGGACATGTGAGAGTGTGTGTGAGAGAGTGAGTGGTGATGTCCCTTGAGCTGGCAGTGAGTGAGATGCCAGTGAATGTGTGATGGGTTTGAGTGTGTGAGTTTAAAGTGGTGAGATGGCTGCCATACCCTGGCTGCACAGATGAGATCATTCATCCTCTACCTGCATTGGATGGCCAACGTCTTCTGTGCAGCATTGGCATTGATTCGCCACTGCCATTGCCTACTAAGCCGGAATGGTAATGTAGCTGCCCCTCCTGCAGCCAGAGCGGGGGTAGAGGGCATCACAGGGGGCCTCCATGGCATCCAAAAGGTGCTTGAGGGCTGCAGTCTTCTTGCCTTTCGAGGCCATGTCTTCTTTGCTGCAGTCGTGGGCTGGAAGCACTGAGCACAACTGTGATTTAAATATGGTGCCTGGTGTGATGAAATGGCATGGTGACAGCATGGCAGGTGAATCAGAGCCCACTTGCCATTGAAATGGCAGGTTTCTCGAGAGTGCACAATTAATATGGTGGGTTTAGAACGATACAGCGTGAGAAGCTGCCATTGCGGCTGCTGGGAAGAGGCAGAGGTAGTTAGCAAGGGGTTGAAAGGGTATTGATGGTAGGCGGGAATGTGGAGTTGAGGTTACTATCAGATCAGCCGTGCTCTCATTGAATGGGGAAGCAGGGTCGAAGGGCCGAGTGGCCTACTCCTGCTCCTAATTCATACGTTCATAAGTTGTTTTTGCCTGAGTTACAGATGTGATGATGGGGTAAGATGCTAGATGCAGCTGTTGTTGTGGCAGAAGCAAAACTTGTTACAAATAGCAAATCTGTTTAATTGTCTCTGTTCATCCTGACGTGATAAGCGAAAGAAAGCACATGCAAACAATGATTTGTGTAATTTGTGATTTGCTAGTTACTTATAAATTAAGCTGACAAATGTATTCAACTTTATAACTGCTGGGAAATGTTTGAGTGTGAGCTGATCAAATAATTGAGTAAGCACGTTCGAAAGATTCAGTGACATGGATCGTATGCAGGCACATGACAGCCAATGAACTAGGACTTAGTTCATGCTAAGGTAAGGTTTTAATAACATCCCGGGCACTGGACATCAAGAGCAGTGAAGATATCCTCACCAAAAAGGGTTCAAAACTCTGGCTTAGTTTGTAACGTTCTAGCCTCTGAGTCAAAAAATTGTAGGTTTAAGAGCCCTCTTTCTCCCACTTTCTCCCTTCTCTCTCCTCTCATCTGCCTTCTTCCTCCAACCCCATCCACTATCCCTTGACTTGATTACTGCACTTGGACTCATTTCCTCAGGTGCATCTCCATGGGAGATCACCTAATATTCAGAAACTGCAATGGTACGATATCACTATTGCTGTATAAAGCTCTGAATTCAATACGCATTCGGGCCTCAATTTAAGAAATGGTACCCTTACACAGTGCCAAAATTGCTAACAATATTGCGTCAAAAATGGCAGAGCTTGTACAAAAATTCACTTTGAAAGAACCAGGAACTTATTCAAAAACGTTTAACGATAAGCTCTATCAAATTTGCTTTTAATAAACTAGCACATTGACCTTGGCAGCTCGTATTGTATGTTGTCCAGGAGCCAGATGCTTGGCAGGTTGTTGAAATGCTCCCATTTAGAATAAACCCTTGATCACAAGTAAATGTGCACACGGATCGGAAATGGTTCTTTCCACGTAATCCTTCGCACTTAACTGAGCTATAGTCCGGTTTTGCAATGACTGGGCATGATCTAACTGAAAAGCAAAGAGTTGAATGCAGAGTGTTTTGTGTAATAAAGGTTTGTTTTGTAATGCATTAGAATTTGTGTTGTAAATAAATGAGTTTCAAACTATGCGGCCACCGTTAAAATTTGAGACATACCAGGAAATCCACTCTTAACATCTAAAAACACTTAAGAATTAGAAGCAGGAATAGGCCATTCCCTTCCGACATTCAATAAGATCTTTTACCTCAGTTACACCTTCCCCCACTTTTCTCATACCCTGTGATCTCCATAGTGTCCAAAAATCTATCAACCTCTGAGCTGAGTAATACTTTTCAGTTTTAGCCAGCCAAAGGTAAATGAAATTACAGTAGCAGAAAATATTTATTAGTATACAGCTTTGAAAGAGATGCATAAGGAAGTCAATAAATACCCGACTGATTGTCTAATGACACATGAATAGAAACCTGAGGACATTTCTACACACTCTGAGACACCTTCTGAACCACCTAGAGAGGTTGAACACCTATCTGTTGTAATCAGTAATCCTGGGAAAATATATAAAAACTAAAATTATTGGCTTAAGTGGGAATGAATGCAATGGTTGAAAATGGGAAATATTTTTGGATTTGTGATCCACACTCACTTAAATCACATAATTCTCTATGTCTTAATGAGTAAAGAATCTGGCTTGGATTTTCACTCCAAGTCAGGGGCGTAGAGTCAGGACATTTTCCAGTTCCACAAATCTGACTTGGGAGAAAGTGCCCCAGAAATTGGGATTTTTAAGACAGGGTTCTCTGGGAGCCAGGCATGTTGCTCCCGGAATGAGTGCAGCAGCTGCCAACTGGGAAGGCGGTCTGGGTGGAATGCTCTGTGCTCTGGTGTTGTGTGCAAGGCTTTTTAAAAAGCAACAAAACAAAGAACAGTCCTACAGACCTCCACCCCCCTCACACCTCCTCGCTCGCCCACATGCTTCCCATGTTCCATTCATGCCAACCCATGCCACTTCATGCCCTCTACCCAACCTCCCATGGCCCTCATACCCTCCATGCCAACCCATTCCCCTCTACCCATTCCCACGACTCTTTATAGCCCCTTTGCCAACTTAGTGCCCACTCATGCCAATCCCTCACCCATCACCCTTTGCCCTTACAACTACCATGCCAACTCAACCGGTATCCACCATGGGCAGACCTCTGGACCCATGCTGACAGTAAATAGAATAAAGTTCTGGGTGTCTATTGCAGACTTTATTTTTAAAAACTCATTCATAAAAAAATGATTTACTACATTTACTTTCCTTCAGCAACATCCTTATAAAAACAAACATTTCATTCAAGGGCATAATCCCTTATGAAAAACAAGCATTGGAATGCATAGCCCCACTTCAAAGATTCTATAACCACTTGGAGCTGTTAATCAAACTGTGAAATGGAAGATACTCTACTGTGATAACAGAAGGTTTCAAAATCAGTCATGCAGCACTAATCCGCTACTGGTACCTTTCAGTCTTATGTCAACAGACAGAGTGAAATAGCAAGCAATTACTTTTTTTAAACATACTAAAACATTTTTTTCAAGTTTTAAAAGGCAGGAGTTTTAAATGACTTGACAGCTTTACAGTTGCCTTTGACAGTTCATCTTGACACTTTTGACAGCCCCAGTGAGGTTGACAGCAAATGATTTTATGCACTTTTTATGCACGTTCATGCCTAATTTTAACAATCCCAAGGGGTGCTTGACCTCCCCAAAGGATGTGCTGAGACCATATCCAAAGGAGTACCCTACCTCTTCAATAGGTACCCCACCTCTCCAAAGGACTCCACAAAGTTCAGACTTGCTCCTACCAGGTCTAACCAGCACACATCATGTTTCACACACCTGGATCACCAAATTAGACATGAGTGGAGGCTTTCTGTCCTTGTGAAAATCCAGGCCTCTATGATACCAAGCTATGGAGGCCAAAAGATCCCATTTTGTGCATAAGCTGATCTCATATGAAGCAATAGTTGGAAACCGCAACTGATCTCAATGTGCCTGGGCTAAAGGAATGAAAAATCAGCCAAGGTTCCAGGATGTCCTGGAGGATCCATATCAGTGGATGCTGGGTAAAGGCAGGATACAGCTCAGCTGTGAAACTCTTCACAGTGCAATAATTTGCCAATATCAAGGTTTTTCATGAAGAATGTCCAATTGGACAAGGAAACAGAAGACTATAAGCACATATGGAATGTTACTTCAGCAAAGGTCAGTCCTTAGGAGATTACATTCTTGAACATATACATTTCAGCACTTACCATTTTCACATTTGTTTCCATAGAAGCCATGGTCACAGATACACCTAAAACCATCAGCCAATTCAATACAAGTACCTCTCTTGTTGCAGCTTCCCGCTTTGCATTTCTCTGTGGAGGCAACATGAGCATTAACACTGGGTCCACATTTGCCAGATGGCATTTAACATTTAACAAGTCTGGTGTAATACATACTGGTAAGGCTTTTGCCAAACATGTTCACACTGTGCAAGATTCATAACTAAAGATTTTTTTGGAAGGGGAAGTGTCCTGTGGGTTATGATATGGGTCTTAAATAAATCTTTGTCATGATCATAAATGCTCATGATTAATGGTGAAAAGCTATAGCCAAAGCAAATAGAGTGTATAACTCAGTATAAAAATGCACTATAAAGGCCTTGATCAAGATACTGATTAAGTCTTCAGTTCTGGTCCCATAAGATGGTGGGTGGTAGTCTTTGGAAAAGGTTCAAAATGGGGTCATTAGATTGATACATAGTTTAAATGGCCTAGATTATCAGGCTAAGATCTCAGTCCTTTCACCTGGAAAAGGGTACACCACAGGGGAATTTCAAATGAGATACTTACTAGAATGAAGGAACAGACAATGACCATGTGGATCAACTCTTTGAATGAGATGGGTAGGGAAAAGCAGGGACGTGCACATTAGCTATGAAAGCATTGAACTAGGTTCATGTCAGGAGACTTTTTTCCCTTGCAAGAGGACCTTTGGAATAAATAGTTTGTAAAGTGTGTGGCGATTCACTACAAATTTTGAAAAGGCATATGGATGACTTCCTGGCTAAGGCTCAGATCAGTCTGTTGGCTAATCTGTCTCAAGGTCACTAGATCCCTTCTGTGTGGGAAAGGAATTTTTCAGAATCTCCCCTCCAACATTTCCCCTGCTCCTCCATCCAGAATTGGCTTAGGGATTTTTTTTTCCCCTTCCAGAAGCTTACATGACTTCTGCTGGATGGGGAACAGTAAAATGTCATGATGCTCATCCTCAACATGGGTCAGGCCTGATAGACCAGCTACTTGTTTGCTGCTTGTCATTTTACACATGATCCTCTCTAGGCAATCACAGGCAAGTACAAAGCAATATACGTACCACAGATCTAGGCACTGAGCTCAGAGCTTCAACAAGGAGTATTGACTAGAAAAATTCAAGTCTGACAGAGATAGGGGGCAGGATTTTTTAGCCCCCGATAAGGGTGAGCACGGAGGTGGCAGTACAAAAGTTCATTCTCCCAGCTAGCACTTGCTGGCTCCATCCTGACCCCGAGCAATTTTTCTGGAGGTGGGGTGTGGGAACAGCCGGGCTACTTGCTTACAAGCAGCGCGTAGCCACTTAGTGATAGTTAAAGGCCAGTCAAGGCCCATTGAAATTCCAGTCAACCTCCAGGCACTCAGATGCATCTGGGAACAGCCCAGCTGCCTGGAGGTGGCTTCCTGGCAACAGGTGGGCTTTGACACCCCAAACCTCCTACCATCCAGTTTTCAAAGCCTGCGCACTGCCCTTAATTGGACACCGAGCCGGCCCTCTGGCCACTAATTGGCCCATACAGGGAACATCACCACAGGGTTTCTGTTTTCACACACAGTGTGGGCTTCTGATCCCCATTTGACCCTTGCAGCAGGGTCCAGAGGCCTGCGGTGAAAATCTTTCCCAATATGTCCAATGCGTGAATGTGACAGAAGTGTTGAAGGGAATAACTGTGCTGTGCATCTTCACAACATGTTCACTTTCTCCAAAGCCTTGCTGCACTGTTTGTGGATTTTCAGTGTTTTTTGAATTTCAACTGTCCCCCCTCCCTTCTCTTGGTCTGCAGTCTTTAGAGGGTAGCCTCTACCATGCCTAGAATTATTGTAACTTCGGAATAACACTGTTAGCTACGTTAATCAATATCCTGTTATTGCTGAAAATATTTACTACTATATGGCAAATGAGCTAATATAAATTCAAAAGTTGGATGATATATGAATATAGATATTTGAGGACATTGTGGCTCCTCTGGGATCCATTTTGGATTCATAGGGAATTTGGAAACCTATTTGCCTTAATCAGCAAACAGGCATATGTACAACACCTTCATTAACCAAGGGGATTGAGGGATATGGGGCAAAGGTAGGTCACAGATCAGTAATGATCATATTGAATGGCAGAACAGGCTCAAGGGGTTTTGTCGTGTTTTCCTATATCTTAATATAAAAACTAAAATTATTAGCTTAACCAGAATAAATGAAATGTTTGCAAAAGGGAAATAATTTTGGATTTGTGATCTACACGTATTAAAATTACTTTAATTCACTGTCTTAATGAGCAAAAACTCTGCCCAGTGTGATACTGAGCTAGGGAGGCTAAAAGATCCCATTTATTTATGGGCTGTGCTGAGTTTACAGAACAATAGTTGGACACTGCAACTGAGCTCAAGGGTTCCTGGGCTTGAGAGGGGAAAAGTCAGCCAGAGTTCCTGGAGCTGCTGGGGAATGTAAATCTGGAAACAGATAAAGGCAGGATTCAGCTCAACTGTGAAACTGTTTGTATTACAAACATTTGTCAATATCAACCAATAGGGTCATTCATGAAGAACTGTCCACTTGAACAAGAAGTAGAAAACGACAAGCACATATGGAGTGCAACTCCAGAAAATGTCAGTAACCTCGGGAGATTATATTCTTGAGTAACATTTGTTTTTGTATGGTTTTTTTTTGCTGAATCTTAACATTTTCACAATTATTTCCATAAAAGCCTTGGTCACAGATGCAACGAAAACCATTAACCAATTCAACACATGTACCTCTTCTGTTGCAGCTTGTTGTTTAGCATTTCTCTGTAGAGTCATTAGTGCAATTATTAACACTGGGCCCACACCTGCCAGAAGACATTTAACACAGGCTAGGATTCTCAGGATGGCGAGGTTTCCCTTCCTGCAATCTGGAAATTCGGCAGAGAACACATTTCTGCCAATGCTGCCCACCCTGCAGCATTTTTCAGGCTCCAAACGAATGTTAATTGGCTGGAGACTGGACTTCCGCTCCTCGCTCGGGAGGAAGTCTCGCCTCAGAGTGCTGCCGGCCATCTCGAATCCCTACAGCGCCAGAGGCTGCAGTCAACAAGACTGGCACTGCGTGCAGGCCCGGATCCTAAGCCCTGGGAGTTGAGGACCAGGTAAGTGAGGGGTCTCAGGACAGGGAGGGGAAGTGAGGCCCCAGGAGAACAGGCAAGAGGGGCTTGGGGGTGTTGTTAGAGAGGATGGGGTGGGAGGAGCGGGGGCTGGAGGGGGGAAAGGGTGTCCCCGCAGGTCAGACCTTTTGATGGATGGATGCCCCCTCTTCCCCACCACCCTCTACTTCCTGCCCAAGGCCTAAACACATTTTCGGGCATCTCCCCAGCTCCTGAACTCCTCCCATCAATCTGAAAATTGAGGCTGGACAGGAAATGGCTCTTAAGTGATCAATAATTGGCCACTTAAGGGCCTTAACTGATGCAAGGGGGGGTCTTGCTGGCCTAGGCCTCGCCCGCCCAAGTGTAAAATTGCAGAGAGATTGAAGTGGGCGGGGGGGGGAAACATGGTGGGAAGGCCATCTGAGAAATTTTACCTTTACCCCCCAGTTACAAATCCGCCTGTGAGGGGACATAAAATGCTGCCCATGGACAAGGGTAGTATAATGAGTGTTTGTAGGGCTTCTACTAAAGAAGCTCTCCATACAGAGTTGCTAACCAAAATATTTAGGGTGGAAAATAGTCCCTGGTCTTATAATCAGTATTTAAATAAAGCTTTATTATGATGATAAGTGTTTGCGATCTGTGGTGAAAGTCTATAGCAAACACAAATAGAGCATTAAGATGTGTAGCTCAGATAATCCAATGGGGGAAAAAAAAGCACCATAAGGGCTGAATTTCACTGAGCCACTTGTGGGTGGGAAACAGGTGAGTGGGCCTGTAAATTGAAGTGCGCAGCAGGGCACCCTCATTTGATGGGCGGAAGGAGAGTTGGAGAGATCTATGCCCAATGTGTAGCCCAGTGGGTTTAACCCTGCCCGCTGCTGATCAGTGAAAAGAGTGGGTGGAGGGAGGCGGTGTGCCTCCTTCCCTGGCCCCCTGTCCCAATTGGAAGAACCCCCCCTACCCCAACACCCATACCTCCACACCCCACACCCACAGTTTTGCCTCCTCTTGTTCCCCCTCCCACCTCTCCCCCAAGTTCAACACACCACCCCACCCCCCCTGGTCAGGTCTGCCAATCCATCCCCAGTGAGATCAAGGGTTTCGTGGCAACCATGGTTTCCCTTCCTCCCCAGCCTCCTGCAATACCTGCAGTGGCCACCGATCCTGGTGTGGTGCAGAGCTGCTGGCCTCTGATTGGTCGGCAGCTCCATGAGGCCATGAGTTGGATGGATGACCTGCCATTGCCTGATAAATTAAAGCAGGGTGACCGCACAAAGTGGAGGCTGACCTGCCACTGGCATTTACCCAGGGGTGCAGGGCCCACCCATCAGTGTATAATCCAGCCCATTGTGTCTTTGTTCAATACCTTAGTTACGCCTCATCTAGAAAACTGTGTTCAGTTTTGGCCCCTTTATACGATGAGTGAGAAATAAGCCCTACAATGATTAGATTGACACCAGGTTTAAAGGCCCTGGTATGCTTGGAGAGCTTGGACATTCACTCTGGAAAAATGTACACTTTGGGGGGAGATTCTGAATGAGATATTCACTGGAAGAATCTAGACTGTGAGCATCTGGATCGACTGTTAGGGAAAGCCTTAAGGACATAAGCAATAGGAGCAGGAGTAAGTCATTCAGTCCATCAAGGCTGTTGCACAATTCAATAATATCGAGGCTGATTTGATTGTGGCCTTAACTCCACTTTCCTGCTCGCCCCCCAATAAACTTTGACTTCCTTATAAAGCAAAAATCTGTCTAACTCAGCCTTGAATATATCGAATGACCCAGCCTCCACTGCTCTCTGTGTGGAAGAGAATTCCAAACACTAGCCAAGGACATACTTATTGCTACAAAAGCAAAAAACTAGGTTGAGTATCAGGAGGCTTTGTTCCACAGGGGACCTGTGGAACAAATTGTTTGTGCAGTGTGCGTGGATTTTCGAAATGGATGGAATCCTGGTTGAGGCTCACATCTCTGTGGCTTAACTAAAACGTCTCAAGGTCACTGTTAGCTTCTGAAACTCATTTTGATCCCCTTCTGCGTCAGAGGGGAACTTTCCAGAAACTTCGCCTTGGCATCTGACCCTCCCCATCACTCACCTCCCTGAATTGGCTTAGATTTTTCCCTCACAGGAGATCACATGAGGTAGTTCAGACACTTCAAGGGTTTAAAATTGATAAGGAGCAAGAATTGGACTTAAAGTTGATAGGGCATCAGGGCCAGATGAGAAATTTCTAAGGATACGGACAGAAGTGAGAGTGGAGATTGCAGAGGCACTGGCCATATTTTTCCAGTCTGCCTTAGACTCAGGGGTGGTGCCATAGACTAGAGAATTGCAAATCTTACACCCTTGTTCAAAAAAGGGTGTAAAGATAAGCCCAGCAACCCAGTCAGATTGACCTCAGCTTCCAGTAACAAGAATTCTGGATAAAATTACTAATCACTTGCGCAAATGCAGATTAATTAAGGAAAAGCACCAAGTTGTTAAGGGAAAATCATGTTTAACTAACATGCGTGGGTTTTTTGATCAGGTAACAGAGAAGGCTGATGAGGGTAATGCAGTTGATATCATGTGTATCAACTCGCAAAAGGCATTGGATGAAGTGCCACACAACAGACATGTGAGAAAAGAATAAATGGAATAAATTCATGGAATAAAAGGAACAGTGTCAACATGGAGATGGAATCAAGTGAGTGATAGGAAGCAAAATACTGGTTAAGGCTTTTGGACTGGAGGAAGGTTTATAGGGGACTTTCCCAGGGATTGGTATTAGGATTCTTGTTCTTCCTGATATATATTAATGACCTAAACCTTGGTGTGCAGGGCACAATTTCACAATTTGTGGATGATACAAAACTTGGAAGTATCGTGAACCATGAGAAGGATAGTGTAGATCTTCAAAAGGACTTGGACAGGTTGGTGGAATAGGCGGACAAGTGGCAGATGAAATTTAATGCAGCGATGTGTAAAATAATTCATTTTAGTAGGAAGAATATGGAGAGACAATATGAAATAAAGGGTATAATTCTAAAGGGGGTGCAGGAGCAGAGGGTTCCGGGTGTTTATGTGCATAAATCATGGAACGTGGTAGAACAGGTTGAGGGAGCAATTAATAAAGGATAAGGCATCCTGGGCTTATCAATAGCGGCATAGAGTACAAAAGCAAGGAAGTTAAGCTGATTTGGCTTCAACTGGAGTATAGCATCCAGAATGGATGGCACTACACTTTAGGAAAGATGTGAAGTCATTAGAGAGGGTGCAGAAAAGATTCATGGGAATGGTTTCAGAGATGAGAAGCTTCAGTTCCTAGTTTGTAGATAGGTTGGAGAAGTTGAGGCTGTTATCCTTGGAGATGAGGAAGTTGAGAGGAGATTTGAGAGAGGTTTTCAAAATCATGAGGAGAACGAGACAGAAGCGATCAGGAGAAACTATGCCCATTGTTGGAATGAGGGCACGGATTTAAGGTAATTGGCAAAGGAAGCAATGGTGACCTGAGGAAAATGTTCATGCAGTGAGTGGTTAGAGTCTGTAACGCACTGCCTGTGACTGTGATGGAGGCAGGTTTAATTGAGACATTCAAGGGGGAATTGGATTGTTATCTGAAAAAGAAGAATGGGCAGGGTTATGGAGAGAAGAGGGGGGAGTGCACTTAGGGAATTGCAACCTTCAGAGAGCCAGCACAGACACAACAAGGCTTTTGAAAAGGTCCTGCATGGGAGAATGGTCAGGAAGTTAAGAGCCCAGGGTAATTTGGCAAATTGGATCCAAAATTGGCTTAGTGGCAGGAGGCAAAGGGTGATGGTCAAAGTTTTTTTGTGATTGGAAGCCTTTGACGAGTGGTGAACCGCAGGGTTCGGTGCTGGGACCCTCGCTGTTTGTAGTGTACATTAATGATTTAGATGTGAATATAGGAGGTACGATCAGTAAGTTCGCAAATGACATGAAAATTGGTGGTGTCGTAAATAGTGAGGAGGAAAACCTTAGATTACAGGACCATATAGATGGACTGGTAAGATGGGCAGAGCAGTGGCAAATGGAATTTAATCTTAAGAAGTGTGAGGTGATGAATTTTGGGAGAACAAACACGGCAGGGGAATACACAATGAATGGTAGGACCCTGGGAAGTACAGAAGATCGGAGGCACATTGGTGTATATGTCCATAAATCCCTGAAGGCAGCAGCACAGGTAGATAAGGTGGTTAAGAAAGCATATGGGATACTTGCCTTTATTAGCCGAGGCAAAGGATAGAAGAGCAGGGGGGTTATGTATGTGATGTATAAAACTTTAGTTAGGCCACAGCTGGAATACTGTGTGTAGTTCTGGTCCACCACATTATAGGAAGGATATGATTGCACTGGAGAGGGTGCAGAGGAGATTCACCAGAATGTTGCCTGGGCTGAAACTTTTCAGCTACGAAGAGATACTGGATAGGCTGGGATTATTTTCCTTAAAGCAGAGAAGGCTGAGGGAGGACCTGATAGAGATATACAAAATTATGAGGGGCATAGATAGGTTGGATAAGAAGAAACATTTCCCCTTAGCGGAGGTGTCAATAACCAGGGCACATAGATTTAAGGTAAGGGGCAGGAAATTTAGAGGGGATTTGAGGAAAATTTTTTTCACCCAGAGGGTGTTTGAAATCTGGAACACACTGACCGAGGGGGTGGTAGAAGCAGGAACCCACATTTAAGAAATATTTAGATGAGCACTTGAAATGCCATAGCATATAGGGCTACAGGGCAAGGGCTGGAAAATGGGATTAGAATAGATAGGTGCTTGATGGCTGGCATGGACATGATGGGCTGAAGGGCCTGTGTCTGTGCTGTAAAACTCTATGACTATACGACAACAGACTGAATGGTCTCCTTGTGTTCTATAACCGCTCTGATTCTATTCCATGATCTTATGATTCTGGTAAGTGGGGAGCAGAAAGTCATGACACTCAGTTACAATGTAATTGAATGGGACAGGTTTGCTAGACCAGCTTTTTTGCTGGCTGTCATTTTCATTATGCTCATGTGATCCTCTCTAGACAATCACAGCAAAGTGCAATGCAACATTGGTATCACAGGACCACCTAGCTGGGAGGCTCAACGAGGAGGACTGAACAGAAACATTCAAGTTTGACAGATACAGCATGTCAGATGTGTACACTCCTGACACACGTCTGGACTAGAGAAGGGAAAAATCAACCGGGTTCCAGGTTCTGCTGCAGAACGTATACCTGTGGATAGATAAAGGCAGGACATTGCTTAACTGTGGAACTAACTATTCACAGTAATTTGCCAATATCAATAAATCACTCATGAAGAATCTCCGTTTGAACAAGGAGGCAGAAGGGCACAGTCACATACAGCATTCTACTTCAGTAAGTCTCAGTGTCCTCAGGACGTTACAATCTTTTGCCAGCTTTTCCTCCAGCTCTTACCATTTTCACAATTGTTCCCATAGAAACCTTGGTCACATATACACCGAAAACCATCAGCCAATTCAACACATGTACCTCTTCTGTAACATGCTGTTGCTTTGCATTTCTCTGTAGAGACATTAGCACAAGCATTAACTTTGAGTCTGCCAGATGGCATTTAACATGGATATGCGTAGTGTAATGCAAGTGGGTGTGGCTTCTGCTGAGCATGTTTACAATATCAAGAGTTCCAACATTTTGTGATGGGTAGTTCCAGGTGTTATATGAGTAAATAAATCTTTACTATGATTATGAATGTTGAGGATTAGTGACTAAGGGCTGTAACAAAAACAAATAGAACGTTAGACTATAAATCTCACATAATTGAATGTAAGCCAATATGCACTATAGCCCTCCTTAGGCTGAATATTGTCACTTACCTGGAAGACTCACCGCCAGGGCCAAAAGCAGATGGTGACTCTGCTTCAGTGAGCAGTGGGACCTTGGGCAGCATTTTCCCACTACTGGTCAATTGGGAGGCTGCCAACGAGGCTACCTTCCAAATAAGGACAGCAAACCTTTCCCAAGAGCTGCCCACCCAATCAGAGATCTGATGACTCAGCAACTCCACTCCTAGCTGTGGTCATTGCAAAGGCTGCAGTTCTAGGGAGAGGGTGCCTCAAAGAAAGGTAATGTGGCTGGGGAAAGCTAGCTAGACAGGCAGGCCCAGGTGCTCCGGAGGGGGTTTCCTGGTGCACCGGTGGTGCCTTTGCCATGTTTGCCACCAGTGGGACCCTCCATGGGCCATGAAGTGCCCATAGAGGTGGGCACCACCCGGAACCCCTAGGAGGTTGCCAGGGTTTAACTGGTAGGCTCCCCAAGTGGCAGCAGACCCTCCCATCGCAGGCAAAATGCCCATGGAGGCACCAAGTGGCCCTTTTTTGGCCATTTAAGGAAATATGGCATGATGCTGCGCCCCCCTCTCGATTTCTCCCCCACCATTTTGCCAGCCCTCCCTCCTTCCAGCCTGTTGCTAATGGGCCAAAAGAATTGAGCCCCTTGTTTAAAATTTGTGTCCAGTTTTGGTCCCCCTACAAGATGGCTGATAAAGAGATCCTGGAAAATGTTCACACTGGGGTCTTAAAATATAGTTTAAAAGCCTGGGTTATCGTGATAGGCTTGGCCATCTCATCCTTTACCCTGGGGAATTTCAATTGAGATATTTACTAGAATGAAGGAACTAGGCTTTGACCGTGTGGAATGACTCTTTGGATTTGATAGGATCGGGAGAACATGCACATTACATAAACATTCAAATCAGTTTGTTAGGAGGATTTTTCACAGAGGACTTTGGAACAAATTGTTTGTACAATGTGGACTCACCACAGATTTTCAGAACGGATGAACTCCTGTGCATTGGGTAATGGTGCCTCAAGGTCACTGAGCACTTCAGGAACTCACGTCTTCTAGGTTCCCAGAATCCTTTCTGTGACAACCCCTCCCCCACCTTTCTTGAATTAGCTAGGGATTTTTCCCCTCACATTGACTTCTGTTTGGTGGGAAGAAGTAAAAGTTATGATGTTCAGATACAACATAATTGAAGGGGGCAGCTTGGTAAACCAGCTACTGTTTTGCTGTCTGTCATTTTCGTTATGTTCCATATGACCTTCTCCAGCCAATCACAGGTAAGTACAAAGCAAAATATGTACTACAGAACTATCTAGCGAGGAGGTTCAATGATGAAGACACAACAGAAAAATTTAAGTTTGACAGGTATAGCATGTTACAAGCGTAACAGTGGCAGAAAATGTATTACAGGAAATAAATATTGTGGGAGAGTGGGACTGGCTGAGTTGCTTTTGCGGAAAACCAGCACAGGCACACAGGATCAAATAGCCACCTTCTGTGCTGTTACCATTCTATGATTCCAAGAAATAAATGCTGCATGTGCACCTTGTATGTTGTATGCAGTATTAGGGTGTTTGGGATTGTAAGGGTTAATGTGGGAAGGGAGAAGCAGTACCACCCACATTATGATGCAGGGAGTCACATGGGAGTAGTAGAGTGTAGCAATGAGGAGTAGTAGAGTGTAGCGATGAGCTTGGTAGAATTTGGCATGATAGCACCTAGTCAAGACTGTATCCTGCATATATATATATATATATATGTATATAGTTATGTGTTATTAATAATAGTTATTGTTCAACCATAGAAGCCTCTAGACCTCTTCATGAGACAACAAACAACATTACAACACTGTATAGTGTATGCTGCATAGTATACACTGTATGTGCAACAACAAAGCTTTCAATACTTTATGTAGCTGCATTAAAACTTCAAGTTCACTCAGATGTATTCTTTCAACATGCCCATGAAGTCAATGGCCTCTCCTGTAAGTGGAAGAATTCCACTGCTCAACCCTCACCACATGCCAATATTCTTTATCCCATGGAATCTCATTTTAAGTTTCAAAATCTTCGTAGGGGAGGAAGTCCATTCATTGATAAAGCCTTGCAGTCAATTCCAATTGCCAAAGTGTGAATTTATTCTGACTCCAGTCAATGAGATGCCGGTTGGAAATAAGGTGTAGTGCATCCATTACCAGATATTCAATCTTTTCACAATCTAATTCACTGGTCAGTAGGGATGAACCTCTGTAGAATTCTATCTTCCAGCAGCTTTCCAGAATAGTAATTTAAATAGAAAATGTTACCATGCCCAAGCTACCAATATGTTCACAAGAAATGTAGGACAAGAAAATTCCATCCTGTTCTGTCCGGATATGGTGCAGCCAATTACACATCAACCCAAACCCCAGTCATGCTCAGGGGAGTAAAAACCCTAAGTCACTTCAGGGGAAGAGAAAGGATTCTGAGAAATTCCTCTCTGATCCCCAAGAAAATCAGACAAGTTCCAGTAGACCTTAACAACTGGTCACCTTTGGCACAGTTTACCTGCTATAATTCAAGATATCTTCCACTCACAGAAACTCATCCAGATCTCGTTTGAAGGCATCAAACAAAACCTTACTCAATACAAAAACAGAATTACCTGGAAAAACTCAGCAGGTCTGGCAGCATCGGCGGAGAAGAAAAGAGTTGACGTTTCGAGTCCTCGTGACCCTTCGACAGAACTTGCGAGGAAGGGTTGTTACAATGTGTTCTAGAGTTTAATTATTCAATGTGAAAAGGAAACTTCCTGGTGTTTAACTTAACTCTCTTCTGATTCTGATGCCTCGAGTTTTCCCACGGCCCCATCTTCTCCCAACCAGCACCACACTCCCCATCTGACCAGCTTCAATAATCAGTTCATCTGAACAGAATGTACTTCCTACATTAATTTAAAGAGCTCAATCATATTCTCTTGGGGCAAAATTTTTACCTCACCGGGCGGGTGCCAGTGAGCATCGTGTGCTGATGCTGAGTGCTGCTGGGGTGAGGGCAGAGGAGGCGAGCGGGGAAGTTTGTGCATGTGTGCCGATGTGGGCTGTGACAGCTCCCCAAAGGCACAGAGCTGAAGAATTTCAGAAACATAAATAAAGAATTTAAAAATGTTAAAAACATGTCCCCACGTGTGACTCAGTCAAATGAACAGGGCCGTATTAAAAATTACTTCCAAGAATTTTAATTTGTTTTAAATTCCTGTTGAAAACCTCCTCCCGCCTGCGGATGAGGTTTCACAAAAAAATCCTTGTCGATTTGTGTGCCCATCAACCGTAAGGTTGGACGGGCAGTGAAAAATTGCATTTGATTATTACTTTAATGGCCTTAATAGGCCTGTTAATGGTTGGTGGGCGCACTGCCGACTCCCAAACACACCCACCAACCGAAATACCGCGCGACTGCGCGTGACATCAGGACACTTGACCGACATCATCGTGCCTCGTTTTACACTCGAGCGTGTAGGGTGCACGCCTGTATGCCAGGTGAAAACTTCTGGTCTTGGAGGTTTCATTACTGTAATGAACAATGACCCAGCATTGAGGCTGTCCTGGTAAAACCGAGACTTGGTATTAACGTTAGCCCTCCAGAGCCCTGCACTATGTGAGGAGACCATTCAGTCTTCTAAATATAGCGAAAGTGAAGTATTGTGTAGGGTAAGTATCATGCTTCTGTTTTTCTATTTAATTGTCATGATTGTACAGCCTCACACTCCGCTCACTATCTTTTCAGTGTTGCAGCACTAATTATGAATTTTCAGCTTTTCATGAACTTTAACCTCCTTCTCCTGGTCTGCAGCCTTACCAGCTCACATATCACAATTACTGTAACTTCTGAATGACAGTGCTAATTACTTAAAGGAAAATCATGCTATTGTTCCAGAAAATATTCATTAATATACAGGCAAATGAACTAACATGAGGAAATGCAAAAATCTAATGACATAGGAACAGAAACTTTGGGGACTTTGTGACTTCTCTGGGACCCTTTCTGGACCCCTCGGACTTTGGAAAGCTATTTTACATAATTAGAAGCCTGAGAAAATATATAACAGCTAACATTATTAACTAAAGGGCAATTCAAGGGCAGTTAGGGATGGGCAATAATTGCTGGCAGAGTCAGCCACATCCACATCCTGTGAAGGAATATTTTTTTTAAAAAGCAGGAAAGACTGCAATAGTTGCAAATGGAAAATAATTTTGGATTTGTGATCGAGATTCACCTAAAAGAGATGCACTACCTCAATGAGCAAAGACTCTGTCCCTGTGAAACTGAGCTACGGAGATCAAAAGCATCCATTTCGTTCAGGGGGCTGTGCTGAGTTAGCCAGAGCAACAGTTGGAAAACGGCAGCTGACTGTTGCTTAAGGTCAGTCGTGGTTCAGCAGCTCAGCAGTCACTGCCTCGAAATTGACTTACACTTCCTTACACGACAGGCAAATGTTAAGCGTTACTATTAATATAATACGGATAGAAATCAATGGCAGCATTTCATCAGGGGATTTCCCAGGCTCGGGAAAGGAAAAATCAGCCAGAGATTCCAGGCCTTGTTGGAGAATGTGCTTATGTGGATGTCAAAGAAGATAGGATAAGGCTCGACCACCAAACTGCTCATAGTCCAAGAGATTGTCAATATCAAGAAAGTTTTTTATAAGAACATAAGAAGTAGGAACAGGAGTAGACCATTCAGCCCCTTGAGCCTGCTCCACCATTCAATAAGATCATGGCTGATCTTCTTGTGTTTCGATTTCCACATTCCCATCTAACCCCGATAACCTTTGATTCCCTTGCCTAACAAGAATCCATCTACCTCTGCCTTAAAAATATTCAATGACCTCACCTATACCACCTACTGAGGCAGAGTTCCAAAGTCTCACAACCCTTTGAGAGAGAATTTCTCCTCATCTCTGTCCTAAAAGGGTGACCCCTAATTTTAAAACAGTGCCCCCTAGCTCTGGACCCACCCACAAGAGGAAACATCCTTTCGACATCCACCTTGTCAAGTCCGTTCAGGATCTTGTATCCTTCAAATCACCCCACACTCTTCTAAACTCCAGTGGAAACAAGCCCAGTCTGTCCAACCTTTCCTCATAAGACAGTCCACTCATTCCAGGTATCAATCTAGTAAACCTCTTCTGAACCGTCTCCAACGCATTTACATCCTTCCTTAAATAAGGAGACCAAAACTGCACACAGTATTCGAGGTCTCACCAATGCCCCTGTACAACTGAACCATAACGCCCTTAATTTTATAATTAATCTCTCTCGTAACAAAGGATATCATTCCATTAGCCTTCTTAATTACTTGCTGTACCTGCATACTAACTTTTTGTGACTCATGTATTAAAACACCTGAACTCCTCTGCACCTCAGAATTATGCAGTTGTTCTCCATTTAACTAATATTCTGCTTTTTTGTTCTTGCTGCCAAAGTGAACAACTTCACATTTTCCCACATTAAACTCCATTTGCCAGATCTTTGCCCACTCACTCAACCTATCTATATCCATCTGCAACCTCCTCATGTCCTCTTCACAACATACTTTCCTACCTATCTTTGTGTCATCTGCAAGTTTAGCTACCATGTCTTCACTCCCCTCATCTAAGTCATTGATCTAAATCTTAAAAATTTGAGGCCCCAGCACAGACCCGTGTCGGATTCCACTCGTCACACCCTGCCAATCAGAAACAGGCCCATTTATGCAAGCTCTCTGCTTTCTGCCAGCCAGCCAATCTGCTATCAATTCATGGTGAATATCTACTTGAACAAGGTACCGAAAAGCCACCAGCACATATGGAATCCCATTCCAGCAAACAACAAGAGATGTAGTGTGCCTGGATTTTCTTTTGGAATACATACTTACTGCCGGTTGATTTCTCCAGCTCTTACCATTTTCACAATTGTTGCCACTGAAACCATGGTCACAGGTGCACCTAAAACCATCAGCCAATTCAACACATGTACCTCTTCGGTTGCAGCTTGTTGCTTTGCATTGCACTGTAGAGACAACAGCACATGCTTTATTCACTATGATATGATGTGATCACTAATAAATAATTTTCAGATTAATCATTTATGTTATGAAGTCTGATTCATTGCTGAGAACTCATTAATTAAACAATATTGCACATCTGCATAATCACCAAGAAATGGATGTTCATGTTATGTTAAATATAGTGTTAAGATACATGCATGAAGGGCATTATTTAATTAGGTGCTTAGAGCACTTATAAAGAGAGACTGTTTTGACACTGGGGCCCAGGCTTTCACTATAATGGAAAGGCTCTCTGTCATGGCAAAAATCTCATAAGTGGCTGGCCCTGAATATGCCATTTCCTATTTTGTGGGGGCAGGACTGGGGTCAGGCTGGGGTTTGTGTCCGTGAGGTTTACGAAGGCAGCTGGCCATTTATATCACTAGCTGCCTCCACTGAAGTATGATTTTGCTAGACCAGGACTGTGAAACCTGGGGTGTGCAGATTAGACCAAGTAAGAGGAAGTCTGAACATGGTGGATTCATTTCGATAGCCAAGGTACCCCTTTGGAGACGTAAGGGACCACTTTGGATATGGCCCCAGGACACCTTTGGGAGAGGTAGGGCATACTTTGGGGGAGGTAAGGCACCCTTTTGGATTCTTAAAAGTAAACGTGATTTTTGCATAAAAAGTGCACAAATGCATTGGAACTGTCAAATCTGTCAAAGAACTGTAAATTTGTCAAAGAACTATCAAAGGGTACCCGGCAGTTGGCACGGGTACGGGTAAAAGCAAAGGGTTGTGAGTGGGGGTCATGGGTTGGCATGAGTTGGCACCAAGTTGGCATAGGGGCTATAAAAGGCCATGGGGATGTTGGGGGCATAGGCAGTATGAGAAGCCATGGGAGTTGGGTAGAGGGGCATGGGCTGGTATAGTGGGTATGAGGCGCCATGGAGGGTGGGTGGGGCATGGGATATTATAAGTTGGCATGGATGGAGCATGGGGAGTGTGTGGGGGGGTGAGGGAAAGGCAAGGGTTGGAGAGCTGTTTTTTGTTTTCATCATTTTTTAAATGGCAAACAAAGTACTGGAGTACAGAGGCAGGCATTCTGACTAGTCCGTCTCCGCACCCGACAACAACCTCTGCACACAAAAGAGAGGTGGCAGGACTGACTTCCAACCCAGTCCATACCCCTGGAATGAAACTCAGAACTGTGGGTGGCCATTCTCCCATCTCTGCACACGCATCCTGGGAGCGAAAACCTGGGCCTGGGTTAATGGGTAGGAAGCAGAAATCTGTAATGCCGCATTCTGTGACATATTGTCAAGAACAGTATTCGTGTCTAGTTACAGACTTCATAAACTGGCTTAGGTTCAGATTTACAAAACTATCTCTATTTCCTAACACCATCTAGAAGAAGAACAGCAGCAGATGCATGGGCAAATCAGAACTTAAAAGTTCCCCTCCAAGCCACACACCACCCTGATTTAGAACAAAATCATTGTGCATTCACTATCAATGGGTCAAAATCCCAGAACTCACTTCCTAATAGGACTGTGTGTGTACCTACACCACATTATTCTCAATCCCTGCTCCAAACTCCATTCCCTAGCTACTGACTCCATCCCTCTCCCTGGCAACAGTCTGAAATGAAACCAGTCGGTTCACGACCTTGGTGTCACATTTGACCCTGAGATGATCTTCCAACTTCTTTTCATGCCATCACTAATAATGCCTACTCACACTCCCGCAATATCGTCCCACTTTGCCCCGTCTCAGCCAATCTACTGCTGAAACTCTCATTCATACTTTTGTTACCTCCAAACGTGACTATTCCAGTGCATTCCTGGCTGGTCTTCCACATTCGAGGTCATCATCCAAAAATTTGCTGCCTGTATCTTAACTCACACTATCCCATTCACCTATCACCTCTGTGTTAGTTGCCTAGACCTTAAGATCTGGAATTCCCTCCCTACACCTCTCTGCCTCTCTACCTCACATTCCTCCTCTAAGACGCTCCTTAAAACCTATCCCGTTGACCAACCTTTTGATCACCTGACCTGATATGGCTTTACATGGCTCAGTGTCAAACTTTGTTTATAATGCTCCTGTGAAGCGCCTTGGGGTGTTTCATTACACTAAAGACGCTACATAAATATAGGTTACTGTTATGGGTGGTGGTATCCAGAAGACTGTAACGTGCCCAGTTGAAAGATAATGTACTGAGTTCCTCGAGCTTGACTTGAGCTCCATTGGAAAATTGTAGCAAGGCCAAGGACAGGAGGGTCGGACTGGGAACAAAGAAATAAAATGACAGGTGGCTGAAAGCTCAGGGTCATGCTTGCAGATTGAATGACCATGACCCACAAAGTGTTTACTCAGTCACATAGGTTTGATCCCTCCCATGTAGAGGAGACCACATGGTGAGCAGCGAATACAGAGTACTAAATTGAAAGAAGTACACATGGATTGCTTTTAACCTGGAAAGAGTGTTTGGGGCCTTGGACAGTGAGAAGATAGGAGGTAAGTGGCAGGTGTTGCTTGCATGAAAAAGTGTGGTGAGATAAGGTTTTGTGGGTGGCTGAGGAGTGGACTAGACTGCCACTGAGGAACAGTCCCTTTAGAATGCTATGGGGGACCGGAGGGGAAGACGTGTTGAGTAGTGGCATCATGCTGGAGGTGTCAGAAATGGAGGAAAGCAATCCTTTGAAAACAGAGACTAGTGAGATGAAAGGTCTGAGCAGGAGGAAACACTGGTTCCAGGAGGGAAGGGAAGGAGTGAGAGCAGAAGTTCATAAAATAGAAAGGATACAGTGAAGGGCCACATCAACATTGGGGCAGTGGTGGGGGAGGGAGGTGCGGAGAATCCTTGGTTAAGGATAAAGGAAGACACATCAGAATCATAGAACCATAGAAAAGTTACAGCACAGATGGAGGCCACTCTGCCCATCTTGTCCATGCCAGCCCGAGGACACCCAGGTGCCCTTTCTAATCCCACCCAGCCCATAGCCCTGCAGCTTAATAGAACCACAGACAAGTTACAGCACAGAAGGAGGCCATTCAGCCCAAAAGCGCTGGTATGAAAGGTTGCATCGTCCAAACAGATGTGATGGAGACAGTGAAACTGGGAGAATGGGATAGAGTCCTTCCAGGAAACAGGGTGTGAGGAACTGTAGTCAAGGTAGCTGTAGGAATCAGTGGGCTTATAGTGAACATTGGTTGATAGCCTATCCTCAGAAATGATGTCTAGGAAATGAAGTGTCACCGATGGATCATGTGAAGGCAAGGGAAGGGTGGAAGTTGGAAGCATGGATGATAACATTTTCCAATTCAGGAGCAGGAAACGCCACCAATGCAGTCAGCAATGTCCTGGAAAAAGAGGTGAGGGAGAGGGCCCAAGTAGGACTGGAACAAAGAAGGTTCCATATAATCCCAAAAAAAGGGCAGGCATAGCTAGGACCCATGTGGGTACCCATCACAACACTGTTTATTTGGAGGAAGTGAGTGGAGTTGAAAGAGAAGTTGTTCAACGTGAAAGTTAGTTCAGCCAGGTGGAGGAGGATGGTGGTTTTTAGGGACTGGTTGGGCCTCTTTTCAAGGAAGAAGTGGAGAGTTCTGAGATTGTCCTGGTGCTGGTTTTGCTCTCCTTTATTTCCTCTTCTTTACTTTCGGTCGGCAGCTGTTCAGGATCCTACCATTCACATCCACTCTAGACACACCTTTTGTTGCTTTTTTGGCCCATTACCACCCCCTTTGGCCCTGCAACATGAAACCCTATATCATTTAATTTAATCCCGCCTTCCACCCTATCACCGACCTTTCCCTTTGTTCTTTTTAACCCCCAATTCCCCACCTACTACATTTCTAATTTTCCCAATAGACATGAATTGCTAACTCTGCTTCTCACTCCACAGATGCCGTCGGACCTGCTGAGTACTTCACACATTCCCTGTTTTTATTTCAGAGTTTCAGCGCCTGCAGTACTTTGCTTTTGTACCTTATTAGGGAAATTTTTCTGGTCTACATAGGGCAACGCCTCCTTTCTAATCTTCAATTAGTCCAGATATTTGCTGCTCTCTCTCTCTCTCATACTAGACCCTACACACCCACTCAGTTTCATACCCTTACGCCCTCATCTCAATGAATTTCAGGCTCGGCATGATGCCGAGCTCTTCTTCCGCCGCCTTCGTCTCCATTCTCACTTCTTTGGGCAGGAGCCCTCTCCCCGTGCAACGAATCCTTTTACCCACCTCCAATATTCTCCCTCCACCTGGACCCCTCCCTCTGGATTCTTACCTTCTCTTGATCTTTTCATTGAGAACTGTCAGCGTGACATTAGTCGTCTCAATATCTCTGCTCCTCTCACCCATTCTAATCTGTCTCTCTCTGAACTTACTGCACTCCATTCTCTCAGGTCCAACCCTGACATTGTCATCAAATGTGCTGACAAGGGTGGTGCTGTTGTTGTCTGGCGCACTGACCTCTACCTCGCAGAGGCTGAGCGTCAACTCACAGACACTTCCTCCTACCTCCCCCTGGACCATGACCCCAGCACTGAACATCAAGCCATTGTTTCTAGGACTGTCACTGACCTCATCTCCTCTGGGTATCTTCCTTCCACAGCTTCCAACCTCATAGTCTCCCAATCTCGGACAGCCCGCTTCTACCTCCTACCCAAAATCCACAAACACGACTGTCCCAGCAGACCGATCGTGTAAGCCTGTTTCTGCCTCATGGAACTCATTTCTTGCTATCTTGACTCCATTCTCTCTCCCCTTGTCCAGTCTCTTCCCACCTACATCCATGATTCCTCTGACACCCTACATCATATCAACGATTTCCAGTTCCCTGGCCCCAACCGACTCCTCTCCACCATGGACGTCCAATCCCTCTACACCTCCATCCCCCAGCGGGATGGTCTGATGGCTCTCTGCTTCTTCCTCGAACAGAGGCCCGAACAATCCCCATCCACCACTACTCTCCTCCATCGGGCTGAACTTGTTCTCACACTGAACAATTTCTCCTTAAACTCCTCTCACATCCTCCAAATAAAAGCTGTGGCTATGGGTACCCGCATGGGCCCCAGTTATGCCTGTCTCTTTATGGGGTATGTGGAACATTCCTTGTTCCAGTCCTACTCCGGCTCCCTCTTACAACTCTTTCTCCGGTACATCAATGACTAATTCGGTGCTCTAATTGGAGAGACCAAACACAGACTGGGTGACCGCGTTGCAGAACACCTTCGGTCTGTCCGCAAGCATTACCCAGACCTCCCTGTCACTTGCCATTTCAACACACCACCCTGCTCTCATGCCCACATGTCCGTCCTTGGCCTGCTGCATTGTTCCAGTGAAGCTCAACGCAAACTGGAGGAACAGCACCTCGTCTTCCGACTAAGCACTTTACAGCCTTCCGGACTGAATATCGAGTTCAACAACTTTAGATCGTGAACTCTCTCCTCCATCCCCACCCCCTTTCCGATCCCACTTTTTCCAATAATTTATATAGATTTTTCTTTTCCCACCCATTTCCATTATTTTTAAATGTATTTCCATCCATTGTTTTATCTCTACCTTATGGCCTATTTTGATCCCTTCCCCCTACCCCACCCCACCCCCACTAGGGCCATCTGTACCTTGCTCGTCCTGCTTTCTATCCTTATTAGCACATTCCTTAGATAATACCACCACCTTCAACACCTCTTTGTCCTTTTGTCTATGACATCTTTTGACTATCTCCACCTATCACTGGCCCTCTATCCAGCTCTACCTGTCCCACCCACCCCCCCTTAAACCAGCTTATATTTCACCTCTTTTCGATTTTTCCTTAGTTCTGTTGAAGAGTCATACGGACTCGAAACATTAACTGTGTTCCACTCCGCGATGCTGCCAGACCTGCTGAGCTTTTCCAGGTATTTTTGTTTTTGTTCTACACATCCAGTAGCCCTGTCACACCCACATTGTCCATGGTCTCTGATCACAATAATAACAATCTCAAGGCCTCATACTAATTTTCAAAACCTCACTTTATTCAAGCTATCTTTAGCTGTAAGTCCCAGATGCACACTGTGATCTTACAATTTTGAACTATTGTTTGCCAATTAATTCTTCATTTACTGTGTTCTACTCATTGGAATTATCTCCCTTAACCACTTGCCTTGCAATCCCCTCTTGCAAAAGTTTCATCAAACCTATTCCTTCATACATCCTTTGGCTCTCCAGCCCTTCATTTTCTTTTCACCTCCTGCACAGATTTTCATTCTTGTCAAGTAACCTGAAGCCTTGCTTTAGCAGCCCCCATATAAAAAACTCTCATTGTCCCGAAAAGCATTTTACTGGTACCTGCAGTGGCTTTAAAACTTTTCTGTGTGGAGAACCCCCTACTAATACTGACTTTCAGGAGCCAGATTATAACCACCTGAAGGGAAAGCAATCCTATTCCTGCCAGAAAACACATTTTCTTGGTATAATCACAACTGAAGCCCATTTACAGTAAATTGGTGAAAAATCTTAATGGTGTCACAAAATAAAAACTAAAGGAAGAAGTCTGATGACATCTCACGGACATCTTGTACATATCATAGCACCTGCTTTGCAAAGGTAGATATGAGAGAGCAATACAATGTACTTACATTGTTGGCACACAAAGTAGTATTTCGTAGAGCAATTTTCATCATTCCACTTATGGCTACTGAGCATCAGAACGCAGCTCTCTTCTCCAAAAAAGTAAGAGTAGTAGTTGTTGGGTTCTCCCTCTGCCCAGTTGGAATAGGAGACCATTCTACCTGAGCCACTATAGCACCAGTTTAAATTACATTTTGACACACCGATCCAGACTTTATTGCCACTTGCAATTAATGATAGATCCTGCTGCTGTTTTGCGTTGTAGACTTCAGCTAGTCCATCAAATAGCCTAGTACAATATGCTCGAGAACCTTCAAAGGATCTTGCTATTCTTTGTAACCTGTAGACTAAGCTTTCAGAAATACATGGATAACCTAAACACATGAAAAAGAAGAAAAAAACCTACCATGAATGAAACTTATTTATAACTAAGATCTAAGACGCTCAATGAATAGACTTGAATTATTTGAGAGCTATTGTAATCCTAGAAACTGAGCAAGCTAGAATTATTTTATACAACTGTTAAATTTAGATTGGTGATATTGGTTATAACATGTGAATTAGTTTGACAACTGCATTTCCAAAAACTCTATGTCTACATCCGTGTAGTCAATTAGTAACAAAATTAAAGGCACAACATGTAATAAGTTATCATACCAGACATGAAAAGGAGCGCGATGATATTGCTCCACATGCTGACAGAATTGAACCCAACGAAAAGCAGCAGAAGGACTTCATCCAAGGAAATAGTTCATATTTAAGAGGGAATGACCTTGATTGTAATAAAAATAATTAATGAATGAAGCAAAATTTTAAGCCACATAAAGAAACACTAAAACTTGGATATTTTTTCCAAGTTTATCAAGCTGTTGGCATAACTAAACGGAAATTGTGAAACAAACTCACCTAAAATATCTTAATGATGCTCTTCCCTTTTCTTTGTAGATCTTGGTACAATCCAAGTCCAATGTGGTTTGCTTAGTTACTTGAGGAAACATATATTCCAAAAAGTACACAGAAACACTGGAAAAATGCCAGGAAAGATTTACAAGGATGATACCAATACCACAAGAGTAAAGCTATCAGGAAAGACCCAAGAACAGTCTGGGGCTCTTTTCCCTAGAAAAGCCAAGACTGAGAGTTAACCTGATAGAGGTTTTTTTTAAATTATGAAGGGTTTCAATAGAGTAGAATTGGAGAAGATGTTTCCATTTGAGAGGTAGTTCAAAACCATAAATATTAGTCACTGATAAAACCAATAGGAAATTTAGTACAAACTCAGGGAATGTTGAGGGTATGAAATGTTCTACCACATGGAGTTATTGAGATGAACAACATATATGCATTTATGGAAAAGCTGGTTAAACACGAGGGAAAAAGGGATAGAGGAATACGTTGATCGGGTGAGTTGGAGTAAGCTTGGATGAGGCTTGTGTGGACGATAAACATCAGTATGGACCTGTTGGATCGAATAGCTTGTTTCTGTGCTGTAAAATTCTATTTAATTCTTTTTGATCTACTGCATGATGACTTGTTCATTTGCACTTGCTCCTCTTTCAGCAGCTATGAAGATGCTCATGGCACTCAAGTTTTATGTACTTATTTCAGGCAGTCATTTGTCTCTGTAGTGTAATTTTTAAAATTCATTTACAGGATGTGGGCTGGGCCAGCATTCATTGCCCAGCCCTAATTGCCCTTGAGAAGATGGTGGCGCGCTGTCTTGTTGAACTGCTGCAGTCCACATGGTATAGGTGTACCACCTAAACTGCAGCAAGGGCATTCATTTGTAACTAATGCCCTTTACAGCAGGCCAAGTGAATTAATTAACTTTGGCATCCAAAGATGGTAGCAATGAATCAGAGCCATGGGGTTTTACAGGGTTGCTGATTTCCTCAAGGTCCTAGGGGAATCCATATTTGCATGCTTTCACTGAACTCCCCCCTGAACTACCACAACAAAAATGGCTTTCACTCCCTCAATGTACTGATGGCTGGTCTAATGGCAGGTTTAGAATACTCTAAGATTTAGCAGCATACATTACAGTTGCCACAGTCTAGAAGCTATTCTGCAGGCTGTTCTTTATTCCCTACCATACTGTCACCACAGCTGTAGTATGTACTTCTATGATGATGGAGACTGATGTCTGGTGGATTCTTGGCCGCTGATCAGCTGTGGGTCTGCTTCAGGTTCCAACAAAGCTGACACATGCTCTATTTGTGCCTGTAATGAAGAAAATGCTTCCTTAAGATTGCCGCAAGTGAGAGCTGTAGACGCTAGAATCGGCACCTGCTAGGTGCCACACATCCTCAGCCACATTTTCAGCCACCAAGTTGTAGGGGCACGTTCAGGGACAACAAGCTTTAAGAAGTGAGAAGTGGAGCCAATGCTTTGTAGACAACATTAAAGATTTGGAGGCACACAATGCGGAATACAGTCATCCCATTTGCTTTGAATAGGTACCCACTGGCCACTTGACACTTCACCAGTCTAGAGAACTTAGATTGATGCGTAGAGGAGACAACGTTCATTCATTCATCCGAATGGACACCTTCAACCTGCCTCTTACTGGAGCTACGTTTGCTGGATTTCCCGTCTTCCAAGAATAGGCTTTTTCCTCATAGCCACCTTTGCCAGTAAACCCTCCAGGCTCTCCTCTGCAAAGGATAGGCTTTTGGGAATTCCTCCAGCCAGGTTTAGTTGGCTTCCAAACCAAAACCAGCTGTCTCGCTTTAAGAAGTTTGGCATCCTTAATAAGAAGTTCTGCACACCAAGTAACCCAGGCCAGGAATCTCCCTGAAATGCGCAAAGTTGGCTAACGGGTAGGAAATGCAATGGCAGCTTTTTGCAGTGAAACATCCATATCGCAGCTGATTAATTATTCATCCATGGGGAACACGCTTTTCCACTGATTGGCCTGCCCCGCTGTGACCTTAGCGCTCCCTAACTCCGGGTGCCATAGTTAAATGGTACCCCTGCATTGCGCTCGCACTCCCTGCAGCAGCTCCAATGAAGACATGGCTTCCAAAGACAGAAAGCATGCTGCGCCCAAACTCAGAGACGCCTCTCGGAGCGCCTGTTGAATGCAGCCGAGGCCCACCACCATGCCCTCTATCCCCGCTCTGGCCTTCCACCAAGGTGGCTAATCTGGCTTGGGAGGCGGCGACAGCAGTGGTCAGTGCAAACGCCCTGCAGCAGAGTCAGCCACCCAGTGCAGGAAGAGGATGAATGATCTCATCTGTTCTGCCAAGGTACGTCAATACACATGCTCCTTATATCCACCTTTGGGATGTATCTGTTCTGCTTTGCTGGTAGATCTCTGCACCCTGGAGTTGGGTTCTCCAGTGGGCTGGCAGGTAACATTCATCAACTTGTGGTTGTACAGTCAAAGATGCTTGAGTCATTGGCATGTTAAAGTAATATACCTGCACGGTAGCCCCTCTGTTCTGATGTGAACAACCTGTTACACCAGGTTGTTGCTGCCGTCAGGACTTTGCTGCCGTGTGGACATGTTTATCAAAATCCATCTGGTTTAAATACTGCAATGAAATTCATCTCTCTCAACTCACATACTGACAAATCCATCACACATTCACAAGGATCTCATTCCCTGGCGTCTCAAGGGACATCACCACTCATTCTCACACAACCTCACATCTCCATCTGGCCTCATCTCCTCTGGAGATTGCATCCTTATCCTGTCCAAGGCTACATTCAGCACCCACACATGCCAGGCATCCTTATCTTCTGCCCTCGCATGTGTCTTGCTCGCACTCTCTCCATCTGTCTTCATGCAGGACCAGCTGGCTCACAATAAGAAGGAGAGGTCCTAGACTGGGGATGGAGTTCCCGAGATCAAGATTCTCACAGATTTCAGGAACAGAGCCTTGGTCTGGCCGCACAGGAGGTAGACCAGGCCTGTACTGACGGCGAAGCTAGTGGCGCACACCCAAGTGAGGATCCTGTACTAGACATCCATCAGACAACCCTGCTGTGAGTGACTTCTCCTGTTTCAGAGTCACCTGCCAGGCACTAATTGTCTCTCCTTTCTTTCATAGGCACCCCTAGGAAGCTACTGAGGGCAACCACGAGCCAGACCCTCAATTCCAGCCCCGATGACACCTCGGAAGAGGAAGCTGAGGAGAGCACCTTTGAAGACCCGTCACAGCGCTCACCCACACCCTCCACCAGCTCAGAGACACCTCGGTGGGATATAGCTCTAGAGTAGCCTTGGGTCACAATCTGGTGAGCACAGCGCACCATCTGCTGCATATCAGGCAGAGGCAGGGAAACAGAGGCTGCCGGCTCTCAGAGGACTGCTGGAGGCCACGATTCTGCTAAGTCCGAGTCCAATGATGAGCTCTGGGCTTGGTCCTAAATCAGTTGCTGGAGCTGCAAAGGCAAGCTCGGTAACATCAGGAAGAGATGTCCGCTGCACTCCTCAGATTGCAAGGCACGATGGAGGAGTCCGTCTGCCTTCAGGCTGAGGTGATAGCACCAGCATGCCAGTGCACCGAGGTCAACACTGGTGGGTTGAGGGCTGCCAGGGATACCTTGGTCCAGGACATCAGCCCTGCACTGCTGCAGGAGCTGCACTCCATCACTGTAGCTATTGGTGGCATCCATCAGTGTCAATGCGAGAGGGCTGTGGGGCATCTTAATCTCATTCCAGCTGCCCCTTCTCCTCAAGGAGTCAGCCAGAGCCTTGGCTACCCATATGGAGGATGACCAGCAACTCGACACCCCAGGGCCATGCACCCAGGTGACTCCGGGAGTGTCCAGCTCGTCCAAATCCCCTCTTCCTGTGACCTCCGCAGCTCCAGCTCCACAGGCTGAGGAGGGTGCACCAGCCCCACAGCAGGACCCAGAAAGCAGGCCGGGGTCCTCCAGGTCTTGGTCCTCCAGAGGCCAAGGTCATCACAGACAACAAGGCGTAGCAGTCAGCAGGCTAACTCCACCTCTGCTATGGATGTCGGGGGAGCACCAAGACATATCAGCAGGGTAAGGAAAGTGAAGAAGATGTAGATGCACAATGTTGGCATGGGTGTATATACTGCTCATAAACATAAATAGACTCACAATCATTTCATATCTCCTATTGTCCATGCCTCCTTCTTATAATGAGCTGTGTTACTGTCAATCACCTGTGATACCTTGGTTCCTGCGCCCACTTATGGTAATGGCCTTAATCCAGGGCCTCTCTTCTGTGCAGTGCCACCATCTCACCACAGTGAGTGTCCCATTTCAACATAATGCTCCATATTGGTAACACCTGCATCTTCATGCTAAGTGTGCTTGTGGAACGAACCTCGTTGCCATTCCTCATAGGGTCCTGTCGTGTGCATTCTTGGCTCTGAACGATTGAGTCAGGGGTATGCCCTATCTCATCTGTATTCTTGACAGGCGAAGGTATGGTGCTTAAGGAGAGATGTGCTAATGCACGGAGAAGGCTCATGTACCATCCAACTCCATATGCCCACTGTCTCTCGGCAGCGGTATAATGATCTGAGCTATACTCGGAGCTTATGTGTGCTGCCCTCAGCCAAACAGGTTTATGACATTCCCAGTGTCAATCTGCCAAGCTCAGCAAAAACTGGGACAATCTTGCCACCTCAAAGTGGTGAAGCAATGGCACATTTGTGTGCAGGCACTGAGATGTCCAACCTTAAGCCTCTCTCACCCTGTAGTTGTGACTATTGTGGGGAGAAGGGTCTGGACACAAAGTTGGTAGACAGTGGTATGCATCCCATCACCTTGACACTGCAAGAGGTTACTAATGCTACTTCCAAATGGTGATTTCTAGAGGTCAAAACAGCCTTTAGGCATGCTCTGGAATTGCAATTTGTTGCTTTGGACAATGTGGAGGGGACCAAAGGGATAGAGTGAGTATGTGAAGAAGCAGAACAGTGCTCCTTGTTAGCAATGGTGCTTGCCCTTGAGGACTTCATGTTCTCTGCTCATGTTGGACTTGGCTAGGGCCAGGGCTGGCCATGTGGGCATGCTGGCTGTGTGTAAGCAGCGGCATCTTGATATCAGGCAGCCAAGTGTCTGACCTCGTCATGCTTAGGTGTTCCGCCTCCATATAAGGGTTAGGAGAAATGTAGCTCGGGATCCCTAACTTAAACTGCCAGATGTCACTGTCATTTCAGGGAGTGTAACACAGCTGGCTGAATCATCTCCAAGTGCACTCACAGGAGCAGTATTTCATCAACTGCCGTGTCCCAAGTGTTGAGTCTCTGTGTCATCATCGATGTGACACATGGTGCGTGGCTGCATTGGTTCCGATGGATCTCCATGAGTAGCCTTGCCAGATCGACAGCACGCAGCCACTAGGTCACTGAGGATCGTGAAAGTGCCCGTGTCTTGTAGGTGCTGTTGCGACTGGGATGCTGGACAGACATGTGAAGAGGCAACACCTTCCGATGTCTGATGCCGGAGAATCCTCCTCCAGGTAGCACCTCATCTCAGCACGGACACATGCCCTTGAGGCTTGCTCACACTTCACAGCGCCAGAGCTCTGTGAGCATCCTGTGCAATAGCGCACTGTCATCTGGAAGCTCATGGGTAAAATTAGAGGAGTAGCTATGCTGGTGGTCATGCAGGCCAATGATGGAGGAGAGTTGTCCAGGAGGATCCTCAGTGCCTCTCGTCAACCTCCTCCTGAATTCTGCTGGCAGTAAGGGCCTCATGAGCACGCCTGCCTGGTCAGGTCCATGCAATGGCCCCTTCACCTGCATCCTTGGCTTCCAAGACCTCATCACCATCACCCCCTTCAAGGCTCTATTCACCGGAGGAGACGTGCAGCTCCTTCATCTCGTCATCTGCCAAGTTCTCCCCCCTTTGTAGAGCCAGGTTGTGTAGCGTGCAGCAAGCCACAATGATGGGTGAAACCCTCTGGGGAGTGTACTGGAGCACTCCGCCAGATCTCTCCAGGCATCGGAATCGTATTTTCAGGATCCCTATGGTGTGTTCCACCAATGTCCAGATTGCGGCCTGAGCCTCGTTGTACCTTCTCTCTGCAGGAGTCATCAGCCACGTCCTTTGTGGGTAACCCTCGTTCCTGTGGAGCCAACCCTGAATCCTATTTGTCTCTCAAAGGTGCCAGGGATCTGAGACCTACTAGGATGTACAAGTCATGGACAGTACCTGGGTATCTGGTGCACACCTGCATGATAAGTTTGTTATGGTCGCACACCAGCTGCACATTGAGCGAGTGAGAGCCTTTCTGGTTGACGTACTGGGTTGTCTGTTGCCAGGGAGCTTTTATAGCCACATGAATGCAGTCGATGGCACCCTGCACCTGTGGGAAACAGGAAAGCTCTGCAAAGTTCAGTGCTCTTGCATCCTGGCTTGCTTGATCCCAGTCAAAGTGGATAAAATTGTTGGTCTTGGCAAAAAGGGCATCTGTGACCTCCTGGATGCATTTGTAGGTGGATGCATTTGGGAGGTGCTGCAGAGGTGCCCAGTGGAGCCCTGGGAGGGGCTACTGGAGTAGAAGTTGAATGCGGTGGTTACTTTCACAGCCACTGTGATGACCTCCAAGACACCGTGGCACAAAATCCTACAGAATGTGGGAATTGTGATTCACCAGATACCTTAACATGCAGAGGTGTCTACAACATTTGTTCTCACTCATCTGCAGGTTATACATGTGTCATTCATACACCCTGGGTCTAGCGAGGCGCCTACGAATTACGGCTCTCTGAGGATCATCCTCTGTGTCTGGAGGAGGGTCTGCTGCCCCTTGGTCTTGTAGGTTCTGCCCTTTCTTTGGCGAGCCAGGTGCCTCTGTCGCTTTCTTCTTCTCATTCTTCTCTCCTGCCTATAAACAATAATACAGGCAGCGACAACACCAGGATCTGTCTTCCTGATGGTCTTCTCACTGCAGAATCAACGAGAAATACACAAGAGTCAGCATTAGTTGCCAAAGGTCCACTTTCTGTCTGTGATGTGGGCCTAAGACCATTTCACGCACACAGAGAATACTGGCCCCTGAAATGATGCCCAGTGTGAGGTGTGCAAGAATGTTCACCACAAAACCATTCCCCCCCAACCCCCCCTCCACCCCCCCCCTCCACCCCCCCACCCACCACCACCAACCCCCCCCAACCCCCCACCCAATGACTCCCCCCCAACAAGCCCACATGACCAACTGGCAGCAGCTTCAGCCAACTGGGTGTTCTGCTTCCAGTCAAGGTGCTGGGATCATCTTTACCTTCATTCTAAGACTGCACTGTTTGGACCAAACATGTGGATTAATGTACAGCGAGTACGAGATTAATTTAGGGGGTCTGAAAGCTCCCCTGTGAGTGGCCACTGGCCACATTTCCAAGGGGATTCTCAAGCTTGTCTAGTCACCCAATAGTTCTGCAATTCCATAATACTCTGGTGAACTTGAAGACCGCAAACAAGGGAAACAATCATTGTTAATTTGAGGGATCAGTGTTGCATGAATGGGTACTATTGCTTCACTTTCCTGACTCCCTGCATGTCAAGTGAACAACCGCCAACCTGTTTCAGCTGTACCTCTGCACTCGGTTTGGGACTATCATTTCAGTTGGGTAGCCTTTTAATACCTGCGCCGCGCCCCCCCCCCCCCACCCCCTCCCCCGCCAGTCATGTGTCTTAGTGCAACCTTCCCCACTCGTTGTCCCCAGTGGAGCCATTACCCTGCAGCCCCTTCCCTTCCCTCAGTCCTGCCTGGCCCTTTCCCAGCAGCACAGTAAAAGCTCCCTCACCCCCACCTGCACCCTGCTGTGGTGCCCAGAGAGACTTGCTTTGAGACCACCCCTGAAACTGATGCGGTGGTCTGCCAAGCCTGGCGCTGACCCCTGCAGGCGCTGCATGATGAAAGGTATGTGAACTCACCTCCGAGTCCCCAGTGACATGCAGGTCACCAGCTACGTGTCGTTGAAATCCTGTTGTGATATACGTCGTTCTAATCGCACACTGACAATAGGCCCTTAATCCAGCGTGAAGGGGTGATTCCAGCAAGCAGGCATCATAATGAGATGCTGACTTATGTTAATGACAGTTGTGATGTTTGGCAGCGGGAAACAGGGCCCACCATTGACGGCTGAAGTGCAATCGCTTCCTTGTCTTACGTCATCGTAAAACTGGTTTTGGGCCTTCTCGCGAGATTTAGCTTTCGCACCTGCCACAACACCCACCACAAGCGGGAGCGGAAAATCCCAGCCCCAATTTCAACTCCTGCTTTCTCAGGGAAAACAACGCTCTCAATGAATGGGTAAAGTGTGGCAAGGTGCGTCTTTAAATTATTTAAATAAGCCAACTTGCTGGAATCTTTGTCTCAGGCTTACGCTCTACCACCAAGATCCACCCAGCACCACAGGCCATTTTGACCCTGATTGGGAAACTGTTTCTGCAATATCCACCATTATAATCAGAAGATGAAATGTAAAATAAAAACAGAAAATGCTGGTAACATTTAGCAGATCAGTCAACATCTGTGCTGAGAGCAAACAAGTTAACAGTTTAGGTGCAATTCTGTGTTTACTTTGGGGGGCTGAGGGTAATACTTCACGTCCAGAATGCATTGCAGATTTTCAATGAGTCCTGTTTATGAAATCCACATCATGCCCTTGGACTCCTGCAAAATGCCTTCTTGGCAGGTCAATCCTCTACCTTGTCTTCTCTTCTTAAAGCAAGCAGGTTCGAACATTTTAGTTTTGTAGGCCACTCGGTTGATTCCCCTGAACTCTGTGGGATATAAACTTAATATAAATTGAATATAAACACATATAAACTTGATGTGTCACTACCATTGTATACCTGTTTAGCATGGCCCAGGTTTTCAAATCTCTTTAGTGCTTTGAAATGTCCCTTATGAAATGTCCTAAATGTCCTAAATTCCCTACAAGGTTGATAAGCCTCATGAGTTCATATCCTGTCGCCTCAGAATGGTGCATGGATGGGAATTCCTTATTTTTCAAAGGTTTGGATTTTGAGGCAGAAGACGGGCAAATTAAAAAACCTTGCCGATTGCCAGAAAAGATCACCAAAAAGTACAAAGAATTACAAAATGAATTATACACAGGAATGATTTTTTAAAACTTTTATTTGTAACAAAGTAGATTTGTGAAACACAACTTTTTCTGAGCTTGTACTTCAACTATCATACCAACGTTAGGATGTATTAACCCACATTTGTATGCCAGTGATTTTCCTTTAATGGTATCATCCCTACTTATAACATGCACACATTGACATCACTTGAGGATTTGAAGCAGTTTTAAATTCAGGAATTCATACAAATCCATGAATAAGATTCAAACTGTATCGAATTATAAAAATAATAGATAGGAGTGGAGTAAAAGCATCAAGAGTCTCTGGGGCTGATAATACATATGCATCATTCAAGCTTCAGTCAGAACCCCTGAATGGTATAATTACTAGGCTAACCCCCTCCTACAAATTTATTATTCTATATATTACCTCAAACCGGTATAATCAATAGTATCATAAATGGCCTTAAACACAAGCCACTCTTATACACACTTAATGCCATTAATGCAACCCATGTGCATATATTCAAAACAACTGTTTGCTCAATTGCACTCAGGGTTGAATTTCCAGTGCCAAGTGAGGAGATCCATAATGAACTTTCAATTTCTTACCCAAAAATCCCAACATTCACTGACCAAATGGTCTTCTTCTCTACCTCCTGCAAGAGGCAATTAGATTATGGTACATCCCAAGAACTTTGTGCACCTGTCGAAGTTATAGACACGAAAAATGAGTCAAAGAAAATACACTGTGGTTCTAAGTTGCTATGCCGTCTACCAGGACTGCACTGTAGTACCACTCGTGGCCAACTCATGGTGCTGCTGGAAACAATGATCTCTCAGCTCATGGTTCTACAGTGGTTTGTAAAGTGCATATTAATATAGGGTAACTACATTTTATGACCATGCAATATCAGTTTTAAAATTGCTAAATGGCCACAAAAATTACTGCATTTACTAACTTGTTAAATTTCTCCTTAAAACTCAAAATACTCCACTGAAAACAGGACATACAGAAAATGTCTGGAGTGCATTGAAATCATAGCATCACCTAGAGTTTCAGAGAGCTGTAAATCACCCGAACAAGCGAAATAGAGATACCCCCACTGTAGTGTCTTTCCTAGATTGGGATAATGAAACAGATCAAGGAGCTTGTCAGAACTTTGTGCTGTAAAGTTGACCACAATGCTTTGACATTAAAATTAATTAGGACGTTTTTTTTGGATTCAATACTATAAGGCTTCACATTCAGGGTATATATAGCCTGAATTATATTGTCACTTTATCTCTTTTAGGAATGTTTGGATACTCAATGTGTTTCAGTTTGTAACAAAAGCTTATTTTCAAGATTTTTAATTTCCTTCTTAAAACTTACAAATACAAAGCCTTTTTGATGTCTGTATACTGAGTTTGTGAACTTCTACACTGATGCGATCATACACAATACTACACCATACACTTCCACCGCAGTCTTGCTGAACTGTAGACATCTTGACAAAATGGGTTCTCAAAGCTTATGACGTGAGAATACATTTAGGATAAGTTTACTGATTATATTATACATTCATCATACAGTATCTAAGATTCTAAAGTACTCCTTTTGAATTTACATGATATATTTGCTTGTGAATGCAAACAGGCTGTTTCTAAAATAAAATTACCGATACATTCATACAGTCTAAATAAGCAAAAATTATCTTAATTAATGCCATGGCTTGTGTACTGGTTGATGGAAGGGCCACAACAAAGTTGCTGTTCAACAAGCCTTTAAGTTTCAGTGCATCACCTTGATGGCTAACTGCAGGTGTGAAGTTCTTATTCCAGTTTTCCAATTATACAAAGCTCAACTTGGTGCTGATTCCAGTAGATTAAAAAGTGCATGTAGTTTTTAAAAATTTGCACAGCAATGACACTTTAGAAATCAGCATCAACCAAGAGGTGCCTCCTAGCTTCAAAATTAGGCATTTTTTTTGCGTTTGCCGCTAGCAGACTTTGTCAGCCTAGCTACTTGTCTGTTTTGGTAGCATCGAGCAAGTGTAAAACAGCTTTCTTCAGCTCCCTTGTCATAGACTTGGAACGACTAATCATTTTAGAAGAACATTTCTTAATATGAACTTCCTTATGGCTGAAAATTCATTAGCCCAATGGATCAGCAACTATGAGCGACTGTAAATGTCATTGTCTGAAATTGTAAAAAAGGTACCATTAAAAAAATTGATTAGATGCTGTCCTTCTGTTATGCAGGACTACACACTTGACTCTTATTTTGAATTCAGCTGATTTTTCAGTTGCCAGTTTTAGATGTGTCTCCCATCTTTTAAAAGGTTGTCTCAAATAATTAGAAGATTTAGACTTTCAACAATGATGGAGTGGGAAAACAAAAAAACTGCTACATTCACATCTTACTATTTTTAGCATAACACACCTTTCTCTAATCCAGCTATTTTAATTATTTTTGTACATCAGCAGCATTAAACTACCTTAGGACAATTTATTGCTGCAACATAAATTGCCTCACAAATACACAAATATTTTAACAGTTCTTTAGGTTCAAAACAATTTTAAAATTAAACCTAAAAAGCCTACAGTCACAGCACTGAAGTGAACTCTGTCTGGCAGATTGCATTATGTAGCACAGCATACTATTGTTCAATATAAACCAATCATAAACTTGAACCCTTCAGGGTGATCAAATTCAAGAATAAAAGTAAGCTGGTATGTTAGCCATTTCACAGTACTGGCAATTAATCGGCATTTTGCAAGTCCCTGAATTCTACTTCTCTAGATACTTTTGTAGTTGTAAAGAGAAAGTGGTCGAGAGGATTACAAATCGTGAGAATTATTAGGGGCCAAGCAGTAGACAGGGTGAGAGGGGAGAGAACTTGTACAACGAAAGCAATTCATCTCATTGGGATTAAATCTGGTTTATAACAGTGGGAAAACCAAAATTTATACACAGGCTTAGGCACCAAATTGGTTTTCCTGAAATTTGCAAGATAAAAGTAAATACTGCTAAATCTTATTTACAAGGCAAGGATTGAATTTCAAATAGCCACAACTACCAGTCTTACACCAAGATGGATGGCCAATTAGCACCTTTGTGATTTCTAGCCTTGTATGTGCAACTTTGTATTAATAATAAAAATGTAATTACAATGTCATTAGCTACAAAAGGAGCTTTCTACACCTAGTTTCGTTAAGATCAAATGGTGGCTGTAGAGCAACATGTACATAAGAGTTGCACCCTTGAAGAGAGCACCAAGGCAGTTAAAAAACAAAAAACATGCAAACTATTCCACTGTCCTTCTAAATACAATGCAATAGGGAGCATCCTTGATATTATTGTGTTACTTCAATTATGCTAGCACTAAGAGGTCAAACTTTTAGCATACGTTATAATATTTTACTGCGTTGTGATTCACAGTTGATAGGACACAAAATGGAAAATAAACATAGACCATCTTCATTGCATGGCTGTTTGGGTACATATGTTTGTGTTGGTTTGCTGCTAAAATGGAACCAGGTCAGTGGTTTGATTCCAGTAGTTTAAAAGGTACAAAGGGGTATAAGATTGGAGTGAATGGGTTCAATGTGCAGTTAGCACTAGTACAGATACATGAGCCAGAGCTTCTTTCAGTGATGAAATTAATATCCTTTTCAATTGTGTGAATATATATTATATGCATTATTAAAATAAATGCTGTCCTGGTGATAATTTGAAACCAATGCAGTACCCAAGTTAAACATTGCATGACAATTTGCACAATATAGCAGTTCATAACAATTACATTCTTCTACAAAACAGACCTTTACAAATCACCCCAGGTTTAACGGGTGGGTGGATGTAGGAGGGAGAGAAATGAAGTAAATTATTGCAAGATCTATGCATAACAGCAAAGAGGCGCCCAGGGGAACTGCAGTACAGGGTTTCTGGAAAAAAGCGTGAAATAAGTTAGCACAAGAGGCTGTTAGTTACATCAATTTTTGAGTGGTGGAATGGAATCTTCATTTTAAACCATTTTACTTTATTTACTTTCCTTAGTTTGTGTTACATTTGCCCCAGCACCCTAGATTCTGCTCATTTTGCTGAATCTGCATCTTTTATGCTGCTATTCCTTCTAATCAGAGGGCATCTTCTACTTCTAACTGTCCTGTTTATGTCCTGCTGTCCACAGATATGCAACTATTATAATTCTGTTCCAGTTCCAACTGTTCATGCAGACTAAGGGAGGCTGCAGGTCTGGAGACTCAATAGTATCTTCAATGAAATTCAGTGTTCCATTCTACAGTTGGCAGCATAACGGTAGAATTTGATGTTGAGTGGGTGGTGACCTATATTTCATACTCCAGATATTGACTGACAATTTATTAAACTAGAATACAAAATCACCTTTAACTTGGAAGACCATGCAAATTTTGCAGTGATATTTTACTCAACGTGAATATTTTTGTTTTCATTGTATAATATACCACTGATTACAATATTACAAAATGTTGTCAATAAGGTAACTTCCCCAGAAATTGCTGGCAAAACACATGGTAATTATGATAATAGTCTGAACTAATTTCCTATTGAAATGTTTGGATACACCAATTACAAATGTTAACAACTGGTTCACTGAAAATAGGTTGTACATATTGCAGCTTTCAACTTACAATTTAGTGATGAACATGCTCATGTTTATTTACTCATTCACTTCATTAAACATTAACAAGTTAACACGTTCCCTTTTTTAACTCTTGATTATTGTTCCTTGTATCACAAGCTGCTGGTCCAATCCAAGGTTTTTACAGAATAACGTGTTATATACTTATTTGAAGCTCTCCTCTTATGCAGTCTTGGCCTTGACTACCACCATCAAGGTCCTTCTTCATTGTAATAATGCTTTGGTTGTTTAAACTGAAACTTCAAGGCTTAAATACTCAGCTTTGCTACAGCCCTGGTTACATAAGTGCTTTTCACACATCAGTAAGCAAAATATTTGCTTAGGGAATTGGCACCACAATATCAATACTCCCACATTCTGCGACAATACAGAGCTGGGGGGGGGGGGTGGAGGGGAAAGAAACAAGAAAAAGCTCTTTTTTTTTTTTTACATTGCCAGCCAATAACATTTAAAAATAAAGCACAATATTCAAAAACTTGTGCCTAGCAGTAGGCACATCACTCTTCATTTCAAATATACAGTAGCATACAACCAGTTTGTATTTGACAGATTAGCCAAGGTCTCTTCTGAGGTTTCACCAAGCTTGACTACGTATAAAAGATAATCTCCGGAACCTGTCCATCTTCTACTGATGTTCCATTATTATTTCCAGCAGCATAACAGAAAGTGAAGACTGTTTTTGTGCCCGTTGTCGGAGATTCATGGATGACTTTACGAAGCCCTTTTGTTCCATAATGTGAATCTGGCCCCTACATAAATATAAACATATAAAGAATCACAGATAAAAGCATCTTCTGGAATTGTGTAACCCAAAATAAATTTGCACTGAAAATGGTAGTGCTGCAAAGGTAATCTGCCATCTTTGATTTAACTGTGAAAATTACCCAATGGAAATTAATTTTGAAAACAGTAAAACGCTAGTTAACAAGCCAAGACGCAGCAGACTGTGCTACTGCATAATACAGGTTGAATCAGAGTATACTGAACTCACACGTGCTTGATTAATTTATCATGGGGCCATTTTCTATGCTGTGGACGGGGAGAAAAATATAGACACTTTCACACTTAGGGAGGAGGTAAAAGAGGGGCTACAAAATTATTTTACTGCTGGTTCCTTTAGAAAGCACAACTTCTACTAGGTAAAGAGCAGCCACCTGATCAAATGATCTGAACAGGTGCAAGCAGAGAGAAATTCATAAGTTTACTTTTTTTTTTACAAGTACAAATAGAGGAGGGAGAGAAGTGAAAGGAAGAGAAGGAAGTGGAGGACAATATTTGGGAATGATTTAAAGACATCAAATCTTGGAGAATGTTCGGATAACAAGAACCACTTTGCTTTCATGATACACAAGTGATGTGATCCCAACATGATTAAGTTACAGTAAGTTAATTTTTTTTTAATTATATAAATTGTTGCGCTCATGTGCCACATTTTATCTTCATTTCCATTTTATTTTACTGCCATCTTCATGGTGGGAACATTAGGCTATAACCGTCCACAAAATTCATGCACTGATAAGAGTGATTTAACTGCCAATTCTTTAGGTGATAATCCACCACTGATTTCCAGGAATTAATGCAAGCAGTAAAATGTTTTTTTAAAAAGCAAGTTTGATGACATACCTTCAATGTAGCACATGCAGTATAGTTAACATTGGGTAAAATTTCCACTGGTTCCTTGAACATAACCCTGAAAGTGTTGGATGATCCATCACAGCTAAAACCAGTGTCATTCTGTCCCAAAATTGTGTTACTGTCAGTATGGATAATCTAAAAAAAATGCAATAAGTAAACCTTCACAACTGTCGTCAGTAAAGAGCTCGATAATTTTATAAATCAGTTTGAACAAAGCTATTACTATGAAGACAGGCTGAATGTACACAACTTGCATCCTTTATGATCATATGCAAATTAATCTAAAATCAGCACAAGCACAGAACTTTAATTGTAACAGAGTGACAGATAACTCTTTGTGCATCCAACACATCACCAGCCTTCGACACTAGAAACTCCAAAAGCCCCCAGTGGCTCTGAAGAAGTGAAAAATACAGAAGTATGAAACACAAACAAAAACTGTGAGAGAGAGAGGGGGGGGAGAGAAAGAGAGAGAGGGGGGGGAGAGAAAGAGAGACAGGGAGGGGAGAGAAAGAGAGAGGGGGAGGGGAGAGAAAGAGAGAGGGGGAGGGAGAGAAAGAGAGAGAGGGGGGGGGAGAGAAAGAGAGAGGGGGGGGGGGAGAGAAAGAGAGAGAGGGGGGGGGAGAGAAAGAGAGAGAGGGGGGGGGGAGAGAAAGAGAGAGAGGGGGGGGGAGAGAAAGAGAGAGAGGGGGGGGGGAGAGAAAGAGAGAGAGGGGGGGGGAGAGAAAGAGAGAGAGGGGGGGGGAGAGAAAGAGAGAGAGGGGGGGGGAGAGAAAGAGAGAGAGGGGGGGAGAGAAAGAGAGAGAGGGGGGGGAGAGAAAGAGAGAGGGGGGGGGGAGAGAAAGAGAGAGAGGGGGGGGGAGAGAAAGAGAGAGGGGGGGGGAGAGAAAGAGAGAGAGGGGGGGAGAGAAAGAGAGAGGGGGGGGAGAGAAAGAGAGAGGGGGGGGGAGAGAAAGAGAGGGGGGGGGGAGAGAAAGAGAGGGGGGGGGGGGAGAGAGAAAGAGAGAGAGGGGGAGAGAGAAAGGGAGAGAGGGGGAAGAAAGGAGAGGGGGAAGAAAGGGAGAGAGGGGGAAAGAAAGGGAGAGAGGGGGAAAGAAAGGGAGAGAGGGGGAGAGAGAAAGGGAGAGAGGGGGAGAGAGAAAGGGAGAGAGGGGGAGAGAGAAAGGGAGAGAGGGGGAGAGAGAAAGGGAGAGAGGGGGAGAGAGAAAGGGAGAGAGGGGGAAAGAAAGGGAGAGAGGGGGAAAGAAAGGGAGAGAGGGGGAAAGAAAGGGAGAGAGGGGGAAAGAAAGGGAGAGAGGGGGAAAGAAAGGGAGAGAGGGGGAAAGAAAGGGAGAGAGGGGGAAAGAAAGGGAGAGAGGGGGAAAGAAAGGGAGAGAGGGGGAAAGAAAGGGAGAGAGGGGGAAAGAAAGGGAGAGAGGGGGAAAGAAAGGGAGAGAGGGGGAAAGAAAGGGAGAGAGGGGGAAAGAAAGGGAGAGAGGGGGAAAGAAAGGGAGAGAGGGGGAAAGAAAGGGAGAGAGGGGGAAAGAAAGGGAGAGAGGGGGAAAGAAAGGGAGAGAGGGGGAAAGAAAGGGAGAGAGGGGGAAAGAAAGGGAGAGAGGGGAAAGAAAGGGAGAGAGGGGGAAAGAAAGGGAGAGAGGGGGAAAGAAAGGGAGAGAGGGGGAAAGAAAGGGAGAGAGGGGGAAAGAAAGGGAGGAGAGGGGGAAAGAAAGGGAGAGAGGGGGAAAGAAAGGGAGAGAGGGGGAAAGAAAGGGAGAGAGGGGAAAGAAAGGGAGAGAGGGGGAAAGAAACGGAGAGAGGGGGAAAGAAAGGGAGAGAGGGGGAAAGAAAGGAGAGGGAGGGGAAAGAAAGGGAGAGAGGGGGAAAGAAAGGGAGAGAGGGGGAAAGAAAGGGAGAGAGGGGGAAAGAAAGGGAGAGAGGGGGAAAGAAAGGGAGAGAGGGGGAAAGAAAGGGAGAGAGGGGGAGAGAAAGAGAAGGAGAGAGGGGGAGAGAAAGAGAAGGAGAGAGGGGGAGAGAAAGAGAAGGAGAGAGGGGGAGAGAAAGAGAGAGAGAGAGAGAGGGGAGAGAAAGAGAGAGAGAGAGAGAGAGAGGGGAGAGAAAGAGAGAGAGAGAGTGTATAGAAAGAGAGAGAGACATGTGACACTAAGAGAGAGAGAGAGGGGAGAGAAAGAGAGAGAGAGAGGGGAGAGAAAGAGAGAGAGAGAGAGAGAGGGGAGAGAAAGAGAGAGAGAGAGAGGGGAGAGAAAGAGAGAGAGAGGGGAGAAAAAGAGAGAGAGAAAGGCACATGTTTTCATCTTCAAATAAACTCTAATCTCCAAAATAAGTTTCTGAATATTGAAGCAGACCAACCTGACATTAAGAGATTACGAGAGAGCTTTCTCTTTGTCAATGTTGGTAAAATAAAATGTTGCTGTTGAGTATTGTTTTGTACTCATGCTAACCTTTCACTAATCTTAGTAAAAAATAAGATGCATCTCCACATAATACTTTAGCAACTTGCCAAACTCACTCAGATAGTGTCACCCAGGGCCATGAATTTTATCACAAAGAGGAACAAGAGCTGCAACACTGTGGGAATCTGATCACTTCCACATTTCTCTCAGTCACACATCCATCCTGATCAGTATATTTACTGCTGTTCATTGTTAAATCAAATCCTGGAAATCCCTACCTAATCCAATTTTGAGTATCATCGCCAGAAGGACTGCATGAGTTCAAGGAGAAAGCACATTACCACCTGCTCAAGAAACCTTGGGATGGGCAATAATTGTAGCTTTGCCAGCCCCACATTCCATCACAATTAAAAAAAACATTTGGTACATCTCAAACTTCAAGGCTTTTTTTCGAGATAGTTTGATGATCTGGTAGAAATCTTTAATTTTACTTTATATTACATTCATTTTAGAAATTAAAGAAAATCATTTTAAACATACTAAAATGAAAGAGCAAGCTTTCCTTTTGCATTAAAAAAGGTTTTAAATTCTTCAATAAGAATGCAATTAGTTGCCCTTCCCACTTAATTCCATTTACTCCAGCACTCAAATTCTCCCTCTCCTAGTATCCTCTCACTTTTCACTAATTTCTGAACTCATCTATTAATAAATTATGTTCATTGCTGATTTGTCACAAATTTGTTTGCACATTAGCAAGTTATGTTAACATTGGCAATAATTACATAGCATCATGTTACAGTTTCAGCTGCTGCTCAGTTTGTAACACTCTCGCATCAAGAGTCAGAAAGTTGTGGGTTCAGGTCCAACTCCGGAACATTTAATCCAGCCAAACCCTTGGTGCATTGCTGGGGGACCACTGCACCATTGAGATGCCATCCTTTGGATGAAGTGTTAAAATGAAGCCTCAAATGCCCTCTCAGGTGGTCATAGCAGCTTACATTGCATTATGTTGGAATAAGGGGAGCTCTCCCCAGAATCCTAGACAATATTTATCCCTCAGCCAACATTACGTGTTCAATTTAATATTCATTTCAGAGACCCTTTCATGAGCAAACTAACTATGTTCCCTACCTGACAACAACGATTACACTTCATAAAAGTATATAACTGGCTGTAAAATCCTTTAGGACATGCCTAGGTCGTCAAAGACACTTCGAAAAGTAATGGTCAATGGATGTTTTTGCGAATGGAAAGTAGTTTCCAGTGGTGTTCCACACTGCTCAGTGAGGCCCTCGCTGTTTATTGTACATATTAATGATTTGGACTCAAACGTGGGAGGCATGATTGGGAAATTTACAGAAGACATTAAAAATGGCCGTGTAATCGACAGTGAAGACGATAGCTGTTATCTCCAGGATGCTATCAATGGTTTGGTTGAGCGGGTGAAAAAGTGGCAGACGAAACTCAATCCGGAATAAAGTGTGAGGTAATGCATTTGGGGAGGGCAAACAAAGCAAGGGAATACTCAATAAACGGGAGGATATTGAGGGGGGGGGTCTTTTTTGATGGGGCAGACACAATGGGCTGAATGGCCTCTTTCTGCACTGTAACTTTTTTATGGTTCCATAAATCCAAATATTTTTTACCTGTATATTCACTTGATAGTCTGTGGGCCCATGTATTGATCCATACAAGCCAAACCCAACCACAAATATCCTCCTATTCACTGTAAACCTGTGGAATTAAAAGCATACAAGAGACATTAGAACAGTTCAATATATCTCCTCTCCCAATCAGAACAAAACTGACCAGTCAATTCCCAAACCACACCTATTTCCTGCCCACACTTTACAACTTAAACTGCAACTATTATAATGTGTTCCACGAATGATTTGCAAATTACACTTTAACGCTAGAGTGTCCTAACTGCAGCACTCAGTATATTCTAGCAATCCAGCCTGTAGTGTCTTTGTCCTAATGCTGCTTTTTCCCGACCATGCTTTAGCTTAATTTAAGCTACTCTTCAACTGCTCAGTTTCTTTTCAAATGGTGCAAGGCTACAGGATTAGAAAATGCTCTTATTGGATTTGTGGAAAGGCAATTGGTGGATTTGGGACCTAAATCCACCAATGAGATAGCAGGCCTTTCCACACTTCAAGTGGAAAAGAGACTTCTAGTACATAAATGAATATTTAACCGGACCGATATGACATACTTATTCCTTGAAGTCAGTGTTTGTTTGATATTGCAATTGTTTACATATGGCCTGTGGGGTTCCTCCAGCTAAGGCAACTGACGGCCTATTAAGTTTGGATACCCTAGTTTTAACAGGATAGTGATATGCAAAGAGTTTATACTACAACTGCATTAGAATCAAACAGCACAGAAGGTGGCCATTTTGCCCATCATGGCTTTGAAACAGCAATCCAATTAGTCTTTTCTCCATAATCCTGCAAATTTCACATTTCAAGTATATATCCAATTCCCTTTTGAAAGTTATGAAATCAGTTTCCTCCATCCTTTCAGGTGGTACATTCCAGAGTGTAACAACTTGCTACATATATTTTAAAATTCCTCTAGAATTTTTGCCAATTATCTTAATTTACTGGCTAGCTGGGAACACTGAATTTCCAAGCTTAGTTACACATGTCTAAAAGGATTTATATCATTAAGAACTGGTTTCTGAAAAGAGGCCTTTTGCTCATATTTCCTCAGACTGTTTTCTTCTTTGTTGAAAACAGCAACAACTGCTGATGGATGTGGTTCCATGGCACTGGCAGCCCTTCTTCATTGAAAGTGAGACACCATTAGCAGCTTATTTGAACTTCGTGTGGCGGGGGGAGAGGTGGCATGAAAGGTGGATCTTATAGTTAATCTTCTATTAGGGGTCATTAGGTAGCAATCTGGAGCAGGAATGCTGGATGATTAACAGGTCCACAGCAAACATAGGCTAATTCTTATGCGCCAATCACGATCTCAGTTTACATAGCTAACTCTCACAGATGGAGGAGGATCAAACACATGGGGTGGGGCATTCTGGACCATAATTTTTAGCATCAAACCACAGATTCCAGTCACCACTGAACCCTCAGGGGTGCACATCTGTACAGAAACATTTTACCTTATTCGGTCACTTGTACCACTGTAGCCCCAGCGGCTTTCCACCTGTTGGAAACGATTGATGCTACACTCTTTGCCCCTCAGGCAACAGCGGGGTCTGTCTATAAATTCTACTCGAGGCTTCGGATTGACTGTAAAATGTAGGAAGAGACTAACAACTTCTCGGTCTGTTAGAATCCCTGACTGTGCAGGTCCTGTTGGAGGGAAACAGTTTATGCTTGATACTGTTCAAACAGAGTTTAGAAATTAGTCATCAGCAGAACTAATTTTCTATTTAGTATTGATACAGAAAGATCAAGAAACTAATCTTAGCCACAATGGTATTAGGGGACTGACAATTGGTTTCAGTATCCCTATGCTAAGGGGAGGGAAAAAAAACCTGTGATATCATGACCTCCTATAACATATGGAAGTGGAAGCCATGTGACAACAGGATCCGGCCCCACTGTGATCTTCATAATCAAGTAGCTCATTTGTACATTCAGTCTATATTTATATCAGGAATGGGTATTTTAGCACAGTATCAAAGGATGCAGCTATTATCAAGTGAGGAGAGAAAATTGGGGTTGGTGGAGAAGTAAGTGGTGCTGCATTGAGACAGGCAACTTTTGAAATGACAACTGGAATTTACCAGAGCCTGTTCCGAACAATACATGGAACACTTTGTCACAAACTGAAGGTGAGAATTGTAAGCAGCCTTTCAATTTATTGGCACCCATAATAAAAAAAAACTTTCCTTTTGTCCTTCCCATCCCCATTAATAAAAAGGTTTTTCTACTCTCTTCAGGGCTGTCCAACTGATGACAGCAGTGACTAAAGAAATTCACCGTATGAACTTCCTTTTAGGATTACCTTGTAAAGCACAAGAGAAAAATGAACTTGCATGGAGGCAATTAACTATAATGAGGAACCCATACAATAGCTTCTCTCTCCTCTGAACCCACTTGCACTCATGCAAACTCCTTTTACTCAATAGGGCACTCCAAGTCTCTGATTTCACAGTCCATAATGTTATGTAATTGGCTGACAAAAGACAAGTTTGTGTTTGTGAAAGTTAGTGACAAAAATCACCAAAGTGAGGCATCACACAATCAAAGAATGAGGATAGGGCAGGAAAGTGAAACTGAGGTAGATCAACTATGATCCTATTAAATGGCAGAGTAGGCTCAAAGGGCTGAATGGCTTACTCCTATTTCTTATATAAAGAATTTTAGTAGCTCACCCTCAATTGCACTTGGGTGAATACAGGATCAACTCAGTTGCTCTTCTTTACAAGCCACTGCTTTGTGATTCCAAGTATCACAAAGACTATGAACCAGGCTTTTGCTATGGGGGCAGGTAGCTCAAGTCAGGAAATTTCACGTCTTGGTAGACTTGCCTCGAATTTAAGGGCCTGTTAGACCCAATTTTCACACCGGGGAGGTGTGAAAAGTCAGGACCACTAACCCTGTAAGCAGATCCTAGGCGGCCACAGGGGTGGGCGAGTGCCAAGGCAAGCCGGTTAGAAGGCCCACTTCTGTTCCCTGGGACTTTAGCCCAATGTTTTAGAAACTGTTAGACCCTCTAGTCCTCATCCTTCACACCCACACCACCATACACATGTCAACTCCATAGCCATTCACCAGTATCTAGACCTCTGGAACTATGTAGAAATATAAAAAAGTAAACTAAACTAACAATCTAATACCGCTCTCCTTGATAGTGAAAAGAACACCCATTCATGAAACCCACTCTAAGTTTTCAATCTCATAAAAACAAACTTCTATTAGACCCCACATCAAGCACTAAACTGTCAAGCTGTGAACTCGGAACCCACCCACCACCCTGAGATAATTGTAGCTCTTGAAAACAAGCCAAGTATTCAATGTCCTAACTCCTCCTCTTGGGAAATGTCAACAAAAAACTCTATTGGAAATTGAATCCCCAGATGTTATTTTAAACTAACCTACACCAGATGGCCTCTCAATCAAAGCTGTCTAGCATTGTTTTTCTTAACTCCGATAATTTAAGACCCTTTTTTAAAAGTTTAAAGAGTGGCATACTTAAACTTTAGATTATGGCACTTAAAAAAAGACCTTATTCACCCTTCTAGGGCATTACATCTACTCCATCAATTTGTCACCCCCACACTATGGGTTAAGGCCCCTGGAACATCCAAAATGGGGTCTGTTTGAAGTCAGCACTAAATTTAAATGGCCCTGCTGAGTTCAGGTTTCCCAACTGTATGAACCCCGCCACACCTCTCCTCCCACCACTGGCAAAAGGGGGAATCTGTTGAAAATAAGGGCAGGATTTCTGCATCTGGGTCCTGCACATTTTTAAAGGTCCGTGGCCTTCCTGACTCTGAAAATCCAGCCCGATACTTCAAGTTTATTTTTAGGGGTTTCACATCTGTTGCAGGCTTTGAACATATAAATAGGACTGGTTGGATGGAGCAGTTAGTTCTTGGAAACCAATATAAGAGCACGATTTACACAAGAGGCTCTTATTAGAGATAAACCAACATAATGCATCATTACAAGCTTTGGTCCAATTAATGTATAAAGGTAAAAAGATAACATCTTTTCAATAATTTGATATTATCTGAATATACCCAATTTTGTTCTATACTGTTGTTCACTGTCTAGATGGAACATGACACCATGGACCTCTGAATTCCCCATTATTAAATTAAATTATAAAAGGTTTTACTGTTTGTTGTCAAGCTATATTAATCTCAGCCAGAAATACATCATAAAATATTTCAAGTTCAATTAATGCTTTTAAATTAAGTCATAACTTGTCATATTCAGAGTCACCTGCTGCAAACTCCTCGATGGTCATTAGTGGAAACCGGATCAGTGACAACGCTTTCCCTAAAACTTTACGTTTGTTTTCAGGAGTGAGTTGAAGCTGCTGTCGTTGACATTCTGCTTCTGCCCAGCGAACCACAGCATTAAATAACCGAATTTCCCGAATCCCAAGAGTATCTCGTTCTAGCACTGCCATTAGCGTATCTGAAACGGAGACAACATTAAAGCCAGCAATCTAAAGGTAACAAAATGAGAAGTATTTCTTAGTAAAAAGTACACCACTTCAAAAAAAATGTCCAAAAAGCCTCAGTTAAAGGCGGATGCCAATAGATAAAGTAACTGTAGTGCAAGTCAAACATCCAGAAACTGGTGTCCAAGACCAGAAGTTTAATTTATCAGAAGAATGTCAGTAGACAGCTCTGACAAATCTGTGAAAATCCACCTGGACAACTGCCATCTTGTCTAGCCATTCAAAGTAAACCAGAGCAAAGGTGATACTGCAGTAGAAGGCCAGCAGATTATGTATGACTAGCTAAATCCACAAGCAATGTATGCAGGAATCCAAAGCACATAAACATAAGTTTTACAGAGATCCTGTCACCAGCACTTTACCTCAGCACTGAAAGAGCAACCAATTTATTTGCACCAAATGATCAAAATTGATAATAGCTGCAAAAATGTAAAAATATTAAATTCAAGTGCAGGACAAAAAGGAGGGTATCTTTGTATTAAAATCTGTTTGTGCTTTATAAGTGGCCATGGGATTGATGCAATACTACTAATACATGTTACCTCAAAGTCTGATGTGTTAAAACAAACCATTCATTTTAAAGGTACTGCCTACTCTTCAAAAATTTGATTGATAACAAATGGAGAGTTATTAATTTTTAGATTGAGATCATTAGTGCAGATATTTCTTGCTGTTCCGAGGAAGCAGATACCAAAGTACCTAAATACTTCTATTGCTAATGACAACTAGTGGTTCCAGGTGGGTTGATATTTATCTAGTAGAATCACCCACCTTATATCTTTCACACAACATGAAGAGGAATAAATTAACATTCATCAATTGTAGTAATTGTTTGAACTTCAGACTCTCAATAGAAAACAAGGCAAAATCACAAAGATAACTAAACTAAATTGGACCAGGATGTAACAATTAAATGTCTAAGACAAGAAGAATCAAAATAATGGACCTACAGTAATTTGAGATTTGGGTTTTTCTCAATCTGTTGAATTCCCCTCTTATGATTTTTTAGTATCTTATAAAGTTGGGTGTTTTAAACTAATTTTAAACCATTCATTGCTATGAGAAATAGCACAAAATTCTACTAAGAGCAATTTGGAAGAGAATCTGGCAAACTGACAAGAATGTGGGCAATTGATAAATCAATACACAAGTAATTAATGGAATATAAAATACTATTACGAACTAATCTCAAAAGCGATTATACATGGAGTGTTATCTTATTTAACCCGATTTTGAGTCTAATTTCAGTATTATAAACAATTGGATTTATAATTTTATATTAAATGAAAACCATAGGCAGGAAGATTTTGGATTGATGCATTAGGCCACCAAGCCTTGCAAGCAAAGTAATATCATTTAGCTATTATTCCTGTGATAATGGGAAACTAAAGACTATATCAGTTTATCATCAGATACCAATAAAATGGAATCATATGCTTAATGGAGGAAGATACACACAGGAATTTGTAATGTTTTTGAAGATGCTGGTGAGGGGAAAAGAAGGGCTCTGAATTGCACCAGACGCTTCATACACAGTTCAGGAAAAGTAGTACTTGCCTACGTGGCTGTGACGCACTGTGAAGTTCATTATCAGTATGTGGTTTCATTCTGCGTTATGCAGGTCGATCGATGGAACTTGATGAGAATTAATGTTCAAAGTAAGGAAGATATACATTATACACCATTTATATGGTTTGGTGATTAACCTTTTGTATTACACTAACAAAAAGAAAAACAAGAATGACTAAATATGGGGATAAAATATTGGTGCCCGTTAGGGTCTGCAATGTTACCTCAGTTACTCTCTAGTCAGAAGCCTTATGGCTGGCTGTAAATTTCAGCCAAAATGGATTATGTATAGTTAAGTGGTTTATAAAGTAAGTAAAAAAGAAAACAGATTACTTAAAACTTGCTAGAATAATTACAAAAAACATATCAAGAGAGTTATTTCATGGGAACTCATTCATGGTAGCAAAATGTGTACAATGCAGGAGAAACAACACCTTGGATGAAGTTATTGTCTCCTGTGTTCCTCATTGTTCAGATGGCAGCAAATGTAGCCTCAATGACTAATAAGGATAGAGAGAAGTTTAAAACTCTAAGACAATTGATTAAAAACGTTGGCTGGGTTGTGGAATCGTAAGCAAGGGATCATCCTCAAAGAGAGGACTGCACGATATCTCAGGCGTATATAGGATTAAGAGTTGGTTTAATCGCATATGCTTTCACTTTTCTTTTAAATGGATTTTGGATTTATACTGTGGCTGGTTTATAAACTGGTTTAAGGGGGGTGGGGGGGGAAAACAATCTCCCTTCCGATCACCCTTTTTTCCAATAATTTATATAGATTTTTGTTTTCCCACCTATTTCCATTATTTTTAAATGTACTTCCATCCATTGTTTTATCTTTACCTTTTAGCCTATTTCGATACCTTCCCCCCACCCCACCCCCAGATGCTATCAGACCTGAGTTTTTCCAGGTATTTTTATTTTTGTTTTTAAAAAAAAAGTAAATTTTGAGCCAGCTATAAATTTAGCAGCACATCTTAAGGTTAAAAAGAAATCGACAAAACTACACAAGCTTCATTCTCAAAGCCTAAGTTGTCATCTCAGTCCCGAGTTTTTTTTTGCCTTGTTAAACTGCATTACTCTAAATTTGGAGTCTGACTTGTGAATCCGAATCTTTCAAATACAATATAATTATCTTAAACTTTTTGAAAACCAATGTTTTCAATCAAACCAAGGCTGAGGTTTTTAAAAAAAAAAATAAATGTTGTGGCACAAACTTATGTCATACACATTTTGAATTAGCAGAATTAACAAACATATAAAATCCAAAACAAAGTCAACTTTTCCCATTTCCCAACACATCTCAGCAATGTCAACCTTCATTATGTGCAAAAAGCCCCAGATTTGTGAAAAAAATCTAACATTTTTCCTTTCAGTTGGATGAATACACTTACCTAAATCAATATCTGTAAAACCTTCTGCATTGATTGCATCTGAAGTATTTTTATCAATATTTTCCAGGCATAAGCTGGCAAGTTGTGGTTCATCAAAGAGTCTTGCCTGAGGAACAAACAGGTGTATTAGTCTTGCACAATTCAGAATCAAGCATCCATTTTCCTCCTGCAAATAAACAGTTTAAAAAGTGCAAAACATTTCTAGGCATCAAAATTTGCTCTTAGTGCACCTTCCAACCCCAGAAACTAAGTGTAACATTTAAAAAAAAACAAAACCTCAATTCAACTGATAAATATTCTTATTAAATATTTTAACAAGTTAGTTATTTAATTTCATGTGTTTTCAAGTGCAGTAGAAATAAACTAGACTAAATTAAGACCGATGAAGTTTATTGCTCTCATTATGTAGGGAGTTCTAGGATAAGCTGATTTCCTTCATTAATAAGCTTTCCCTTTGAATTTTCTCATGCCCGTTACTTTTGTGGTTTAAGCTGGTTGCAAATAAACATTAAGAGGTAACAAAAAAATGTTTCTGCAAATTAATGGTCTCTAATACTCAGTTTAGTATAAGGAACAGCTAAAAACAAAGGCTATTAGATTAGCTAAAAAGCTATGGAAAAGAGGATCACAGGGAATTGTGAAAGCAATGGAAAAAGTCTTTTCTGTTATGTGATGTGTCAGAGAACAATCAAAGGCCATCAGTAATCGTAACCTGTCCTTGAGCATCCTTCAAAGGACTCACTGGGTATAGTAGGACTAATAGATTTGTTCTTAAAAATGATGCTTCACTATTAGAATTGAGTGATGCTAGTACTATTAAATTAGATGAAGAACACAGTGTTTTAGACAATGAGGAAAGTGAAAATACAAAGAGCAGCTAGGTCGATGATATCTGCCAGGGGGGTCCCAGGGAGATTGGACATGAGTTGTACAAGCCCCTAGCCCATGATTTTAACAGCTTGCTGCACATTGAGATGCTTCCCATGTGCTGGAAGGAAACTAATGTAGTCCCCATCTTTGAAAAAGGTGACAAGATGGACATGGGTAACTATAGGCTACAGTTCTGATAAAGTCTTGACCTGAGAAATTAACTCTTTCTCTAATCACAGACACTGCTTGACGTGGGTATTTCCATCATTTGCCATTTTCATGATATACTATTTGACCTTGTATAACAGGTAGAATTAGTCAGGCCTCAATTGAAACACTGTTAGATCTTCATACAGTGCGTGTTATGGCTTTGAAGAGTGCAAAGGAGGGCCAGTGGACTAATCTCAGTATAAAGAATCTTAAGTTATCAACATATGCTAAAGTAATTGGGAATCTACATTTTAAAGAAGCATAGGTTGATGTTTAAAAGCAATAGGAGTGGGCCATATAGTCTCTCAAACCTGCTCCACCATTCAGCAAGATCATGGCTGATCCTCAATCTTATCTCCACTTTCTTGCCTGACACCCATATCCCTTGGTTCCCTTCAATTTATTTTTAGAACTCTATCATAGCCTGGAATATACTTAACGACTATGCACGTACAGAGGAAGAGAATTCCAAAGATTTGCAACCAAACAAGCGAAGAAATTTCTCCTCATCTCAGACCTAAACGATCGATCCATTATCTTGAGACTATACTCCCTAGATCTAAACTCTCAAGTTAGAAGGAACAGCATCTATCCAGTTCAGCCCTCTCAAAATCTTACATGTTTCAATGAAGTCACATCTCATTCTTCTAAACTCCAGAGCCAGTAGAGCCAATCTACTCAGAGAGCAGCCCCTCTCATCCCAAGAATGAATCTAGTGAACTTTTAATGTACCAGCTCTAAGACAAGTATTCTTTTTTAAGTACTGAGACTGTACACAGTACTCCAGGCTTGGTCTCAAAGCCCCGTTTATATTATTAGATAAAGAAGGGAACAGAATGTGTTCCTGTTGACAGTTTGTTCCATTTAAATAGGCTAGGGAGGGGTAGCACAATTTTAGGTTTTGCCACGCCTGATCTGAGTAAGATGTTCGGAGATGATTCTTTTTCCCAGATAACAGTGAACTTCTGGAACAGGCTGCGGTCTTGCACAGTGACCGATTGGTTGAATTCCTTTAAGCAAACTCTTTTCTGGTTGGGGCAGACATCACCTCTTCAGAGGCAAAGTGATCTTCTAGAGGGGCCAGAGAGGAATCACCCAGAATTTTCCCCCCAAATTGATCTGAGTTCTTAATCTGGTTTTTCACCTCCCCCAGGAGACCATAAGGCTTTGGGTGGGATAGAGAGTGTTTATACTGTGATACACAAGGTATCGCAATCACGTGGGTCAGGCTGGATGGACCAGAAGGTCTTTACCTGTCCATCTTGTTCGCATATCCCTATTGAAAGAACAAAGGTTTGTATTAATGTAAATGTTGTGGCATTGCTCTATATAGCTGTAAAATAATGCTAATATCACTTTTAGCTCAACTAAAAATGGTACACATAGGTATCAGTTCATCTTCCGTCACTATAACACTTATACTAACCAATATAGGAAAAAGCTTAATGACTCTGGGGCCTCATCTGAAGGCACAAATGGGTTACAGCTTGTGGCACCACACTTCAAATTCAGCTATTTAGTATGTAGTGTGCAAAAGTTGACTTGTATCTACTGGAGTAGTATCTCCAAAAAGTAATGTTTTTCTTTTTGTGAAAGGGGCAGAAGGAAAAAAGAGAACCAGCAAAGGGGTTAGATAAAATTGCGTCCCACACCCCCATTTGCCCCTCCCCTTCCTTCTAAGAGGATTGCATCATGTGACCATTCCCTGGGCAGCCTTCCAGTACCTTGCCCAATTTGCCATTTTCCCATGGGCAACAAGTGCTGGCAGGCAGGCTATTCAATCTTAGATGCATGATGGTTAAGTCCATTCCCATTCTCAGTATCCAACAGAAGAAAATGATCAGGAGTGGATATCAAGATTGGTATTTACCCCACTTGACCAGAAGCTAATTGCAATGTTCCCACATCCCCTAACTCAATACAAGCCAGGGGTAGAATTATTTTGGAACAGGTTTCCTATTTTCTCCTTTTCTTGCTGATATGGTCTAGTGTCTTTTCAGTGAAGTACATCGTTAGTTTTAGCCAACACAATCAAGGTGAAGATGTTAAATTTTTTAAGATTGAAGACACTTCCTAATGGTCCATTTCAGCAATCTGTCAGCCCAGGCACCTCATCCTCAAATCCAAATCAAGTAGACAGAATTGTAGGCAAGGTAATTCATAAGGACTGATGGTATAACATGAAGGTTAACGTATGGCCAACCAATCTAAGCCTCCTTCCAGTTTTTTTAGCTGCAATTTTGTTCCTCACAAGCAGAACGGAGAAGGTACCAGGACACAAATTAAGCAGTTGATACCAGTAAGCCTGGTACGTGGCACGAACTTGGACAGCTAGATCATCAAGGAAGCCAACACATCACTATATATTTTGAGTAGTCCCTGCACTGCTCTGAAGGCAGAAGTCTGGTTCATGGGCTTAGAACAACAGCTGGTGTTAACTGGAAGCCAGGTGTGTGAATATGCATTTATATATCTCAAGTTCATTCCCCACTCACCACTGAGTTGCAGAGAGTTGAAGATTTTCTGCTGAAGCCCTGCTGCTCCAACAGGTAGATTTATCATGACAAAAACAGAATTACCTGGAAAAACTCAGCAGGTCTGGCAGCATCGGCGGAGAAGAAAATGATGCAGTTGCAGTTTTAAATGTTGTCATTCAGTAATGTGTAGAATAACAACAACAAACATTTTATGGTGCTCAACATGCTGCTTGCAAGTATCATGCACACATTGATTTACAGAATCTTTCAGATCTAACTGGCTCGAAGATTGAAGATTGGAATAGTGTCACTTGGGACTGAATGCCTGACAATACTTCAGGGCACAGGTGATCACTGATCGCTTAACCTGGCTCACTAACAGCACCTGAAGGGGTAGACATGTCACTAGAAGTAGAAACTCCCATGACTTTGCTTTAGATTGCCATACACGGTATCCCCTTCAAATCACTGCACTGCTAAATCTGACTCTTTTATCTGAACACAGACCTACTTTATACTAGCTCCACAAGTCTACTGTGAGATAAGGAAGCCAGATTAAAACAACGTAGAAGCTGGAAAATGGCTCATGAATGTTGACTGCTTGGAATCAAACTTAAAATAATGTCAGCTTAAAGCAACTAACAGTTTACTTTGTAACTGAATATGGCTTTGCACTTGTCAATAAGGTGAAAACTTGGGAAGGAATAATTGGGACTGTTAACAGGAAAAATTGACCTGCATACAAACCATTTGCATGATGATCTTGGATAAGTTAACATGAAAGCTTTTTTTTTTAAAAAGTTACTGTTGATTTGAAATTCTGTAGTGATGATATGCTTTATGATCAGAAAAAAACAGTACTGACTAATTAAATCAAACTATAGGCTAAGGCTACTCTACAATGCATACATTAACTGTACAGCAATAACTTCTGTAAACATGCTGTATTAGTACAAATAATTCCTAACATAATCCTTTCAAACTTCCAGGAAAATTCATTGGAAGCAGTAGTAGTCTTCCCAGCCATTTTCTTTTAGTGCCAAGTGTGACTGAATCACAGTAGGCACTTCACCACAACTGAGAGCATCACATTATGATGACTGAGGAGCGGCACACAACCTACAGCCAAAAGAAATGCTACCTTGAAGCAAACAAAATTTAATTTTAGTTATAAAACACATATTTGCCAGTTCCTGAATAAATATCAGTGGGCTAAGAGGTTTCCTACTTAGAAAACAGACTACAAAAAAAAAAAGGCCTAAGAATCAAAACACAGACTGATTCATCAACAATAACTCATTAAATAGTAAAGCTGAAGTCTTATTCCTGTTAGTCAGTATTGCATTCAAATACTGTTTATGTACATTTCAAAATTGTCAAAACTTAGCTAAATACAAGCTGAAAACATACAAGACTGTTAGCCACTCACCTGTTAAAGGAGGATTTTAAAAAAGAGTATTCTTGACACGCAAGCTTTAAAGGAGTATTCAATACTGGTGATTTCAAGAAGAGATTGAATTTACCAGTTTTTTTTTTAATGCATTCGAACAGAGAACATCGCCTGTATCAGCAAAAGCATACCAGGCATAAAAAGATCTCAGATTCAAATTCTGGTTTGTGCTGATTTAGCTGATCTCATTCAGGATAATGGATTCAGTTAGTCTTAAAATATCCTGAACATTCTCCTGTTCATCGAACAAACCCTAAAATATCCTGAACATTCTCCTGTTCATCAAACAAACCCTAAAATATCCTGAACATTCTCCTGTTCATCAAACAAACACTACCACATATGGGTAGAGACAGGTACAACTCTGATACTGCCCTTTCAACACTTTGGAATAGTCTTCCAATGGTTCCTGTTTGAATTTGCATCTGAAGAATGGCCACAGGAGGAAGGTACTAATGCCACAGACCCTCACTCCAATATGAGTCAGAAGAGGGACAAAATTTGGGAGTTGGTGTGATGGGCTGGGCAGGGAGAACTCTTCCTAATTATTGACTGGAGCAGGATGGATTAATTGAGAAGGCAGATCAGGAGTGGAGCCAATTCATCTCAGGCAGAAAAGGCCTGAGTTTGTGTGCCAGCTGACAAATTAAGTAGAAGATACTTTTAAGATGTATAAATCATTGTAAAGATACATAAGTAATATAGAGAATATTTTAGATTGTTTAAAGGAATTTTGAGCTGAGGAGAAATTCCTTCACACACGACTGTGAATTTTTTGAACTCTCAGAGGGCTGTTCATGCCCCATCCTTGAATATATTCAAGGCTGGATAGACAGATTATTGGTATCAAAGGAATCTAGGGATATAGAGAATGGGCTGGAAAGTAGAGTTCAGGCAGAAGATCAGCCATGATTATATTGAATGGCAGAGCAGGCTTGAGGGACCATATGATCTACTCCTGTTCTTATTTATTATGTTCCCATTTTATAATTGAGAGAATTTTGTAAATATATTTAGACAATGGTTAGCATGCAAAAGGTATGCTGGGGTCAAAGCAGAGGAGTTCAGGCAACACTTCTGTAAAGAAAATGAATGGCAGATGTGGGTTCAAGGCTACTAAATTTTAGAATGTGAAAGATACAGAACCAGGCATAAATCATCTGTATTAGACTCAACAGCTGAAACAGCTAAGCACAAGGACTAGCTCAAAGGGAAGTATAAATAAATAGTAAAAAAATGACAAGAGAAAGCAGCCAATAGTGGAGGCAGGAATTTGTTTATAGTAAGGAAAGGCAAATGACTAACGCCAGGACTAAGTGTTGAATAGGCCCCAGATACTAGATAACATGATAGGTGTTAGAAAGATGATATGTAAATCCAGAATGGTACTTGCAATTAAACCAAAGTAGGACAAGGGGACATAAGTTTAAATTATTGAAAATGCAACTTGAAAAAGATATCAGTATGAAATTTTTGTACTCAGAAGGTGGTAAATGTTTGGAATAATATACAAATCCCATGCTTTCCTTGCACATACTGTGGCTACACCCTCAGTCTATTTGCTTTGATTGTGTGATTCTTGTCTCTGGTGCATATCCTTGCCTACAGAGCATTCAGCGATTGTGAACCTACTTTGTCCCCAGGTCCCTTCCCCTGGCTTTCGTTTTGCCCATCTGGAAAAGATTCTCAAAACCTATTTTACACCCTCCAACTCATTTCCTCTCATGGAAGTACCTTGGAAGGCTTATTACATTCAATATAGCATTTAATAATATTGTTGTAATCTTCCTGGCGAACATTACAGTCAAGAATATTAATGTTCAAAACACAGCTGGAATCTATAATAGGGTTATATGTCATTAGGACACAAGAGAGGTGGGTTGAACGGCCTCTTCTTGTCATCTTGTTACTGGTTTGGCATTAAAGTCCATTTCAACATATCCCAAAGTACTACATGGCTCACTAAACAATTCTTTGCATAAGTAAGTGTGACACCATGTAGACCTTGCCTGTCCCCAGTGCTGTCTTCATCAAGGAGTACCTCCATCTCCCATTAAAACCCTGAACAATTGAAATACTGAAATTACCAAACAATTTTTAAAGTCTACTTTCAAATGTCTAGCAGTTTAGATTGTAATCAGGATGGAATGCTCTTTTAATGGGGTGATCTCATGTAGCATAACACAGATTAACAGAATGCAGAGTTAACAGATTTATGCAAAACATTACACTGTGCATTCTATACAAGTGTATCAACAGAAGTTTATTATTTTGCCATCAAAAGTTCCCACAATTCAGTATAAATGCAGTTATATAGTTACAGGTGGTGGAGAGAGAGAAAACAGGGTGTAGATAAAAATTTATTCCCTTAGTTCAGTAGTTTTCCCCATCACCCCTTCCAGAAATAAGTCCCACCAGCATTTTTCCACTAGATTGCTTTTCAAGTCTCTCCTGCCCTACCTCTCCCTCTCCAACTTGGTCTCCTTCCTTAAATTCCTCGTCCCAGTTTAGTGTTTTCTCTTGATCCTCCCTGTTCCGTGGCCATACAGAAACTGAACCCTGGCATCCAGACGGCTGTCCCACGACTGCTTCGCCTGACCTTACGCAGGTATTACCACACATAGCTCTGTGCCTCTGCAATATTATTAAAAACAGTTGTAAAAACTGAAATTTTAAAATTTAATACCACAGCTATGTATGGTATAAAAAGGACAATTAACAGGGAATGGTAATTTTGGCACAGTAAACTATCCTACAACCCAAAGCTTATGATTCATCATTGTGCTTGATACTACTGTTTGCTTCCTATTAACTCACCATGTATCCCATATATTAATTATCCTGCCCTAACAAAACACGTATGGATTCTGAACAATGCTACGTATTGTTTTTTTTTTAGTTGAATTTTAGTGGATCAAATTTTCCAATGTTAAAAAGTACCATAGTTTTCCAGCCTTCCTGCCAAAACTAAAAAACTTAAGTCACCAAAGTTTGTGGCCTATTTGCTATCCCAGGGATACACTGCTGAACAATTTACCTGGCCTTTTCAGTGCCCCTCTCCACCTGTGACATTTTTTCCCTGCCAGGTCTATCCGTCTTCCTCCAGGTTGCTCTATGCTCCTTCACTCGGTATCTATGCCTCCCAATTCATACCTTTTTCCAATGTTCATTTCCTGCAAGGTTTATTCACTTTACTCCTTGTAAAGAATTTTCTTTGCTCAACTTCTGATGGCGTTATTAAAATGAGTGTTATCTATCCTAAATGCCATGTAAAACTATTAGCTCAAAACCTTCAAGCTAAAATCTGTATTTTCCAGTAAGTTTGCAGTGCACATGCTTTCTTGCAAGGTATATGTGCCAAGATATGAATTGGAAAAGATTTAGGAAATCCCAATTTTAATTCCCTATGTAGGAATTTTAATTCCTACATTGGAGAGACCAAACGCAGACTGGGTGACCGCTTTGCAGAACACCTTCGTTCTGTCCGCAAGCATTACCAAGACCTCCCTGTCGCTTGCCATTTCAACACTCCATCCTGCTCTCACGCCCACATGTCTGTCCTTGGCTTGCTGCATTATTCCAGTGAAGCTCAATGCAAACTGGAGGAACAGCAGCACCTCATCTTCCAACTCGGCACTTTACAGCCTTTCGGACTGAATATTGAGTTCAACAATTTTAGATCATGAACTCTCTCCTCCATCCCCACCCCCTTTCTGATTTTTCCACCTCCTTTTTGTTTTTCCCAATAATTTATATATATATATTTATTTTCCCACCTATCTCCATTATTTTTAAATGTATTTCCATCCATTGTTTTATCTCTACCTTTTAGCCTTTTTTGATTCCTTCACCCCACCCCCACTAGGGCTATCTGTACCTTGCTTGTCCTGCTTTCTACCCTTAATTAGCACATTTCTTCAGATAATATCACCACCTTCAACACCTCTTTGTCCTTTTATCTGTGACATTTTTTGGTTATCTCCTCTATCCAGCTCTCTTGTCCCAACCACCACCCCCCACCTTAAACCAGCTTATATTTCAACCCTTTTCTATTTTTCCTTAGTTCTGTTCAAGAGTCATGCGGACTCGAAACATTAACTGTGCTCCCTTCCACAGATGCTGCCAGACCTGCTGGGTTTTTCCAGGTATTTTTGCTTTTGTTTTCGATTTCCAGCATCCGCAGTTTTTTGCTTTTAACCCAATTTTTAATGTTTTAAAAATGTCATGTTGGTGTTTAGACACAAATTCCACAGGCTTACCCAATACAAAAATATCCCAAAATCAGAGGTTATGCTGCATGATATCAGGTGTTTACAATGAAATCTGCTTAATTTGCACTACAGCTGGAAGATAGTTAGTATAAACAGGTTAGGACAGTTACACCTGAACCTACTGCACAGGAACCTACGGCTTGGCAACTATCCATTTATATTACTGTATTAAGGTACTTCAGAATTAAGAACAAAAGAAAGACAAGTAGACTATAAGGTCGCTCGAGCCTGCTCCACAATTCAATATGATCACACCTTACTTTCCACTTTAACACCACCTTCCCACCCATTCCCCGCATCCCTTGATTCCCTGAGGCACCAAAAATATGTCTATCTCAACCTTGTATCTACTCAGCAAAAGAGCATCAACCACCCTCTGGGTTAGTGAATTCCAAAGATTTACAACCCTTTCAGTGGAGAAATTTCTCCTCCTGCTAAATGATTGGTCTCTAATTTTATTACCCTAGCCAAATCAACATTTTAAATAGATTCAAAGCTGGTAACACCTACAAAAACCCCTCTACTTTTCCCCCCGTTTCCTCGCATTATGCAACATCTGCATCCAACTAACAAAAAGTCCTCGGCTAATGCAGCTTTAAGCCAGTTGCAAGGTGACATGTGAGAACAGCTAAAAAGTATAGGCAGGCTCACAATAAGCTTGTGGATAAGTGCGCCTAGTGTGGTACTGAGCCGTAAAGACTCACATAACTGGAACTGGCGATGGTAGTCTGCCAATGCTCTAACTCTGGACTTCATGGAAAATCACAGTTCCAATGAAAAGGTCACCAATCTGAAATGTTATCCCCATTTCTCTCCACAGATGTTATCTGGTCTTGACCTGAGTATTTCTAGGATTTTCTGTTTATATTTTAGATTTCCAGCGTCTACAGTATTTTGCCTTTGTATATGAAGAATGAGGTAAAGGTAGACTACTGAACTCTAATGCGGTGCCACAGCTTAACTGGCCACCTTCAGGAAAGGGGAGGAAAAAGGGCTAGAAAAGTGGATAAAAATATAGTTGCTTAGTTATGGAATTGGATTTTAACAATTTTTTTGCCAAAATCAACTGATTACTTCTAATGAATAATAACATGATTTGACATGGGAATCATTGGCGCACGTAACAGAACTGCACTACCAAAACTACTTTTGAGGAACAGAAAACTTTAAGTATAGATTATCATGAGGAAACAACTAGGCTTGAAGCTAGCTTCATAAATATGCAACTTAGAAGCTGTGGTATTGTACAGCTACAATTTTCCTCCAGGTAACCAAATCAAACCAAAATACTCCTGTTGAATGTAATTCTACAGCAGACATGCCAAAGTTGTCACTCCCATTTTGGTGTATTGTAAATCTCTCTTAATGGTTTTCTTGTTTGTTGCCAGCGATGCTCACATCTCAGGAAGGCCAGTGTTGGTTGCCCATCCCTAACTACCATGAAAGGGGAAGATTTTTAAAAATATAAATGTCCCTCCCAACAATACAGTAAATTTATTAATAAAATTGCTTAGTCAAACAGACCAAGAAGGGTTAGTCTCATGATAGATGCTGCATTTGTTAATCTCAATTACAGATGGCAATACATCTTAATGACCTTGAGTTTTTGAGTGGAAAGGAGTGGAAGTGGAAATAGTGCATAGGATTGCTACTCCTAATACTTCTGTGAATCCTACTGCAAGTCACTGAAATTGGACAGGGAAAAAAAATCATGTTTTACTGTACATCCACTGCTCACTCCAAATTTTAGAGTTAATCAGTAAATTCTAACCGAACATTCCCAATCAGACAGTCACAATGTTTATGCAGGTCAGCTTTGAGCTGCTTGGTCATCATTCTATGAAATTGAACAACGAACTAGGTTTTTATTAAACTAGTGGGTCAACTGAATCAAACTGCATTCCAGCAATTCCTTTAATTAAACAGCCTTGCCTGAACCAGAATTAGGCTAAGAAAAATTTCCATAACACAACAGTGCAATTGGGTAGATCAAAACCAGTCCTGCTGTACTTATAATGCATATGTTTCATTCTAAAGAAGGCAGATTACACCAATACTTATGCATTAAATTTCAACTTTTTGTAATACTCTTTTTTTGGCATGGTAGCCAATATCACATGGGAAAAAACAAAACTGAAGGCTTATATACTTTGAGTAATAGGATCAACACTTACCATCTTTCTCAGTTTCTTCTGCAGACAGATATCATGCACGACATGAATGTTCCAACGTACCTGTGTAAGAAGCATAAACGCATTGTCTGCTCGGAGGTTCTTCTTCAAGAACTCCACACAGTGTGCTTCAAGGGCAGGTACTGCATACTTTTTAGCAGTGTACAGTGTAGTCATAACAGTTTCTGGTCCAATCTGGACTTCGTCAGAATAAAGGAATCTGGAGAAAAACACAAATATGTCAACAATCACTTTTCTGGAACTTCAAACATAAAATTAATATGCACCAGACCCAATTGTAATTCAGGCCTTATAAAATGGATAACAGACTGTCCTGTGCATTGAATTTGACAGGAATTAATTCATAATGATGGTTTCATACAATGCAAGTATATTATGCTTCGAATCAAAATTTAGTGTTTTCTCCTTTTGCCAAATTCAAAAGCAGGAGAAATCAAAACATGTCTTACACAGGATCTAACAGTTACACACACACACACACACACACACACACACACACACTCTCTCATAGATACTATCCTCTCTATTAGATCTCTTGTTACAGAATATTGCATGGGTTCCCAATGAACGTCGTTCACAGCCATCTAATTCATGCACAAAACCTGCAATTACACAGATCCCAAAGACCCAAATATTCATGGCTTCCTCCATTTAGATAAGCCATAATGCACTGCATATTAACATGCTTCTTTATAGTTTCCAATGTCAGTTACAGATAGCATACTGTATAATTATTTTTTTTTAAATAGCAGAGTAAAACAGATCTACCCCACCATCCTTTGTAAATGTTCTGTGGTAACTGTGACATTTAGTGATGTAATTAATATCTACGGTATAGCTATTCTAGGCATTGCATGCTTCAGAAATTTATTATGGAATATAATTGATTCACCTAATTGTTGCTTATAGACTATCCAACATTTTCAGAGTACCAAATAATCAATTTGGTTTAATGTCCTCCCAAAGATTACCTTGTATAAAAATATGGGAAGGTCAATAATAGTAACAGGAAATGCTCACCTCTAATAATTCCAATTAAGTAATTGCATTAAAATAGCACACTACGAATTTGAATTACCCAGTAATCCAAAGTAAACAACTTTGAATGAATAGAAGTAGACAGTATTGGGTGACTACATAACTGATAATACTGAAACCATGGAGTCTGAAGGACTTATAAAATATATATTTTATAATTTTTCTGTTTTTAGGCTAAATTCAAATCTCTGCAACCATCTTATCAAATTTCAGTAACTAAATAGACAACTCACACAGATAATACAAGCCCAGAGAGTGGCAAGTTTCCCTGGAACTTGTCCATTTGTTCCCTTCTTCTATTTCTTGAAGGGCTGAATGGCCTCCTCCCAAGTCCTATGTTCCTATTTGCATGTATTTATCATCACTGAATTAAAATGATTGGTTTCACACTTCTGGATGCCCCAAAATGCTGCTGTAATGTAATACTCAGTTGCTGTAGTTCAATGGAGAAAAAATAAACTCAACACGATAAAGCATATAGCACCATCTCTCTAATAAAATTGCAACATCACTGGCTGAATGCAGTGTGTGCATCCTATTTAACCTTATCCACAAGTGACAGGAATGCTTTTAAAAGGATAAACTGTCCTAGCAAATAACTAGACGGTATTTTTAGGTTCAGCTCCATGTTCGTGCGCCAATAGACAGTCACAGCTCTATCCCTGGATGCCAAAATGGTCTTAGGAAAGGTGAAATAACCCTATATGCACTTATTTTACTGGGGTTTTTGCCATTGTTGATCAAAGGCTAGCTGCGGTCTTTGTAATCTAGGCTCCTGTCTTTTGTTACGAGGGTTCTCAAACTCAATCCTGTAGTCTGGAAAAATGCGTAACACATTTCCTTAGGTTCGCTGCTTTTCTTTTAAGATTTTGTTAAAAGGCAATGCCAAAGCTACTGACGGTGATGAACAAGCTCAGCAGCCTTGCTGGGTGCACAATTAACAGGAGTAAATCTGTAGCTGTACTGTGTGCATGTCCTTTGGGTATAAAAGCTAGGCTTGAATTATCAGAAGTGGTAAAAACTGAATTTCTTAAGAAAGATCCACCAAACAATGCCATGTACACATTTGTATTATTTCATGTCATCAGTACAACAATGCCCTTAAAAAAATTAGCTTGAGAAATGTACTTATGCTACGTCAGTGGATGATTTTTAAAAACACATACAAATTGGAACTTAGTAGCTAGTAAATATCAGGGACAGCTCCAAACTATTCCTGTACATCTTCACCAGTAACCCTTCACAAATATATTGGCCTGGATTTTGCAGTAGTAATCACACCAAAAATATCAGGGTTCGCTGTCATTACCTTTCAAACTGAAAGCAACTTCTGGATTCCACACCCATGCAGTTAAACCAGGAAATCCAGAAGCTGCTGTCAGTGATTCTATGCTTCTCCAGCATGTGCACTGTTGAAGTTCTCCTATACTGCAAACAGGTAGAAATCAATGAACTGACAAGAGTTTCCACTCTCACGCTGAGTAACGCTGTAAAACCCTGGAAAAAGTTACAGTCTGAATGAGGTATGACTGTTTCCTTTTTAACCAATAAGTTCATAATTATTGCTAAACAGCTTCACTGACCCTGAAAAAGTAACTTCATATTTTTTGACTATCAAATTTCTCCATTATACAAAATTCCACATTTTAAAATACTTCTTTTTAAGAAAAGTTTATGATATTTTAGCTTGTGTCTCAATCTTGTTCCAATCATTTATGGCATTTTCTGTAAAATTAAAAGTAAAGGGACTCAGTTGCTTTTCCTTGCTGTCCATGAGAATACTTCAATATGACTGGTTGCTTAGCCTGCATGGTGACATCGTTGTTGCTGGGAATCTAGAGAACCCCTTGACTTGGTGCCACAATCAAACTGACGTCAGGAAAGTCCACATCACAGTGATCATTAGATCGCTGTAGGCAGCTTTCTTCAGGGTCAGCGGCGAGTGCTGTTGTTTTGCAGCAAACTGCCAAACCCAGCCCAATAAAAAACACAGAAATCAGACAAGATAAAAATGATTTTGATTCACATTTCTTGTTTAATCCCTGCTATATATTTTTTTCAAAAGTTAAACCGAATTCCCAAATAGAATCCTTCACCCTTATGGATCTTAGCATTTATTATTCCAAGTGATTGTTAGATTCAGTGAAAATAACATATCGAATGTCCTTTTGGGATTTGGAATGGTTCTTTTGAAGGATGTTAGGCCTTAAATTCAGTAGTGTGTTTTCATGCAGGTGAGTGATTTCTTAATTTGTCAAGTTTAAAATTGCAAAGTAACTATCCTGGTTCCAAGTAAAATATTTGTTCCGATGGGCACAAAATGCCTTCCAGCAACTAAATCAGAAAACAGTGTAGATCATCAGAATTTGAAGAACCTACTTAATAATCCTGGCAGATCAGCCACTATACAGTAGGAAAATGAAGTTAAGGCAGCATGCTCCAACTTGATTATGGCGTCAATAAAAATTGTTGATTAGTCTTTGCAAAATTATTTTTTTTAAAAATCAGAGAGTGAGGTCACTTAACATAATTCCAACAAACCAAGCAGCCTACATTTGATGCGGCCAAGAGCACCACTCTCTGGATTCACACTATCTCAATGAATTAGCTGCAAAGATGAAAAGCATGCAGAGTGCTTCTGACAAGTTACTCACTATGCATGCACAACACAATGTTGTCACATTACCAATTAATATTACCGTGCACAAAATGTATATGAAACAGGGCCATATATTTTTTTAAAAATCAAGAGGGTGCGCAAAAATTGCAGTCCTTCCACTAAGTACAGTTGGACAAGGGAGGAAGGCATATAAGGGAAAACAACTAACAAAATCTAGCAGGTTTAATTTCATTTAACCTTAATTCAGGGAAATTTGAGCCAAGGGCGTTAGCTGCTGGAAAAAAATATAGATGCAGCAACTGGATAGCTATAAAGTTTAGCATAAGTAAACAATTTTGCAATTGGTAATATGCTACTAAAATTACTAGCTTCTGGTTTGTGTACTGTTAATTTTGTATCGGAACAAATATTTTACTTGGAACCAGGATAGTTACTTTGCAATTTTAAACTTGACAAATTAAGAAATCACTCACCTGCATGAAAACACACTACTGAATTTAAGGCCTAACATCCTTCAAAAGAACCATTCCAAATCCCAAAAGGACATTCGATATGTTATTTTCACTGAATCTAACAATCACTTGGAATAATAAATGCTAAGATTTAGCAACTCTGCGCTGTCCTTTAGCACCTTGCATTTAGAGAGAGCCTTTAGCATAACAAAACATCCCAAGGCCCTTCACAGGAACATTGGGTCACTGAAGTGTCAGGAACATTTTCTCATGAATTCCACAAGTGTAAAAGTTATGGCTGGTACATGTATTATGTAATAACGAGCTACAAATGCTAATTTGTCAGAACTGTACCGTAACTAAAGGTTAAAGGTTCTTTTACCTGGATTGCTTTTTTTAATGGTGGTCAATAAATAACAACTGTATGGACCCTGGATGAGAACAAAATCAAATTCCTTAAATCCTCTGCAGCAAGTATCCCACCAACACTATCTAGCCCTTGCTCAACTGACAGGAATTTGTGCTGTGCATCAAAAGGTGGATACTACTCTGAATTGTATCCGAGTGTGCACCACCACTTTCAGGACAAGAGGGTAGAACATTGTGGGTGGCCAAAGAAGCCACTCGTACACCTAAGCAGGATTTTATTCCTTCTTACAATCACCACTGCTGGACAGGGGTCAGCTAATGAAACACGGTTGAAAATTTAGGAATATTGCTGCAATATCCACAAGTACCACGAACATGCTAATGCACTTATACCATTTCTTTTCTTTTTAAAACATTTTTCATATAGCTCTAACCACTGCAGCTGCCAAGTGGAGAAGGATAAGGAGGGCAGAAAGAGCGGAAACCCACATGCTGAGGGGGCTTCCCTCTCAGTCGAATAGGGAAAACGTACCTGTCCTATGTAATATTAAGTGATACAGAAAAAAATGTCACAGGTTCAATTCCTAGAGCTGTAACTACCCTCCCTAGCTTAAGGGAGGGGAAAAGTATGATCCAAGGTTCCAGATCCTGCTCAGCATCCAGTGACCCCCTTGCTAGAAAGTGTGCATCAACATCAGACAAAATCAGACTCAAGTGGAATGACTCCCAAGTTGAACAGCCTGCCAACACATTGCATGTATTTGTGAATAGTTTAGACAAAAATACTCGTGAAAAATGCTACCATTCCAGTACCACTAGCATCTGATAACATCAGATGTTTTAAATAGGCTTTAGAAAGCCTGGGACTGAAGGAATACTGGGATGAAAGGAAGCCATACAAACTTACAAGCTGCATCACGTTGAGCTGTGCATCACTGCACAATTTCGCACCAAAAGATCAGGAGAATGCATCACACCAAGGTGGCATTTACAGGATACAAAACTCCGAACGAGTGCAAGTTTGGCAAGAGTTACGATGTGTATTTTGTATCAGCCACATTCGGAAAAAAAACAACAAAGCTGGCAGCTTAAATAGGGGCATGAAACACACTGTCACCGAAAGGTTAAAAGGGTGGGGGTGGGGGTGAGAAACCTGGCGACAATTAGATTGTCAATTCCATAAATGATGCAACAGTGGAAAAAGAACTGGGTGGGGCAATAAACACAGAAGTCTGCGCCCTCTTTAAACATAAACAATATGTGGCCGACGCGCTTGCTTTAAAAAAATAAATTTTAAGAAGTGTCTAGCAAACATTTGAGTGATTTTTTTTTCACCAGAATCGAGTTTGCAGGAATAAATCTTCAGATTGATGAGCTCCGCAGCGAATGAGCCATTTTGCCTTCATTCTTTCTGCGTAATAAGCATTGAAAATGAGACTCTCCACGGTCAACAAACCGAAGGAGGAGGAGGAGGAGGAGGAGGGGGTAGATGAAATGCTCAACCCCCACATGTGTTGCAACATCACCCTCCACAAAACTACAATCTCCCCTCCCACAAAAACCCAGAGTGGTGCAATGCAAACTCATTACCTTATAAAAAGGCCAAGTCTTGCCTTAAGAGCAAGTCCCCATTGACTCAAGAGAGCATCATCACCTTGATCAGCGCTGCTGCAAACCTTCTGCTGACTGTATGAATGAAGCCCTCGGGATACAAAAATCCGCCCTCCCCCAACGACACACACACACACACAAAAAAAAGGGCGTGAACCACTAGAAAAACCTTCAACTGCGCCTTCCCCAACCGTGAACTCCCAACACAATAAACAGAAGACAAATTTAAAATAAAACATCCAGAGGAGGAGGGGGGAGAGGATCTATTTAAATGTACGTCAAAAATACTATATAAAAAAAAGGGGGGGGGGGGGGCGGGGAGAAAAGATAAACCTACATACTTGCTTCAGCCATAAACCGTTGGGCCCTCCCACCCCCCACCCCCCCCCCCCAAAAGAGAAAAAGAAGCCCGGGATTTGGGGGAGGGGTGTCAGACAGGCCTCGACCCCCGGGGTAAATTTGATTAATAAGCCGGCTTCTCTCCCCCCCCCTCACCCCCCCCCCCGCCCCCCCCAACCCCATTCCATCCCGTCCCGTCCCGTCCCGTCCCATCCCGGAGGCCGCACTCACTTGAGGAGGGCGAGGAAGGCGGCGGGCTCCACGTCGGGCAGCTCGATCTCGGTGGAGGTGGTGGCCATGCCGCCGTTGAACATGGCGTCGAAGACGGCGCTGCCGACGGCCAGCACGAAGCGGTGAGCGGGGATCCGCTGCGTCCCCATCCCCTTGCCCACCAGGAAGTGCACGTCGCTCAGGATCTCGTTGTTGAACAGGAAGGCGAAGCGCTCCTTCACCGTCGTCTTGGTGGCCTGCCAGTTGTACATGGGCTCCCGGTAAATCACCACCGCGGCGGCGGCGGCGGCGGCGGCCGCTGCTCCTCCTCCTCCACCTCCACCTCCACCACTACCTCCTCCTCCTCCTCCTCCTCCTACCGCCGCCGCCGCCGCTGCCGCTGCCGCCGCGGTCCCCGACATCGAGGGAGGCGGCGAGGAGCCGGTGCCCAGGCTCGGACTCCCCGAGCCGCCGCCATTAGGGATGTTGACTCGGTTGCAGGCGCTGAGGTTGCTCCCTCCCGCCGCCATCTTGAAGTGGCATCTGTTTACAAACAGCAGCTGCAGAGCATGGCCCTCCTTAAAGGCAGATCAAACTCCCCATCTCTCACCACCCCCCCCCCCCCCTTCACTTCCATCACAAATAAATACATGTCAGCCTCATTCTTTTTTAAAATTGACTTCAACCCCCCCCCCCCCTTCCCCCTCCCCCTCCCCCCCCCCCCATTCAAATTACAAATCCACTGGTGCTCAATTCAATTCCATTTTGGCTCTGGTGGGTGTTCCAACACCCATGCCTTCATCAGTCAATGATCTGTCTTCCTTTCAATCACAAATAATGAATCATGAGCCCTATTTTATATAAAAAGAGACCTCAGCAACCCCCCACCCCCCCCCCCCCCTCCCCCCCACACACACACACACACACACACACACCTTTTGCTGAATCACTTATCCACTGGTGTTCAATTTAATTCCATCCTGGTTCTGGTGTTACCACATCCATCTCTCTATTGAGTGTTCTTCTCAATGACCAAAAATAAAAATGAAGAAGGGTCGTACAGACTGGAAACGTGTCTCTCCGCAGAAGCTGTCAGACCTGCTGAGGTTTTCCAGCATTTTCTGTTTTTGTTTCAGATTTCCAGCATCCGCAGTATTTTGCTTTGACCAAAAAAGTGAGTCTCGTTTATTTCTTTAATGTACAGGGTGGTAAAGTGTCCTCGATCAGCTCTCTTTGCTGAAAATATCACTTGTAAATCCACTGGTGCTCTATTTAATTCTATTCAGCTCCAACCATCTCTATTACATATGTTCCATTTAATCACAAAGAATGAATTTTAAGCCTTTATCTTTTTAATATACAGGATGATAAAGTGATCTCACAGCCCACTTATCCAAAATGATTATTTCTAAATCCACTGGTGGTCAACTTCTAATTGGAATCTGACTCCTCTGTGATCCTTTAAATAATTTTTTAAGCAGCTTCCCAGAACACACAAATCCACAAGCGAACCTTATGAATAATGAATGTGGCGAAGTGGTGCACATGCCAACAAGTCACTTTCAAAACCATACTTCAGAAAGGACTGAGGCACATTGTATCCAATTGTAGTCCCTGTGAGAATGTACAAAAGAGATCGTAAAAATGAAGGAAGCAAAGAGGAAGATTGAAAAAGGGTTTGATAGTCATGGCGAAGAATAACTGAATGAGCTGATTGCTGCAAGGAGAGTTTGGGACAGCCTGTCACGGACAGAATCAGAACAGTGATTATCACAAGAAATATAAATTAAAAAAGAGAGGACACAGCAAGCAGAGGGAAAATAACAACAAAATAAATCAAATAGCACTGTAAGAAATTAAATATGACAGCAGAGAACTTATTGTGTGCAACATGATAGAGATCATAACTATATTTAACATTCACTCTACAAAAGTGCTGTTGATAAAGAAGTTAATAATTGCCTTGTATTTTTTCTCTGGGTGGGGGGCGGGGGGGAGTGTTGTTTTCAGGCTATAATACATTCACAGAATTTACAGCACAGAAACAGACCATTCAGCCCAACAGGTTTGCATCATTGTTTATACTCCATATGGGCCTCCTCCCAAATTAATTTGACCATAACAGCATATCCTATTCCGTTATCCCTCAAGTGTTTAAATGCAACCTTGCTATCCAAATACTCTATATAGTAGGACATATTCCACTTCCTAATCAATCTTTACAAAGCATGATTTTTTTTGAAGTCCTCAGGCATGTTTGATTACATGTGGGACAAGTTGGTCTAGCCAAGTAAAACTTGGTCATCAAAATTTTCCAACAATGGGAAAAATAGGGTTGAGTTGATCCAGTTACCAAGCTTAATTGTCTTTATCTGAGCTGCTGACTTAATTTCCTAAGGGAGGCCATCCACTTAATTGAGTAGGCCTCATTTAGATGACAGGCTTTCCCAGCAAGTTTGGTCTGTAGTACAATCAGCTAGGGATTAGAAAATCTGGCATGAAAACAGCTCTTAAGAGGCTGCATCCTGCCATTAAAGGGAAAGAAAAATGTAGTAATTGGTCACAATATAGAAACTGGAGTGGTTATTTAGCCCCTGAAGCCTGTTCTGTCATTCAGTGAAATAATGGCTGATCTGTGACCTAACTCCAAATGTTTACTTTTCCTCCATATCCCTTAATGGCTTTGGTTAACAAATTTCTATCGATATACGATTTAAAATTAATAATTGCTCTAGCATCAAATGTAGTTTAGGAGAGGTGGTGATGTAGTAGTATTGTCACTGGACTATTAATCCAGAGACGCAGGGGATTGGGGTTCGAATCTATGGCAGATGGTGGAATTTGAATTCAATAAAAATCTGGAATTAGAAGTCTAATGATGACCATGAAACCATTGTTGTAAAAACCCATTTAGTTCATTGATGCCCTTTAGGTAAGGAACTATGCCGTCCTTACCTTAGCTGGCCTGGCCTACATCTGACTCCAGACCCACAACAATGTGGTTGAATCTTAACTGCCCTCTGAAATGGCCGAGCAAGCCTCTCAGTTGTATCAAATCGCTACAAAGTTTAAAAGGAATGAAACCAGATGGATCACCCACCATCGACCAAGGCACCGGAAACAACTCTGGCAAACTCAGCCATGTCGACCTTGCAAAGTCCTCCTTACTAACATCTGGGAGCTTGTGCCAAAATTGGGAGAGCTGTCTCACAGGCTAGTCAAGACAGACCCAGCAGAGCTGGTGGCACAGTGGTATAGAGTCGGGAAGGAGTTGCTCTGGGAATCCTTAATATCGACTCTGGACCCCATGAAACCTCATGGCATCAGGTCAAACATGGGCAAGGAAACGTCCTTCTGATTACCACGTACCATCCCCCCTCAGCTGATGAATCAGTGCTCCTCCATGTTGAACACCACTTGGAGGAAGCACTGAGGGTGGCAAGGGTGCAGAATGCACTCTGGGTGGGGGACTTCAATGTCCATCACCAAGAGTGGCTTTTAACACCAGTACAGACTGAGCTGGCCGAGTCCTAAAGGACATAGCTACTAGACTGGGTCTGCAGCATGTAGTGAGGGAACGAACAAGAAGGAACACATACTTGACCTCATCTTCACCAACCTGCCTGCTGCAGATGCATCTGTCCATGACAGTATTGGTTGAATGACCACCACACAGTCCTTGTGGGGACTAAGTGTTGTGTGGCACTACCACCGTGCTAATTGGGATAGATTTTGAACAGGTCTAACAACTCAAAACTGGGCAGCCATCAGCTGCACAGAATTGTACTCACCACAATCTATAACCTCATGGCCAGACATATCCCCCACTCTACCATTGCCACCAAGTCAGGGGACCAACCCTGGTTCAATGAAGAGTGCAGGAGAGGATGCCAGGAGCAGCACCAGGAATACTTAAAAATGAGGCTTCAACCTGATGAAGCTACAACACAGGACTACTTGCGTGCCAAACAGCATTGCAGCAAATGATGGACAGAACTAAGGGATTTCATAACCAACGGATTAGATCTAAGCTTTGCAGTCCTGCCACATCCAGTCGTGAATGGTGGTGAACAATTAAACAACTCACTGAAGGAGGAGGATCCACAAATATCCCCCATCCGCAATGATGGAGGAGCCCAGCACCTTTGTGCAAAAGTTAAGACTGCAACATTTGCTACAATCTTCAGGCGAAAGTGCCGAGTGGATGATCCATCTCGGCCTCCTCCGGAGGTTCCCAGCATCACAGATACCAGTCTTCAGCCAATACAATTCACTCAACGTGTTATCAAGAAATGGCTGAAGGCACTGGCTCCTGCAAAGCCTATGGGCCCTGACAATATTCTGGCAAAAGTACTGAAGACATGAGCTCCAGAACTTGTTGCATCCATAGCCAAGCTGTTCCACTGCAGCCACAACACTGGCATCTACATGGCAATGTGGAAAATTGTCTGTTTATGTCCTGCATACAAAAAGCAGGACAAATCCAACCCAGCCAGTTACCGCCCCATCAGTCTACTCCCAATCATCAGTAAAGTGTTGGAAATGGTCATCAACAGTGCTATCAAGTGGCACTTGCTTAGCAATAATCCGTTCACTGACGCTCAGTTTGGGTTCTGCCAGTCAGGTCCTGACCTCATTACAGCCTTGTTTTAAACATGGGCAAAGGAGCTATATTCCAGAGGTGAGGTGAGACTGACTGCCCATGACATCAAGGCCGCATTTGACCAAGTGTGGCATCAAGGAGCCCTGACAAAACTGGAATCAATGGGAATTGGGGAAAACTCTCTGTGGTTGGAGTCATACCTAGCACAAAGAAGATGGTTGTGGTTGTTGGAGGTCAATCATCTCAGTTCCAGGACATCACTGCAGGAGTTCCTCAGAGTAGTGTCCTCGGCCCAACCATCTTCAGCTGCTTCATCAATGACACCCCTTCCATCATATGATCAGAAGTGGGGATGTTCACTGATGATTGCACAATGTTCAGCACCATTTGTGACTCCTTCGATATTGAAACAGTCCATGTCCAAATGCAGCAAGATCTGGACAATATCCAGGCTTGGGCCAACAAGGGCAAGTAACATTTGTACCACACAAGTGTCAGGCAATGACCATCCCCAACAAGAGAGAATCTAACCCCCTTGATATTCAATGGCATTACCATTGCTGAATCCCACACAATCAACATCCTGGAGTTACCAATAACCAGAAACTGGACTGGACTAGTCGAATAAATACTGTGGCTGCAAAAAAGGTCAGAAGCTAAGAATCCTGCGGTGAATAACTCACCTCCTGACTCTCCAAAGTCTGCCACCATCTACAAGGCACAAGTCAGGAGTGTGATGGAATCCTCTCCACTTGCCTGGATGAATTCAGCTCCAACAACACTCAAGAAGCTTGACACCTCCCAGGACAAAGCAACCCCGCTTGACTGGCACCCAATCCACAAACATTCACTCCCTCCACCACCAATGCACGGTGGCAGTAGTGTGTACCATCTACAAGATGCACTGCAGGAACTCATCAAGGCTCCTTAGATAGCACTTTCCAAACCTACAACTGCTACTATGTAGAAGGACAAGGGCAGCAGATAAATGGTAGCACCAACACCTGGAAGTTCCCCTCCAAGCCACTCACCATCCTGACTTGGAAATATATCATCATTCCTTCACTGTCTCTGGGTCAAAATCCTGGAACTCCCTCCCTAAAAGCACACTTGGTGTACCTGCACCACATGGACTGCAGCAGTTCAAGAAAGCAGCTCACCATCACCTTCTCAAGGACAACTAGGGATGGGCAATAAATGCTGGCCTAGCCAATGACGCCCATATACCACAAATGAATGAATACATGAGAGAATCAGTGCTATTTTGAACACTGCCATCCAGAATGTGCAATTCACTAAATGCTATGCTTTCAAAATCTAAAACCTTGTGGTTATTTACGGGGTTCAGGCCAATTAACCCTTTCACTATCCTAACTTCCAAAAGATTTGAAGTGACAATGTTGGTGACAGTTAATTATATATTTAATTCAGTATAAGCAAGGCTTGCTACTTTACAGTGTCTAAGCAGTAGTTAACAATCATGAATAATATCCCCCGCTTTGCCCAGGTAGAAGATCATGATGTCCCTGCATCTACTCCGCCTGGCCTGTGCTCCATGGCCCCCCATCCAGTGTGGGATACTTCTGTCAGCCTGTCCCTTCCTTGGTTACACCTTTTGAATAGTCCCCATCCCCAGGGCCAAACTAGCATCTAAATACCCTTTTTTTATTCATTCACAGGATGTGGGCTTCACTGGCTGGGCCAGCATTTATTGCCCATCCTAGTTGCCCTTGAGAAGCTGATGGTGAGACAACTGAGTGGCTTGCTGAGAAGGCATTTAGGAGTCAGATGTAGGCCAGACTAGGTAAGGACAACAGATTTCCTCCCTTGAAGGGCATTAGTGACCAGATGGATTTTTACAACAATCGACAATGGTTTCATTTAATTCCAGATTTTTATTGAATTCGAATTCCACCATCTGCCGTGGTGGGATTCAAACCCAGGTCTATGGCTTACTAGCCCAGCAACAATACCACTATGCCAATGTATTCAAATTGGAAGAATTGCCATACAGTAAAATTGCTCACATTTATCATTTTGAATAGGTCATAAAAAAGCTACAAAAAGGAGTCATCATCTCTTTTGTTAGAAAGAAGCCCAATATCATCCAATATTAGGGCAGAAATTGGGAGGTACTAGACGAGCCTCACCAGACTGTAGGATGCAGAATCAGGGTTACAGTGTTAAAGGCTTATCCAGCTTTGCTCAGCGCTCAAGTCTACTGAGAATCTGGGTGAGCAACATCGCCAAGCAATGGAGAAAGGGAAAGCATTGTTCATAATGGCCACCAGATGGGGTGTTAGTTATATTTTTATTTTAAAAAATACTTTTTCTCTCCCATTTGTAAGGGACACAAGCTGGTTAGATGGTGTTACTTAAAAAAATACACCATTCATAACACTAGCACCATTAAACACTATATCTTCATACCTTCCTACTGATAAAGGGGATACATGCCAAAGAATGATTCGATGGACAGAACTGGCCAAATGACAGGGTTAATTGCTGTAGCTGACGTGGGATATTTCTATTAGATAAATATATTGAATTGTCCCTTCAAGGCTTTTTGAAATCAATTATTACATTTTGAGTAGTACAGGAAAATGAGTTGTTTTTTATTAATCACAAAATATGATTGTGCAGCCTGTTTCAACATTATGTTATCAAGGACATGAATGTCTTCACAAAGTAGCAAAGCAAATGATTGATTCTGCTGTTGTCATGACTGTGACTACAGACACCTGTTTAATTGGTTTGCATAGGTCTTCTTGTTTATTGGCGACAAGGTGGTTACTAAAGGCTACATTTGTGTCCTTGTTCAGGAATATTCTGCAATAAGGATGCAAAAAGATATTTATCTGCTTTAACATCCAGGACCATGTTTTCTTCTTTCATCCAAAAATTGGATTACTGACCCGCTAACAAAACATTGGGAACATGTGGATTTAAATTATACAATTTTGTTGAACACAATTTCATTAACCAGACTGAAGGTAAAAAAGAGCCAATCTTAAATTACTGATCCTTTGGCATTCCTCAAGCAGAAATCAATCTGCTTAACCATTAATCAAGTGTTCAAAGCCTTTATGAAGTAATGCAGTCCAGCAGTTGCATAGATGGGGTGTAATATTATGCTCTTAGGATATGAAGATGAGGTTGGGACCATTTCCTGGTCCTAACCCTGCACTGGCCGTCAGGGCGCCCGTCCAGGAGATTTTGGAGGCAACCAATTAAGAGGTGGTCACCGGGTCCACCATCCTGGCCTGACACTAATGTTTCTGACCTTCCAGGAAGATTCTCTTATTGGAGTAGCATACAAGGTATATGTCACAGGTTATACTGCTTATTTTGTAACCCTGCATAAGTGCAAGTAAAGAATTGATAAATCAAGCAAAGGAGTACTTCAACACTCATGGATGTCCACAGTAGTAGTTGAAGACGTGGGTACTCCTTCATTTAGGGGTACATGCAGAATGGAAAATATCTACAAACTTAACTCATAAAGTGGCAGCAATGTGTACCATTTACAAGATGCACTTGAGCAACTCACCAAGTCTCCTTAACAGCACCATCCAAACCCGCAACCTCTAACTGCTTAGAAGGACAAGGGCAACAGATGCATGAGAACACCACCACTTGCAATTTCCATTCCAAGCCACACACCATCCTAATTTGGGGCTATATCACAGATCCTTCACTGTCACTAGGTTGAAATTCTGGAGCTCCATCAATAACAGCTCTGTGGGCATATCTACACGTCAAGGACGGCGACGGTTCAAGAAAGCGGCTCACCAGCACCTTCTCAAGGGCAATTAGGGATGGGCAACAAATGCTGGCCTTACTAGCGACACTCACATCCCATGAACAATTAAAAAACATTCCATTCACCCATCACTCCTGCGCTCACTGACGTCCATTTGCTCCTGGTTTGGCAGCATCTCAGTTTTAAAATTTTCAGCCTTCTTTTTTAAATCCTTGCATGGCCTCATCTCCTCCCTATCTGTGTACTCTCTTCCAGCCCACAGCACTTTGAGCTCCCTGCACTGCTCCAATTTAGTCTCTTGTACACCCCCAATTTTTATCACTCCGCCATTGCTGATTGTGTATCCAGCTGCTGAGGCTCGATGCTCTGGAAATGCCTGGGGATATTTTACTACGTTAAAGGTTCTATATAAATGCAAATTGTTGTTGTTTATGTCTTGAGGTGTCTTTTCATGTTAAACAACTGATGTGTGAAAAAAATCTTTGCCAAATATTTACACAGTTAGGGGGTAGAATAAACATTTTGTTCTGAATTTTCTTATGGGTTTCTTATAAATGTTATGTACATGGGCAGGATTAAAGGTAGCTGAAAACTAAGGATAGAGACTGTTTCTGGAATATTTTGAGTAATTTGATTAGTCAGTTCTGCAATGTGCCAGTTTGTGATTGACATCTTCTAATTTGATTGCTCAGTTTTCTGCTCTTCATTCTTTCCTTATTGGTATTCATGCCAGCTTTTGATTTGTTCACATGTAATCAATCAGGTATTTGCTAATTTAACGGATGGTTCTCATTTTAAATGGTCACATTTTTTTTTGCCAAATGGACATGCTATTGTTGAGTTTGATCCCCTGAGGTGTGATGGTAGATATGGTGTAATGGGTGTATGTTAAATATAAGACTTTTAATCCTATTGATTGATGCAGAGACTGGGTTCCCTCTGAAAAGGAAGAAGTGCTTGTATATTTATACCACCTGAATGTATGCTAACATCAAGAGATAAAAAGCAGTGATTACTAATACAAAAACAGAATTACCTGGAAAAACTCAGCAGGTCTGGCAGCATCGGCGGAGAAGAAAAGAGTTGACGTTTCGAGTCCTCATGACCCTTCAACAGAACTGTTCTGTTTTTGTTTTGGATTTCCAGCATCCGCAGTTTTTTGTTTTTAACTCAGTGATTACTAATACATTGGCTTGTGTAAAAACAATGACCATTTAATTTACACTTCAGTCAAAGCATTACAATACATCAAAGGCTCTGTTATATAATTATATTTTTCTTTAGAAAGAGCTGCTTAGTATGTACTGTACTTTCATTGATGAGAACTGTTCACTTTAGTTTATTTTTTCAGCATAACATTCAACGTTACATATTATTCAAGTTACACTGCGCCACTTTCCAGTGCACGCTTCTTATTTCCAACTATATCAGCCTGCTGTAATCAGTAACTACGCCCTGTTCTGACCGCATCAGCTTTCTAAACAGGAAGCTTTCATGAAATTCTCACCCTTTGGCACAGATGAACATTTTGCTGCCGAAAACGACTTCTGGTTGCAGCCCACACAGCTTTACATCTTGTTCTATTAATCAGCTTTCCTTCATCTTTACAAGTTCTGTTTAGCTGTTTTATTTTAACCATCCAATCGATCTGTGTACTCATTGCTTCTGCGGAATAGTTTTCAAATTTAGATTTTTCTGATAGGAACAAAAGCTACAAAGCCCATGAAGATTGAACAGTTTGAAATTCTGCCAAGAGGTGAGATCTAAACGCAAATGCTTTCTGCTATGAACATGAAAGTGTCACATCAAAAGAGGCCATACCAGTCAGCATGGACTGTAACTGACCTGTAGCATTACCTAAAATAGGTCCCTTGCAATGTTAAGAAATCACTTATCATAAAGGACTGGTAACTCAGTTTTGTAGCTTTCTGAGGCCCAAATAACACTAGATATTTTATTCCCAAACGAGATTTGAAAACCTCCACTGGTTTGGTCCAAGTATTCAAAAGGGATTTGGATTGCTATCTGAAAAGAAAGAATGTACAAAGTTATGGGGATAAGGCAGTGCAGTGAGACTAAGAAAAATGCTCTTTCAGAGAGCCAGTGCAGACTTGATGGGCTGAATGGCCTCTTTCTGCACTGTAAAGATTCTGTGAATATAATAGCCATGAAAAATGATATATTACAAAAACTGTGGCTTCAAAACTGGCTTTAGAGCAGAATAAATGCAGGCTGCAGACTCTCACAGAGTCTGAATCAGGGGTTCCTGTGAACCAAAATTCAGAGAAGCTTAACTTCCTTGGGGGATGGGTGAATTCATTTGTATGAGTGAATTTGAGTTTGTATCTGATGTAAATTCTAAAGTGGAAAAGGAAGGAAATGTATATTATTCTAGAGGTGGAGTATTTGCATGAAAGAAGCATTAGGAATGTAATGGCAAAGGGGAGTGGGAAAAAATTCAAAATAAATCTTTGGTTAGATGAGAACTTAAAACTTCATATTCTGGTCAGGCATTGCCATTTATTTTTTCCAATGGTTTTCCTTCGTTCCTCTCCTCTGCTGGAAAATGATACGCTGGAGGCCAGGAATTCTGAAAATCTAAAGAAAACAGAAAATGCTGATTGCAAATTGATCAGTGTCTGAATGAAGGGGAATAGTTTATCCACCCTGGAACAATTTCTCAAGTGATTCCTATAGATGGCAGTCTCCTGTATCTAGTTCCTGGGGCTATTCTTCAAGTGTGAGCCTAGAGAGTGATCTCTGGCAGGCTATTCAGCAGTGAAGTGAATCACAACCTGATTTAACTTGACTGATTTTAACAAGTCCTATCTTCCAGTAGGAAGATTGACTATAAAGCAACAGTGGGATACCAGACTGGTATTTCCTCTCTTTAGGCTTGAGAGATGCTGAGAGCTCCCATGTCCTGAGGTGACACACCCAGCAACAGCTGGAAGGAATTCTTCAAGTGAAGAGGATAGAAGATTGACCCATTGTAGCCACAGTATTTATATGGCTTGTCCAATTAGGTTTCTGGTAGGTGGTAACCCTGAGGATGTTGAGGGTGAGGGATTCTGTGCTGGAAGTGCCAGAGACCACCCAGGGCAGGTAGTTATGGGCTACAGAGTTTTGGTGAACTTAAGTTTATTGGGAAACCAGGCAGAAGATCATTGGAATAGTCAGAAAAAAGAAAAAAGCTGCGGAATAGTCAGGTCTGGAGGTTACAAAGGCATGAATAAGGACTTCAGTAGATAGACTGAGATAGGGGCAGATGTGTCTGGTGTTACGGAGGTGAATCATCAGTGCAATGGCCATGCCAGAAACTAGACTGGGGGTTGCGGAATAGGCCAGAATTTTCAAGTTTATGAAAGAATTGAGGGTTATCAGAAGCTTCCACAATTTTAGGAAGTAAGAGCAATTAAGTGAAAGTTTGAAGGGTAAAAGTTTTCACCTTGAATTTGAACAGGGTCAGCATGATAAAATTTCATTTTTGGGCTGTTGAGTTTCAGTTCATATGGAAAACAGCAACGACGTATGTTTATATAAGTTAAAAAAAATATTTTGAATGCCATTAAGATTTAAAAGAATCCGTGACCTTAATCTCTCTACAGTAATTCATCAGCCAATGTAGTTTTACTCGAACTGACTGTACCTCTCATGGAAAAATAAGAAGCGTGCTCTGTATCGCCAATTGGTTTTAGGTTTGATGTCAATGGAATGACGCACAGCTTTTCAAATTCAGATCAAGTATTGTCATTTAATTGTTTTATAACTAAGTAGATACTAATTTTAGATTAGCATTTTTCTCAATCTTTAAGAGGCTCTTAACACATTACTTATGCAATGAATGAGAAAACATTTTCTTCCTTTCTTAGAACACACATGAACTCACTAGTTTAGTCATTGTGCAGTCTTACCGACCTGATGCATTGATTAGAATTAACAGATTTCAGAGCAACAAATCAGAGTTCACCTGTAATAATGATACTTTTTAAAATTCATTCATGGGATGTGGGCTTCACGGTTGGGCCAACATTTATTGCCCATCCCTATCTGCCCTTGAACTGCAGCAGTCCATGTGGTGTAGGTACACCCATTGTGCTGTTAGGAAGGGAGTTCCAGGATTTTGACCCAGCGACAGTGAAGAAACAGCGATATAGTTCCAAGTCAGGATGGTGAGTGACTTGGAGGGGAACTTCCAGGTGGTGGTATTCCCATCTATCTGCTGCCCTTGTCCTTCTAGATGGTAGTAGTCATGGGTTTGGAAGGTGCTGTAGAAGGAGCCTTGGTGAATTCCTGCAGGGCATCTTGTAGATGGTACACACTGTTGCTACTTTTCGTTGGTGGTGGAGGGAGTGAATGTTTATGGAATTAGTACCAATCAAGCTGCTGAATCATGCATCAAATTGCCTGGAAGTAGTTCAGAAAGGAGATGGTTCTTGGAACAGGAGACAATGCCATAGGTGCAACACATTAACCATGTTGGACACATTCATTTTTCATGAATAAAAAAGATGCTTGATAGTGTAATTAATTTTCTATATGGATGTTTAAAATATAACGTTTATTTTCTTCATAAGACAAAGAATTAGTAGAATGGTGAAAATGTTGATCCAAACTTCTGCATTCAATGTTTCCAAATGTGAACCTCAGGGGGAAAGAATTGTTGATGTGTGTGACTCTTTGGGTCCTGCCTGATGGGAATCATGTTCCTCATTGATGTCTTCCTGGGAACAACCTTGGTGAAGTAATGATGTGTACTCCTCTTCCAATGATAAAATTGTGCCATGCAACATATTACAGTTATTTTGCCAGCTGACTCCAGGCCTGATGAATAATCCATACATTTGTGGTGTTTTATTAAACCCTAATCTTCTCCATTAATTCTTTGCATCAAAGCTTTATGTTGTAAACCACCGCACCCCCCCTCCACAGCTGACTGAACCCCCTCCTCCCCATTCGTTCTCTTACCCCCAACTGATCTCTTCAAGCCCATCTCCCCTCCCTCTTTCTTTCTTTATTCTTCCATGGGATGCAGGTGTCGCTGGCAAGGCCAGCATTTTTTGCCCATTCCTAACTGTCCTTGAACTGAGTGGTTTGCTAGGCCATTTCGGGGGGGGCCCTTCAGTGTCAGCCATATTGCTGTGGGACTAAAGTCACATGTAGGCCAGACCAGGTAAGGATGGCAGATTTACTTCCCTAAAGGACACCAGTATACCAGATGGATTTTTACAATAATTGATGATAGCTGCCATGGTCACCATTACTGAGGCTAGATTTATATTCCACATTTATTAATTAAATTTAAATTTCCCTAGCTCCTATAGTGAGATTTGAACCTATGCCCCCAAAGCATCAGCCTGGGCTTCTAGATTACTAGTCTGATGAAATTCCAACTACGTCACCTTCCCTCCTCTTCCCCCCACCCCCATCCTTCACTATGAACTCTCCCTCCCTTGTGGTTCCCCTGCTACAGTCTGGTGCCACAGGTCTATCTGGCCAACATCCTCATAATCTGGCTGGTTGAGGCTGGGAAATGGATTTTAAAAATGTTAATCAGGTCCTACCGTTAAACTCAGCAGGACCTCCAAGAATCCCGGTCACTGAACATCCCTCCCTGAATATGTTGGAGCCTTTATCCCTGTCCAGTTGCAGCCTCTTTACAAACTGTTGCTCTCAGAGGTCCAGGTGGATGGCAGTCTGCTATACTCACCTTATCTTTGGCAGTAGTGAATTCAAAATTTCCATCTCCTAAGCAATGAATTTCAATTTATCTGCATTAGACAACTAACAGATGTTCTTTTTTCACTACATGTGCGCAAATATCAAGTTCAGTGGGGCATTCAGGGTTGGTTAGAGAGGCAAACTCAATTTTTTCAGTCATATGGTGCACCCCATGTACAAGGCACCACTGATTCTGCAAATGCCATGATAGGTCACACTTTTCCTTTTGACATCCTCCTGTTCCCTGCTCTTCCTCCGAAGTATCTAGCAAAGAGATACTTGCTTCAGAAATTTGTTGCGAAGACTAGTTTCCACAATTAGTGGACCTCCTTATTTTCACTGTAGTTTCAAGTTGATAAATTGAGTGCAATGAGACTTGCTTGAGGGTGGAGTGGGGGAATTTGGAATTGCAAGGATGGGGTCCAGCTTTTCAGATTTAATGAGATTGTCCAATGGTGGCATAGTGGTAATGTCAATGCACTAGTACTTCTGATGTCCTGGGGACAAGAGTTCAAATCCCACCATAGCAGCTAGTAGAACTTAAGTAGCAAGATGCATGTGAGGAGACAGATGCCTATTGCCAGAATGAGCAGCAAATTAGGGTTCAGATGGAAATTCTGTACATGGGGGAAAAAGGTATGGTGGACATAGGAATTATTCTAAGTTGGGAACAGGAGCAACTGAGCAGAAATGGACCTGGGTGTAAACCTCACCTTCAGAGCTGAGTTTGAAAAAAAAAATCAAACAGTGACATCACAGGAAAACTATAAGTTCATTGGGGTAAGAAAGTGCTGTTGGGGAGTGTCTTTAACTAGCTGTAAAATAGAAAAGCATGTTATTTTTAAAGAAGTTACTACTTGGATTTGAGTAAGAAACACTAGGAATAAGGGGAAGTCAGGACCAGCAATATAAAGCAATATAAGTAAAATAAAGTTAACGTAAGAGAAGTACAGTTAAGACATAGCAGGGCAGCTCGGTTATGAGGAATGCATGTCCTGTAATATATGGGAATTTGAGGATACTACTGGTAACATAGACGACCACATGTGTAGTAAGTGCTGCCAGCTGCAGAAACTTGGGCTGCGGGTTTCAGAGCTCGAGCAGTGGCTAGAGTCACTGTGGCGCATCTGCGAGGCTGAGAGCTATGCGGGTAGCACGTTCAGAAGAGATGGTCACACTGCTGGTTAGGAACATGGAGGCAGAAAGGGAATGGGCGACTGCCAGACAGTCCAAGAGAATCAGTCAGGCACTGCAGGCATCCCCTGGAGCCCCACTTGCTAATCGGTTTTCCATTTTGGATGCTGGTGAGGGTGTTGGTTCCTCAAAGGGGTGCAGTCAAAGCCAAGTTTGTGGCACTACAAACTGCTCAGCTGTACAGGAGGAGAGGAAGAAGAAAGGAAGAGCTATAGCGATGGGGGATTTGTTAGTTAGGGGAACAGACAGGAGTTTCTGTGGCCGTAGACGTGACTCCAGGATGGTATGTTGCCTCCCTGGTGCCAGGGTTAACGATGTCACCGTGTGGCTGCAGGGTATTCTTCTGGAGGGAGGGTGAACAGCCAGAGGTCATGGTCCATGTTGGTACCAATGACTTAGGTAGGAAAGGGGATGTTGTCCTGCATACAGAATTTAGGGAGCTATATAGAAAATTAGCAAACAGGACCTCAAAAGTAGTAATCTCTGGATTACACCCAGTGCCCATGCAAGTGAGTACAGAAATAGGAAGATAAGACAGATGAATGTGTGGCTGGAAAGATGGTGCAGGAAGGAGGGCTTTAGATTCCTGGGACACTGGGACTGGCTCTGGGAGACATGGCACCTGTACAAGCTGGACGGGTTGCACCTGAACAGAGCTGGGACTGAGTTTCTTGCGAGGCATTTCGCTAATGCTGTTTGAGAGGCTTTAAACTAACTTGACAGGGGGTTTGGGAACCAGGAGAGAATATTATAGAGTAACATCAAGTGCACAAAATACTGGGAGAGACAGATAGCACTAGAATAGAGAGGATTAAGTTAATAGGCAAAGTCGGAGTATCGGAGAAAGTAATGAAGTCTAAATCAGTGTTATAATGCATGTATGTGAATGCACAGAGTATAATAACAAAGGTTGGTGTGTTATAGGTGCAGATTGCCAATGTTATTATGATATCATGTTATTATATTATTATGAATTATGATGCTGTGGCAATAACAGAGGCCTGGCTCAAGGAAAGGCTGGGCTGGGTGTTAAATATTCCTGGGTACAAGGTGTCCAGGAAAGATAGGACAAGAAGAAAAGGAGGAGGAGTTGGCAGTATTGTTAAGGAGAGCAATGCAATGCTGGAGAAAGAGGATGCCCCAGAGAGTTCAAGGACAGAATCAATTTGACTAGAGCTAAGGAACAAAATGATTGCAATTACATTGCTCGGTATAGTCTATAGACCGCCAACTAGTGGGAAGGATGTAGAGGGACACATCTGTAGGGAAATTTCAGAGAGGTGCAAATATTATAGAGTAGTTATAATGGGGGACTTGAATTACCCAAATATAGACTGGGATAGTGGTAGTGTAATGGGTGGAGAGGAGCAAGAGTTCCTAGAGTGTGTTTGGGAGAATTTTCTACAGCAGTATGTGTCCAGTTCAAGAAAGGTGGCACTGCTAGACCTGGTTCTTGGAAATGAGTTGAGCCAAGTAGATCAAGTTTCAGGGATGGAACATTTAGGTGACAGTGATCATTGTAGGATGACAGTGGAAAAGGACAATGGGCAACCCAAAGTAAGAATAATTAACTGGAGGAAAGCTGATTCCAATGGGGCAAGAACTGAGCTGGGCCGGATGGACTGGAACCAAAGGTTGGTGGGAAAAACTGTAGCTGAACAATGGGCTACCTTCAAAGGAGATATGGTTCAGGCACAGTCAAGGTATATTCCCTCAAAAGGCCATGGTACGGCAAACGAATCCAGGGCTCCCTGGATGAAAAAGGAGATAGAAGTTAAGATAAAGAAGGTGTCAGGCAGCAAATACAATTGAGAACCGAGAGGAATACAGAAGGTCAGAGGAGAGGTGAAGAAGCAAATGAGAGGAGCAAAGAGGAATTATGAGAAAAGATTGTCAGCCTATATAAAAGGGAATCCCAAAGTCTTCTATAGGCACATAAATAATAAAAAGGTGGTAAAGGAGGAGTAGGGCCAATTAGGGACCAAAAAGGGGATTTACAAATGGAGGCAGGGAGCATGGCTGAGGTGTTAAATGAACACTTTGCATCTGTCTTTGCCAAAGAAGCAGGTGCTACCCAGGTCATGGTGAAAGAGGAGGAAACTGTCACTATAAGAGTCCAAAATTGATAACAAGGAAGTATCGGATAAACTGTCGGTACTTAAAGTTGTTAAGGCACCAGGATTGGATGAGATGCATCCAAGGATATTGAAGGAAGTAAGAATGGAAATTGCAGGGGCACTGGCCATAATCCTTCAGTCTTCCCTAGACTCAGGGGAGGTGCTAGAGGACTGGAGAATTGCAAACATTACACCCTTGTTCTAAAAAGGTTATAAGGAAAGGCCCAGCAATTACAGACCAATCAGTTTAACTTCAGTGGTGGGGAAGCTTCTAGAAACAATTATTCGGGATAGAATTAATAGTCAGCACCCCTGCCATTGACTCAATGTCTATTCCCTGCCTCGTCATGGGACCATGGGACTACCACCTTCAAGCTCCCTTCTAAATCACACACCATTCACAGGAGGTTGGAAACGTGCAACAGACTTGTCCCTGTGTTGGCAAATATCCAAATTCCTTGTTTTAACTGCAGTTCATAATATGTTGGGAGGAGTTAAAATTAAATTGTAAGTCCATTGTACCTAACTCACCCTGAGTTTATTTATGAATTTAGTCACGTTTAAGATTACTTCCGTTTCGGATGTGCCCGTTTTATTAAACAGCATTGCCGTGGATGCATGGATTGGTCTTGCAAAAATATGATGAGCCAAACGGTCTCCTTTTGTTTTTATTTATTTGTTCTCTAGATGTGAGTGTCACTAGCAAGGTCAGCATTTACTGCTCTTCCCTAATTGCCCTCGGGAAAGTGGGATAAACATCCACGGTTGTAAGATTTCCAACCCAGGTTGGAGATGTTGGCTGGTGCAGTAGCCAGACAACCTACAGACCACATATCACAGGATCACAGACTCACAGATATATTTGTGAAGCCCAGTTTTCAGTCCATTGTTCATATGGGTTTCTATCCCTTATACCGCTCAAACCAAATCATTTGGACAAAAGAATGAGTGATGGAATTCTGGATACAAAAGCTGAATCCCAGAGGAGTTGAGTGTAGTGTAGCTGCTCTCAACATCAAGGCTGCATTTGACTGAGAATGGCATCAAGGAACCTGAGAGGTCAGTGGGTGTTAAAGAGAAAACCATTCAGTGGTTAGAGACATACCTGACACATAGGAAGGTGGTTGTCAGAAGCCAACTATTGTGGACAGGGATTTTGCCACAGGAATTCCTCAGAAAAACCTCCTTGGCTCTCCTTCACCCATGACCTTTCATCCACCATAAACTCAGCAGTGGAGCTGTTTGCTGATAATTCCACAATGTTCAGCTCAGGTAAAAAAACTGGAAAACATCTAAGCTTGAGCTTATAAAGTTGAAAGTGACTTTCATGTAGGGTAATGATCATATCAAAGAAGAAAATACCTAGCCACTTCCCACCAGCATTCACCTCCATCCCCCCCCCCCCAACCTTCAGCAACTTGTAAGTAATCACTGACCACAAGCTTGACTGAGCCAGCTATAGCAACACATTGACTACAAGAGTAAGGCAAAGGCTGGATAGTCTGGAATGAGTGTCTCACTTCCAAAACCCTCAAAGCCAACTGACTATTTTCAAAGTACAAGTCATGAGGGTATGGAATACTTGCCACTCATGACATTGCATCAGCACTGAGAAGCTTGGCACAATCTCGGACAGAGCAATCCACTTGCTCAGCACCCCTGCCATTGACTCAATGTCTACCCTCTGCATTGTCATGGGACCAAGTTCCCCTCTAAGTCACACACCTTGGGCATATATCACCATTTCTATGTTGTCACTGGGTCAGTAATCTGGTATTCCCTAACCCAACACTAAAAGCACCTTCACCACAAGAACTGCATTGATTCAAAGAGAAAAGCTCACCACCACTTTCTCAGGGCAGCTAGTGATGGGGGTCAAGAAAAAGCTGGCCTTATCCTAGAACAAATTTAGAAAGTCACCACCAGAATATGTTAAGAATATCTGCAGTTAGATCTTTGACCTTTGACCCAGTTCCATCCAGGTACCCATTTAGGAGGAGCCTAGCACCTTTCTGACTTCATGGAAAGTGAGGTTATGTCAAAGCTCATTTTTAATTGTCAATTCTTGTGGTATTAGAACTTCCTCTGCTCACTTTGCTTCACAATGTTCAGGTCATTTCTTACTGTGCCCCCTAGTGGCTAGAGGATCTGGATGTTGTGAGAGCACAATGTGCGCAGTTTCTAAAATAAGCTCTTTAATAATATCTGCAGCTCTAATCCTTTGGCGCCTAGTGCTGAGAGCTGTAAAATAAAATCAAAGCAACATGCGGAACCACACAGCCAGTCTTTCACAGTATATTCTCAAAATAAACCAAAAACAGATTTTCCTTATTTGATCTGAGAAGCCCCATCATGCCCAAAAGATGTCTGTAAAACCTCTCCTTGTTGTCCCTACAGATTCTCTTTTTCCCTTTATATTTCCCCATATGGATATTGTAGTGACTGAAACAGTTCAGGTGCCACTCACTGAAAAAATTGGGAATGGAAACCTAAGCTGGGACATTGAGTGATCCCCAATGCAGGCAAGGAGCTCAAAGCAAGTGGGTCCCTGGACACTGTTGGGCTTACTAGGTCTCATAGGCCAGAATTTTCCCTCATGTCAATACGTAAAATGACGCGTGGTGACGTCGTCCTGACATCACTACGCGTATCGTGATATTTAGGTGGGCGGGCACACGATGTTCTCGGATGCGCACTCGCCATTAATTAATCATGTAGTTAAGGCCCTTGAGGCAGCAATTGACTACAATTTTTTGGCACCCATGCGATCTTTGGGTCAGCGCACAGGTGCAACGGGCAGGTGGGTAGGACATATTTGTATAAACCTCGTCCACGGGCGAGTCCTTTTTTAAAACTCTTTTTAGAAGATATTCTTTAAATTTTTCTTGTACCACACCAAGAGGAGCAACATTTTGTTAGATTTATGCTGGAGGGTTGTTTGCCCAGGAGTGTGAGGGGGTAGTCCTATTTGGCTCCTCTCAATTGGTGAACCTGTGTGATGTAAAAGACAAGATTTCGTTAACAGAAAGGATAAGCTATTGAGTCACGCTTAGTAGGATATTATTGAGCTCAGCTACTACTTGCATTCTATGGCATCCTATCATATCTTCAAGGTGATCCATAAAGAACATTCACTGTTATGTTGAAAGTAAATACAGCAGCCAATTTTCACACAGCAAGATCCCACCATCAATAAACAAATGGTGATTGATCTGTTTTGGGTGATTTTTGTTAAGAGAGGAATAGTGGCTAGGACACAGAGAAGACTCCTTGCTCTTCTCCAAATCATGCCATGGGATCTTTTGTGTCTACCAACAAGCAGATAGGGGTTTAACATCCTGACCTAGAAGGTGGCATTGACTTCTGATGATGTAGCAGTCTCTTAATACCACACTGATGTGTTAGTTTAGACAATGGGGTCAGGACCTCGAGAGGAGTGAGAATTAAAATGGTTAGGTTACCTGGTGAAAATGTTAACTCATGACAACTGCTATTAGGTTCTGTTTGGTAAATCCAGTATTCTTTAATAAAAAGCAGAGAGATGACATTCCAGATGACTGCAACTGATCAACGATCTTGACTTATACATACACAAAGCAAAGAGAACAATATGGAGGCAATGGAATTCTATATTGGCAAAACTTCTAATACTTTGAATTTATGGGGAATTTTCAAGGTAAATTCCAAAGAGTCTAAGGGTCTGTATTTTGAAAGAACCAACTGCAGTTGGACAAAATCACTGTAGGATTAGGTGAATCTACTACAGATAGACTTAAGATAGCGTGACTTCTGTACATTTTTAATGACTCATTGCTTTGTAGTGGATGTATTGTGGAATAATTAGTGCCTTGTATAAGACAAGGTGAAGTCCAATGTATGACTGAAGTAACAACTTTGACACTATAAGCACTTTATCCCACAAACATTTAGTAATATCAGTTGTAAAGGATAAATGGTCCCATTTCCAAAGAAATCATTTAAATCTTAATGGATGTGTACAATCTACAAGAAGTTTACTTTGCATTATAAATGAATGAACAACACAAGACAAATTGAACAACATACTTTGAGAGATTCTCTTGTTGAGTATACATAAAACATCATGTTATGGATTGTGGGGCAGGCATCAATAATTGACAGTAGTCAGTGCAAAGTTTTACTCATTCAATATTTATGGCTTAAGTCAGTAAATATCATCAACTTATAATGTCTCCAAGGTAATTTTTGCCATACACATTCCAATAAGTGGACAGAACTGAAATACATATTATTAAATGTTAAGGATGAGAGGTGTGTAAAATGGATTGCTATGCATCTGTAGCACATTCTCAAGTAAGGAAAACATGCTTGGTTTTCCAGTCATTGTCCAAAGCACCTGCGTGGAGGAGGGTAGATATCTATGAGGATAATATTCTCAATTTGATATATGTTTTTCAATCATTTTAATCACTATTATGAATATCCTCCTTTCATATTGGATATTCTGGCAGTCTGCTGAGTCAATCCACATTTCTTCAACCAAGTAGATATCTATTAGATAGATGGAGCACTGATGTCCTAAGTAGCTTTAGAAACAGAGACCAAAGTCCTCCATTTATATTATTAAATATATAAACTATAACTACACATTACAAATATTGTAGCCATGCCTCCACTATAAAATTCTGACACATGTTTTCAAATTCTTCACGTCTTGTCTGTATCTTTTTTTCTGTTATTTCCAGCCCCACTAATTCTGGCTTCTTGAGCATCCCTGACTTTAATTGTTCCACTGTTGGTGGCTGACCCTTCAGTTACCAAGACTTTAAGCTCTGGAATTCTTTCCCTAAAGTGCTCCACCTCTTTACCTTGCTTTTCTCCTCTAAGATGTTCCTTACAACCTATCCCTTTGACCAAGATTTTGGCCATCTGCTCTAATATCTCTTTATGTGCCTTAGTGTCAAATTTTGTTTCATAAGGTTCCTGTGAAGTGGCTTGAGACCTGTTATGTTAAGGGTGCTATGTAAAAACTTGTTCTTGTTCTTATTGTTGATGTACTACAATCTGTTTTTTAATTACTGATGTTAACAATGCCCCGTAACCATGAACCAGCGATAAAGGAGCAAAATAACTAAACAAAGAGATTATGTAACATGGAAAAGTAACTGGTTTATATTTGTGCAATGTTCTGATCAATGTGGCTGAACACACTTGGCTAATGTGTGGTCTGTCCGGGTGGGGCACAATTGAACCTCCTGCGTTTATCATTAGTAGAACAGTGTTTCTCCATGACTAGAATTTAGGCTGATATCTGCATAGCTGTTGCCTGGGTCCTTCCCCACCCTGCTTCTTTCCACCATAAATGTGGGTTTTGCTGCATTTTTTTTAACAGCATGAGCTTAACCCTTCACAAACTGCTTTACTTTCTATATACTATCTCTTCATTCTTGCATTTTTACAAGTTCCAGTTCTTTCCAGTAGCTTCCACACCACCTTTTAGTTGATGGCAGTGCTCACCAGTTGTACACATCAGTTTCATACACTTATGTTTTATTAGGTTCATGCCACTATTGCTAATGCTTCCAAGTCCTTTGGAACAGTCAATGTTAAAAATCCTAACCGAACTGCAAAAAAAGTGACTAATTCTTTTGGCATGTTTATTGTGAAATCTTTTTTTATTTCATTTTAGGAAGATTCTGAGAAGTTAAGTGAAAGGTGGTTCTCATTGTTGGAGAAAGGAAATTTTTATAACGCATTACCCTCAGTGTGAAGATTATCTCCAATGATGCGTCTTAACTAGATTGATATTGATAATTCTATTTTACTCAGTCACAATGTAAGAATTATGTCACATGACCACATATAGAAGAAGCAGTTACCATTATTGAATAATCTCTTCAATTTACCAAATATATTCAGTGCACCAGGAAACAGGAAACAAACCCACAATATCAGAGCAGCAAAAACAACTCAACACAGAAGTGATTCTGGTTAGCTGAGGGCACTGTGCACAGGAATACATTATTTACAGAATCAATGGGTGGACTCATCCCAGATGTGCATTTAGAGCAGGAGCAGGCAGGTAAAACAATGTTTTACCTGTTGGCTGCGATGGTGGGTTTTCAGGCTGTATCATCCCAAACCTGCAACATTATTTATGCATTCCCGGGAAACATGTCTATCCATGGTGGGCCGAGGAGGATGCCACTGCCATACAGCAGGACCCCGAAAGCAGTCCTGGCCCTCCAGGTCTCAGCCCTCCAGAGGATACCCACCAAGGTCATCACAGACAGGGCGTCAAAGTCAGCAGGCTGCCCCCACCTCCGCTATGGATGTCTGGGGACCACCAAGACGTAGTGGTAGGGTTAGGAAAGTTAAGAACAATCAACTGCACAGCCTGGGCATGGGTGTTAATCACTTGCACATACTGTTCACTATTGTCAATAAACTCCCAAGAATGTCTCCCTGCCTTTGGCTCCTTGTTCTGATGAGCAGTGTTCTTGTCACTCAGATTTGAACCCTTTCTGCACAAGATAAAGGCAGGTGTCTCAGCCCAGGCCCTCCTCCCTGTGTCTGTGCAGCCTTCAGGCCACAGTGATGGTCCAGCCTCACACTCCCTGTAAACATTACTGATGCCTGCACCTCGACAGTGCTGGTCATTGCTGCCAGAATGTGGTGGGCAGGTGCCACAGAGTTCCCTTATTCTCTCCGTGTGCTGTCAGCACCTTTAAGGTGGGACTGGCCCCCATCTCTTCAGCATCTGTGACCAGTGATGCTAGGCTCCTGAAGGGCTCAGGTACTGAAGCTGGACAAAGGATCAGGTGCTTTTAAATTTTCATGGCTGCGGCTCTATGACATGACCCTGATCACAGAGCTGCCCTCGGCTGGACAGGAGTCAGACATTCACAGAAGCAATGTGAAGATCTATGGAGTGTCCTCACTGCATGTCGTCATCATCCTCCTGGAATTGAGTGACTATTAGGGCCTCCACTGCCTCTTCATGTCAGGAGCATTCTCACCGAGGATGTTCACGCTGCCATAAACCAGACTGGAGTCATATGTTCAGAGATGCAATGTGGAGATATATGGGGTCACCTCACTGCATGTCATCATCATCCTCCACAAATCTAGCAGCTATCAGGGCCTCTCAAGCTCACCTGCCTCAGTTAGACAGTGCGAGGGCCTCATCCCCATCATCGTCACCTTCGAGGACCTCCTCACCCTCATCCCAGTCAGCGTGCCCCTCTTCAAAGGAGACCTCCAGCTCCTCCATCTTCTCCTCAGCCAGCGCGTCTCCCTGTTGCAACGCCAGGTTGTAAGGTGTGCAGCAGACGATGATAATGCGTGACACCCTCTGTGGACTGTATTGCAGGGCTCCACCAGACCTGTCCAGGCACTGAAACCTCATCCTTAGCATCCCGATGATCTGCTCCACCAGGTTGTGAGCTGCCGTCTGAGTCTCATTATAGCGTCGCTCTGCTGCAGTCTGAGGCCGCTTCACGAGTGTCATCAGCCACGGCCTCTGTGGGTAGCTCTTGTCCCCGAGGAGACATCCCTGCAGCCTCTGTGGACCCTGGAAGACCCCAGGGATCTGTGACCGACTGAGACTGTAGGTTTCGTGCACACTCCCTGGAAACTGTGCGCACACCTGCAGGATGAATTTCTGGTGGTCACACACCAGCTGCACATTCAGGGAATGGGACCCCTTGCGGCTGATGTAATTCACTGGATGTTGAGACAGAGATCTGAGCGCCACATGAGTGCAGTGGATCACATCCTTCACCTGTGTGAATCCCATCGCTCTTGCATCCTGGCTGTCCTGGTCCCGGGTGAAATATACAAAGTTGTGTTGCCCTCGCAAAGGTGGCATCTGTGACCTCATAAATGCATTTGTGGGTGGAGGCTTGTGAGATCCCACAGAGGTCACCTGTGGAGCCCTGAAATGAGGCACTGGCATAGAAATTGAGCACCGCTGTCACTTTCGCGGCCACTGGCAGTGGATGTCCTCCATGTCCCCGTGGCACCAAATCCAGCAGCTGCTGGCAGATGTGACCGACCAGTTCCCTAGACATGCACAGCCTTCGGCAAGACTGGTTCTCAGTCATCTGCAGGAATGAAAGGTGGCGTTGACAGACCCTGAGTGCCGCTAGGCACCAGCCTGCCTGTGGCTCTTGGGCAGCACGTGTGGGAGCCCCAGCCACCCCTTCTTCCTGAGGCTGCTGCTCCTCTCTCTGCACAGCCAGGAGCCTCAGTCGCTCTCTCCTCCGTTATCTTCGCTCTCTGTAGACCATCAGGCACACAGCTCGTTCACCAGGCTCCATGTTCCTGATGTACTCCTCCTGCGGGATGAAAGAAAGAGACACGTGGTTAGCATGGGTGTACTGAGGATCTGTCCTGGTTAATCGTGAAGGCCCATTAACGCTTCAAGGAGAGTGCTGGCCACCACTTGGATGGCCAGAGATTAGTGCGCTGCATGGCTGCCCGAAACCCCACCCACCTCTGACCCACTCCACCCTACCGATTGGCAGCAGCTTTGCCCATTGGACTGCATGTTGTGCTCTCAGCTCAGGCGCAGGCATTCTCCTAACCCGCACTGCAATGTTGCCCTGTTAGCTTGAACCATGAGGGATACTGGTCCAAACTGAGATGCTTAAATTGCAAGGGGCTGTGAGCACCTCCAGCAGTGACTGCTCCATGGCCAGATTTAGCATGGGGATTGTACAACATGTGCAGGCATCCAACTGTTCTGTAGTCCGTTAAAACATTCGTGACTTTGCAATCTGTGCTGTCAGTGGTGGGTGGGGGGGTGGTGGTGAAAAGCTTTGGAGCGCTTGGTGGCACTTTGATTTTTGGGTGTTGCTTGAGTGGGCAGATAAGCTAGAGGCCCAACTCCAATTGTATCAATGTGGCTGCGTCTGAACTGTCTCAGCTGCAAAGGAACAGTCACTTTATACAGGTTTTCCCAATGCGTGACCACTTACCTCACCCACCTTACCCCCTCCACCCCGAATGCTTGTACGCTATATTCAACGGCAGGGCAGCCCATGACCCCCACAATGATTCTCAAGCTTGAACCTGGCAAGTGCTGCACACCATTGCTGTGTACTCACCTCCGAATTCCCATCAAAGTGCAGCCCGCCAAGTGCATGCCTTATATATGCTGTTCCCGCCGACGTGGACAGGTGATCCAGCAGGGGCGGGCGGGGGGAGGGATGAATCTGATTGGCTGGCCTAATAATGCTATGCAGATGTATTACTTGATGGGCTGAAAGGTCCCATTCTGTGCTGTGATGACTCTGAGTCTATGGGTGGAATTTAGTGTTGGTGACGGGGGTCTCTGAGTGGAACAGCTTTGGTGCAGGTTCATTTTTGAATAGGATAATATTTCATTGCACATTCACTGCTGAATCACCTTTCACAACAATACTAGTTTTTTCACTGACAGAAAGATAAGACAACTGACATCTGTCAGTTGCAATTGTTCCAAATATAGCCTTATATATCAGAAGTGAGCTACCTGACCATTTTAAGTGACTTTCTGCTATACCACATAGGCAGTAACCAGCAGTGATCCAAGGCAAGCAATGGAAACCCATACTTTCAACAAGGCTGTAAACCTACACGTAGAACTGTTTACAAAACTACCAAGTTTATTTCTAAATACAAAAATTCCTACCGGTGAACATAGACAGTTGGCAACATGGTAAATAATGGCTAGAAAGTGAATAAGGTGTGAAAAGCCTATCTCTGAGTTAACTTTGCTTTCAATAACAAATCACCTGGAGATTTTCTGATGGTTTGTGGAGGATTAGTTAAGAAGCCATACAGACCAAGAAAAATTGAGCTTCAGTCTCTGGTGTGTGCTGAGTTGTGCAGTAGTGGAGTTATTAATAATGTATCTCTGGTTACTCTGGAGTGCCTAACCTGATTTCTAATTACTGAATTCTGCTGGAAAATACCTGCATCCAGATGCCAGGTGAGAACAGGATAGGCTTGGTTATAATGCCTTATGCGGTAGAGTAAAAATATCAAAGAGCAGCTGGCACCTACAGAACCATACACCAACCAGAGTCAGCAACATTTAGGAGGGAATTGGTGATGGTCGGGGGAAAGGAAATTGCATGAATGTCACATTTTAATCCAGGAATTTAATTATCTGTGGATCTCATTTGTTTTCAATGGGATTGGTAAATTTGTGCTGTAACTCAGTCCCAAACCTTTGATTACATTCCAAGTAAGTGCACTCTCCCTTTTCAGTTCAATGGAGCCCCAGGTAACATTCAAAGTTTCTTTCAGGATGCTATCAGGAGAGTGCAAAAATTTACTCAAAATATTTTATCAGTTTTCTTGTAATGCTTAATTTATCATCTTTTGTAGGGATCCCACCAAAGTGGAGTAAGTTTAGATTCTGGACACCTAATCTACATTGAGTGCTGTTGAGCAATCTGGCTCTTAAGTTCATGTACTTCAGGTTACATGTTACATTGAAGGATTTTAGGATAGTATCGAGGTCCAGGTGAATTGTTCATTGATGCTTACCTGCACTACTGAAACTTTACATTAACTGCAAGTTGTTCATTGCATTCAGAAAGAAAATCTACTCTTCATAATCAATATTCCTATGGCAGAAATAAGAGCTGATTGTTGATTTCTGCAGCGGTGATGTTCCATACTTGCCAAGTTAGTGTCCAATATCTTGACTAAGAGGCCTTTACTTCATGTGTAAACCAAGACAGCAGGCGACTTGACCAATATCATAGCTATACCAAACCCTGCCTTCACCCAAGATCTAGTTACATGCACTTTTCAGCAATCACAATTAGAAACTGTAGCTGATTTTCTCCTCCCAAACTTGAGGCCAATTGTAACATCCCCGACTGAGATTGACTAGATCAGCACCCAATGGTTTCTGTGTCTCTGTTACAGGCTATGCTTGCCAACTGAGGCATTAATGGACTTCTCCAAATGGTTAAATCAATGATTGCAGGCTTTATTCTATCCAGAGGCAGCATTCCCCGTGCCTTCTATTCAAACAGTCGCCAGTCAACAATTGCTGCAGCTCCTAACTGGAAACATGAATTATCAAGGATTTGCATAACTGCATACATCATGCAATATCTAACTATAGAAATCTTATTAATTTCTTCACAGAAGTGTCACTAAATCCTATGTATAACTAGAAGCAATCCAGATCAACATTGAGAAACGAGGCATTTTATTTGTTTTGGAAAGAAGAATCACAAGCTTACACCTTGCAAGGCAAACAAAACACACTGCATTAGCTGATTTAACCCAATGGTTTAGAATAAGCTGTTTCAACTTTTATTTTGGAAAGATGAATGCCCCAAGTGCCTGCTGTTTTGCTTGGCTTATCTCCTCAGCTTAAGGGTATTTACTTGTTTTGTCATGTGTCAGGAATCCAAACATACTTTGCTGTGGCCACTGTTGTGCTACTTTGAGTAAACAGTTAAGGCCAATTGCACATCGTCTTGCAGTAAGGGAGCCTCATGACCGCAGCACAGTATGGGAAATAAAAGTGCCAGAAGCTATTACTTTGTAACAATTGGGAAATGCTTAATGCTGGACGCCAGAAATAGAAAGTGTTTCCCAGCACTAGTATTTCATCTTGATGAGCACAAAACAGTTAAAAACAATGTTTTTGGGGAATAGGGGAGTATATGATAGAAAGGCACAGAGGACATCCAGTCCTCTATAGATATCCCTGGGCTGAGGACCATTTTAGACAGTGCATTATTACATCAGTCCAGACATCCCAAAGCAAATGCTCACTTGCTTTGTTAAGACTTCAGTTTGTAAATGTTATAAAAATCCTATTCTTGTAAGTCTGCATTCAATATCTAATGATCACAGATGCATGAAGGTTAGTTACTTTTACAAACTGGGGGTATAATCCCTACATCTTCCATTTGACCTTCAATACCACATCCTGGTGTTGGCAGAATATTCATTGTGAAATCACAGTCGAACCTGATGACTTCCACTTTCAAAAGCCACTCCCTCCAATTTTCTGGAGGGTGGGGAGATTGGATCATTGGGTAGGAACCAGGAGCAGGAGCCCAGGCTGTTTGTTCCTTCCCTTAACTCATGGGTTAAAGGCCAACTGTAGCATCTCAACTAATCTCAACTACTTCAACACAGACTGACAATCCAACCTCCCTGGGTCAGTACCAATGCACCTTCGCTTTAGTTTAAAGTGTGAGGCTGATTCCTTTAAGTGCGTGCGGCCCTTTAAAATGTTTTGTGGCAACTTAAAGAGGTTGACTTGTGCACCAGCTGCTTTGGAACGTTCAGGTTGCCTTGCAGCCACCCAGTTTAGAGAGAACATTGGTCAGTTCTAATGAGTAGTGAATTTATTAGCTAGATTACGGATTTCTGTTTTGTACTTTTGATTGGATTAACATATCCTTATCCACGCTAATTCCACCTACCTTCCCTGGTATCATATTTTCACAAGAGTAGGCCTGATTAACATTAGAATGTGGAACTCACTGCCACAAGCAGTAGTTGAGGCAAACAGCCTAGATGCATTGAAGGAGAAGCTAAAAAAATACATGAGGGAGAAAAGAATAGAGGATACGTTGGTAGGATTGGATGATGTTGAATGGGAGGAAGCACATGTGAGCATAAAACATTAGCATGGGCCATGGAAATATAGGCCTGAATTTTACCCTTGGCAGGTGTGTGCAATCGGCAGGCCCAGGAGCAGCTGGGATTGGCCCCCAACATCCCGCCATTGGATGAGTTTCGATGAAAAATGCAAAGGCCGCCTGGCTGAAATGCCTGTCCGCCAACTGTAAGGTTGGACATGCCATGAAAAATCGCAGACAATTGTGCCGTTAATGTGCTTAGCTGTCCGCTTGATTGTTGGTGGGCGCGCTTCCGACTTTTACCGTGTCTGCTGAGTGAAATATCGCGCGAGTGCGCAATGAGGTCGGGATGCTCGCCTGACGTCTTCACGCACGATTTCATGCCCAATCGGGTTGGGTACCCGTCTGCCCACGAGGCGTAAAATTCTGCCCACAGAAAATTTAAGGAACAGAAGAAGGCCAATCGGCCCATCATGTATGTTCCAGCTAAATAAGAGCTTTCCAGCCTAATTCCAATTTCCAACTCTTGGTCCATAACCCTGTAAGCTGCTCTAAGAAATTGGAGTGCTGAATAAACAGATATTTGCTGCACAATATAACACTGCTAAAAAAACTTTCTTAAAAGGCAACAATTTTTAAACAGTCTGTGGAAACAGGCAAAGTCACTTAGTTGATGTTGTCATTCCTTAGTTAAGATGGCATCTTCTGTACCCCCTTATCTATGGAATTGTTTAAGAAGGACGGGGATATAACCCTCAGTAAGATGTAACCTAAAAAGCTGACCTCGAGTGGGATGACATGCAAGGGGGTTGGTAACCGCCCTGACATTTTGAGTACCTGTCCTGTATCCATTGGTCAGAGTAGTTAGATAGGTGATTGACACTGGGTATACTACCAGCCCCTCAAAAAGGGTATATGGATTGGTGTCATACCGGTGGTTGTGAGGAGTGACTGCTGAGGTGCTGGTGAGGTGGCAGTGCTCATTGGGCAGCTGCCTTCTTCAGATGGAAGATGGACCAGAGAAGAAAGAGGAAGATCGAGAGATGAGTTTCCTAACACTTCGAATAGAGAGCAGAATGCTGTTATCACGAGCTGTTACGGGTCATATACTTTTTTTTCTGCCTAATTAGTTCATGTATCATATCCAAACTGTTGTTTCTTAATGAACTCAATAAATTATCTTAACATTACTTGTGACTAGTTGCCTATTTAGGTATCTGTGTGTCCGAATCCAGAAATTTTATGTTGCTGCACTTCAAGTCCTTATCCATGTATTTTTTAAATGCCATGAGGGTTTTTACCTCTGCCACCCTTTCAGTCAGTGGGTTCCAATCTGCCACCAGCCTTCTGGTGACAACATTTTTCCTCAACTCCTTTCTAATTCTTCTTCCAGTTATATTAAATCTATGCCCCCTGGCTATTGACCTCTCTGTTAAGGGAAATAGGACCTTAATATCCACTTTGTCTAGGCCCCTCATAATTTTATACACCTCAATTCAATTTCCCCTCAGGCTCCCTTGTTTCAAAGGAACCAACCCCAGCCTATCCGATCTTTCCTCATCGTTAAAATTCTTAATTCCTGGCAACATCCTCATAAATCTCCTCTGTAGCCTTTCTAAGTGTGATCACATCCCTCTGGTAATGAGGTGACTAGGAATGTATGCAGTACTCTAGTGGTGGCCTAACTAGTGTTTTATTAATTTCTGGCATAACTTCGTTGCTCTTATCTTCTATGCCTCGGCTAGTAAAGGAAGGTATCCCGCATGGCCTCTCAACCACTTGATCCATCTGTCCTGTTACCTTCTGTGGACATTCCCCCAAGGTCCCTCTGTTCCTCTACACATCCCAGTAACCTACCATTTATTAAGTATTCCCTGGCATTGTTTGCTCTCCCCGAATGCATTACCTCACACTTCTCCGGATTGAATTCTATTTGCCACTTTTCTGCCCGCCTGACCAGTTCATTGATATTTTCCTGCAGCCTATAGCTTTCTTCCTCGCTATCAATCACACAGCCAGTTTTTGTCTCATCTGCAAACTTAGTCATGCCACCTACATTAAAGTCTAAATCATTGATAACATACCACAGAAAGCAAAGGACTCAATACTGAGCCCTGAGGAACCCCAATGATAACATTCTCCCAGTCACGAAAATATTATCATTTGCTTCCTGCTGCTGAGACTTTTTTGGATCTAACATGCACTTTCTTTTGGATTCTATGGGCTTTTACTTTTCTGACCAGTCTGCCATGTGGGATCTTGTCAAAAGCCTTGCTAAAAGTCCATGTAGACTATGTCAAATATGCTACCGTCATTAACCCTCCCTATTACTTCCTCAAAAAAATCAGACAAATTCGACAGACTCTTGACAAGTCCATGTTGACTATCCTTGGTTAATTTGTGCTTTTCTAAATGATGATTCATACAACTCGGAAATTTTTCCAATAATTTGTCCACCACCGAATATAGGCTGACTGGCCTGTAATTACTCACTCTATCCCTTTCCCCCTTTTTAAGCAATGGTACTGTTAGCAGTCCTCCAGTACTCTGGCACTACACCTGTGGTCTGAGAGAATTCATAGAATCATAGAATAGTTATAGCTTGGAAGGAGGTTCTTTGGCCCATTGTGCCCTTGCCAGTTCTCTGCAAGAGCAACTCACATAGTCCCACTCCCCCACCCTTACCTCATAGCCCTGCAATTATTTTCTTTTCAGATGCTTATCCAATTTCCTTTTGAAAGCCATGATTTCATCTGCCTCCACTACACTCTCTGGGGGTGCATCCCTAACCACTCGCTGTGTAAAAAAGTTTTTCCTCATGCCACCGTTGGTTCTTTTGCTAATTACCTTAAATCAGTGCCTTCTGTTCTCCACCCTTTTAGTAATTAGAACAGTTTCTATTAACTCTGTCTGGACCCCTCATGATATTGAACACCTCTATCAAATTTCCTCTCAACCTTCTCTTATTTAAGGAGAACAATCTAAGCTTTGCCTCTCTATCCATGTAACTGAAGTCCCTCATCTCACTCCAATGGAAACAATCCTGTAAATCTTTTCTGCATCCTCTCTAAAGTGTATGTCCTCTTTTTGATCCCTAATCTACCCAGCCTTCCTCTTATTTCTCTTTTACTATGTTATATGCCTATAGAAGACTGTTGGATTCCCTTTTATGTTGGCTGCCAATCTCTTCTCATACTCTCTTATTTGCCTCTCATTTCCTTTTTTGTTTCCCCCTGAACTTTCTATATTCAATTGAAAAATGATGATCAGGGTCTCTGCTATTTCCTCTCTTTGCTTCTCCTAGCAGGCTGGGATGCTTTTCATCCAGGCCTGATATAAAGCATTTAAGAACCATGTCCACATCTTCCATCTCCACACATGTTACTTCTTTGGTCTTGAACTCTTCCCTTGGTTATCCTCTTGGTTTTATGTTTATACAAAACATCTTTGGGTTTCCCTTGACTTTTTTGCCAATAGCTTTTCATGCCTTCTCTTTGCTTTCCTAATTTCCTTTTTAATTTCACTTCTGCACTTTCTCTAATCCTTTGGGCTTTCTGCAGTAGTGAGCTCTCAGCATTTGACATAAGCTTCTTTGCCCATATTTATCATTTTCCATATCTACACTAAATCTAACTGAAAAATGATCGCTGGCTCCAAAATATGCTCCCACTGATACCCCTTTCACCTACCCAGACCATATAGTCCAGAACTGCCCCTTCTTTTGTTGTGTTTCCTATACGCTGGCTAAAAATGTTCTCCTGAAGGCATTCTTTTGTATTGATTTTATTCAGTTAATTTTAGTGTAGTTGAAACTCTCTGCTATTACTGCCCTATTGTTTTTAGGCTTCTCCAAAGTCTGTCTACTTATTTCCTCTTCCATCCCTGTTTGACTGTTTTGGGAGTATGTTATAGGCACCCAATGTGTGATTGCTCTATTTTTGTTCCTCAGTTCAATTCAGACAATTTGGGCTGAATGGCCTGTTTCTGTACTGTAAATTCTATATAATTTGTGCAAGTGTGAAGTGGTAAATTTTGATAAGAATTGCTGTTGCAATATTAAGTAAATGGTGCCATTTTTAAGGGGGTCCAGGAAGGGGAGAGGCCTGCGAATTTATGTGCACAAATATTTTAATATGGCAGGACAATTTGAGAAGGCTGTTGAAAAAATATTGCACCCTTGACTTTATTAATAGAGGAATTGAGGACAAAAGGGAGGAAATTATGCTAAACTTTTACAGAAGACTGGTTAAGGGCTCAGCTTGAGGACTGTGTTCAATTCGGAGTACCACACTTTGGGAAGTCTTTGGAAAGGGTACGAAAGAGATTTACTACAATGGTAATAAGGATAAGGGACTCCAGTAAAGTGGAGAGACTGGAGAAGTTGTTTACCTTACAGCAGAGAAGTTTAAGAGGAGGTTTGATAGAGGTGTTCAAAATCACAAATTCAAATACAGAAAAGTTGACTTTGGGAACCATAAGGAGGAACTGTTTATAGTGGGAGAAAGGTTGGTGACTAGTGGGCACAAATTTAAGATGATTAACAAAAGGACCACAGGTGGTGACGTGGAAACTTATTTTTCCACAGTAACCTCTTGTGATTTGGAATGCACTGCCTGGAAGGGAGGTGGAAACAGGTTCAATATTAACATTCAAAAGAGAATTGGGTACATACTGTAAGGGAACAGGTCCATGGGGAAAGAGCAGGAGAATAAGATTAATTAGAGAGCTCACCCAAAGAGTTGACACAGGCACAATGGACCAAATAGTCTCCTATGCTGTAGCATTCGGATTCTGGGAACAGAGTCATGATATCCAATATATCCAATATAATTGTTCAAAACCTTCTGCCAATGCCACATCAAAATCTTTGAATTGGAGTGTGAAAATCTTTTGAGATGGTTTTCCAGTTTGTTATATGCAGAATGTGGTTTCCACAAAGACGGAAGTGTTGGTCACTTTGTAGTTAAACTCCAAAGTGCAGTCATAGAAACTCCTCAATGGCCCATAGTTTGGTGTTATTATAAGAGAAAGTCTCCAGGGTCCCATCCTTGGCATGTTCTGAGCTGGTCTCTATCAGAGCAACTGTGGGGGCACTTTACATTTCGCTCAGCAGAAATGGACGAAGGACACTCAAAGGTGAATGAGGGCAGGACAGAAGGGTGCCATGGTTTCCACTCCTCTAATTGCTATTAACAACCCATGAAAGAACTTTGGCTGAAGATTCCTGGGGCAACTGCCTGATGATGGTGCAGTAGAACTTTTGCTTCTTCTTTGCACATGACTCCAGGCCCATTCTGCAGTCCAGAGTAATTTGAATAAGGAGGTGTCTGCACAATTTTTGTCATTAGCATCACTGCAGCAGCTAAAGCAAATTGAAAACCTCTAACCCAGAGCAGACTTACTTTTGCTGCTCTCCAAATGTTAATTAGATCATTTGGAATGTCACTGGGATTGTGGCACCTCTCCATTTGTGGCTCCCACTTCCACCACTCCATGTATGCCAGTATCATGCATGTTGTGCTTAGTATCAGAGCCCACAGAGATAGAACTTGCAGGGATTTTGGCAGATGGTATTATTTCATCAATGTTAACTCTGCCAGCCATGCCCACACAATGTTGGATGGGAAAGATGGAAGAAGTGTGTTCAAATATTTCTAGTGCAAATTAAGAATAGACACAAAAAGGGGTAGACTCCCAAATACCAATAACTGGGCTGTACCTGAAATTTTTCCACCAGCCTTGGTAACAGTGGTCTTGCACTGTCAGGGACAAGATATTGTACTTATGTAGTACCTATCACACCCATCAGAAAACCCCAAAATGCATCACATTCATTATTTTCATTTCTTCAGAAAGTAACCAGTCTATTATTGCTATTATGCAGGCAAACAAAGCAGCATTGTATGGTATGATCCCACAAACAAAAGATGAACAACCAGTTGACATGTTTTGGTGAAAGTGGTTCAGAGTTATAAGTGGCATCAGAGAACTCCCTGTTCCTCTATCAAAAGTGCCACAGGATTAGTAATGTGCACCAGAACCACTGTAACCTTGATTGGGACAGTATATCTGAAGCCCTTCCAAAGAATAACACTTCCAAAAAATGCAATATAGTGCTCCCTCCATTCTGTACTTAAGTCAGTGTGGATTATGTGCTCACATTTTGCAGTGAGACTTGGTCTTACAACCTTCTAAGCCAAGAGTGCCAAGTGAAAGCAACACTTAGTGCAAACTAAGGTTGGAGATGGTGGCGTAGTGGTAATGGCACTAGACTAGTTATACTGAGGCCCAAGCTAACAATCTGGGGACATGTGTTCAAATTCCATCATGGAATTGAAATTAATAAAAATTCAGATTTGAAAGCTGGTCCCTGGGATAGTGGTATCTCTCCATTTCTCAGCCCCACATCCAACACTCCATGTATGCCTGTATCATACAAGTTGTACTTAGCATCAGAGCCCACTGAGGTGGAACTTACAGGGATTTTGGCATTATTTAATCAGTAATAGTGACCATAAAACTATCATTGGTGTTATTAAAAACCCATCTGGTTCACTCATGCCCTTTAGGGAAGGAAATCTGCCTTCCTTACCTGGTCTGGCCAACATGTGACTCCAGACCCACAGCAATGTGGCTGACTCTTAAATGCCCTAACAAGCCAGTCAGTTCAAGAGCAATATGGGATGGGCAACAAATGCTAGCCTTGCCAGCAACACTCTCATCCCATGATAGAATAAATAAAACTGCACATGGTTGGTCAAGTCCCATGTGGCCAAATTGTTTAAAACACTGGCTGACACAAAGAAGGGCCCAGGGCAGCAGTTGCCACTCTGGACCACAACAGTTGCAACTGAACCACCGCAGTGTCTGCAGCAGTGTCCCTGTGTAAATCAGCAGAGAGAGGAATAAAATGAGAGCAAATAAACTTAAAAAAAAGAGGCCAGCATTTACAGTCCACAGGCACATATTTAATCCCTATACATATATATATATATATATATATACACCTAAAAAAAATCCATGTATTTTAATTAGGACATCATTGTTTATTCACTGTATACAAAATTCAGTCATCCATGCAAAATTTCAAACAGCAGTCTTTCTGTAATGCTTCATAGCTCACTGTATTTATTAACACATGTACTAATATAACTGATCACCAGAAAGTTATAAAATACAATATCCATAAAATGACTAAAAAAGTAAAATAAAACTTCCAGTAATACCAACTGCTACATGGGTACTACACATACAGACTTGAAACACAAGGATACTGAGTGAGGAACAGGATTCCTTTAGGCACATATAATGGTAATTCCTGAATAAGAGGCTTCTTTTCAAAACTGTCTATTTGAGAAAATTAAAAAGATTTTAAATTGCCAAACTTTGACGACATATAAAGATCCAGTTCATATTCCACAATAATCTGCACTTATTATTCAATGTTATTCCAAAAGAGCTCACGAGGTCATTATTTTCTTTAAATAACATACTTGTAAACAAGGCCAATTTAAGAACTGTTTCTTCATTGCAAATCCCTTGTCACAACTTCTTTTCCTGATTACTCAGGATGGAAGCGGGGTGCATTTACCACAATAGATCAAGGACATCCCAGATCTGCCCTGAGTTGTGTGATCTCAGGGTAATGGGAACACTACTGCCTAGGGAGGTGGGGAGAAAAAAAAAAACAAACCTCAACTCGGATTCCTGCTCCTGACCATTATACACTTTTGAACATCGGGTGAGGACGTTATTGCATTGACAGACATTTGCTGCCCAGACACACACACACACAAAGTACCAAAGGCTGCATGTTAAATTGTACCCCAGCACAAGTGATCACTCTCATGAGACAAACAGGAAGAGGCAAAAATTAAGGGGGAACAAAAGAATAAAAGGTTGTCAAAATAATACAAACACACATTGAATACAATAACGTTGAATTTTAAAAATGTGCAATATGTTCTGGAAACCAGAGGAGCATCCCTTACAATAAATGTGTCTACCATTAAGATTCCTCCCAAGAGCCAATATATTTTCATAGGTCTCAATCATGCAGGAGTCATACCAGATAATTTCCCCCTGCCCACCTTAGTTGGAGAAAATTCAGAGAATGCTGAAAACCAGCCGGAGATGTGAAATATCAGGTCAGAATTGGCCTTCAGTTTAAAACGTTACAGATTTCACACATCACTGCAGCTGATTGAGAAGTTGAGTAATTTATCCCATCATTTGTGGAAATGGCAACTTACACAATTTAGGCAAAATTGGCTCAAACAATGCCTGTTTAATCTAAAATCCTAATGTTAGACCTTCACCTATGCCCCATGACTGGCTTCATTGTACTGGATATTTATCTTATTGTAAATAAATGGTGAGCTGCCCGCAGCTGTGGATGAAGATTATGAATTACAAACTGGAATGTTACAATTCTTACATTCTTAAATACTAACATCGCAATGTATGGCATTCCTCACACCTCATTAGCAACACCTACAAATAAAATACAAAGTACACTACAAATAGAAACTTCTTGGTTACTTTTCAGCTCCAGTTTCTCAGCTCCAAGCAGTACCACTTGAGTGGTAGGGTGGTGCAATCCAAGCAGCAAGCTTCTCCAATATCACTACGAATAGTGTGTGACCAAGCTACATTGTGTCTGTCATCTTAGTCAAAAAAAAGCTAGGCTTGTGGGCATCCCAGTCAGACAGGTGGACAATTACGTGATCCACCCTAAGAGAAAAAAAAGCTTTATCTCAAATGTATACGGTTGATTGATATGTCATGAGCTATCAGTTTAGTGGCACAAGAATCAATCTTTATACTGGAAAATAGCCCATGCTACTGCCAGTATCGCAAGCCTGCTGGGCACTGGGAACAATAGAACTTCTCTCGCTAAAGCAACACCAAGTCATAAGGCACCCTGATGACGGAGTGTTTCAAAACACTGAAAATGCTGTGCTATCGGGTATCTGCTCCCAATAGTAATGTGCATTGCTCAATGGGACTATAAAATAGTGACACTACGACTTTTGCTTAAAAAATAGCAACATTTTTTGAATTCATGAAATTGAATAAGCAATTTAAAAAGCTTCAATGAGGGCTGATTTATTAAAACGCAGTTGATAAACTAAAGGGTGAGATGAGAATTATGACGCCAGATAGATGAGCTTTATCGGCTGATCGGCCTTTTCTGCCCTGGCTGCACGTTCGAATGAATCAGATTCCACATCCTCTGACACTATTGTAATTATAAAACTGTTGTGCAGTAATTATGACCTTCTTTAGATGAATTTAACAAAACCACAGACAAGATAACAGCACCAGAGCACCACTGTTTGGTGCCCAAAATATCCAGATGCAGCAGGGACCACACCAACCATGGCACTGTAGCCATATTAAGATGAGGGAATGAAATTTCTCTTTCAAAACGGATATGTATCTGATTTTATTAAAGCTACATTCACAGAAAGTGGAGCATTTCAAAGGTGAGTATTTGTGATTTTGTTAGTGCGTCACTCCTCCACTTTTCATTAAAAGAGGAATTTCAGCCCATGATGCCAAAAAAAGGGTCATTCAATACATATTTTTATTTTCTTCCTTCCCTAGCTTCATACATGAAAGAATTTTGAAATCATAATAACATGAAATCTATAATACCTGCCACAATTCTATCGCAAAGTCCCACTGAATATGTCAAGACAGATAAAAATAACAGAATTGTGTCCACCATCAGCACCTGTACTAGTAATTTTAAAAAAAAACTTGAAGCTAACCAGGTAACTTGTCTTGTGACTTCTCAAGAATGATGTCCAGCTGCACAAGAATGAAAATATAAATCGGGAGGTGAGAATACAGCTGCCGGTGGAGTTTTTCTATTCAGAGTATTTTGTAAGATTGTGTTTTTTTTTTCCCTGGAGAATTGAAATAGAGGCATTTTTATGGATTACAGCATATACTAGAATTCCTGAAACACAACTTGAGGTGTGCGCATTAGTGCACGAGCTATTTATGATAAAATAGTCATTAGTGTAAATTTAAATCACTACCTTAAAAACATGCTTTTCACAAATATTTACATTACTTTTTAAAGTTATATTTATCATTTTTTTTCCCCAAACACACAGCTAGCAATTTTAGTAGAGTAGAACACTTTAAGATAAAGAATATGAATATTTTCCCTTTGGGTAACTGATCAACAGTTTACCATAAGCAAATTACTAGGAACAACTGTTCCAATTTCACACACTGAACAGGTACAAACGCACACACTCCACATTTGAATGGTGAAACTGCATGCATCAGCAACACGGCCCCCTGAGTAGAAACATTACAAAAATACCTTATATATAGGAGCACTTTAAGAAAGGCAGTATGCACACAACCCCATAGCTATATCATTTTTGCACACAGATGACTTGAACCGGGAACTCCAGTCAATCACCTTTCAATAAAACTCCAGTGAAAGCTTGGGCTATGCACTTTTCTTCACGTGTTTGCACAATTGCTGCCAATGATGTAAATAGCCCACAAGAGTAACCCGAAGGGTCTGAAGGTTCTGTGGGGAAACAGTTTGTAGCATTTGTTCTAGAATCATAACGGACAGTGTCATTTAGCCTTCTTTCTACCAATTTCATCATGAGCAAGTTTCCCAGAAAAAGTGGTCATAAGTTGGGAACTGTTCTCCAATGTACTGGGATACAAAACACTGCACTCAATCTGTAATCAAGTAATCTGAATAAAGATGCCCTACTTGGGTAATTATTTTCTAGCAAACCAGGTCACAGTGAAGTTAGTCCAGATGCAAGCCATTGTCACCATAGAGACCATGTTACAAGTTTGATTTCTCCATGCTAGTTTAAGACCTGGGTCATATTTTATCTTCAAAAGATTGATCACGTGTACAGCCACGTTTCAGATTGAGTAGTACAGTCTTTTGTAATCTTAAAATCTTACAGCAAAGTTAAACTGGGCTGTAAACCAGAAGATTTCCAACAGGCTGGTAGTAATCTCATAATCACATAGCTGTTGTGCCCAGTCTGGCCTACTCATCACGTAAGGATCATCATACCAGCAGTACAATTACTATACATTACTTGCATACAAAAAGTGCAGAAACAGATTTCAGCACTTTCACTGTACAAACAGCAGCACCCCCAACCAGAACAGAGAAATCGAAGAAGTTTCTGCAGGAGGTATACCAGTGTCCAGAATTGCAGTGCTATGTCTGTTTCTATGACATGCGGCAAGATCCTTTGTAGCCCTGAGACAGATCAATTAAATAGCTGCAAATCATTGTCACTGTAGGAATCCTGCAATTTACAGTAATTTAGTCCCTGAGTTAAACCCAATGAGAACTCTCTAGGGAAGGAAACTGTATGACCAAGTTAAACTGAGCTGTAAGATCACTGTGAACTGATGTGAGAAACCAAGCAAAGTTGATTCCTTATGGTTTTTAATTCATATTTGAACATAGTATTAAAGCTGTTATAAAACCTGAAAAGATGATTTTTTTTTTTAAACTCTCCCTGCTCCACTTAAAACTGCCCTGAAATGTGTTACATCATATTAACAGTGCAGCTTTTTGTGGCTGTTGAGTTTACTTGTAAAGCTATGGCTCGATCAGTCTCGGTCTGCGTGACTTTTCTTTGATTCCAGAAGTAGTTCTAAAATAGGTCAACTTTTGACTAGGTTGACTAAACAATGGTTGCACTTCAATGTACTCCAAAACCTGTCTGGAGTTACTGCAATAAGTTAGAATTTCAAAAGTAAAAATGGGCAACAGGTCCAACTAGGATGGATAATAATGGGCACAATTTTAAGGTTCACAGCTCACACTCTTTTACTCTCATACCAACCCAACAAAGAAGCTAGCTGCTGAATTTCAGTCGCTGGCTACAGTCACTATGTGTGCAAAAACAATGCATATGAAAGGCCTTCCCCCAACACTAGTCCACAAAGATCGAATGGTTCAAAAGCAAAGATCTACAAGCACAGTTCACACATGCTTGGAGGGTGGGTGCTAGACTCTCACGCTTAACAAGACTTTTGGTACAAACTGGGTTTTTTCCTCCGCCCTCCAGTCTAATTGAACACAGGACCAGCAGGATTAGGGGGAGGACTGGCAATGGAAGGGGATGCCAGGCTGTGGAAGGTGGGTGCCAGCATGTTGGGGGGTGATGCACTTCTGCTGTTTGGCTTGACGATCATGCTGGGTTTGAAGTCAGGGTGTCGGCGAGCATGCTTCATCAAGTGGTCGCTGCGCATGAACCTCTTCTCACACATTGGGCACCTGAATTTCTTCTCACCCGTATGGGTACGATAATGTCGAGCCAGCTCATCTGAACGGGCAAATTTCTTCAAACACTGCGGCCAGGTGCAAGGAAATGGTCGCTCCCCTGAAAGGCAAAATGGGGTTTTAAAAATTAGACAGTGATTGTGAGCTCCATTTAAACAAAAGCACGGGAATGATTTTAGTCTAATCTTGTTTCAACTCATGGATTTCATCGTCCTCTTCCTCCCCCATGTAGGTAGTTACCAATTATTGGGTGGAGTTCCAAGCTGCCTGCTGGTACTTTTCTCCCCAGTGTGTAAGCCTAAGTGCTAAATGAGGGTAAATTTAACCTAACTCAGGCAAGAAACCCACACAGATCAAGGGGAACATGAGTTTCACACTCTGCCCAATATTACTTTCTGCTGGAGGGTAAAACCGGGCAGAATATAAAGCCGGGTTTACACCCTATGCAATAAGTTTGCCACACGATGAGTTAGATTAAAATCACCCCCTTTCGTGTCAGTACACTACTTAAAAGGTAAAAGTCATGAATAAGCAAAATTCTGAGCTCTGGTGGACATGCACACATTTGCACAACCTTAGAGGTCTGTGCTGGAATTAGCTAATCTCAGCAAACAGTACAGTGTGTCTTAGACAGGGAACCTTGCTCCAAGCTATCCTAGTGCTAAAAGTACACTTGGTATTTTCCGTAATTTGTATCCTTTGAAAAAATTACTCTTAGCTATCAGGTTCCTTGAGTAATAACTTGATAGTGTTAATTAGAAGATAAAGATTGTGTTGATAGCATAACATTGACTCCTTCCTACATAAGAGAAATCCTCAACAGACTCAAATTTTGTAATACATTAGAAAGCTCAGGATGGAGGCCAATTACCTCTCATGTGACAGTATTTTATCAATTATTGTTAAGGGAAACAGGTGATGGGTATTTGAACACATAGGGGACAGCTGGGACACTGGACAAAGTCAACAAACTCTCTCGGCAAGGAAAGGATCCGTGACTTAGTTTTGACTTCACCAACCAGCTTGAATCTTGTTAAACATCACGCACAAAAACCTATTTCCATTTTACATGATCGTAAATTGGAATGCTCTCTCTTCACTTCAAACTCATTCCATCACAACTCGGTATGAAGTCTCTTGGGACGACATGCAGTCTACTATTAATTCAGTCAACTTTGAGCTAAAGAGAATCAGAATTTGAGTCAAGTAATAAGCACTGCAAGGCGGGAATTTAGCACGTAAAAAAATGACCTCCCTGATCATTTGAATTCATTAATGAACTGAAAGTAGACTGAACCAGGAAATAGATGCAATTGCCCTTCAAGACCACAGAGGGTTCAATAGCTCAAAAGCACCATCAGCTGCATGCCACAGTTCCCCCCCACCTCCCCCATCCCCCATGCTTTTCATCCATCTGTCTAGTTACAAACTAAAAGGACTGTTCATTCTAATCCATTACACCACCTAATCTCCAATAGAGCTCTCATTTCAATAGCATTTGAGCCTGGATTAAGGAACAGCTTGTTACAGAGTCACTGAAAACACTAAGACAAAGCCAGGTTAATGATACAAGGCACAAAAATTACCCCGCACTTGGTCTATGCAGCTGCTTGGGTAAAGGATGCTTTTAGGATGATAATGAACAGTAACAGCTATCACCCCTTCCCTTGTGTGGAGTTCTTTAGTAACAGGAGTGACTTGTTGCCAGTAGCTGTTGCGCCTATTTGTGCTTCTTTATTCTTTTTGCTTATCTGATAAACTGCTTTCCAAGAAAAATGTACACATCAATTTAAAAGCTGGAACTCATCTACCTAACATTTTTATTTTTAAAAAAAAGTTGCATTTTGAGGTCGTTTCCCCTTTAAGGGTTGCCAGCACTTCGGAGTTGCTGCAGCACCTGCTGGTTCTCATGTCTTCCCCAGCACACCTTGTTTTCACAGAGCACCAGGCCAGAACTCAAATGAGTCAAGCTTTCATTATAGAGAGAGGTCAGTTCAGGAGGGTTTAAACCACTGCAGTCCTGCTGCAAATGTGCTGGGACGATATCATCAGTCCCATGGTTTACCTCACCACCAGAGATAAGGTGCCAAGTTTCTTGGTTACAGATTAGTGAGGAGGTTTTCCTCAACACTGGGCTGTGTTGACCTTCTCAACAGAGATGGCCTGGCAGCTCAGAATAAAAATCTCAATGTTCAAGTGGACGCACAAGGAAAAAGTAAATTAGGTTCTTATCAGCAACTGTTTGTTAATTTAGTGCAGGGAAATCCACCCTGCAACATAAAAATGGGGGACATTCATAGTGCCACAGCTTAAAGTCACACCTAAAGTTTATAGCTAAATTATATTTTAAAAGAGTAGATCAGTATAATGCATTAGCAATGTTTATATATATCTATACTGAAGGTTACTAAATGGCCAATGAGGGGCTAATCAAGCATAATATGTAATTTTTTGAGAGAAAAGCTCATCAAGATAAACCAAAACTTTGGGTCAATACTCCCCTGATATGGAGATCTTGTGGTTCAGTGGGTCATATCCCTGCCTTTGAGCCAGAAGCTCCAGGTTCGAGTCCCACCCCAGGATTCGATGGCCAAGCAGGTTGATTATCAATCTCTAAATCCTTTCCAACACACACCACTGGCAGATGGTAAGAGCGGGAGAGATACCTAGTCAGCCATGTGGTAGGAAGAACGTTGGAACCTCTACTGTCACCAGCCATAGCTCAAGACTACAACATGCATGTATAAATGCATGTTGCCACAGCAACTCAGGCTCCAAGTGAACTGTAACACACCATCACTCCCCTAATGCCACAGTGAGTAAAACTATATGTAATAACACTAAGCCAGACAAACCAGGAATGTGATGAATTAACTGGACAATGATAGGAGCCCTATAACTGGTTCCAATGTCTTCAGTTGATAGAGAGGAAATCAGTGCATGTTCTCCACCCCAAATGCTATATCAATTGACCTCCCTGCGAGATGTTTGTGTGGGCGCATCAGGGGAGGATACCTACAACCTGGTATTTAGCTGACTGACACTCTCAAAACTGTGCCACAATACCAGGTACCATGCAAAGAAGAGGTGAGTGGTAAGGGATGGGAGAAACAAAATTACTGAGGGACAGGTTACATAAACCTGGCTTGTACTCCCTTGTGTGTAGGAGATTTGAGGTGTTTACAAGGCCAGAGTAGATACAAATAATCTATATCCTCTGATCGAGGAATGTTAAAATTAGAACAAGGGCACTCAGGAGGGAAATCAGGAAGCACTTGTTCTACACAAAAGGGAGCAGAAACTCAGAATTCACTCCCCCAAGTTGTGGGCATTAGGGCAATTGCTTTCAAGATGTAGATAGTTGATAGGCAAGAGTATCAAGGGATATGCGGCAACACCGTTAACATGGATTGGAGGGACAGATCAGCCATGATCTGATGTGTTTGCTATCGTTCAAAGGGACTGAGTAGCCTACTCCCATTCCTATGACTGGTCCTGACCCCAGACTTGCAAGTTGGGGAGTCAGCAGAATGGGCACAGAATAACAGCAGTGTAAAAACCACAGTAAGATGTCACAGTGGAAAAAAAATGAACGTCTTAGGAGATTAGTGGATTCATAAACCTTAGTGAGCAGAAGGGCCTTCCTCACTTGTATCAAACATTTTTGCAGAATAATTCTCTCAGCTCCAATCCAAACCCAGTTTATTTTTGTTTCACAAATGGGCGCAAACCTTCTGCTTGGAGGCAGGAGGTTCAGGCCAAGTGACCAAAACTAAATGCAATTTATTCCCCCCCCCTCTTAGGAATGCTGTGAAAAGATAGAAGCCCACAAACTATATAACATGAAGTAGAGTATGTAACTGTTTGAGAATCATGACCCTCAGGCAATTTGCCCGTGTCCATTTCAAAACCATGTCTCATCATCATAACTAAATCTGGACCAACATCAGGCTAATCTTCGTTTTGGATTTGGAAATAATAGCAATGAGATTTACTACCACAGCAGGAAGGACAAAAACTTGGATTGACTTCTTTGGTAAAATACTAATTAGAATAACTGAAGAGTTCAGGCCTATTGATGTACAGAACAGCCTGATAGTAGTTTGCTTTTGTAGCCATCCATGCAGCACTCAGGCATTCAAATAATTCTTTGATCCAGCTGACTAACTACATGTGCCACCTGTCCCTATTTTCTAGGCCCACTTGATTTATAAATAGTCTATCTGGCTTATTCAACTATAAACAGTTAAATAACAACAAATAATGGTAATACCTCCAGCTTCATTCCCCCCAAACCACCACCAATCCATCCATCCATTTGTCACTTAAGCGAAACATAAAAAGAGTAGATCATTCAGCTTCAGCTCTTCAAGCCTGCTCCGACATTCAATATGACCATGGCTGATCCTCTAACTGAACACCGTACTCCCTTGCTCTCCCCATAATCCTTGACACCTTTAGAGTCCAGAAATATAGTTCCTTTTAGATATATTCAGTGACTTAGCCCCCTTCTGTGGTAGAGAATTCCATAGGCTCACCACCCTTTCAGTGAAGAAGTTTCTCCTCATCCCAGTCCTAAATGGTCTATCCTGTATCCTGAGATTTTGACCCCTTGTCCTAGGCTCCCAACATAGCCAAAGGAAACATCATCCCTGCGTCCAGTCTGTTCAGCCCTGTCAGAATTTTATATATGTTTCAGTGAGATTCCCCTCTTTCTTCTAAACTCATGAATACAGGCCAAGTCGGCCCTCAAATGACAATCCTGCCATCCCAGGAATCAGTCTGGTGAACCTTCACTGCACTCCCTCTATGGTGAGTATCTCCTTTCTTCAGTAAGGAGACCAAATCTGTACACGGTACTCCAGGTGTGGTCTCACCACAGCCCTGTACAGCTGCAGTGAGACATTCTTGCTCCTATACTCAAATCCTCTTGCAATGAAGGTCAACATACCATTTGCCTTGTTAACTGCTTGCTGCACCTGCATGCTTGCTTTCAGTGATTGGTGTACAAGAACACTCAGGTCCCCTTGTACATCACCATTTAAATAATATCCTGCCATTCTGTATTTCCCTACTAAAGTGAATAACCTTCACACTTATCCACGCTATAATGCACCTGCCATGTATTTTCCCACTCACTCAACCTATCTAAATCACTTGAAGTCTCTTAACAACCTCATCGCTCATATCCTCACCAAGTTTTGCATAGTTAGCAAACTTGGAAATATTACATTCAGTTCCCTCATCCAAATCATTGCTATATAGTGTGAATAGCTGGGGCCCAAGTACTGATTCCTGCTGCACCCCACTAGTCACCACCTGCCACTCTGAAAAAGACCCATCTATTCCTATGGATCACTCTGCACAGAACAAGAACCACAAAATTGTTCTACTGCTCGTTATTGCAATGAAGTCTGTTTTAAATGCAAACTGTTTCACAGTTCATGCTCTTTTCAATAAGCTGGGAACTATTGGAAGGACCTTTACAGGCTGTGCACTACAAAATTTATTTTTTCTGCAAATACCCAGTATGAATTTGCAGCAAAAGTTATGAAGTGAATATACTGATTGTACATCTAATGGTTGGGTTTTTATTATTCTCCCTCTTTTCCTGAAGGCATAATGGTGAACCACACCATGGGCAACGTCCAGAACCTTATCCCATTAGGCCTTCTGATCCCAGTGAGCATTAGCAGCTGTTTGATCACATAGGGCTTTGAAGGTGAACCTGGTACTGTCCACACACAGACACACTTTCCAGGCGATACTGCTCCTTCATGGGGGTGCAGAAACTAGTGGTACCTCCTCTACTGAGATCAGTTAACTTGGCTCAAGCGCCAGGAATCAAAACCTGGGACCTCCTGTATGTAACTGAATTAATTTTTCACTCAATCTCCATTTACTACAATGAGAATGACACTTTGCCTCAAATTCTACACCTATTTATTTACTAGTTAACCTCCCCATTCAGGAGTGCTTGCTCTGGGCTGTGGAGGGGCAACTGGGAAATTGGATTTGGTATCCTACCAAAGAACTGACATGGACAAAATAGGTTGAATGGCCTCCAGTTTCATTGAACCTTGTATGGATAATTCTCCCAAGCCACATTCTACTGCTAGTTAGTAGGTCAATCAGAAAATGCACTCCAAATCGCAACACAGATTAATAGGTTCAAAGCAAAATGCTGGCAATCCAAAACAGAAACAGAAAATGCTGGAAAAACCCAGCAATCCGTGGAGAGAGAAACAGACAATTTAATTGGATTAATAAAGTCCCTTGAAAGCAGCAACCGGCTCACTGGAACATACAAAGCCATTCGATCCCTCAAGCCTGCTCCGCCATTCAGTAAGATCATGGCTGATCAACTGGTCCTTTATGCTGGACTTTGCCCCGTTAATAACTTCAAAAAAAAACAGAATGGCCTATGAATTTGAAAATCCGTACAATATTTCAATAATCATTTGACCTATCCAATTGTGTGTTTGGCCAAACAATTCCAAATCGCCTTGTCCCCTCAAAAGCAGGATGCGCCCTTGACAGCAGGGCCACTATAAATCATACAGCTGGTAGGAACTTCATTCGGTTGCATCGCATCTTCCCAGTGAGGGAACCTCCTGAATGGGGAGGTTAACTCGTAAATAAATAGGCGTAGAATTTGAGGCCAAGTGTCATTCTCATTGCAGTAAATGGAGATTGAGGGAAACATTAATTCAGTTACATACAGGAGGTCCCAGGTTTTGATTCCTGGCGCTTGAGCCAAGTTAACTGATCTCAGTCGGGGAGGTACCACTAGTTTCTGCACCCCCATGAAGGAGCAGTATATGGACCTGCGTTGAGATAGCGTGCGAGCTGATACTCACTCACCCCGATGATCAGCCGCTGGCTCAGGCGCAACTGAAATTAACACGTGGGTCAAGACAAACCCGGCCCCGCCCCCTTCCCCCACTGATTGGCTCACGACACACCAACCGCGCCCTAGCTTGCTCACCATTGGCTGAGAGTTGGAACCCCGCCCCCCCTCCTCCTCCTCCTCCTCCTCCTCCTCCGTGGGTGCTGCAGTTCCCGATACAGATCGCAGCCTTTTAACTTCCAGCCATCCAGATTCTGAACGTATTTCACCATTTTACTGCATTCATCATTTTACATTGAAAGGATGTCAAAGCTTTTCTGCCCAATTTTCTCTCCAGCAAGCAAACAGGCGACTACATTTGCGCAGACACATGTATAGAGTATGTACGTGTATTTCTCCGAAAAAAAATTCACACAGTCTGAATCCAGAGGTCTTGCTTGATTAGTTAGAATTACCCATCACATGTTAGGTTTCCAGTGTCAAAGACGACGGACATTGCTTCCAAGTGTGTGCCTGATAATGGACCAAATTGTCAGGAATTTGCCATTTTAAAAAAAAAATGCCAAAATCCATTGACTCATCGCATATTACTGTACAGTGTGCAGGGAATTCCGGTCTATCCCTATTATGGGCATTTTCCCCCTATTTTCAAAAGAGAAACGCGTGCTCTGCCCACCCCGGCTCTGGAGACTGAAGAGGCGGCGGGGAGGGCGATGCTGGCAGCCTGCCAGAGTCAGGATGCTGGGCTCAGAGCCTCTCTATCCAACCAAACAGCACTCCCCCACCCCCACCCCCACCCCCATCATCATCATTAAAAAAAAAAACCCCTCCGCCAAGGACACACGCTGCAAAAGGCTGGGAAAATGACGCAAGCCACGGACAGTCTTTAACACGAGACACGGGCTGGGGAGTCCGCAAATGTGGCGGAGGAAAGGTTTCACCCGGCCTGGCTCGACTGCCTCCTGGATTAGAAGCAGCTCATCCCCCCCCCCCCCCACCCACCCCCCCGGGGGGGGGGGGAGAAGAGAGAGAGAGAGAGAGAGAGAGAGAGAGAAGGTCACTGGCCGCTAAGTGCCATGTGGCAAGGAATTGCCACCTCATTCGTAACCAGCACCAACGCCCCCTCGATGCTACAGAGGTGACCGCCCCCTTCCCCACTACCGATTTGGAGCTAAATGGCTGTAATTGTCACAAAGTTTGGCCGGTTCAGTAACAGGGTTTAGTGTCGTCTACCCTCCCCCACCACCCCCCACCCCCCCCCCCCCCCCCCCCCCGCCCCCCACCCCCCACTCCTGCTCAATTTCAAGACGGTCTGAACGAGCTCAAGGGGAGGAGGAAAGGTACGTACACCACGACTGGGATTCTGACAGTATCAGATCTCTAATCCTGTTATATCAGCACTTGCGTGATCCCCGAACGCTCGGCGGGTCCTCCCACCCGGCCAGACCATGTCACCCACAGCAGCTCGGACAGGTCAGTGTTGTCCCGAGTTGTAACCAGGCAAGTTGGGACATGTAGGGAGGGCCCCGCAGAAACTTAACCCGTGAGACCTCCCTTACCCACCCCACCCCCCCCCCCCCCCCCCCCCCCGCGCATACACACCCCCCCCCCCCAGAACTACCACCACCACCCCCCCCACACACACAACCACCCCCCCCCCAGAACCACCACTAACCCCCCCCCCACACACACAACCACCCCCACCCCCACCCCCAGAACCACCACCACCCCCCCCACACAGAACCACCCCCCCCAGAACTACCACTAACCCCCCCCACACACACAACCACCCCCACCCCCAGAACCACCACCACCCCCCCCACACAGAACCACCCCCCCCAGAACCACCCCCCCCCCCCCCCCGCGCATACACACCCCCCCCCCAGAACTACCACCACCACCCCCCCCACACACACAACCACCCCCCCCGGAACCACCACTAACCCCCCCCCACACACACAACCACCCCCCCCGGAACCACCACTAACCCCCCCCAGAACCACCACCACTAACCCCCCCCACACAGAACCTCCACCCCGCACACCCCCACACACACAACCACCCCCCCCCAGAACCACCACTAACCCCCCCCACACACACAACCACCCCCCCCCCCAGAACCACCACTAACCCCCCCCCCACACACACAACCACCCCCACCCCCAGAACCACCACCACCCCCCCCACACAGAACCACCCCCCCCAGAACCACCACCACCCCCCCCCACACACACACACAACCACCCCCCATCCAGAACCACCACCACCCCCCCCCACACAGAACCACCCCCCCCAGAACCACCACTAACCCCCCCCCACACACACAACCACCCCCCCATCCAGAACCACCACCACCCCCCCCCACACAGAACCACCCCCCCCAGAACCACCACTAACCCCCCCCCACACACACAACCACCCCCCCATCCAGAACCACCACTAACCCCCCCCACACAGAACCACCAACCCGCACACCCCCACACACACAACCACCCCCCCATCCAGAACCACCACCACCACCCCCCCCCACACAGAACCACCCCCCCCAGAACCACCACTAACCCCCCCCACACACACAACCACCCCCCCCATCCAGAACCACCACCACCCCCCCCACACAGAACCACCCCCCCCCAGAACCACCACTAACCCCCCCCACACACACAACCACCCCCACCCCCAGAACCACCACCACCACCCCCCCCCACACAGAACCACCCCCCCCAGAACCACCACTAACCCCCCCCAGAACCACCACCACCCCCCCCACACAGAACCACCCCCCCCAGAACCACCACTAACCCCCCCACACACACACAACCACCCCCCATCCAGAACCACCACCACCACCCCCCCCCCCACACAGAACCACCCCCCATCCAGAACCACCACCACCACCCCCCCCCACACAGAACCACCCCCCCCAGAACCACCACTAACCCCCCCCACACAGAACCACCCCCACCCCCAGAACCACCACTAACCCCCCCACACACACAACCACCACGCCCCCCGAACCACCACCACTAACCCCCCCCCCCACACAGAACCTCCACCCCGAACCACCACTAACCCCCCCCACACACACAACCACCACGCCCCCCGAACCACCACCACTAACCCCCCCCCACACAGAACCTCCACCCCGAACCACCACTAACCCCCCCCACACACACAACCACCCCCCCCCAGAACCACCACTAACCCCCCCCACACACACAACCACCCCCCCCCCAGAACCACCACTAACCCCCCCCCCCACACACACAACCACCCCCACCCCCAGAACCACCACCACCCCTCCCACACAGAACCACCCCCCCCAGAACCACCACCACCCCCCCCCACACACACACACAACCACCCCCCATCCAGAACCACCACCACCCCCCCCCACACAGAACCACCCCCCCCAGAACCACCACTAACCCCCCCCCACACACACAACCACCCCCCCATCCAGAACCACCACCACCCCCCCCCACACAGAACCACCCCCCCCAGAACCACCACTAACCCCCCCCCACACACACAACCACCCCCCCATCCAGAACCACCACTAACCCCCCCCACACAGAACCACCAACCCGCACACCCCCACACACACAACCACCCCCCCATCCAGAACCACCACCACCACCCCCCCCCACACAGAACCACCCCCCCCAGAACCACCACTAACCCCCCCCACACACACAACCACCCCCCCCATCCAGAACCACCACCACCCCCCCCACACAGAACCACCCCCCCCCAGAACCACCACTAACCCCCCCCACACACACAACCACCCCCACCCCCAGAACCACCACCACCACCCCCCCCCACACAGAACCACCCCCCCCAGAACCACCACTAACCCCCCCCAGAACCACCACCACCCCCCCCACACAGAACCACCCCCCCCAGAACCACCACTAACCCCCCCACACACACACAACCACCCCCCATCCAGAACCACCACCACCACCCCCCCCCACACAGAACCACCCCCCCCAGAACCACCACTAACCCCCCCCACACAGAACCACCCCCACCCCCAGAACCACCACTAACCCCCCCCACACACACAACCACCACGCCCCCCGAACCACCACCACTAACCCCCCCCCACACAGAACCTCCACCCCGAACCACCACTACCCCCCCCCCCACAGAACCCCCACCCCGCACTCGCCCACATACACAACCACCCCCACCCCCAGAACCACCACTAACCCCCCCCCACACAGAACCACCAACCCGCACACCCCCCCCAGAACCACCACTAACCCCCCCACACACACAACCACCCCCCCCCCGAACCACCACTAACCCCCCCCCACACAGAACCACCAACCCGCACACCCCCCCCCCCCCCCCCCCCCCACAGAACCACCCCCGCCCCCCACCACCCAGAGAACCACCCCCTTCGGACACAGAACCACCCCGCACCCCCCACCCCCTTCGGACACAGAACCACGCCCCTGCCCCCCCCCCCCCCCCCCCGCCGAACCACCACCCCGCCCCCCCCCACCCAGAGAACCCCGCAACCCCCCCGGACACAGAACCGCCACCCCGCCCCCCCCCCACCCCCTTCGGACACAGAACCACCCCGCCCCCCCACCCCCTTCGGACACAGAACCACGCCCCTCCCCCCCCGCCGAACCACCACCCCGCCCCCCCCCCCCACCCAGAGAACCCCGCAACCCCCCCCGGACACAGAACCGCCACCCCGCCCCCCCCCCCCCACCCCCTTCGGATACAGAACCGCCACCCCGCCCCCCCCCCCACCCCCTTCGGATACAGAACCGCCACCCCGCCCCCCCCCCACCCCCTTCGGACACAGAACCACCCCGCACCCCCCACCCCCTTCGGACACAGAACCACCCCGCCCCCCCCCCCCACCCCCTTCGGACACAGAACGGCCACCCCGCCCCCCCCCCGCCGAACCACCACCCCGCCCCCCCCCCCCCGCCGAACCACCACCCCGCCCCCCCCCCCCGCCGAACCACCACCCCGCCCCCCCCCCACCCAGAGAACCCCGCAACCCCCCGGACACAGAACCGCCACCCCGCCCCCCCCCCCCACCCACTTCGGACACAGAACGGCCACCCCGCCCCCCCCCCCCACCCACTTCGGACACAGAACGGCCACCCCGCCCCCCCCCCCCACCCACCCACTTCGGACACAGAACCGCCACCCCGCCCCCCCCCCCACCCACTTCGGACACAGAACGGCCACCCCGCCCCCCCCCCCCACCCACTTCGGACACAGAACGGCCACCCCGCCCCCCCACCCCCACCCCCTTCGGACACAGAACCGCCACCCCGCCCCCCCCACCCCCTTCGGACACAGAACCACCCCGCCCCCCCCCCTTCGGACACAGAACCACCCCGCCCCCCCCCCCCCTTCGGACACAGAACCACCCCGCCCCCCCCCACCCGGGGACACAGAACCACCCCGCCCCCCCACCCCCTTCGGACACAGAACCACCCCGCCCCCCCCCCCCTTCGGACACAGAACCACCCCGCCCCCCCCCCACCCGGGGACACAGAACCACCCCGCCCCCCCACCCCCTTCGGACACAGAAACACCCCGCCCCCCCCCACCCCCTTCGGACACAGAACCGCCACCCCGCCCCCCCCCACCCCCTTCGGACACAGAACGGCCACCCCGCCCCCCCACCCCACCCCCTTCGGACACAGAACGGCCACCCCGCCCCCCCACCCCCACCCCCTTCGGACACAGAACGGCCACCCCGCCCCCCCACCCCCACCCCCTTCGGACACAGAACGGCCACCCCGCCCCCCCCCCCCCCCCTCCGGGCCACAGAAACCACTCCTAAATATCACTTCCCCTTTCGCTCGGCAACAAACGTCAAATTGAATCGACTTTAATAAATACAACATCTACCGTTTAATGGCCAGAGCCTCTCATTGTCCAGCCCTACCCCTCCCCTCCCTTCCCCTTCTCGGAATTACAGCAGAATGTATGTCCCTTTTTCACAGATTTGGCAAGGTACGGATTAAAGTACAAAAAAACAAAAATCACACTAAACGGTTTCGGAGGGAGGGAAGAAAGAAAACTGCCGTGTGTTTAAAAACCGGGTGGGTTTTGCTGTAGGAAACCTCCAAGGGGCAGCTGATCGCCGTGAAGTTGGCTCCTAGTTTTAACACTATCAAAGCAGCGCGGTAACCAAAGACTAACCCAATGCCCCAATGTGGATAAGAACAAAGAAAATCTGAAACAGGGTCATCAAGGTGCAAAATGAAACGTGGCGACAAGTTTGGGTCTGAAAGATCAGGAGGAGTAAAAGTCCCCCCACTCCCCCCCCCACCTCCCCAGGGGGGGGGGGGGGGGGAGAAGGGGGGGGGGAGGGGGGAGGAGGGAGGAGGGGGGGTGGGTTTTCTACCTGTGTGAGTCCTCATGTGTGCTTTCAGGTGGGAAGATTTGCCGTAGACTTTGTCGCAGCCGGCGTGGTAGCACTGGTGCTTCTTCGCCGCGCACTGGTGGTCCGCCCGCCTGCTTTTCCGCTTCTCCGGCGTGGCGTCGGCCGTGCCCAGGGTCGGGGTGCCGGGACCCTCGGACAGGGTGGCGTAGCCGCTCTCCAGGCTCGAGTTGCTGCTCTCCGAGTTGGAGGACATGGGCCGGCATTTCTGCAGGTCGGTCAGAATGCTCGCCACCAGCAGCAGGTTGCCCCCTCCTCCTCCTCCTCCTCCTCCTCTGCCTCCACCGCCTCCTCCTGCTACTCCTACTCCTCCGCCGCCGCCTCCTCCTCCTCCTCCTCCTCCTCCTCCGTCTTTCAGCGTGTCGCTCACCTCTTTGTCCTCGCTGGAAGTGACCTCGGAACTTTCCTCCTCTTCTTCCTCCTCCTCCTCCTCCTCCTTCACCGGCGAGCGGTGCACCACCGCCCCGCTGGAGATGGACATCAGACACTCGGCGGCGAAGTAGTCGCGACAGGCGAACGCAGACATGGCCGGGGATGCAGTCTCTCCTCTCGTGGGGTGGCTGGGTGTATAGTTGGGATCTTCCTTTTTCCTTCCCCCCCCACCACCACCACCTTTTTTTTTTAAAAAAAAAGGGATCTGGCCGGCGGCACTGGGTTAGGAAAATTTGTAGCCTCCCGGTCGGTGGGGCAGGAGCCGGTGAACTGAGCCCCGATGCTTTGTCTGGGAAGAGGAGGGAGGGAGGTGGGGGGGGAAGACGTGCTCCACGCCTCCTCCGAATGGGCTGTGACGCTGCCGGGCGGATCCCAGGCTCAGAGCCACTGGGGTGACGCGCGTTTATTGACGGTGGAAACCCCTGTCTCCGGAGAGAGAGAGAGAAACACGACGCAAGAGAGAAATGTATCTCTCTTTCTCTTTTTTTTCCCCCTCCCCAAGGAAAGTTTGGCAGCTTCCCAAGTCTCAGAATCCTGCCGCCCCTCCCAAGAAGTGCGTAAGACTGAAGCCGCCTGGTTGTGTCGTCTAATTTCCCTTCCCAAACCAGTCTTTCGTATAAAATTTGCAGATGACCGACCCCCTTCAATCTGGGCAGGGGTGGTTGCAACCACAGGAGTCTTGACTTTAGAGAGAGTGGGCGGAACCCTTAAGATCATGAGATTCGCCAGAGAGAAGTACAGAATGGAAATTTTTTTTATTGGGCGGTGGGGGCGGTGGGGTGGGGGGGGAGGAGGACCTACTTGCTAATCAATTTCGAAGCATCGCATCGACATTGCAACGCGGAAACTGTGCGTTTAGCCCAGCCCAGTCAATGTTCAGATGAGGAACGTCCCTAATGCTAAATGCCCCCGGTCTGCCTGGGGGAGAGGGGGGTGGGGTTGCAAACTGAAAGACATCTGCAAGGGACAGTTAGACTAAACATGTTATTATTTGGATTATACAGCATAGAGACAGGCCATTCGGCCCAAAGGATCGTATCTAGAGTGCTCTCCCCTCCTCCTTTAACCCAATTAGCATACCCTTCCTTACCCGCCCCCTCTTTATCTCGCTTGCACATTAATTGTATTCGGCTCAATTACTTTGTGTCCCCCATTCTCATCACTCTCTGAATCAAGAAGTTTCTCCTGTATTTCTTAGTGACAATCTCATGTTTATGGCCCCCTGGTTTTAGGCGCATTCCAATGGATGCTAAAGTAAATCCCTGTATGACCTCTCTCAAGTTCTATTTATAAAATAGCAGGGGATATCTTAATATACAGACCAACATTTACCATGCAACCAACATCAACCAAGGCAAATTGGTGTCAAGGTGACATTAGTTAAACCACATTTAGCATATTTGTGTACAGTCCTGGTCTCCATATTGTCCAATGGAAAGAGAGGCACTGGGGAGGTTATACCTCACAGATTGCCTTGACACATGGAAACATCTCTGCATCTGTCATGTCAAACTGTTTCATAATCCTGAGGATCTCTGTCAAGTCACCTCAATCTTCTCTTCCTCAAAGAATTTGAGTCCTGGCCAGTTGAGTTTTATCTGTGAGGTATAACTTTCCCCAGTGCCTCTCTTTCCATTGGACAATATGGAGACCAGGACTGTACACAAATACGCTAAACGTGGTTTAACTAATGTCGCCTTGTGTTTTGTCAGATAAATTTTCCTCAATCTTTTAGCAGTAGACCAGTTGGAAAAGAGTGCTTGGACCCAAAAGCCTTGGTTCAATGGTAATACTCTAGCCCCTGTGTCAGAAGGTCATGGGTTCAACTCACTCCTGCATTTGAGGACAGTATCCAGGCAGTGCTGGCAGTGTGCTGCACTGTTCAAAGTGCTCTTTTTTTCAAATGGATGCTTAAGTAAAGTCCTGTATGTCCTCTCTCAAGTTCTATTTATAAAATAGCAGGGGATATCTTAATATACGGACCAACATTTACCGTTCAACCAAGGCAAATTATCTGACCATTGACCTCACTGCTGTTTGTGAGACTGTGTTATGTCTACATTATAGTAGTCACTCAGTTCAAAAGCATTTAATTGGCTGAAATAATTTGGGACACCCCAAGGATGCAAACGGCACTATATAAATGCAAGTTCTTCATATTACAACAACAACTTGCATTTATAAAGTATCTTCAACATAAAACAGATCGAGTTTTCCACTGAGCCAAAGAAGGAGACATTAGGATTGATGACCTTTGTTTAGAGAGGTAGGTATTAAGCAGCATCTTAAAAGAGAAGAGAAAGGTCAAACAGTTTGGGAAGGGAATTCTAGAGCTTGGGGACAAGATGGCTGAAAGCTCAGCTGCTATGGTGGGACAAAGATTGTGTTGGATCAAAAGAGGACAGAGTTAGAGGAACACAGAGTTCTCCAATGGTGAAAGTGAGGGGCGAGGCCATGGAGGGATTTAGACATGCGGGGCAGAATGTTACTGCTTTTGCTGTTAAACTAGGGACGGGACCATTTCTGGGTCCTGATGCTGATGATTTATGAGATCAACCCACCTGCACAATCTTACCAGAGATGGCAAATTAAGAGGCTGCCTCCAGAAGCGCCATCCAATTATGGATGGCACATGGGCAGTGCCACTGTGTGGGCCACTGAGGGTGCCTGTGGTGTCCCTTAAAGAGTTCAAAAGGAGCTTAACATATACTATGGCCACAGTGTTCAGGCCATCATTGTGGAAGGGGAGCCCTTTCAGAAGGTGCCCAGCTGCTGGAGCTGTGGCCTTCACAGCCCAGTGGGTCCATGCTGGGCCACTTTGCAGGATGCACCTCTGCTCCCTTAACCCCAAGCCTGCCACTGGTAGGCTATCATCAATCCATCCATGGCCTCCAGCCACATCGGTGTACACGTCCCAGGCAATGTGTGAAGAATGTGCTCAATTGGCATTTTAACTGGCTGCTCACCTCTGACAGGTAACCGTCAACCCTTGGAAGGCACTTCCCTGAAAATAGGCCAGAGGTGGGAATATGCCAACAAACTGGCATAGTGGTCGCGAGTGAGAAATTGCCAACTTTGGTGCCTTCCACTGTGAGGTTCCTATTTTTGACTCAGTTCTTATTACAAGGCCGTAATGGTATCTTATTGGGACTACCTCACATCTTGCATTCTGGAGAAAAAAGAAATGAAGAGGGTTGGCTCATCAGGAGCCAGAAGAGGCCTAGGCATCCGACGCACCTGTATCTCCATTTAATGATAATGCCATGGTTGTATATAGACTAACCCACTTATTAGCAAGTGGATTAAAATACGATGATGTCGGATGTATGAAATAAGCGATTACTTACCAAGTGAGATTTCCCTTGGAGTTCATGCAAGTAAGACAGAACAAATAAAGAGGTGTAAACTTGAACAGTGAGTAACCTTTTGGAACTGCCAAGTTATTTCTGATAAGCTCTGGAAGCATTTCAGGGGAGTTTATGTGGCATGCAGAAGTACAGTGCATTCTTGGAAGGTGTGGCTGCCTCTTATCCTTGTTTGACCTGGTAAAGTAATTAAATATCTCGTGGAACTAGTTGACTTCCAGAGTTTGTGGTAAAGGCACTTAACTGCCATGGTTCTCAAAGCTGCTCGAAAACAATCAATATTTCCTGAGGGCTGAGTTATGAGGAAAGATTTGGAAAAAATTGGACTCTTCATCCTTGGCAAAATGCCAATAAGAGGGGACTTTGTCAGGGTAAATAAATCGAATAGTAAAGGTTAAATTGAAGCACAAATTTAAAACATAGGAAAGCTTTAGAGCATAGGGACATAGTTGCAAACTAGTAAAAGGCAATTTGAGGACTGATGTCAGGAGTACAAGGAGTTATTATTATCAGAATGCTCTCCAATTAGCGTGGCAGACATGTAAACTCAGCAATCATTCAGGAGAGAGCTAGATGCCAAGCCTGCGCAACACCTGCACCCCCTCCCCCTTCCCTGTTCCATATTCAAAATTAAGATCAATAGATTTTTAGACCCTAAGGGAATCAAGGAATATGAGAATAGGGCAGGAAAGCGAAGTTGATGTAGAAGTTCAACCATTAACTTATTGAAATCAGGCTCAATGGGCTGAATGGCCAACTTCTACTTCTATTTCTTAGGTTCTTATGTGCTTAATAGGCAGAATGCCTAAATATAGTTAGATGCATCAATAGCATGGCTCAGTTACACCACCACAGAGGCTATACCTGACAGGGTCTTGTGCCAGGTAACAGGGACAGAAACAGAAGTGCAGTTGTAGTTTTGGGATATCAACAGCAGCAAGACAAGCTAGTGACCTCAGAACCTTTGGGTTACAGTTTCCCACAGCAGCAAATTTCAACTGAAATGGGCAAAAGCATGGAGTTCAAAGTAGAGAAATTATGCACTTTGGGAGGACTAATTTGGAAAAACAGTACACCATAAATGGCCTGATTTTGAAAAGTGTGATTGAACAAAGAGACATGGATGTTGTTATATTCAAGAGAGCCAGTTGGTGAAGGGTAGTGCTGGAGCCAATCTTTACTCAATTCAACATTTATTTACAGAGTGAAAAATTTACAAGCATATAGCTCCTAACTTAACTGCCCCCAGTTTCAGTGACTGTCTCGTTATATCTGCTCAAGTGAAACCCCGATTAATACCCTCCACCTGCATATAATTAAACACAATTGATATACAATTAACAGGTGTCCATATGCACAAGTATGAAAAAGATGGCAGGGCGAGTTGATATGGTAATTAAAAGACCATAAGGGTTGCTTGAGTTTATAAATAGAGGAATAGAATATAAAAGCCAATCATGATCATGCTATATCTTTACAAAACATTGGTTAGGCCTCAGCTGGAGTATTGTGAGTAATTCTGGGCACCAGAATCCAGGGAAGATAACAGAATTACAAAGAGCCTACAGCATAGAAGCGGGCCATTGGGCCCAACCTGTCTATGGATGGATGTTAACAGGATGAGGAACTTCATTTATGAAGAGAGATTGAAAAAATTCAGATCATTCTCCTTGGAACAGGGATAGTGACCTAACAGAGGTTTTCAAGATAATGAGAAGTTTTGATAAAGTAAATAAAATAAAAAAATTCTGTCTGGCAAGTGGAGTAACAATTAGAGGTCATAGGTTGAAAATCATTGGAAAAGGGTCTAGAGGGGAAACTAGGAAAACAATTTTCACTCAGAATGCTGCCAAGATCTAAGATTGGTAAGGGGATCAAAGGTTACGGGGAGAAGGCGGGAGAATGGGGTTGAGAAACTTAGCAGCCATGATTGAATGGCAGAGCAGACTCGATGGGCCAAATGGCCTAATTTCTGCTTCTATGTCTTATAGATCTGAAATGCTGTACTTGAAAAGTTGGCACAAGCTGGTTTCAGAAATAATTTTAAAAAGGAGTTGAATTGGTACTTGAGGATGAGGAACATGTAGAATTATTGATAAAAACCATAGGCATGGGAATAAGCAAACTGCTTTTTAAAGGAGCCAGCAAAGACATGATAGGGTGAATGGGCTCCTTCTATGCTGTAAGTTTCTATAATTCTATGAAGTGTGATCCTAAGCTTACGGTTGCCTGCCATTTTAATTCTTCACCTAGCTCCCACTCAGACCTCTCTGTCCTCTACCTGCTACACTGTTTTAATGAAGCTCAACGGAAGGTCAAGGAACAGTACGTCATCTTTCGAAAAGGCATCTTACCACTTTCTGGAGTACAACAAATTCATATAATTATCTCTGTTCCCATTTTTTGGACAGCAGCTGTTGGTAGTGATTTTGCTATTGTCATTTACGCCTCCTCCAGATGGATATTTTGTTTCTTTACTTGCCACATTACATCCCCTTTTGACCTGAGCCATCATCCCTAGCGTTATTTAATCTCTACTGCCTTCCACCTTATTACAGCCCTTTCCTTTCATTCTTTGCTTTGTCAGCCTCCTCCTCCTCCTGCCTCTCTATTTACTTAAAATTCATTACATTTCAAACTTTTTCCGGTTCTGATGAAAGGTCAGCAACCTGAAATGTTAACTTTGCTTTTCTCTCCTTAGATGTTGCCTGACCTGCTGTGCATTTCTGGCATTTTCTATTTCAATTAGAGTATTTGGTCTGCACCAGCTGGAAGCTGCAGGTGATGTCTGCTCCTTTTGAAGAAATCAGAAATTCTGGGCCATGCAAAGAGTGCACATAGGACTGACTAAAGAGCAGGAGTAGGGCATTTAGCCCTTTGAGCCTGCTCTGCCATTCAATAAGATCATGATTGATCTGGTTGTGGTCTTAACTCCACTTTGCATCTTCCCCACATTATCCTTGATTCCCTTGTCTATCAAAACTCTGTCTAACTCTGCCTTGAATAATTCAATGACCCAACCTCCACTGCTTTCTGGGGAAGAGAATTCCAAATACTAACAACTCTTTGAGAGAGAAAAAAAAATCCTCACCTCCTTAAAAGGTGGACCTCTTATTCTTATACTGTGTCCCCTTGTTCTCATCTCTCCTACAAGTGGAAACATCCTCCCAGTATCTACCCTGTCAAATCCCCTCAGGATCTTAAATATTTGAATAAGATCACCTCTCATTCTTCTAAACTCCAATGCATAAAGGCCCAACTTGTTCAACCTTTCTTCATTAGATGAGCCCCTCACCCCAGGAATGAGTCAAGTGAATCTTCCCTGAACTGCTCCTAATGCAATTATACCTTTTTTCAAGTAAGGAGACCAAAATTGTACGCAGCATTCCAGATGTACCTGGGGCTCACATTGTACTCAAAGTGGGATCAATGCGTGGTGGGGGGAGGGGGTTAAATGGGTTCCCAGGGCAAGTCACAAACACATGCCGTGGCCTGATGTGATTTTAGCTCCTGAGCTTCATTTCCGTATTTAGGATTATACTTCTGTACAAACCTGCAGGAATCAATACTTGGCTGATGGGTGTGAGCAGAAACTTGAACGCCAGGTAAATCTTGAGGAGGGGAATCCCAAACTGGGGAGGGGGAGAGGCCCAATGTTTTCCTGTGCAGCCCAGAGGAACAATCATGCTGCTCCTGGCCCACAAAGGAACAGAAAAATAACCAGTGAACATTTTTGGGCCTCGTCTGCTCCTTGATTTGGAACCTGGTAGGTTTGGGTTGAGGGGGTTGCCATCATTGCTCCTCTGCTCGGGCATTAGGTTACAATGGTGCACCAGGTCCCAGCGTTGTTATCAGAGCCGGACCTGCATATATAAGAGGACCTGCTATGTTTCCAACATGTCTTTGCCATCTGCAATTTAAAATCAAAATCTGTCAGACACAGATAAGAATAAAGGAAAATCAGTGGTTTAATATTGAGTTGCTTTTGCTTCTCATCAAGTCAGCCAGTCTCCAAAAATAATTTGTTACTTGCATACGCAAGCACCTGAAGATAAAATAAAGCCTAGTGCTTCCACTGGTTAGTTCTGCAGTATGGTTTGGCTACAGACATGTTCCATTTAGATTATAGAGCTGAACCACAGCAGTAAATCTTTCTGGCAGTAAAATGTTGCACACACATTCGCTCAGAAGTCATGACTTTTTGATTCTCAATGCAGACCAAAATGCCAGAAGAAAACAAAACCACATTATGGGCCTGGGTGGACAGAGAGCTCAGTCAGCATTCAAAGCATTTAATAAGATCACCTCTCATTCTTCTAAACTCCAATAGGTATAGTCCTAACCTGTTCAACCTTTCTTCATAAGATAAGCCCCTCATCCCAGGAATCAGTTGAGTGAACCTTCTCTGAACAGCTTCTAATGCAATTATATCTTTTTTTCAAATAAGGAGACCAAAACTGCACGCAGTATTCCAGACGTACATGGGGCTCACATTGTACTCAGGGTGGGGTCAATGCACAGAGATAAAAACAAAAAAACTGTGGATGCTGGAAATCCAAAACAAAAACAGAATTACCTGGAAAAACTCAGCAGGTCTGGCAGCATCGGCGGAGAAGAAAAGAGTTGACGTTTTGAGGACTCGAAACGTCAACTCTTTTCTTCTCCGCCGATGCTGCCAGACCTGCTGAGTTTTTCCAGGTAATTCTGTTTTTGTTTTTGTTTTTGTTTTGGGGTCAATGCACGTTGGGGGCAGTGGGGGTGGAAATGGGTTGCTCGGGCAAGTGACAAACACATGCCATGGCCGGATGCGATTTTAGCTCCTGAACCTCATTTCCAAATTTAGGATTATACTTCTGTAAACCTGCAGGTCAATGGGTGCGAGCGGGAACTTGAGCATCAGGTAAATCTTGAGGAGGGGGCATCCCAACGCTACCTGTGCTAATCAGTTACTTTGTGCACAGCAGCAAAGAACGAAACCATCTGGCATTATAATGCCTCTTTCGTCACCCACACTGCTTTGTACACATTACAGCATTGCATTTGAAAGCAGGACTGCCTCTAGTGGCTGCATCATAATGTGAGTGGAACATAGGGGTAACCATGTGCTGAAAAAAAAGGGATGTTCCCATATATTATTTTTGGTATGGCTTCAATACCCCTTTTCCCTTACTACAAACACTAGAATTGCTCTTTACCTCTTCCCAACCCTTTATACCTGGTGACACCTCAGGGTAATGGGGTGTTAGCAATCAAACTTGAACCTAACAGGTGTACAGTGACAAAATATGTTTGATGTTCCACTTTACAGTGCAATCAAGCTTAGAACATGGATTCGCCATACAATTCCACAGGCTACTGAATATCTCGGTCACAGTGGTATAAAATACTGGGCGGAATCGTCCCGGATTTGCACTAAATGTGGTAGCGGGCAGGAAAAAGAACGTTTTACCTACCGACCAGAATGGCGGCTTTTTGCTGTGTATCAGCTTGTCCTGCACGAAGACAGAGGAAGAGAATATAAGCAGAATGCCTGCCTGGCATGTGCGGGTGGCGAGTGGTCCCATGGATGGGTTGAGGACAGGGAAGGTGTGTGTGAGAGAGTGAATGGTGATGTCCCTTGAATTGGCAGTGTATGAGATCCCTGTGGATGTGTGATTGGTTTGTCATTGTGTGAGTTGAGTGGTGATGAGTGACTTACCCTGGTGGAACCGAGGAGATCATTTATCCTCTTTTGGCACTGGGTGGCTGTCCTCTTTTGCAGGTCTGCCTCATTAATCATGCATTCCCAGAAAACACGGCGTCTCATTGGTGGGCGACCTCCGATTCACCCGCAATGTCATCACCTCACCGCTTCCTCACGCTGGGCGCCACATTTAAAGTGTAGCCACACGCACACCTCTCAATGCTTCCAGCCCAGGACTGCTGCTTGGAAGACATGGCCCTAAAAGACAAGGAGACTGCAGGTCCCCCGATTCAGTGACGCGTCCCTGGAACATCCTCTGGACGCCATGGAGGCCCGTTGCTCTGGCCAGATGATGGGCAGCAACATCACCAATCTGGCTTGGGAGGCGGTGGCAGTGGTGGTCAGTGCCAACACCCTACAAAAGAGGACAGCCACCTCAGTGCCAAAAGAGGATAAATGATCTCCTCCGTTCCACCAGGGTAAGTCACTCATCACCACTCAACTCACACATCCACAGGGATCTCATACACTGCCAATTCAAGGGACATCACCATTCACTCTCTCACACACACCTTCCCTGTCCTCAACCCATCCATGGGACCACTCGCCGCCCGCACATGCCAGGCAGGCATTCTGCTTATATTCTCTTCCTCTGTCTTCGTGCAGGACAAGCTGATACACAGCAAAAGGGAGAGGCCGCAGACTGGTGGAAGAATGCCTGAAATCAAGGTCCTCACGGACTTTGAAAATAGAGTCATCCAGCTGGTTGCTGAGGATCTGGACTGTTTCTGTGCCGATGGTGAGGTCAGCGCTGCTCTACCAAGTGAGGAATCCAGCAGTGCAACATATATCAGACAACCATGCTGTGAGTGATGTGTCCTGTTTCACAGGCCATTGCTATGCACTAATTACCTCTCTTGCTTTCGCAGGCACATCAGCCAAACAGCCGACAGAGTCCACGACCCAGGTCCTCAACTCAAGTCCCGAAGACACCTCAGAAGAGGAATCTGCTGAAACCCTCATTGAAGACTCATCACAGCGCTCACCCCACCCTCCACCAGCGCAGAGACACACACCTTGGTGGGACCTAGCCTTAGAGTAGCCTCAGGGTTGCAATCGGGGAAGCACATCACACAGTCTGTCCCACAGCAGGTGGCGCGAGGTCTTCCCAGGTTTCTGGCACTCGGAGGATTGCCGGAGGCCAGGACCTTGCTGAGTCCGAGTCAGGTGATGAGCCTCTGGACTCAGTCATACCTCAGATACTGGAGCTGCAAAGGCAAGCTCAGAAACATCAGGAAGGGATGTCCGCTGCACTCCTCAGATTGCAAGGCATGGTGGAGGAGTCCGTCTGCCTTCAGTCTGAGGTGATAGTGCCGGCATGCCAATGTACCAAGGTCAACACTGGTAGGATGGTGGCCGCCATGGAGACCTTGGTCCAGGACATCGTTTATGCACTTCTGCGTGGGCTGAACTCCATCGCTGATGCAATAGTTGGCTTCCAACAGTGTGGAGTAGCTTGATCTCACTCCAGCTTCCCCTTCTCCTTAAGGAGTCAGCAAGGTCAGGGACCCATAGGGAGGAGGATCAGCAGGGGCCATCCAATTCCCTCTTCCTGTGACCCCAGCAACTCCAGCTTCACAGGCCGAGGAGGGTGCCACTACCACACAACAGGACCCTGAAAGCATGCTAGGGCCCTCCTGGCCTCAGCCCTCCAGACGACGCCCGTCATGTCATCACAGACAGGGCGTAGCAGTCAGCAGACCGCCTCCAACTCCGCTGTGAATGTTGGGGGAGCACCAAGACGTAGCGGCAGGGGTAGGAAGGTTAAGAAGATGTAGTTGCACAGCCTGGGCACGGGTGTTAATCACTTGTACATACTGTTCACTTTGTTAATAAACTTCCAGGGACGTCTTCTTGCCAATGGCTCCTTGTTCTGATGAGCAGTGTCCGTGTCACTCAGATGTGAAACCTCAGTCTCTGCACAAGACAAAGGCAGGTGTCTTAGTTCTGGGCCTCTTCCCTGTATATTGTGCAACCTTCCCAGCACACTGAGAGTGTGCCTTCATAGTCACTAGACAACCCAGTCATACCTGCACCTCGATGGGGCTTATCATTGCTGCCAGAATGCCCTGGCCAGGTGGCACAGAGTTCCATCATTTTCTCTGTGCGCCCTCAGCACCTTTGAGGTGTGACTAACCGCCCCCCCTCCCACCCCCCCCATCTCATCAGCATCTGTGTTTGGTGACAGTGTGGTCTTGAAGGGTTCAGCTCACAAGAAATGCCATAGGATCAGGAGAAGTTAAAGTTTCCCTGCTGCATCTCCAGGATATGACCCTGTTCACAGAGTGCAAGTGAAGAGCCATCAGCCAGACAGAAGCCAGACATTCACATAAACTATGTAAGGATCTATGGAATGTCCACACTGCATTTCATCATCATCCTCCTGGAATGTAGGGACTATGGGCATCTGCTGTGTCTCCATGACTGGAGCCTTATCACTGCAGTTATGTGCGCTGACATCAGCCAGACAGGAGTCAAACATTCACAGATGCAATGTTGAAGATCCATGGTGTCTCCTTACTGCATGTGGTCATCATCCTCCACAAATCTAGCAGCTATGAGGGCCTCCTGAGTGTGCCTGCCCTGTCTGGCCAGTGCAATGGCCTCATTGCCATCATCCTTGCCATCGAGGACCTCCTCACCCTCATCCCTAGCGACATCTTCCTCATTGGAGGAGATGTCCAGTGCCTCCGTCTCCTCCTCAGCCAGCTCCTCTCCACGTTGCAATACCAGAGCACCAGGGTATGAAGGGCACAGCAGGCGACGAAGATGCATGAGACCCTCTGTGGACTGTATTGCAGGGCTCCACCAGACCGGTCCAGGCACCAGAACCTCATTTTCAACATCCCAATGGTCTGCTCCACCAAGGTGCAAGTTGCAGCATGAGCCTCGTTGTACCTTTTCTCTGCTGCACTCTACAGCTGCCGCACAGGTGTCATTAGCCACGTCCTCTGTGAGTAGCCATTGTCCCCCAGGGAGCCTAACCCAGCAGCCTCTGTGGTCCCTGCAAGATGTCAGGGATCTGAGACCTACTGAGAATGTAGGAGTTGTGGACGCTCCCTGGGACCCATGTGCTGGCCTGCAAGATGTGTTTGTGGTGGTCGCACACCAGCTGAACATTCAGCGAGTGGAAGTCCTTGCAGTTGACACTTGTTGCCATGGTGATCGGAGCACCGCATGAGTGCAGTCGATGGCACCCGGCACCTGTGGGGAAACCCAAGATCTGGGCAAGTCCCTGTGCTTTTGCTTCCAGGTTTTCATGATCCCGTGCAAAATGCACAAAGTTCTGAAGATGGTGTTCGTGACCTCATGGATCTATTTGTGGGTGGAGGCTTGTGAGATCCCACTGAGGTCACCTGCGGAGCCCTGAAATGAGCCACTAGCGTAGAAATTGAGCGCCGCTGTCACTTTCATGGCCACTGGCAGTGGATGCCCTCCAAGTCCCAGTGGCTCCAAATCCTGCAGCAGGTGACAGATGTGACCGATCAGTTCCCTGGTCATGCACAGTCTTCGGCGACACTGGTTCTCAGTCATCTGCAGGAATGACAAGCGCCATCTATAGACCCTGGGTCTAGTTGGGTGCTGACCAGCGATGGCTCACTGTGGCTCCTCAGCAGTGTGCGCAGGAGCCCCAGCCGCCCCTTCTTCCAGAGGATGCTGCTCCTCCCTCTACCTAGCTATGCACTTCCGTCACTCTCTTCTCCTGCGGCCTCACTCTCTGTAAGCCATGAGGCATAAAGTTAGTTCACCAGGCTCTATGCTCCTAATGTACTCCTCCTGCAGGATGAAAGAGAGAGATGCGTGGGTTAGCTTGGATGTTCTAAAAACCTCTCTTGGGTAAGTCTGAAGGCCCCTTAACGCAGCCCAGAGAGTGCTGGCCAGAGATTAGTGCGCTGTGTGGCTGCCTGAAACCCCACCCACCTCCGCCCCACTCCACCCGACTGATTGGCGGCAGCTTTGCCCATTGGACTACATGCTGCGCCCTCAGCTCAGGCACAGGCATTCTCCTAACCCGCACTGCAAGGCTGCACTGTTAGCTTGAACCATGGGGGGACACTGGTCCAAACCTTAATAAAGACATTGCAAGGGGCTGTGAGCGCCTCCAGCAGTGACTGCACCATGGCCGTCTTCTGCAAGAGGATTGTACAACGTGCCCAGTTATCCAATTGTTCTGCAGTTCTCTAAAACACTCATTAGTTTGCAGTTTGTGCCCGAGAGGTGAAAAGCTCTGGAGCACTTTCAGGCGTCTGCATTGCTTGAGTGGCAGATAAGCTAATGGCCTGACTCCAAGCATGTCAATTTGGCTACGCCTGAACTGTCTTAGCTGTGGAGGAATGCTCACTTTCTACAAGCTTTCCCTAATGCACGGCTCCCCCATATGCTCGTGTATTAATACGAACCACAGTGCAACCCTTGACCCCCACCGCACCCCCCCCCCCCACCCCCCCACCCTCCCAAACTCACCTCATCCGCAGTGCAGCCTTTGTCGTGGCACCACACTGTCAGCCAGCTGGGAAAATGCGACTTACTTGTGCCCTCGCCTGAACGCGCAGTGCCTCAAGCTCCAACAGGCGACCCTTGTGAGCGCTGTGCAACGTTACTGTGCTCTCACCTCTGAGTTCCCCTTGAAGTGCAGCTCACCAGGTGCACACCTTATAAATGCTGTTGTGAAACACGTCAGCATGAAATCACACCAATGTGCCCGGATGATCCAGATGCGGGCTGTTGATTCCAACAAGCTGGGCTTATAGTGACACGCAGGTGTATTAAAATGAAGTTCCTGACGTGTCCTGCACGCAGCAGGGAACGTGGCCCGCCATTGACAATTGCAAACTGGTTTCGCGATGCCGTGAAACCTATTTTTGGCCTTCTCGCCATATTGTCCACTCACGCCCACCAGGACTTCCGATACCAACGGGTATGGAAAATTCCGCCCACTCTATTCTTATACACATATGTAGGCGTGTAGGATTTTGATTTGTTTATTATCATATGATTAAGGTTTTTGTTTTGTTTTCACTTATAAATGGCTTGTGGACATGTGCTGTAGCTGGAAATAATGGGATGGTTATGTTGCTTTTCACAGAGTTCTTCAGGGTATGGCTGGCTTTTAGCTAGAGAAAGCTTTGTCTGCAAGGAGAGGTCTTTTGTTAGCAAGGAACACAAAATAAAGGATCAGTAGTCTCCCAGATAAGAGAGTAGATTATATCACAAATAAAAAAAACACTATGGTCAAGAGATCAGCTAAGAATATGAAAAACAACTCTTTTAAGGGATGACTGTTCATGACTTGAGCCCTCTTAAGATACTTATCATAAAGTTTCTTTCATAGAGAGAGAAACAAACTCTATCCGGAGCAAAGGCAGGTAATATCATTTATTACTCTGCATGACAATTCCTTTGGACGTTGAATGTGCCAAGACCCAGTTAACCTTAATAACTTGCAACCAAATGGTGTCAAGTTTAAAAACATTACATTGGCAAGGTGATGGAGTGAGTAGAGATCACACATTACCTGTGGGTGGTGGGACAAATGGCTGGTGAGTCACCCTGAAACTCTATTGATTCTTTCGAGAGACATCATTTAAAAAGCTTTTTTTTATTGTACCTTCTATCATCCCACCTAATCTTGATACTTCCTGATTGTTATTCAATGCTCCCACTCTAAGTTAAATATTCTTTGTTTATTTCAAATCAACATTTTCATTAAGATTCTCCAGGCACCAGAACAAGCGGAGTAGATATCAGTTCTATTTTATTGGTTTCCTCAACCTTCCAATATAATATGATTTTACTTAACAAATTCATTCTTGAACCCAAAAAAAAGTTTAAAAGTTAGGTCACATTAATGCCACTAACTATAAACTCACCTTTAGTCCCAGTGATTGATGGTTTAACATTCTACAGCCACTACAGTTATAGCAACAGCATCAATATAAAGACTACTAAATTGGGCTCTGTAGTGCTGCTGGTGCTGGCACTACGGAAGCCTCAAAGTGACAACATTGTATGTGCAGAGCTCCCGGGCACTGCTGGCATAATGCCTGTGGCACCGCAGTGCTGGGAAGGGCGCTAGTGCAGACGTGCTGTGCATGAGCAGAAGATTTTGATGTGGGAAAATCGTGACATCCATCAGCTATCCCAGATGGTTCATCCCACATTCTGGATACTTGGCTCAAGTCCAGTGAATGCCTGTGCTAATCACTCACGGCTGAATATGCGTTCAGTTCATGAGGGACCCCTCCACCCCCACTAGCGCTATTTAAAGGGCCCACCATCCAACTTCCAGGTGAGGCTCTTTTGATTAATTTCTGCCATCGCAAAGTTTGTGGAAGTCGTGTAGTGTTTTTGGAGGTGCCAAGGGACGAGGACGAGGAGGACTCTACGCAGAAGGCCCTATCTACCTGGGGTTTTCAGGAGCTCTTCTCTTACCTCCACCTCAGCAATGTTGAGGCACCTGAGATTTACAAGGTCAAAGATGGTGCTACTTTCTTTCTCAAGACCTGCAGCCTTACAGGTCTCGCTTACGTCCCAGTCATGTGATCTGACATCATTATGACATCAGCATCATGTATGTTTCTGATGTTAACCCTTGACTCTACACCTCCCCCCAAGCCTTTATCCCTAGCATATTAACATCCTCTTACATCTGTCCCCAAAGTTTCAGAGTTCACATGCTAAGTCTCTGAGATGCCTTGACCAATCTCCCTGATCTCATTCTGATCTCCTTTTGTTGTTGAGGATATTCCATAATTTCCCTTTTGTCGATGCGAGTGTTCTTCTCCTGGGTAACTATAGAGCTTGCAGTGAGTCTTTCTTCTTCTTCATCAGGATCTAGTAAGACTAAGTTTCTATTGGCTTTCTCTCCATTGACATTAAGGCGCTGCAGTTTCTCCTTATGATACCCCGGTCTGTCTCAATCCTGTACGATCTTAGTTATGGAGTTTTCTCGATAATTGTTCCTGCGTTTGTTGGTCTCAGGCTCATACTCTCTCCATCGGCTGCAGCACTGGTAACTCACATGCTGCCTGCTCGTGATTAAAGTTCTGAGTCTGATTTCTTCTCTGTTCTTCCTCATGCTGTTTTACCCTCTTGTGATTGTTTTTGGTGATATTGGGTTTGACTTTTGTGCTAGAGATGGAAACCGTCTTTTCAATCTCCTACCTATTAGTAACTTTGATGGTGAGAAATAGTTTTGTAGTGATGTGTTTCGATAACTCAGAAGGGCTAGATTAAGGTCTTCATTTTTCTTCAATAAATCTTTAATGGTTCACATCGCTCTCTCAGCTTCTCTATTCACTTGAGGATAGCAAGGTGAACTGGTTAAACGAACAAAGCCCTGTTCGTTTGTGAAATTGCGGAATAGCTCATTAGCAAATTGCAGCCCATTGTTGGACACTACAATGTCCAGGATGCCATCTGTTACATAGTTCTCTTGGGGGATTGAATGACTGCTCCTGCTGTGATACTATGCAATCTGTTTATTCCAATCCACCATGAGTAGTAATCAGTGACAAGAAGGAAGCTTTCCCCCTAAATTCAAATAAGTCCATTCCCATGGCCGTAATGGAAAAGTAGAAGGAGATAGTAGTTCTTTTTGTTCTTGACTGTTTATCGTAAGACAGTTAGAAATCATTTCTTCCATACAGCGAGTAATGCCTGGTGTCCAGACTGATTGCTATGCTCTCGCATGACACTTTGCTACTCTTAGATACTCTTTGATGAAGCCTTTGAAGAATATCAAGCTGAAGTGTTCTCGTATGACTATTCTCTCATTGAAGGCTGGTTAGTCGTCAATGATGGTGAGGTGCTTGTGCTGTTATACTCTGGCCATCATAGAGAGAAAATCTATTATAAAGTATGTGGCAGCTAGACACTTGGAAAATAGTGATATGACTGGGCAGAGTCAACATGGATTTATGAAAGGGAAATCATGTTTGCCAAACCTGTTGGAGATTTTTGAGAATGTTACTTGCAGCATAGATAACGGAGACCCAGTGGATGTGGTGTTTTTGGATTTCCAGAAGGCTTTTGATAAGGTCCCACACAGGAGGTTAGTAAACAAATTTAGAGCACATGGGATTCGGGCTAATATACTGGCATGGATTGAGAATTGGCTAATAGACAGAAAACAGAGAGTAGGAATAAATGGGTCATTCTAAGGATGGCAGGCTATTACTAGTAGGATACTGTAAGGATCAGTGCTTAGTCCACAGCTATTCATAATCTATTTAAATGATTTTGATGTGGGGACCAAATGTAATATTTCCAAATTTACTGAAGAACAAAACTAGGTGGGAATGTGAGTTGTGAGGAGGATGCAAGGAGGCTTCAAGGGGATTTAGACAGGCTAAGTAAATGGATAAGAACATGACAGATGGAATATAATGTGAATAAGTGTGAAGTTCTCCACTTTGGTAGAGAGAAAAAAATAGAAAGGCAGAATGTTTCTTAAATGTTAAGAGGTTGAGAAGTGTTGATGTCTGAAGGGACCTGGGTGTTCTTGTTCATGAGTCACTAAAAGCTAGCATGCAGTTGGAGCAAGCAATTAGGAAGGCAAATGGTATGTTGGCCTTCATCACAAGGGGATTTGAGTACAGGAGTAAAGACATCTTGCTTCAATTGTATGCAGCCTCGGTGAGACCACACCTCGAGTATTGTATACAGTTTTGGTCTTCTTATCTAAGGAAGAGTGTATTTTCCGTAAGATTGTGCCGTGGAGACTCACCAGATGAATCCTTTGGATGGCGGGATTGTGTTATGAAGAGAGATTGAGGAAACTGGGTCTGCATTCTCTAGAGTTTTGAAGAATGAGAGGTGATCTCATTGAAACTTACAAAATTCTTACGGGGTGTGACAGGGTAGATGTGGATAGGATGTTTCCCTTGGCTGGTGAGTAAAACTGGAGGACACAATTTCAGAATAAGGGGCAGGCCATTTAAGACTGAGATGAGGAGGAATTTCTTCACTTGAGGGTGGTGAATCTTTAGATAAAAACAAAAAACTGCGGATGCTGGAAATCCAAAACAAAAACAGAATTACCTGGAAAAACTCAGCAGGTCTCAGACAGAAGCCAGTGTAACAGTCCTGTTGGAAAAAAGAACCTTGGCTAAAAGACCTCTGGCTTCAAACAACAGACGCACCATTCCATAGGCCCGGAGGAATCCAACTTCCAGCCATAGGCATGATTCTGGAATCACTAAGATGTGGCGGCAAACAAATATTCGAGCTGAAGTATGTCATCCATAACCAGTCTTTCTTTCTCCTGAGTAGATATACCTGTGTAGCCCTTGACTTCCAGAAAATGGCAGAAGATGTCAAGACAACCACAGTTGTTGATCATACAGAACTGCAAGTTCCTGAGTACTCAAACAAAAAAAGAGTATCCTGACTGGGACTTCAGCTCTGAATTGTCTTCTCTCTTTGCAGTGCAGGCTTGTCCATCCTTGTTGCCTATAATGGTCAGACCAGCCAACCACCCATGAGGTAACCACAATGCCTCAAGTGGAGGACGTAGGAGAGCGACCAGCAGTCCGATGAGCCTCAGCCTCCGGCGCCAACAACGGTACAGCAGGTCAACACCGCAACCACTGGACATATGCTGCAACTCCCAGCCAGCATGCCAAAGCCACAAAGATGCTGAAACGTGGCAGCCATTGTCCATGCCGACAGTGAAACACGGAGTTGAGTGTACCACTAAACCCCATTCGCATCATGAGAACGCTCTTTCTCAGTCACAGAGGATATCGAGACAACTCACATGACGACAGAAAAAGCAAAAGGAGCAACAAGGAGACGACTACAATGTTCATCTACCCTGCAAGAAACCAAGTGCGATTCAACACGAATGAATGGAAGAAAAGGATGAAAATGTACCCAGACGCAGCCCAACCTCCAAACCTACAAGAAGATCCAGCAAGAAGAGAGCCTACCACTCTTCAACAGTAGTGAGAATGAGATCTGGAAGGGTTATAATATCTCTAGGCCACTTGAGCCTTTGAATTCAAGGACTTTAAGGGGAGAGATGGGGTAGTGGTAATGTAGTAATAGAGATAATGTAGTAATACTGAAAATATACAGTTATAACAATGTAAGACATGAAGTAAACTAGTATAACACTAAATACATTGGATAAAGACTTGGAGGAGGTGTGGTATAAGGGTCTGGCATATATGGGGTTAATGTGGGACTGAGTACATTACCGACCACACAGTGATGTAAGAGAACACATGACCCACACCTCGGAGTCAGTGTGGTGTTGGACAGAACAATGTGCAGACTCAGCATGGAGACAGCTTCTAGTTTATATACTTTCTAGTATATTTATAAATAGTTTTAGTAGCACCCCCCCCACCACCACCCCCCCCCCACCGGACATTCTTCTCACTCCGGCAGTTTGTTCCCGCCACACTAAAGACATTCCAAGATGGCTGTTGGTGTGCTTTTTCCCATTTTGGCGGGCTAGACAGAAATAGAAACAGATTAGTTACAACATGGACACAGGCCATTTGGCCCAGCTAGTCCATATTGGTGCTTAATCATTCAAGTCAGCAGTAATCCTAATCCCATGGGTTTGCCCCGTTTCCATATCAGTTTATTCCCCTTTCCTTCAACCATTTTATTCAACAAGGACAGGAGTAAGCCATGCAAGCTCTTGTGCCAGTTCCATCACTCAATCAGGTCATGGGTGATTTGGCACTTTTTCTCTTTTATGACCTACAAACTGAATGATCTCACTCGATCTTCCCCACAGGATCTCTACTTCCCTGTGAACAACATCCGATTCTCTTTCCTGAGTTCCATTTGTCTTGCAATCTGCACTGTTTTCATCAGTGTTAAATCCTCCCTTATCTGTAAGAGATCTGATAATGCTTTGTCTAGGACCCTGACTATAATTCTGTCTTGAATCACCTCATCTTTTAATTGCAGTTTCCTGTCAGCCTAAAGAAATGGTTGATGAATGAATCCATGCTTTTACCTGGTCTTTGCTTTCTTTTATTAAATTTTGCCCTCTCTATTATCAAATTCTTATGGATGCTGAAATGAGAGTTGAAAGGATGCAGGACTTCTTTGTAAGAAGTTGAAGTCTTATCAACCCCCACCTCGCTATCATGTCATCATCAATAGATCCATAAGCATAAAGTAGGGTACTGACCTGGTCTTTCTGATTTTTTTTGTGTAATCCTGAAGCAGTTCTGTACCTTGTGAATCCTTTTCTCCAGCTGTCCCAGTTCTGGGCCTGTTGTGGGCCTGCTGCACACTAGAATGGTTCTGGGAGTGGTAGTATGGATTCCACGCTTCTGCTGAGCCCTGGAATTGTTCCTGCTCTGTGCTATTGCTTTGGGCCTGTGCTCATTGCTGTCCAGTCTCTGGGTCTGTGTCTCAGCTTGTACCTGCTGCTCCGGGCATGACTTCAACCTTTTCCCTTTATCATTCCTTTGAGGATCTCTTTTCTTGCTAGCCCTGTATGTTCTTTTTAAGGTTCACTGGGTCTTTTACTTGCTGCCACCATGTTTCATTGTGTGGTCGGGGTCTAGACTGGGGTTTTGGGGATAGTCTATTCTCCCAAAGTATACCATTGGAGTCTGTAGTTTCTCTAAACTATTACTCTTTATTTAATGCAAGTATTTTCTCATTTGGACCTGTACACGAGGTTGGAGCTTCTCGCCCTTCCAAATCTCTCTTACTTCTCAGTCATGTGATCTGACCTCATTATCACATCAGTATCATGTATGCTTCTGATGTTAACCCTTCACTCTACAATGGCCAGTGGCTGCCAAGTTCCCTGTTACTCTGAAACTTCTTTACGACCAGAGCCTTTCAAATGGGAGCAGGCGATATTCCAAACATATCCTAGCACTCCGTCCATCACTGCATCTGAGAGATGACAGAGGCGTTGTGTGCGAGGAGTGGTGAGTTCATTGTTTTCTCTCTAGCCAGAGAGAAGCAGGATGAGCAGGCAGGTGGCTTTGCCAAGGTAACAAGGTTCCCAATGGCACAGGGAGCCATCGACTGCACACCTGTAGCTCTGCAGGCCCCACATGTCAATGGGGAGAGTTACAGGAAATGCAAGGGGTTCCTCTCTATTAATTTGCAGTTAGTGTACCACCGTGCCTAGACCATTATATCCATGAAAGTCCATTATCCTGCATCAGCTGTGATGTCTTCGTCCTGAGGCGGGTTATGGTTCCCACCAGCTTCGGGTCACCATGACAAACCAAAAGCTGGTTGCTCAGAGACAACAGATATGCTTCTCCACATGGCTAATGACATCTCCCCCACCACCACTACCATCTGACCACATGAGACGTACAATGAGAGTCATACTGCCACCAGAAATATCATGGCATTCTTAAGCAATGTTTCTGTTGTCTGGACAGCTGGGAGAGGGGCTCTGCCATTCTCACTGGACTGTGTCTCCAAGTATGTCGTAATCTATTGCCTCTGTCAAAAACCTCATTGTTATGCAACCATTGTCACCACTGTTCAGGAGGAAAAAGAAGAGAAGGAAAAAGACTTGTGTTTGGACAGCACCTTTCACAGCCACCAGACTCAAAGTGCTTTACAGACAATTGAGTACGTTTGAGTTGCAGCCGCTGTTGTAAAGTAGGAAATGCAGCAGCCAATTTGCGCGCAACAAACTCCCAAAAATAGCAATATGATAACGGCCAGATATTCTGTCCCTGTGATGTTGATAGAGGGATAAATATTAGCCAGGACACTGGGGATAACTCCCCTGCTGTTGTTCGAAGTAGTGCCAGGGGACCTTTTACATCCACCTGAGCAGGCTGATGGGGCCTCAGTTTAAAGTCTCATTGAAAAGACAGCTCCTGCGACAGTGCAGCACCTCCTCATATTGTACTAGAGTTTCAGCCTTAATTTTTGTTTTCAAATGCTGGAGTGGGACTTGATCCTAGAACCTGGTGACTGAGAGGTAAGAGCACTACCAACTGAGCCCCACAGCTGAGGAAGAAGGGAGGAGGGACCCAGAACTCTTTCACTCCAGTTGAGCTATCTGCATGTTCCTCTTCCCTTAGGACATCATCCTTTCACCACCATGATTCCATTAATCCCACCTTCCTACCCATCTGCGATGTTCCATCACAGCATCCTTTTGGCCAAAATACTGCAATAAAAGCCACTATCAGTAACCTTTCCACAGCGTATTTATCCAACAGCACATCCAATTATGCAAACAAAACCTGAATGACTCACCTGAGTGCAATCCTTTAGTACTTGTTTTGTGGGTGCCTTTGCCTGCCCTTGTGCTCCTGTGCAGTGTTACCCCAGCATGGCTGCTGGAACGTTGCTGACTTTACTGGGGGAGAATGCAGAAGGCCATGTGGGACCCCTTTGAGCAGCTCTGGAATTCGAAGGCCTGGATGTGGACTGCGTTAGCTCAGTATTGGGAGGCTGCCTACAAGGTTACCAACAGGGCACTGGTGGCATAAGCATGAACACTGTAATCCAGAGAGAGGGCAGGGGAACCATATACCATGGAGCCACTGGCACTCAACCTGGGTGGCACCTCAGTGACCCTTGTAATCTGTTGGAGGACAGGTTGCTGGACTGCTGAGTGAACCTGCCCCTTTGAGCACTGAGATCCACATTCATGATAGCAACAGTCTGAGATTGAACAGCAGAATGCATGGATCCCGTGACCTCTGTCTGAGCTTCCACTGTAACACTGAGACATTGCCTGGCTGCCAGCTGTGCTGCAGAGGAAACTGAGACAGCGGCCACCAGATGCTGCATCACAGCTGGGTCTGCACGTGCTGTCATGGAGTGATGGAAGAACATAGGAACATTAGAAATAGGAGCAGGAGTAGGCCACTTGGCCCTTGGTGTCTGCTTCACCATTCAACAAGATCATTGATCTTCTACCTCAACTCCACCTTCCTGCACAATCCCAATTTCCTTTAATTCCCTTAGTATCCAAAATCCCTAAACCTCTGTCTTAGATATGGATATACTCTCAACGACAGAGCATCCACTGCTCTTGGGTAGAGAATTCCAATGATTCACAACCCTTTGACTGAAGACACTTCTCCTCATCTCAATCTTGAATGTTTGGCCCCTTATTCTAAGACAGTGACCTTGTGTTCTTAGATTCCCCATCCAGGTGGCTCTAGATTCCTCAGCTGGCCACCACCACCATGGTGGAAAAGATGGGCTCTAAGTTCTGCATGATTCTCTGTTCCATGTTGTAGCTGAACTTGTTCTTGCTCCTGCCGGTGACTCTAAGCTGTCTGGTAGATCCACCAATGCACCAAGCATCTTGGTGTGCATGTTTACCAGCATTGTCCTATATGTCACCCCATCAAATTCTTCATCTGACTTGCTGGTAGCAGAACTCGTCCAAATCACCCTCTGGTGAGCTGGCACAGGGACCACCCTTGCCTGTAGCCCAACTGTGCCCGTGACTCATCACATGCAAGATCCCAACTCTATACTACCCTCTACATTTTGCGCAGTGCCAGTATCTGAACTGGTAGCTGTGAGTGTCAGGTCAATCGATGATGCTTCTTCATCAATGGTGTGGTGTTGCTCATGCCCTTCCTCCTGAGACCAGACTGGCAGCCGTTCTTGGGTGTCTGAAAGCTGAAAATCGGAAGGGAGGGTCAGGGTGAGAAAGGATGAAATGGAATAGGAAACAAGAGATGGATGGTCAGCTCTGCCCTGCTCCCTTCGATTGAGATCCACATTGTCCTGCAACACAAAAGGAAGAAAATCAGTGATTACGCTGCACTGTAAATGGATGATGTGCCTGCCATAGCTGAATAGCTGAAGATATGTGGAAGCTGTGAGAGGCAGATGTGATCTAACATCATTGGAAGGTATGTGAGGGGAAGGTGGAGCTCCCGAATATTAGGCTTGAGCACCGGCTGCTAGGGACTGCTGGTGGTTATGTGATGGGGCATATTGCATTGACCAGCGTGAAACGTTGGTGGTGTGGTGGGTAGGAGATGCCCTTTGAAGATGCATTCACTGCCCTTGACCATATCCATGAGGCCATTAAACTTCATCCAGCACTGCTGCTAGGTTCTTGGGGCCAGACAGCGGGCATTGACCTCTCTAGCTACCTCCCCCACTTCCCTTTGGCGGGGGTTTATAGAGAGCCTCCTGGTCCCCCTCAGAAACATGGTCTTTCTCCTCCTGGTGGCCTCTATCACTAAAGCTTCCAGCACTGTATCTATGAACCTGGAACACTCTCTCTTCCCTGGTTCTCCATTTGTTCAGCTTCGACTTGCAGCCAATTGCACTACAAGCAAGCTGCAGCGGCTCCCTTCAAATGGGTGCAGCTCCCTTTTAAGAGGGACAGGCTGCCTTTAAGTGGCACAGGCTAGCTGAAACACGTGCAAGCCGTGTATGCTGTTTGGCTCCTGTTTAGTGTGCAGCCTGCACACTCGGCTGAATGCTACAATCATTCCAATGAGGACGGAGCACAGAGTTTACATGTTGCCTGCTTCAAAGGCACTAGGCCATGGGTAGATTGTGAATCATGATTCCCCACGACTGAAAATGTGAAGAGAACAATTTTTGGCTCAAGCCAAACAATTTTTTCCCTTCTTTCTTGGTCTCATTTAGTCAAACGCAGAATTCCTGAGCTCATGATCCTTAACCCCATTCCAAGGACTGTGAAAGAAGATAACATAATTTCATGCTAACTATTCATAACACTTCAAAACAGTACTAGTATCACACTGGTACTTGGAGTAAAATTGAAGCATTAAGCTTTTATAAGGGTTCTTTGTTCTGCTTGAAACCACAATTGTTTTTGACATTTATCTCAGATGTAAAGGATGCATGTAACAAGGCAGAGCTTATGCACAAATGGAAATGAGTAGTATTCCACTGCTGACTGGAAAGTCATGCTGGCCACTCTTTTGGTCATCAGAAATAATTGGAGTCTTGACAATGTTACAAATTTCCTTTTTTGTGCAGTAAGTGTCAGCCTTGACTCCGTGATAGCATTCTTGCTTCTTGAGTCAAAAGGTTGTTGATTCAAGTCCACCTTGAGTGCAAGATCTAGGCTGACACTGCAGTGTAGTACTGAGAGAGTGCTCCACTGTTGGAGGTGTTGTCTTTCATTTGAGATGTTAAACCAAGGCCCTGCCTGCCCTCTCAGGTGGATGAAAAAGATCCCATGGTACTATTCTGGGGGCTGTACTCCTTGGCCAAAATTTATCTCTCAACCAGCATCACTAAAAACAGTTTGTGGGATCTTGCTGTGCCAGTAACTGCACTTCAAATTCTTTGCAGGGCTTCTTTGCTCCTTAGCTGTAAAGCACTTTGGAATGTTTTGAGGTTGTGAAAAGAGCTACATAAATGCAATTTATTTCTTAATTAGTTCCCGCTTTAGCTTCTCATGAGGTGAGGTAGGTCATTGAAAATCAATTATATTTCCAGACTGGAAGGAGCCACAATGAAAACTTATTTTAGTCCAGCTTCATCTTCCTATTTTATAGAAGCTCCTTTAATACAAATGCAGCTGATGATGTTTAAAGTAGTGCCAAGTTAAAAGATGGCACACTCTTCAGCAATTAGTCTGATGCCTCAAAGTAGAGGTAGAAGTAGAGAGAGAATTTGCTCAAGTTTTCATCTCCTCCTTTTCCTTTGTCCCTCAGTTCTTCAATGGTAATTCATGCTGCGATGCAGTTTTGTAGTCAGCAGTTACCCTTTGCTTGCTTGGCCAGGTACCTGCTGATGCCTTGGGATCATGGATGGTGAGTGTCGATAGGCTATTGCAGCATCTCAGCAAACCATGTCCTGCTCATACCTACCACCCACATGTGCATACATTTAGGGGAGAGGGAACTCTGTGTAACTACTCATCTCACTGAAACTAATGTATTAAGAGTAGGGGCCAATGGAAATAGAAAGACTTAGGCCGGTATTTTACATCCCTGTTGTGGCAGAGGTGGGGACAGGATAGGAAAATGCGGCAAGCAGTTCCATTCTAAAGTCCATTGACTTCGGCAGGACCATAAATTCCCACCGCCGTAAAATTCCACCCTTGGGCTGTTTGTTAGGTTCCTTTGGCAGGGGTTGCTTAGAAGCCTCTTATGTCTGGCTCACTTTCCTATACTTCTATTTAAACTGCTGAACAGAAGGAGACTATGAGAACACACGAGCATTCCTACCGACTGGCCAATCTTTGTATCTTCAGTTGCAGAGTAACTATGCTATTGTCTGTGGCCCTTCCCACTCTCTCTGGCCCTCACCTGACATCTCCAGCTGGGTCTGGTTGCATCTTGTTATGGAGCCTAGACAGACAAAAAAGACCCTCACTTGGTATCTCCTGACCTATTTTGAAGCCTGCTGCTCGGGATATTTCAGTTGTGGTGGCAGAGCAAGGTGGGGGAGGTAACAAGGTTCATGGTTGGACTACCATAACTTCAGTTCTTCATATAGATCACCTGGATTGGAGCCACCAGAACCCCAATTCTAGGGAAGCTAAACTTCTCCAATTTGATGGCACAGGATTTTAGTTTTGCCTAATTTCTGGAATGAGTGAAATGTTCCACATGCTTAGAGAGAGTTCATAGAATCATAGGTTATGAAATCGTATAGCACAGAAGGAGACCATTCGACCCAAAAGTCTATTTCAGCTCTTTTGAAGGACAGTTTGGTTAGTCCCTCACTCCCGCTCTTTCCCCATATCCATGCAATATTTTCTTCTGCAAGTATTTATCCAATTCCCTCTAGAAGGTTTTACTATTAAACCTGCAGCCATGATCCTATTAAGCAGTGCATTCTAGATTCTAACCACTCATTCTGTCATCTCTGGTTCTCTTGCCAATCGCCTTAAATTAGGGGTCGATCTTTCAGACATTGGGAAAGTTTGTCTTTATTTACATTATCTAAACCCTACATGATTTTAAACACCTCTATCAAATCTCCTCTTAGCCTTCGCTTTTTTGGGGAGAATAATGGCAAATTCAGAGAGATTTTCTACTTTACTTATACATTCTTGCCTGTAGCCACATATCTTTGAGTGGAATGTTGTTCAGTTTTCTCTCCCTTACCCTTGGAAAACCTTCACATTTATGATCATTAAAAACTCAGCTCAGTTAACGGATGAAATTTGAGACTTTATGATCTCTATCGTGTCACACAATGTTTTTACTAGCTGACAGCGAGGAGCTTAGACTAACACCAGCGTAAACTTGCTTGCAGTATGGGAGTTATCCCCGGTGCCCTGTCCAGTATTTATCCTCAATCAACTGCTCAGAAACAGACTATCTGGTCATTGTCACATTGCTGTTTGTGGGAGTTTGCTGTGTGCATATTGGCTGCTGCATTTACTGCATTACAACGACGACTACAGCTCAAAAATACTTCATTGACTGTAAAGCACTTTCCTGAGGTTGCAGAAGGCAATATTTAGATTGATTGATTGAGTTATTTATTTATTTATTTCTCCCTTTCTATCCCTCTTTCTCTCTCCCTTTCTCTCTTTGTTTCTCTTTTTCTTTTTCCCTTTCTTTCTCTCTCCCTCTCCCTTTCTCTCTCTCCCTTCCTCTCTCTCTTTCTCTCTCCCTTTCTCTCTCCATTTCTCTCTCCCTTTCTCCTTTCTTTCTCTTTCTCTCTCCCTTTCTCTCTCTCTCTTTCTCTTTTTCTCTCTTTCTTTCTCTCCCTTTCTTTCTCTCTCTCTTTCTCGCTCTCTTTCCCTCTCACTCTTTCTTTCTTCCTCTCCCTCTTTCTCTCTGCCTTTTACCCTTTCTTTCTTTCTCTTTCACTCTCTTTCCTTCTCACTTCCTTTCTCTCTTAATCTCTTTCTCTCTCGCTCTATCTCCCTCGCTCTCTTTCTGTCTCTTTTCTTTGATTACAATAAAGGATGGAGAAAGGGTTTGCGTCAAAGCCCTACATATAAATGGCAGAAGCTTGAAGGAATTAATAGTGGAGCTAGAGGCCTAAGCTAAGGAATATGATTTATAGTAATCATAAGGAGTAGCTTAATAAGATTGATATGTACTTACAAATAAAAAGATTTTTCTGAAGGGTTAAATAGGAGGTGAGTGGTTATGTTAAAGATCATTTAACAGTAACATGGAGCTTGAGTTCAGGTATAGAAAACCTGGAAAATTGGTTGTTCAGACTGAGTAACAAAAACAAACTAGCTGTGCCAGTCTGTTCCCAACCATCACATCATGCAGAGGAGAAAGCATAAGAAAAGTAATACAGTTTGTGAAAGAGGATTTCAAAATGTTTTGGATTAGAACAGAAATAAGAAAAGTGAATTACTATTTTTAGACATGATTTTGGACTGTTTTGTGACTCGGTTGGCCAAGGGATACACAAGAAGCAGCAATCCTAATGACTTGCAAATGGTGGACACAGTCAAAGTCAGCTCGCTAACAGTGAAAGATTCCAAAGACTGTTTGGGATGCCGCTTCATGAGAAGGAACAGAAGGATAATGTAAGGAACTATAGTTTTCTTTTGTTGCCTTTCAGGATATTGGCAAGACCTCAATTACTGCCTATTACTGCTCTGAGAAGGTGTGAATGGGCCTTTATAACTGAACGGTCTGCTGGGCCATGTCAAAATGCATTAAGAATCACATGTGTACCAGTCCAAGAGGGGATCCCTTTTATGAAGAACTTTGGTGAAGAAGTTAGGTTTCTGGGACAACCCAACAGCTTTCATTTCTTTCTCCTGATGCCAGGTTCAGGGAGTTCAGTGTTTTGCCACAGTTGGATTTAACCTCACAATCTCTGGGTTACTAGTCCAATATCATAGTCGGTACATTACCTTATATTGGAGAGACCAAACGCAGACTGGGTGACCGCTTTGCGGAACACCTTCGATCTGTCCACAAGCATGACCCAGACCTCCCTGTCGCTTGCCATTTCAACACTCCACCCTGCTCTCATGCCCACATGTCCATCCTTGGCCTGCTGCAATGTTCAAGCTCAATGAAAACTGGAGGAACAGCACCTCATCTTCCGACTAGGCACTTTCCAGCCTTCTGGACTGAATATTGAGTTCAACATTAGATCATGAACTCTCTCTTCCATCCCCACCCCCTTTCCAATCCCCCTTTTTCCAATAATTTATATATATTTTTCTTTTCCCACCTATTTCCATTATTTTTAAATGTATTTCCTTCCATCTCTACCTTTTAGCCTATTTCGATCCCTTCTCCCCACCCCACCCCCACTAGGGCTATCTGTCCCTTGCTCATCCTGATTTCTACCCTTAATGTCCCCATTAGCACATTTCTTAGCTAATATCACCACCGTCAACACCTCTTTGTCCTTTTGTCTGTGAAATCTTTTGGCAATCTCCATCTATCACTGGCCCTCTATCCAGCTCTACCTGACCCTCCCCCCAAACCAGCTTATATTTCACCTCTTTTCTATTTTTCCTTAGTTCTAATGAATTCGGACTCGAAACATTAACTGTTTTCCTCTCTGCATATGCTGTCAGACTTGCTGACTTTTTCTAGGTATTTTTGTTTTTGTAGCATATATTGTTAGCTCGGCACCACTAGCTGGGAAAACATTTAAAGTATCCTGAAAGAGACATTAAGATGAAGCATGAGGAGAAACCTGAAAGCAGTCAGCACGTTTTTACAGGTGGTTGACAAATTTACTAGAATTCTTAGAGGGTATAACTAACAAAGGGAACTCGTCAGGTTTCATATACGTGGCCTTCAGCCCTCAAACAGGCATTAGCCTTCTTTTATTCATATGAAAGGTGTCTAATGCCTATTTTAGTTTGGGTTCTGAGTGGCTAGACTTTTGTCTTTACCAAGTTGGTGGGTGGTGCACTTCTGGGTAGTAGTGAGTGTGCACCTCCTCTACCTATCACTTCGTCCGTTCATCATTTGAAAAATGGGCACAGCATGGTTGACTTTCTAGGCTGATGGTTACTTTCTTTGTTTCTGTTACAGAGTTGGTTCCTGCATTTATCAATTGGCTGTATTTTTGTTACTGGGTTGCATAGTATAGATGAAGTCCCTAAACTTTGTCCTGTATCTCAAATTGTAAACATTCAAAATAAAAAATATAAATCCTCTCCAAAGCCATTGACTCCCTTTAAAGGCATGGGCCTTTCGCAGCCATGGTCAGCATTTATCCCATAATGTTAACACACAGTAAACGGATACTAGGAGCTTTTCCTCTGTTTACCAAATAGGTAATATAATGCAAAATGGATAGGGAAAAAGAAATGCATATTTATGGGTTGGTGTTGAAGGAGGCATCATAGATTACTCATTTACAACTCTATGATGGTGAGTTTTTAGTACTCGTGCTGTCTGACACTTGAGTCTGCCAACTGCAGATGGGATGCACTCAGTCAGTTATTGGCCAGCTCACTGGTGCAATGACTCATGCTGATCAGCAGCTAAGCTCTTATTCCAGGACATTTTCGTAAACAAGTGGCTTCCAGCTAAACTGAGCTGTTCTATATAAAGTTTTTAAGTAAACTGAGAGAAAGGGGGCCCTGATGCTTAGAATTGTCACTCCTTGCCAGGTCCAAAACCAGACAAGGGGCAAGTTATGTGTACTGCCATGTTCTAATCGTTCCTCCCACCGCTGATACAAAAAAACTCACTGAAAGCCTTAATAATTAATGTTTCCAATACTAAGAGCTGTCCCCGACTGAGTGTTGCAGACTGGCACATTCCAAAGTCCCGGACTACGGGCTGAGGGACGCTCTAAAGCTTGGGGCAGCCGGCGCAATGGGGAAAGGTCGCTGTCTAAGACCTTTCTGCCACAGTGCACCAAGGGACTGGGAACTGTTGAGAGCCCCTTGGACTGTACAGCTCAAAATGAATGTATGCAGTGAATACTAAGTGTATTATAAATGTATTGAAGCACCTCAGAGTGCAACATGATCTATGTTGATAACTCCAATACCATTGTCTGATTGTCTGCATTGACCATATTGAAATGATTGTAATATTCATTGACCGTGTTGATACACCTTGTGATCCAGGTGTAAAAGTTGAATCTGACTGTACTTTTGTGATGGCGACTTTGAAATGTTTTGGAATGTTCTGCCAGATATTTTATGAATAAAGTATATTTTCCAAAAATAATGTTTCCAATACTAAGATACAGAAGTAAGTGGTTTTAAAAACAAACTTCTATTTAAAAGGACATAGAAGGTTTTGCCTGGTTTGTAAATTAGGTGTTTTGAGATATCCCAATAATTGGATTGTGTATTCGAAAATCAGACAGGTAGGAATCTTACTGATGTTTGAGTTCCGGTCTAATAGCTGGATTCAGTTCCATTAAATGTTAAGATAATTGCTATTAGCAATGGACTAAAAACTACCAGCAATGCAATGCAAGTTGGCAATGCTACTGAGAAACCTACTATCAAAATACTATTCTAATCCACCATGGCAGGAATGGGGAACATATTATTATAGCATTAAATTACCTGCAGCATGACTGCCATCCTGGTCTGGTCTGCATGTGACTCTAGATCCACAGCAATGTGGTTGACTATTGACTGTCCTCTGAAATGGCCTAGCAAGTCACCCAGTTCAAGGGCAGTTAGGGATGGGCAACAAATGCTGGCTTTGCCAGTGATGCCCACATCCCATCAAAGAATAATAAAAAAGTAATAATAGCTCATGCAGCAACAATATACTGGTGCTGTTTGTGACAGATAGCCAGGGTCTCACCAAGAGCAGAGCTGGTAATTGTGTTGTAGTATTGTGGCAGCCATGGGTTTGGAAGGTACTGTTGAAGAATCCTTGGCGAGATACTGCAGTGTATCTTGTAGAGGGTACATACTGCCTCCTTGTTGTGCTAGTGGTGTCAAAGGACTTTAAAGTTCCTGTGCGATACCTTATTTCACTTACAAGTAAAAAAAAATGTTAGTGAACGTTCCAGTGAGAATAATGATGCTGGCAGCATTTCACATTGTTTCATATCATTTATCTCTTTAAAAAGTTGGAGTTACAGAAATTTGACAACAACAGAGGATGCATTTTGGGACTTCTACTCCTGGCTACTTGTTGTGGTGTAAAAGTTACCAGCTGGTAGAAAATGAGGAGGAATTCCTGAGTGAAAGCACATTTTAGCACCTCCCCATTTTCCAATACTATGTCCATTAGTGAATATCCAAGGGTGTGACTCAACATTATACATTTTCCATAGTTGCCAACCTTGTTTGCCCAGATCATGTTGTTTTCCATATAATATAGACAAACAAGGTTGCTATCCACTGCAGAAAAGTTAAAGGAATGAGTTTGGCAACATGTTGCAATTTGACCTATCCAACGTGACCCATAGACGCCAGATTGCCAATTGCTGTTAAGGTCAAAACCAACCTAAACGTTTATGCTACTGGGTCATTCAAGGTTACTATGGAGATATCACGAACATTAGTTGATCATTGTTCGAGATATATTATTTGCTAAAGCAAGCCAGTTCATCCAGACAATCAGTGGTAACCAGACAGGGTGGCGCAGTTTTACAGCGACAGGATTTCCAAAGGCAGGAGGAATAAGAAGGCTTCCAGTTGTTTCCCATTATGAGTCTTAGGCCGCTACTGTTACCCAATTATGAGCCTATTGGCTAGCCTTGCCTCATGACTGCTGTCCTGAGATGGACTTGCCACCTCTTGTGCTGCTTCATAGGCAACCTTGCCCTGCGCCCATCTTTGTCACATATGCAGGCATTGAAAAGGAACTGGCAGAAGGGCATGTATATTCTGTGAGTGCGTATTTGTCATGCGATTACTTTTGGGCAGCGGTTCAGGTTAACAGCTGACCTGATAGAAGTCAGATCGAATGATATCAATGGTATCAGTGAACCCAGGAATATAGTACATGTGACCATGGTAACCAGCTGCCAAGTCTGTCAAAGACAGGAAATGCAGAGGACTCTGATCTGACAGCCTGTGGCACACCTCAAGGAGGAAAGGAGGTTCAAGTGGTTTCCTGAGGAATGAAAATTACATGTCAATTTCAACAAGGAGACTAACGTTTTGTGATATGGTTTCTTGATATTAAAGCAGGATGAGACAGGAGGAGCAGCAGGACACAAAGGCAGACCCCAGGAGTGGAGTCTTGTGGAGGTGACAGGGGCCTCAGCCGCTGATTGGAGAGCCAGTAAGGCTCCCTTGTCATCTCTTTTTGGGAAGGCCCACTGCATCTTGTGCCGAACAGACTTGCAGCGAGCCTTCCCCAAGATCAAGGACACCAGGGGTGGGGGGGGGGGGGGTACTTCTGCCTGCCAACAGCTGCCAGCCAGTCAGAGACTGGCAGCTCTTCTGCACTCAGCAGGATCACTAGCAAGGCGGTGGCTGCTGCCAGTACTATACCAACCTGAGGTCTGGCATCGAAGAGGAACTCAGGCGCAGGTGAGTGATGGTGGGAAGGTGGCAGGATGAGACCCTTAAGTAGACACTAATTGCCCACTTAAAGGCCTCAATTGGTGGCGGAGTAGGAAGGCCATCCCTGGGCCTTCCCGTCACAGACTTAATCGTGGTGGAGGTGGGAAGGTGGTGGACCTGTCACCCTCCCATCCACTTAAATGCCCACCAGCACCAAACTCGCCACTGGGATTCCACCCTTAGTTAGCACTACTTCTCTATGTCCAGCCCGTTCTGTGATCTTTTCCATTAGAATATGCTTCCTCTTCCTAGGGGATGAGAGTATCCCTCTTGGAAGAAGGATGAAAAACAGTGAAAATTACCTTTTGTTGCCATAACAATGAATAAACCCAAGAATCGATATAAATTGACAGGTGAAAATAATAAGCATCCCATTCCACATGGAGTGAATAGATGTACGAATGTGAATGAAGGTACAATTTCAGGTGAAATCTGGTGATATAACATCATATCTCTGGGTCATACATGAGCAAATCCAGCAATATAACATAGTATGAAGAGGAAGTGATTGTAAGTGACAGACATGCTCTATATAGTGCATAATTAGATGGTGAAGCTGGCTTATTTTGCCTTGTCTGACAGAGTTAAGTCACTTAGCCTTTTGCAGTATTGAGTGACTGTGCATGGGCTATATGCTGGGACACTCACTACTTAGATGCGCTGCATTACACTAGTCCTAAGCAACTCCCTATGTCCTTTCAAAAGAGCATCTCCTTTGTTGGCTTAATCTCCCATAGTAGCATTTCCAATCAGAACCGGTAAAGCTGTTGGGGTATGGGGCAGCGGTGGAAGGGTGTGTCAGGGGGGTACTCTTTGTACCTCTCTGGCATTTGGACAATAAAAGTCCATTTCTTGCATAATGTCTGGACTTATTCACATAATTTTCACAAGAGAAGCTTCCAAATGTTTGCAATGGCAGGCCTTTCTTTAATTAATCACATGCATCTGACCCTGCATACTTCTTCCTCGTGACATTTTGTAAACACCATTCCTGCCTTGCTGTTTTCTGGTGATGTTTGTGCCCTGTGGGGAGATCCAGGCTAATTTCTTTGAAGACGCTGCACGTCCTGTCAGTCAGACAACAATGTCTTGGCAACGATCACTGGTTAGTTCCAGTGACAGGTGTAAGAGTATTACCATTGAAAATAGGCACTGAGCCAGCATATTTAAATATTCTGAGTGAATATTGCTTGGGATCGAATTGCACATGTGTTGCTATTGCTTTAAAGTTATCAGATCCATCCCGTACTTGTCTCGTCAAGTAAAAAGAACAAAGATTCTCTTGGTTGGCTCTATTCACTCCATCAAACCTGCCCCAATCCCATTTGCACATCAGGAACCAACAAGGATCCAGCTGTCAAGAGGGATTCCGGCAGTGCTAAATGGGAAGATTGGCAGTGGGAATTGGGCCAAAAGAGTTATCGAGGGACATTAAGGAGGCTGTAGTGATTATCGTTTTGATAGACGTAGGAGGTTTTGATAGAGCCTAAATGTAGCTTTAAGAATAATCCTGTGTTGTAAGATCACATGATCTGTGTAAACCAATCAGTTTGTAGTGCAGGGAACCTCTAAGGGGCGTTCTTTTTTAGTTATAGACCGGGATTTTCCAGGCCCATCGTGGGTTGGACCCAGCACGGGTGAGGTGGCGCCCCAGCCAGAAGCCCATTGACTTGCGGCAGGGCCGAAAGATCCCAGCGGTGGGCAGATGTGGAACATCACGCCCATTGAATTAGGTGCACACATGTAGCTGCTGCTGCTATCTTGTAAATAAAGTTCAATGTTTCCACCAAGAAAGATTGCCTGGAAAATCAACTCTATAACAGGGGCAAAAGCACCCCAAAAACTGGAGTCCCAGAACTGGGATCAGATCAAAACTGGAGACTTTAGTGTTTGGGGCTAGACAGGAGTGAGAAAAGACTGCTACAACAAACAACTTACAAAGTGCCACTAATTAAGAAAAACATCCTATGGCATTTTGCAGGGTTATAATCAATAATAGGGGTCACTCCCTCTGTGGGAAGAGCCTCACACCCTTTACTGTCACTTTCTGGGGCTTACTGGCTTCATCCCATAATAACCCTGGGATGTGCAATATGGTAAGAGGGAAATCGCCTGGAGACCCAGGCACCAGGCTCTGGCTGCCATTTGTATGTAGCAGGCAGGGAAGAGGCAGCCAGCACCGGCCTATTGGTGGGCCTCACTGCCAGAATTTTTTCACATTCCCTGGTACAACCTTGCCCGATTTTGAACGGGATTGCGAAGGAGAATTGTGTTCAAAGTCTTCACCAAGATGTTTATTGACAAATTGAGACCAGGCTGCTTTGTATTTTTTTTTTGTTGTCTTAAACCTTCGAGCACATATTTTGTGTGGGTGCTTGCTGTTAGTCATCTCATTAGAAGGCAGTCTCCCTGACTCTGTCTAAGGTGTGGTCACACCTCAACACTGAGGGATTTTATTGTTAACGATATACTGATAAAATTGGACTAACCTAGCAGGTTTGACAAAACTTTGATTACTTTGATCAAACTTGAACAGGGTTGTTTGTTTCAGTAAAAAAATGAGACTTAACCAAGAGGTAGGAGGGCAATTAGGGAGATCTACCCAAAGCAATCCAAGGTTGGGTCTCTATTCTTCTGGCCGAAACTTGGATTTGTTGTATGAGGTACATTTCCCTCTTTTTATGGCATAATCAACCGTACAGGCTTCTAACAAATGTACTTAAAGGCTCTGTATGTTCTGCCATTTGACAGTAAACAGGCCGATGTGGTGAATTTGACACCGCAATGTCATCACCACCACATTTCCTGCTGCATACAGACACTTTTTTATTATACTGTGCCAGAGAGCATAAGAACATAAGAAATAGGAGCAGATTTCTCTATTGTAAACAGCCATGACCTAGAACTTTGCATTTGCCTGATCTTTAAAGTGGAATGGTGACACTGCCAATCAAAACTTGCGCTGTTACAACTCAGGATTACTGCTTTTGGCTGAAGTACCAATTGTTTCCCCGCCCCCACTGCCACTAACCCCACCCCCCCAGCAAATCCCCAAAAGTGGAACTTCATGGATGGTTGACCAGTTGATCAGTTCCAGTCCAATGAGAAAAAAAAATAGAAATTGTTTCAAAACTACAGCTAAATCAAAATAGAGAAGCACAGATGTGTATCGTTTGTTTTGTCTTTTGTCTGTCATTTAATCATTCCTGCCTTTCATACTATCATACACCTTCTGTTATGGTTTAACCTTCCCTTCCCCAGTTTTCCTGCCCCAGGACTTGCTTAGAATTGTCACATTTCCAGCTTCTTCCAGTTCTGCTGAAATGTCAAATGTTGGAGAGAATTTTCCCAGCCAAGTGTAGATGGTTTTCCCTGGATGGGAGAGTTAAATCTCAAAGATCCAAATGCTACTGAGCCCTTGGACCTCCATGTCTTCGTCCCTTTAATTAGACATCCTTTCTTTGACAGAATGGGCGCATCGTCCTGCCCGCCCTTCCTAACTGACCCTGGAGCCCAGAGGCAGGATGTTCACGCTGTTGTTCTGGGAAAGAGGCTTGGCAAAGCCAATCCGATAGGAATTCGGGTTCCTGACCTGAAAATGATCCACCCATCTGGCAAGAGCTGAGTCCAGAAGAGTCCACCCGTTAACTCTGTTTCTCACTCCACAGGTGCTACCTGACCTGCTGAGCATTTCCAGCATGTTCTGTTTTTATTGTACATTTTGCAGTTGATTTGTATTTGGGATATATTTAAAAAAGATTAAGCAGAATCCAGTTTTGTTATTGTGGATAATGGTCAAACTGAACCTAACATCTCAATCTCTTCTTCGTGCCTCATCCATGACTTTTAATGACACCCAACTCCCTAAATGGTCCAGGGATACCATTTCCCAGGTGTTGTTGCCACAGATCCATCAGGAGATCCAAGGGAAACCATGCAGAAATTCTATTCCGGGGCCTTTCAAGCAACTATGGGAAACATCTCCCGGTCTTGGCATTCAGGCTGTGGGCCCAGTTTCTGCAAACCCAGCTCTTGCATGCAATAAGCACTGGCAACCCCACCAAATCATCCAATTAAATCAGATTTGTAAGCATCCAGCTTAGGTTGGACTTCCGAGAAGTTGGAGCACTCACACAGACTTCCTCAATTCAATGATGTATTTGTGGAGCTTTTCCTTCACTAAGGAGATTACTTTGTTTGCCACTGAAAAGCATGTTCCCCACAATAGGATCAAGATAGTGCCCAATAATCAGAGGATTCGGCAGCAAATGAGGAAAATGTTTGCCAGCCTCAGAAATAAGCTGAGGTAAGATTTCTTGTGACAAAGGTAAACTTTCCCTCCTTGTCCTTCTCGACCTGTCTGCAGCCTTTGACATGGTTGAACACATCATCCTCCTCCAAAGCCTGTCCACTGTTGTCCAGCTGAGAGGGACGGCTTTCACTTGGTTCCATTCTCATCTATCTAATCTTAGCCAGAGATTCACTGACAATGGCAACTCATCCTGCCCCTGCACTGTTACCTAAAGTGCCCCCCAAGGATCTATTCTTGGTCCCCTGCCATATCTTATGACACGCAAAATCATCCAAAAGCACAGCGTTAGTTTTCACATGTAAGCTGCTGACATCCACCTGTACCTCACAACCACCTCCCTCGACTCCTCCACTGTTGCTAAAATATACATTTTGTTATTCTTTTATGGGATTTTTAAAAAATTATTCAACTTCGCTGGCTGGGCTAACATTTATTGCCCATCCCTAATTGCCCTTGAGAAGGTGGTGGTGAGCTGACTTCTTGAACCACTGCGGTCTATGTGGTGTAGGTACACCCACAGTGCTGTTAGGGAGGGAGTTCCAGGATTTTGACCCAGCAACAGTGAAGGAACGGTGATATTGTTCCAAGTCAGGATGGTGAGTGGCTTGGAGGGGAACTTGCAGTTGGTGATGTTCCCATGCATCTGCTGCCCTTGTCCTTCTAGATGGTAGGTGTCACGGATTTGGAAGGTGCTGTTGAAGGAGCCTTGGTGATTTGCTGCAGTGCATCTTGTAGATGGTACACACTGCTGCCACTGTGCGTCGGTGGTGGAGGGAGTGGATGTCAAAGGTAGTGGATGGGGTACAAATCAAGCAGGCTGCTTTGTCCTGGATGGTGCCGAGCTTCTTGAGTGTTGTTGGAGCTGCACTCATCCAGGCAAATGAAGAGTATTTCATCACATTCCTGACTTGTGCCTTTTAGATGGTGGACAGGCTTTGGGGAGTCACAGGGTAAGTTATTCTCCCCAGATTTCCCAGCCTTTGATCTGTCTTGTAGTCACGGTGTTTATATGACTGGTCCAGTTCAGTTTCTGCTCAATGGTAATCACCAGGATGTTGATAGTAGGGATATCACACTGCTTATCCAACATCCAGTACTGGGTGAGCATAAGTTTCCTCCGATTAAATATTGGGAAGACTGAAGCCATTGTTTTCAATCACCCCTCCAAACACTGTTCCCTAGCTACTTATCTAGCCCACTTCCAAGCAACAATCTGGAATTAAGCCATTTAGTTCACAATATTAGTGTCACATTTGACCCCGAGATGAGGTTCGTAACCTCATATTTGTACCATCACTAATACCGCCAATTTCCACCTTCGTAACATCGCCTGACTTTGCCCTATCTCACCTCATCTGCTGCTGAAGCTCTCATTCATGCCTTCATGACTTCTAAACTTAACTATTCCTACATGCTCCTGGCTGATCTCCCACATTCTACCCTCCTTAAAATTGAGGTCATCCAAAACTCTGCTACCTGTGTTTTAACTTGCTGCAGCTCCCATTCCCCTATCCCTGCTGTGCTCACTGGCGCACATTGCCTCCAGGTCAAGCAATGTCTTGATTTTAAAATTCTCACCCTCATTTTCAAACACCTCCCTGGCCTCATCTCTTCCTATCTCTGTAATCCTTCTAGCCCCACAACCTTCCAAGTTATCTGTGGTCCTCTCTTTCTGGCCTCTCGAATATCCCGATCTTAATAACTTAACCGTTGGTGGCTGTGCCTTCAATTGCCAAGGCTCTGAGCTCTGGTGCAGGCTGCAGTCAGGCCAGCTGATCCAAGACAAAGTTCAGACAGGGGCTGCTGGGTGCGGAGGTGCGCTGTGTAAAAGGCCCCGCTCCGGTGCTGTCAGAACAAAACCAGGCCCTCTAGCTCTCAACCCCACACCCCATCACCCTCCATACACTCCCTTTGACCTATTCATGCCACCTCATGCCCTTCACCCACGCCTTATTGTCCCTCTTGCCCCCATGCCAAGCCATGCCCCTCAAACAACCCCTATGACCCCTCATGCCTCCCCATGCCAAGTTGTAGAACTTCAATCTTCCAAAGCCTTTAAAGTATCAACAGCAGAAACTGCAAGCACTTTACACCTTGTGTAAATAAACGTAGTGAAATTGACAGCATACATCAGAGAGCCAGAGCTGTCAATCAAGCAATGTTTCCTCTGGGGCTCAGATGATTCAACAGACTAATGGATTTCTGGACTTAGGTGTCACTATGTGATTTCTAAACTTGCAATATCTCAACACTATAGGGGTAAAACTGATAAATGTCAGTTGGGCAAAATGGGCTGATAGTGAATGGGCTGCCCATTTGACACCATAACTGACTTTCTTTTCCACTGAAAACTGTAACCCTTGGCCAACTGTTACACTGCAGTATTTATCATAATCAAACCTGCTGCCTTCCACATCTAATGTCTTCATATCCATATTTTCTAACAGGAGTCTCTAGTTAGAAATTAGTGCAGTAGCTCTGAATAATCTTTCCCCTACTAGCTTTGGGAAGCCAATTACGGGAGCTGACCTATCACCCAGACTGAGACCAGCTAATTCAGCACAGATTATGAATCAAACCTGAGGCTTCTTGGTCAGGCTGGTTTAATGTTACATTAGTGTGGGCAATATCACTGATAAACTCAGTTTTGTCCATACCCATTATTCACATTGGTGTACTTTCCACTGTTGGATAGTGAACCAATGCAGGAGGAAGCATGGAATCCCATCCACAGCAGGAATCCTGCTTGATTTTCTCCACCTCTAGCCAAGGACACTAAAGCTAATTTCAATACTCTTTCCACTGCCCCAGCTAACTCAGCACTGAGTCAGGATTATACCTGGGAGCTTCCAGATCCAAAATCCACTTCGTAGCACATTTATCAAGTAAACCATCAGAATGTGGCTTGATACCATGTAAAAAAAAAATCATTATTTCAAAGTATTCAAAAGAACTCTTTTAAGAACATTGCCTTTAATTTGTTATAACAGCAGATTGAAACCTCTTCGTGAATTCTTGCCATGTTAAAGTTTAAAAAAAGGAATTACCTGGCTATGGGCATCACTGGCAAGACAGGATTTATTGCTTATCCCTTGTTACCTTTGAGGAGTAGCATTGTAGTCCCTGTGGGGAAGGTGTCCCAGCAGTGCTGTTACACAGAAAGAAAACAGTTGCAGAAAGTGACTTTAACATTGTAATCAAATGAACTCATGCAGCCAATAACAAATAAACAATTGTGAGATAATGGAGAAGCTGTTCAGTTCACCCATAAGGCTGTGCTAGAAGAATGAATTTGATGCTGTTAGCCAATTAGTCACTGACTGGGGAATGCCCAGACTCACTTTACTTAGGATTCTCAGAGGCAGCAGACAAAAGCTGATTTTATCTTGCATTTGTTTAGATCAAATTATTGGCTCTCCACATTTACACTACTAAATGTTTTTTTCTCATTCACTCTATTAATTTTTCATGGGTTTATAATTCTGCTATTAGTATAAGGGTGCTGGATGTAATGGTGCAAATACCTGGAACCAGGTCACAGAGGCTGGTCTTCCAGAACCTGACCTTAAAAACGTACTAGTGGTTGAAGGAGATTGATAACATCGTTCTAAGTCAAATTCAACTGTAGCTCTCAGAACTGAATGGATTATCCTAACTCACTGGTTAGAATGAAATCAAAAGATTTAGGTGTTACAGTGGAACAGAACAAATTAAAATGCGCAAAGTGTGAAAACATGCTCACAAAATTAAACAAAACACAAAGCACTAGATGCCTATCTGTTCCTAACTTGAAAACCTTTCACTCTTCTGTTAATTGCTTTCACTTTTTCTCAATACAGCTGCTCTCTTGCACAAACACACCCACATCCTTCTGTAAACTTGCTGCTTCTCTCTTTCGATGTGTTCTCTAGCTGAAGAAGCTTTCACATAGCTGATCAGCAGTTTGTAATAAAGAAATACAAATTTTCTGCAACTCTTTCCACAGGAGAAGAAAGCCACAGCAAGAGAAAGAACCCAAACCTGATATCTTGCCTCCTTGCTGCCCGGGCCATGGATCTCATGAATGGCTGCAGAACATTCTGGAGGGGGGAACGGTGAACAGCCAGAGGCTGTGGCCCATATCGCTATGAACGACATGGGTAGAAAAAGACATGAGGTCTTGCAGACAGAGCTTAAGGAGTTAGGAAAGACATTAAAAAGCAGAACCTGAATCTCTGGGTTACTCCCAGAGCCACGCACTAGTAAGCATTGATGTAGGAGGTTAGAACAGATGAACATATGGTTGGAGAGATGGTGCCGGAGGGAGGGTTTTAGATCCCAGGGGCATTGGGACTGGTTCTGGGGGAGGTGGGACCTGTACAAGCCGGATGGTTTGCACCTCTATTGGACTGGGACCAATATCCTTGTGAGAGGATTGGTAGTGCTGTTGGGCAGGGTTTAAACTAGTTTGGTGGGGGATGGGAACCTGAGGTGAATTCACATGGGGCAAAATCAGAAAATGTAACTGGAAGGCTTAAAATTAGTGAGTGAGTCTGGAAGGCAAGGGAAACAAAGGTTAGAAAATAAAAAACTAAGAGTTTGACAATGCTCAAGGGTATATACTTCAATGCAAGGAGCATAGCAAATAAAGCAGTTGAGCTGAGGGGACAGATAGAAACATGGCAGTATGATATCATAGTTATTACAGAAACATGGCTTAAAGAGGGACCTGAATGGCAGCTCGATGTTCCTGGTTACATGGTTTTCAGATGAGGTAGAGACAGGGGTAAAAAGGAGGAGGAGTGGCAACTCTGGTCAAAAAAACAATTACAGTTGTAAGGAGGGATGATGTGTTAAAAGGATCATCAAATGAGGCCATATGAATTGAGCTAAAGAGCAAAAAAGGACAGTCACACCACTGGAAGTGTACTATACACCTCCAATCAGAGGGAGACAGAAGACCAAATGTGTAGGCAAATCTCTGAGAAGTGTAAAAATAAAATGGGTGTAACAGGGGATTTTAACTACCTCAACATTAACTGGGATAGTTTTAATGTGAAAGGAATGGAGGAAACTGTGGTAATTATGGTTTTATGTAATGTGTAGTATACCTTAAAGAAAGATGTTATAAAGGAAGATCACATGATCTTATGTAAGTAATAGAGGAGTAGCGTGGGCTACCTCTGTACTCAGTAGTTTGTAGTAAGTAGTCAGTAATATGGAGATAGGGTTTGAATTGAAAGCACACAAGTGTAGCTGCTGAGTACCTTTGTAAATAAACAGAATATGTTTCACCTAAGAAGTGTCGGCTGATCAGCTCTGTCTGTTGTACCAACTCAGCCATCCCACTACAAGCATGTAACCAGGATCCATAATTCCCGACAAACTGGTGACTAGGATCCAACAAATTGGCGATGAGGAATAAAGCAAGAAAAAAGCGAGGATAAAGCAAAGATGCAATAAACAGACTTTGAGAACATAACCAATTAACGAAAGAAATCAAGAGAAGTGAAATTGGGCAGTACCTCGAACTGCAATTGTAGGAAGAATTTCTGTTCTAATCGTTGAAGCAATCCCCTCATAGAATACCACAATTTGGAAGTGTTGATCCTGTCGAACCAGCCATGGACGACTGGTCTCATTGTATTGAACGCCTCGCGTTCTTTTTTCAAGCGAACGACATTATGGGGGAAGAGAAGAGGTAAGCAATCCTCTTATCTACGAGTGGGAATAAAGCCTATGGCTTGATTCAAAGTTTGACAACACCCTGTGTCCCAGATTCGAAACGTTTTGATGAATTGGTGAACCTCGTGAAGGGTCATCACCAGCCAAAGCCCTCGCTAACGATGCAATGGTTCAAATTTAACTGAAGAAACAGAGCCCCTGGGGAAACAGTTGCTTGTTATATGGCAAGTTTGAAACAGTCAACAGGACTTTACGAGTTTGGTACATCTTTAAACAATATGCTCAGAGATTGTTTAGTGTGCGGTGTGGATGAGGACACGGTTCAGAAGAGATTACTGTCTGAAATAAATTTTGGATTTTAAGAAGGCGTTAGAGGTCACGCTGGCCATGGAAAGCACAGTAAGGGATTCAAAAGCCATACAGGGAGCGCAAAATGGCGCCGTCCTCCACTTTGGGTGGGAAGCCCCAGCTGAAAAGGGCACAAAAATACAAGACTCTGCTGAGAAGCGGGAAACAGCCATTGCTGGCAGAAAAATAAAAAGAAATGACTTAGCAGCGAAAGCAAGGAATCATTGCAACAGGGGTTGCAACAATTGCAACAAGCAATCTTATAACGATTGGCAGTTTAAAAAAAAAATCGAATGTTTTTATTGTCATTCAAATGGACGCATAATGAGATAGTGCAAGGAAAGAATCAGGCAGACTTTCAAACAAAAGAAAAAACTTAGTGAGATCTACAATGTAGAAGAGCCTGAAGTAGCAAATGCAGATATTTATTCATTATTTAATTTGAAGGTTGGAAAGACTGAACCAATACATGTAACAGTGAAGGTAAATGGCAGACCTATTAAAATGGAAGTGGACACAGGAGCTTCCACTACAGTAATTGGTGAACACACCTTCAAATATCTGAATTATGGTGCACATAAATTAAATTTGGAAGAAACTGATGCCAAATTAAAAACTTACACGGGTGAAGACATCTTAGTCAAAGGCATAAGCAGAGTTACTGTCTATTACGCAAGCCAATCAGTAAAACTGCCCCCGATGGTGGTAGCAGGTGAGGGGCCAAGCCTCCTCGGATGAAATTGGCTAAAGGAGATTAAGTTAGAATGGGCTGAAATTTTCTAGCAGAGAACAAGTGGGTTTACCAGGGCTACTACAAAAATATGCCTCAGTCTTCAAGGATGAACTTGGGAAGGTCCAGGGGCTGCAGGCAAAAATTCATGTGGATCCAGAGGCAAACTCTCAATTCATGAAGGCAAGACCAGCACCTTATGCAATGCGGGAAAAGGTTGACACTGAACTGGACAGACTAGAGAAACTGGGCATTATACAACCTGTGCAGTTCCCAGAATGGGCAGCACCAATAGTCCTCATCCTTAAACCTGTCTGAAGCGTTCGAATTTGTGGAGACTACAAATTGACAATTAATAAAGTGGCTAAACTGGACAGACACCCCATACCAAAAAATCAAAGACCTGTATGCTAAGCTGGCAGATGGAGCCGCCTACACGAAGCTTGATATGAGTCATGCTTATCAGCAATTCGAGTTGGAGAAGGCCTCCTGGGAACTTGCCACAATTAATACACACAAGGGGTTCTACCAATATACCCGTTTGCCTTTTGGCGTCTCCTCAGCTTCCGCCATATTCCAGGGAACAATGGAAGGTTTACTGCGGGGACTGCCCCAGGTTGTAGTTTATTTAGATGAGGTTCACTGAGAAGGAGAATTTGGTGAATTTAGAAGGAGTCTTAAAATGTTCTCGCAGGCTGGAATGCATTTAATAAAAGGAAAGTGTGCGTTCCAAACAAGGGAGGTAATCTATTTGTGTCAACAATTAGATTGACAGGACCTCCACCCGGTTGAGGAGAAAGTGAGAGCCATAAGATAGGCACCTGCGCCAAAGAACGCCTCAAAGCTCAAATCATTCCTAGGAATTATCAACTATTATGTGTGGTTCTTACCCAATTTGCCTACAGAACTGGCACCCCGGCATTATCTACTCAAGAAGAACCAACGTTGGTCTTGGCGACACCACAGGAAGAAGCTTTCATAAAAGTGAAACAATTGTTGCATGCGTCCAACCAACATGATGACCAGAGGAAAGAATTGGTGTTGACACGTGACGCATTTCTCTATGGAGTGGGAGCAGTGCTCTCCCATCAAATGGACGATGGCACGGAATGGCCTTTAGGATATGTATTAAGAATGCTCACCACAACAGAAAAGGGATACTCACAGGTAGAAGAAGAAGGCCTGTCATTCAGCTTTTGGTGTCAAGAAATTTCACCAGTACATACGTGGCTGTCATTTTACTATCGTTTCAGACCACAAGCCATTGCTAGGATTGTTCAGTGAGGACAAGGCTACCACCCATAACTTCAGCAAGAGTACAATGATGGGCGTTGATCCTGGCAGCATATGAGTATGCTTTCGTTCATAGGCCTGGAAATCAAATTGCAAATGCTGAAGCACTTAGTCGTTTGCCCTTACAAGAAAATGATGAGGATGTTCCAGTTCCACAAGAACTAGTTTTATTGTTAAATTTCTTAGATTCATCGCCGCTAATGTGCTAGACAGTTCAGAGACAGGGGACAAGTCGAGACCCAGTCTTATCCGAAGTGCAAGAACAAGTGTCTCATGGCTGGTCACAAGAGCATGTATCTGATGAAATGAAACCGTACTTTAACAGAAGACATGAAATAACCAGCCAGGATATTATCTTATTGTGGGGAGCACGAGTGATAGTACCTCCAAAAAGAAAAAAGCCATTGTTAATTGAATAGTGCACATCCAGGAATTTCCTGAATGAAGACCATAGCATGCAGTTATTTATAGTGGCCTGGGATGGATGGAGAAATAGGGACCTTAGTGAAGAATTGTGTGCAAGTGTCAACAATTGCAAAAGTTACCTTCAACAGCTCCATTACACCTTTGGGAGTAGCCGGGAAGGCCATGGGTGCAGTTACACATTGACTATGTGGCATCTTTCAGGGGAACACAGCTGCTCATTGTTGATGTCCACTCAAAATGGATGGACATATATGAGGTGAAGTCACCAACATCTTCTGCTACAATTGAGAGGCTACGTCAAAAGTTTTGCCATTCAAGGATTACCAGAAGTAGTCATATTTGATAACGGCACAGCATTTACAGGTGCTGAGTTTCAACGGTTTATCAGCCTCAGTGGGATCACTCATACAAAAACTTCACCTTACCACCATTCCTCAAATGGACTGGCAGTTCAAACATTCAAATCAGGCATGTAAATGTTAACAGGAGATTCTTTAGCAACCAAGCTAGCACGCTTTCTTTTCCATTATAGGACCACCCGTCACACAACAGGTGTCACACCTGTGGAATTATTGATGTAATGTTGTCTCAGGATGAAGACTAATAATGCTGAATTTAGGGGCAAAGGTGGAAAGGAGTCAGGGAAGTCAGAAAACTAGACACGACTGGCATAGTCGTGACAGGAAGTTGACCATAGGAGGGACGGTACATGTGAAGAACTTTGGAGAAGGGCAAAAGTGGTTACCATGTGAAATAAGTGCAGTGACTAGACCTCTATCTCACCATATGAAGGTGGAAGGCCAAGTCACACAGACACTTGCGGATCATCTAAGGAAGAGAGAAACAAATCACCAGGAAACGATTCCATGAGTGTTCACAAGCCGATCAACGTTTCCTGTTGAGAGAACTCAACATAGTACAGATGTACAGGAAACAAAGGGTAATGGTCGATGGATGCCCTTGTGAATGGAACGTTGTCTCAAGTGGTGTTCCATAGGGCTCGGTGTTGGGACCTTGCTGTTTGTGTTATATATTAACGATTTGAACGTGAACGTGGGGGGCACAATTGGGAAATTTGCAGATGACACAAAGATTGGCCGAGTAGTGGATAGTGTAGAGGATAGCCATAATCTCCAGGACAATATAGATGGGTTGGTGGAGTGGGCGGTAAAGTGGCAGATGGATTTTAACATAGAGAAGTGTGAGGTCATACATTTAGGGAGGTGAAACAGTTACAGGGATTACAAAATAAATGGGAATATACTAAGAGGGGTAGATAAAGTGAGAGATCTTGGGGTACAAGTACACAGGCCCCTGAAGGCAGCAGTTCAAGTAGACAAGGTTGTAAAGAAGGCATATGGAATACTCTCCTTCATTGGCAGAGGTATAGAATATAAAAGTAAGGATATAATGTTGGAATTGTATAAAACACTGGTGAGGCCACAACTGGAGTATTGAGTGCAGTTCTGGTCACCACATTACAGGATGGACGTAATAATTCTGGAGATAGTGCAGAGGAGGTTTACAAGAATGTTGCCAGGGTTAGAAAAGAGTAGCTACGAAGAGAGATTGGATAGGTTGGGGTTATTTTCCTTAGAACAAAGAAGGCTGAGAGGTGACTTGATTGAGGTGTACAAAATTATGAAGGGAATAGATAGTGAACAGGATAAAATTCTTTCCCTTGATGGAGAATTCTAGAACCAGGGGACATAGATTCAAGATAAGTGGCAGAAGGTGTAGGGGGGACACGAGGGAGAACTTTTTTATGCAGAGGGTAGTGGGTGTCTGGAATTCACTGCCCAAGTTGGTGGTAGAGGCAGAAACTTTAAACTCTTTTAAAAAGTACCTGGATCTGCACCTAAAGTGCTGTAAGCTGCAGGGCTATGGGCCGGGCGCAGGAAGGTGGGATTAGAAAGGGCACCTGGGTGTCCTCAGGCTGGTGTGGACAAGATGAGCTGAATGGCCTCCTTCTGTGATGTAACTTTTCAATGGTTCAATGGTTCTATGTGTCAGATGTGTCTGTTGTACCTGCAGGAGTTGAGATAACAGATTTGTAGGTGCCTGCCAAAGAACCTGATGTTCGGACAACTCCAGAAAAGGTGGTTCCTGACAAAGCATCTGAAGTTGTAGAGATGAGACGTTCTACATGAATAAGGAAACCCCCAGAAAGACTGAATTTATCTGTGTAAATAATTTGCTATTTTGAGAAAATTTTACTTGTAAATGTAAAAAGTGTTTCTGAGTAAAGGGGGAGGGATATGGTAATTATGGTTTTATGTATTGTGTAGTATACCTTTAAGAAGGATGTTATAAAGGAAGATCACATGATCTTATGTAACCAATAGAAGAGTAACGTGGGCTACCTCTGTTGTCAGTAGTCTGTAGTAAGTAATATGGAAATAGAGTTTGAGTTGAAAACACACAAGTGTAGCTGCTGAGTACCTTTGTAAATAAACAGAATGTGTCCCACCTAAGAAGTGTCGGCTGATCAACTCTATCTATTGTACCAACTTGGCCATCCCACAACAAGTGTGCAACTAGGATCCATAATTCCCAACAAACTGATGACTAGGATCCACCAGGAACAGAATTCTTGAAATGCATTCAGGAGAACATTTTTGGCCAGTATGTAGCACCAACAAGAGAGGGTGAAGTTCTGGACTTAGTTGTAGGAAATGAAGCCGGGCAAGTGGCGATGGGAAGCTGAGAAGTGATTTAGCAAAAGTGGATCGGAAACAGCTACTTGAAGGGAAATCAGTGTCAGACCAGTGGGAGGCGTTCAAGGGGTTCGGAGTAAACATGTTCCCACAAAGAAGAAGGGCGGGATGGCCAAATATAGAGCCCCCTGGATGTCAAAGACCTTACAAGGTAAGATAAGGCAATAAAGGAAAGCTTATGTCAGGCATCAAGAACTCTATGCTACAGAAAGTTGAGAGTATAGGGTGAAATCAAAAAGGAAATCAGGAAAGCAAAGAAAGGGCATAAAAGCAAATTGGCAAGTAAAAACAAGGTGAACACAAAGATGTTTTATCAATACATTAAGAGTAAGAGGATAACTATGGTCCATAAAATAGCAAAAAGGTAATCTATGTGTAGAGAAGAAGATGTGGATGTGGTTCTTAAATACTTTGCGCCTGTCTTTACAGAAAAGTGGGGGGTGATGCAGACTTTGCAGTTAAGGAGGAGGGCTGTGAAATATTGGATGTGATAAACAGAAGGAGAGGGGAGGTATTAATGTGAGTAGCATCCTTGAAAGTGGATAAATCACAGGGTTGGATGAAATGTACCCCAGGCTGTTAAAACACTGAAATAGCAGATGCTCTGGCCATCAATTTCCAATCTTCACCGGATACAGTGCCAGAGCATCGGAGGACTGTTAATGTTGTACCTTTGTTTAAAAATGGACAAGAGATAGACCGATTAATTACAGGCCAGTCAGTCTACCCTCAGTAGCGGGCAAATCATTGGAATCACTTCTGAGAGACAGGATAAACTGTCACTTAGAAAGGCACAGGTAAATCAAGGACAGTAGGCTTGGATTTATTAAGGGAAGATCCTGTCTGGCTCACTTGATTGAATTTTTTGAGAAGGTAGCAAGGAGGATTGATGGGGGTCGTGTAGTTAATGTGGTCTACACTGATTTTAGCAAGACTTTTGACAAGGTCCCACATGGCAAACCAGTTAAAAAAATTAAAAGCCCATGGGATCCAGGGGAATATAGCAAGCTGGATACAAAATTGGATCAGTGCAGGAAACAAAAGGCAATGGTTGAAGGATGTTTTTACAACAGGAAGGCTGTTTCTAGTGAGCTCCACAGGACCCAGTACTAGGTGTCCTGCTTTTTGTGGTATATATTAATGATTTGGACTCAAACGTAGGGGGCAAGGTCAAGAAGTTTGCAGACAACACAAAAACTGGCAGTGTGGTTGATAGTGAGGAGGGAAGCTGTAAACTGCAGTAAGATATGAATGGACTGATCAACTGGGCAGAAAAGTGGCAAATGGAATTCAACCCAGAGAAGCGTGAAGTATCTATTGGGGGGGGGTGGGGGGAGGGGGGGGGGAGGTGGTTAAACAAGAAAAAACACAATAATGAGGATAGTGAGAGGTGTAGAGGAAGTGAGACATATTGGAGCGCATGCCCACAGGCCCCTGAAAGTAGCAGAACAGGTCTATAAGGTGGTTAAGAAGGCATATGGAATACTTTATTGGCCAAGGCATAGAATATCAGAGCAGGGAGGTTATGCTGGATCTTATAAAACGTTAGTTAGGCCACAACTTGAGTACTGTGTATAGTTCTAGTCACCTCATTACAGGAAGGATGTAATTGCACTGGAGATGGTACAGAGGAGATTTACAAGGATGTTGCCAGGACTAGAAAATTGCGGCTATGGGGACGGATTGGATGGGCTGGGGTTGTTCTGCTTGGAGCAGAGGGGACTAAGGGGAGATTGGATTGAGATGTACAAGGTTGTGAGGGGCCTGGATAGAGTGGATGGGAAGGGCCTATTTCCCTTATCAGAGAGGTCGTGACTATGGGGCATCGTTTTAAAATGATTTGTAGAAGGATTAGAGGGGAGATGAGAAAAATTCTTTTCATCCAGAGGGTAGAAGGGGTCTGGAAATCATTGCCTGAGAGGGCGGTAGAGGCAGAATGTGCAGGGATATGGGGAGAGGGCAGGGGAGTTGCAGCATCTGAATTGCTCCTTAGGAAAGCCAGCACAGACACGACAGGCCAAATGGTCTCCTCCTGTGCTGTAATGATTAAAGCCACAAGTGAGAGAACCCAAACCTGGGGAAGGGGGCGCAGAGCCTACCTCCATCCATTTTTTTTTCATTCATTCAAGGGATGTTGGCGTTTCTGGCTAGGCCAGCATGTATTGTCCAACCATAATTGTCCTTGAGAAGTTGGTGCTGAGATGCCTTCTTGAACCGCTGCAGTCCATGTGGTGTAGGTACATCCACAGTGCTGTTAGAGAGGGAGTTCCAGGATTTTGACCCAGCAACATTGAAGGAACAGCGATCTATTTCCAAGTCAGGATGGTGAGTGGCTTGGAGGGGAACTTGCAGGTGGTGGTGTTCGCATGTATTTGCTGCTCTTGTCCTTCTAGGTGGTAGTGGTCATAGGTTTGGAAGGTGCCGTCTAGGAAGTCTTGGTGAGCTTCTGCAGTGCATCTTGTAGATGGTACACACTGCTGCTACTGTGCATCGGTGGTGGAAGGAGTGAATGTTTGTGGATGGGGTGCCAATCAAGCGGGCTGCTTTGTCCTGGATGGTGTCAAGCTTCTTGGGTGTTGGTGGAGCTGGACTCATCCAGGCAAGTGGAGAGTATTCTATCACACTCCTGACTTTTGCCTTGTAGATGGTGGACAGGCTTTGGGGAGTTAGGAGGCGAGTTACTTGCCATAGGACTCCGAGCCTCTGACCTGCTCTTGTAGCTACAGTATTTATATGGCTAGTCCAGTTCAGTTTCTGGTCAATGATAACCCCCAGGATGTTGATAGTGGGGGATTCAACAATAATAATGCCACTGAATGTCAAGGGGCGATGGTTAGATTCTCTCTTGTTAGAGATCGTCATTTCCTGGCACTTGTGTGGTGAGAATGTTACCTGCCGTTTGTCAGCCCAAGTCTGGGTGTCCATTTGGACTTCAGGATGGACATGAGGAGCTGTGAATGGTGCTGAACATTGTGTAATCATCAGCGAACATCCCCAATTCTGACTTTATGATGGAAGGAAGGTCATTGAGGAAGCAGCTGAAATGGTTGGGCCCAGGACACTACCCTGAGGAACTCCTGCAGTGATGTCCTGGAATTGAGATGATTGACCTTCAACAACCACACCCATCTTCCTTTGTTCTAGGTATGACTCCAACCAGCGGAGAGTTTTCCCTCTGATTTCCATTGACACCAGTTTTGCTAAGGCTCCTTTATGCCACACTCAGTCAAATGTGCCTTTGATGTTAAGGGGAGTCACTCTCACCTCACCTGTGGAGTTCAGCTGTTTTGCCCATGTTTGGACTAAGGCTGTAATGAAGTCAGTGAACCCAAACTGAGCATCAGTGAGCAGGTTTTTGTTAAGCAAGTGCTACTTGGTAGCACTATTGATGACCACTTCCATCACTTTTCTGATGATGGAGAGTAGACTGATGGGGCAGTAATTGGCCGGGTTGGATTTGTTGTGATTTTTTTGAACAGGACATACCTGGGCAATTTTCAACATTACTGGGTAGATGCCAGTGTTGTAATTGTACTGGAACAGCTTGGCTAGGGGTGCGGCAAGCACTGCAGCACACATTTTTAATACTATTGCCAGAATATTATCAGGGCCCACAGCCTTTGCAGTATCCAGTGCCTTCAGCCATTTCTTGATATCATGTGGTGTGAATCAAACTGGCTGAAGACTGGTATCTGTGATACTAGGGTCTCTGGAGGAGGCCGAGATAGATCATCCACTTGGCACTTCTGGTTGAAGATTGTAGCAAATGTTTCAGCCTTATCTTTTGTACTGATGTTCTAGGCTCCCCAATCATTGAGGATGGGGATATTTGTAGAGCTTCCTCCTCCAGTGAGTTGGGTTTTGTCTCCACAAGGAATGTGGATGGTCATTCCTACCGATACTGTCATGGACAGGTGCATCTGCAGTAGGTTGGGGAGGGTGAGGTCAAGTATGTTTTTCCCTCCTATTGCTTTCCTCACCACCTGCTGTAGACCCAATCTAGCAGCTGTATCCTTTATGTCCCAGTCAGTAGTGGTGCTACTGAGCCACTCTTGGTGATGGACATTGAAGTCCCCCACCCAGAGTACATTCTGCGACTTTGCCACCCTCAGTACTTCCTCAAGTGATTTTCAACATGGAGGAGTACTGATTCTTCAGCTGAGGTGGTGGGGAGAGTTGCAGTATGTGGTAATCTGCAGGAAGTTTCCTTGGCCATGTTTGACCTGATGCCATGAGACTTCATGGGGTCCAGAGACAATGGTGAGGAGTCCCAGGGCAAATCCTTCCCGACTATATACCACTGTGCTGTAGACCACCTCTGCTGGGTCTGTCCCACCAGCAGGACCATCAATGATAGCGATGGTGGTGTCTAGGACATGATCTGTAAGGTATGATTCTGTGAGTATGACTATGTCAGGCTGTTGCTTGACTAGTCTGTGAGACAGCTCTCCCAATTTTACCACAAGCCAGATGTTAGTAAGGAGGCCTTTGCAGGGTCAAAAGGGCTGAGTTTTCTGTTGTCATTTCCAGTGCCTAGCTCGATGCCGCAGGGTCCTTTGAGACATTTTAGTGGTTTGATACAACTGAGTGGCTTGCTAGGCCATTTCAGAGGGCGTTTAAGAGTCAACCACATTGCTGAGGCTCTGGAGTCACATGTAGGTCAGACCAGGTGAGGATGGCAGATTTCCTTCCCTAAAGAACATTAGTGAACCAGATGTGTTTTTATGACAAACAACAATGGTTTCATGATCATCACTAGACTTTTAATGCCAGATTTTTAATTGAATTAAAATTTCACCATCTCTGAATTCTTATTCTTAGGCAGTCCCTTGGGGTCAAGTATGACTTGCCTCCACACTAAAAATGATTCTCAGGTGACTGAAGAATCCAATGCGCAACCTACGGTCTCTGTAATAGGTGGGGTAGACAGTGGTAGGGGGAACGAGTGGGTGGGGTATCTGGGTTGCCAAGTTCCCCTTTCAGTGTCAATGCTTGGCTGCAGCTAGCCTTTGACCATGAGGCTCGAGATGTTCTGCTCCTTCCCAGATGCTTTCCCTTCACTTTGGGTGGTCTTTGGTCAGGGATTCCCAGATATTGGTGGGGACATTGCACTGTTTCAAGGATGTTTTGAGGGTGTCCTTGAAGCCTTTCCTCTGCCATCCTGGGGCTCGCTTGCAGTGTCAAAGCTCTGAGTTGTCTGCTTGTTTCAGGAGTCTCGTGTCAGGCATGTGGATGATGTGGTCCGCCCGGCAGAGCTCATTGAGCGTGGTCAATGCTTCGATGTTGGGGATTTTAACCTGAATGAGAACACTGATGTTGGTGTGCCTATCCTGCCAATGGATTTGCGGGATCTTGCAGAGGCAGTGCTGGTGTTACTGTTCCAGAGTTTTGAGGTGCCTGCTGTACATTGTCCATGTTTCTGAGCCATGTAGGAGGTTGGGCATCACCACTCTGTAGACCATGATCTTGGTGCCAGGTTTGAGGTCCTGATCTTCAAACACTGTTCCTCAGTTGGCCAAAGGCAGCGCTGGCACACTGAAGGTGGTGTTGACCTCGTCATTGATGTCCACCCTTGTTGACAGTAGGCTTCCAAGGTAGTGAAAGTGGTCCACGTTGTCCAAGGTCTCGTCGTGGATTTTGATAACCTGGGGGGGGAGGGGGGAGGGGGGCAGCAGTGCAGTGTGGAGGGGGTAGGCTGGTAGAGGACCTTTGTCTTACAGATCTTTAGTGTAAAGCCCAAGCTCTCGTACGCCTCGGTGAAGGTGTTGACGATGGCTTGGACTTGGCCTCGGAGTGCAGATGCAAATTGTCTGTATACTGTAGTTCAAGGACAGAGGATGGAGCGACCTTGGACGTAGCCTGCATGGGGCAGATGTTGAACATGTTCCCATTTGTTTTGTAGTTTAGCTCCACTCCAGCAGGGAGCTTGCTGAGGGTGAGATGGAGCATTCCGGCAAGAAAGATTGAGAAGAGCATCGGTGTGATGACACAGCCTTGCCTGACCCAGGTTCGAACATGGATTGGGTCTGTGGTGGATGCGTTGGTCAGGATTACTAGTCCAGCGACAATACCACTATGCCGCCTCCCCTTGACCACTTGCTCACTCACATGGGGAGGACATGATGCTGACCTTGGGACAAGGAACAGCCAGAAGCATTGGAAATGGTGAGGCTAGCACAGGCCACAGATGGATGTCTGCCTTCATTACTTCCTTCTCTCTTTCCTCTTTCCAGGTGTGGCACCTCAGTGCTGTATATAGCTGGCAGTCATCCAATGGTTTGTTAGCTGTTATCTCCATAGTAACACTTGTGCCTTCTCCTCTTCTCCAAGTTCTCCTTTACATTTGGAAAGTGAATGAAATGTTTTGGAGGGGTTAACCTTTCTAAAGAAGCAGCATCCCTTGATCTATCTCTTCCAAACACTTGTTTAGAGATCAGCACCTCAGTTGGGATTGGTAATGCGGGACAGGGGGATACCCAAGGGGATTGACAAGCAGGAGCAGGGGGCAGTGGAAAGGGAAGCCCAGGTTTCCATTTTGCAAGCCCAGGTACACATTCTGCCAAAGCAAATCGCGGTGCAGATCTCAGAGGCCCAGGCTATAAAAGGAGTCTCCTTGGCATATACTAGAAGTTGTTGGGGACATTGAACTGCCTGCCTGGGAGTTACCACAACATGTTTGAGATCATGGTAGACTACCATTTTAGCATGTGCCCCATCCAATGCAGTGGCTTCTATAGCTTCAGCCTACCATACAGCATAGGTCACCTCTGTGGACACTGTAGCCAGGACCTGTGCACAGGAGTATAGCTTTCTGATGGAACCTCAGGCTGGTGCCATTCAATCTCAAGCCTTCTCAGTAGCTGCTGGCTTCAAAATGCTGGTTGAGCACATTGATGTGTGTTTCCAAAGGATCTCTGATCTCCTACAATCTGCTCTGCCACAAACCACCCCGAGGGAGATCCAGAAGGTCCAAGGGTGTGTCAGCGGCTCAATGGGAGTAAGACATGCTGCCCTCTCTCAGGATGACAGCAGGCCTGCTTCCACTCCACCCACTCAACCAGAGTTCACAATGTTGCATGAAAGTCAGCGAGCTAGATAGCCCCAGCACCAGCCAGAGATGCACCCCCAGCTAGTCTGTCTAGACCTGAGCTTCTAGAGGTCGATGGCCATTCACATTTCAAGGGCTCTGACCTGAACATTAAATACTTTCCCCAAGCCTTTTTTGTTTTCCCAGGGGATGTGGGCATCAATGGCTAGGCCAGCAATTATTGCCCATCCCTAATTGCCCTTAAGAAGGTGGTAGTGAGCTGCTTTCTTGAACCACTGCCATCCATGTGATATATTAAGGCTATAATGAGGTCAGGAGCTGAGTGGCCCTGGCGGAACACAAACCGAGCATCAGTGAGCAGGTTATTGCTAAGTGCCGCTTGATAGTATTATGATGACCCCATCCACCACTTTGCTAATGATCAAGAGTGCACTGATGGGATGGTAATTGGCCTGGTTGGATTTGTCCTGCTTTTAGTGGACAGGGCATACCTGGGCAATTTCCACATTGCTGGTTAGATGTCAGTGTTGTAGCTGTACTGGAACAGCTTGGCTAGGGGCGCAGCAAGTTCTGGAGCACAAGTCTTCTGTACTATTGCTGGAATGTTGTCAGGGCCCATAGCCTTTGCACTATCTAATGTCTTCAGCCATTTCTTGATATCACATGGAACAAATTGAATTGGTGAAGACTGGCATTTGTGATGCTGGGGACCTTATGAGGAGACCAAGATGGATCAACCACTTGGAACTTTTGGCTGAAGATTGTTGCAAATCCTTCAGCCTTATCTTTTGCACTGATGTGCTGGGCTCCCTCATCATTGAGGATGGGGTTGTTTGTGGAGCTCAGGACGGCAGAGCTGAGATCTGATCCATTGATTGTGGGATTGCTTAGCTCTGTCACATGCTGCTTTCACTGATCAGCATGCAAGTAGCCCTGTGTTGTAGCTTCACCAGGTTGACACCTCATTTTTAGGTATGCCTGGTCCTGCTCCTGGCACACCCTCCTGCACTCTGTATTGAACCTGGCTTGATCCCCTGGCTTGTTGGTAATGGTAGAGTGGGGGATATGCCGGGTCATGAGATTACAGATTGTGGTTGTGTACAATTCTGCTGCTGCTGAAGGCCCACAGCGCCTCATGGATGCCCAATTTTGAATTGCTAGATCTGTTCAAAATCTATCCCTTTTAACACGGTGGTAGTGCACAAGGACAGCACTTCATAGAATGAGTAGACTAGATAAAAGAGAGTTAACATGGATTGATGTTGAAGGAAAGCATGGGGGAAAGTGAAGGATGTTTGGCTATTTTACTGGAAATGCTGGTCCATGAGCTTCTGCCTAATAGTCCTAACTGCTCACAGCTGCAGGTCTTGTTGCAGTTTCTCCTGCCTCCTCTTCTTCCCGGGAACTGCTGCTGGCTCAATGTCTTGCTTCTGTTGTGAGGTGATGTTACAGAGGACGCAGCAGACAGCCATGATTCAGGAGATGCAATGTGGTCGGTATTGAAGGATATGCCTGGTTTCAGGTGGGGTTCATGAGTGCTGGATGGCATCATCGTCCATGTTAATAGGCCTTTACTGCCAAGGATTACTGAGCGGTCCTATCCCTCAGTGCTCCTACTGTTTTAATCATTGGGCCCCATTTGCTTCACAGGATCTAGATTTGCATAAGATTATTAACTGGTTGCTGTAGTCGCCTAAACATAAAATCCTGGGAAAATGGCCCTAGCAGCACTGTTGGCAGAATTGTGGCAGTGAATCCTTCACTGTGATTTTCAGGGTGTTACCACCTTGTTTCCACTGAACATAGTCCTCAAACTTCACCTCAGGGGCACTTGATGAAGGGAAGAACATCCAATAATAAACCCAAAACACCTCTGAAAACAAGACACTTGGGACCTGCTCAAGAAAATTTTTGTGCATCCTTGGAATTACTGATAGAAACAGAAGGTGCATTCTTAAAATGTATAACAAATTAACAGCAATACATAAGAGTCAAAAAAACATGAAAAATGAGGAACCAGCTGCAATAATTGTACGAGATGTACAGATGTGTAAAAAAATATCCTAAAGAAATAAAATGATCAGCAACATCTGCAAACACTCACCTATTAATGCATACACAGAAGTCCACAACACTGCCTCCCATTTTGTTCTGAAGCTTGCAAATGTGTCAAAATCCTGGAAATAGCAGAACATTAAGTGCAGTCTTGACTGAAGTGCCATTCTGAGAAATGCAGCTTCAGTAAAGTAGAACAAAACAGCCAGAAGTTCTGTATTTCCTACATATCTGTCAACACCAGTTGCCACAAGCAGTTGGCAATGATGCAGTGTGCTTCACTGATTCCAGGAATTGCTCTCCTTTTGTGGAAAATTGTAATGGAAAAGAGAAATTAGTGGGACTGAAATTACAATTGCAATACTATGCGATGCAGATGTGAATAATTCAGGCACTTTACACACCTTGATTTAATTTTGTCAGCCCATGAAGTAACACCCTTGAGATACCTCCAGGGATAGTTTTGGTTCCATATATGCTCATTAAACACTTGTCTTCCTTTTACTCAACACACTTGAGGAAATTGTAACTTGAAAAACAAACATTCTCTTAAAGCAGCAACAAATATTTGCTGATCAAAATACTCAGACTTCCCAAGGTACTTGGCTAATTGGGAGACAAATCTCACTTTAACTTCTTTCCACCCATACCCTTTCTCACACAGTGACTGTATTTGATCAAAGAAGCAGTCACTTAGACTGTCTAATCCGTGGGCTGTCGGACACTCAATGATCCTATTTACTGTACTTGGCTACATAATTTAAAATTAGCTCAATCTGGGTTTCCTTAAACAGTGATTCAGTTCATTTACTCAGGAGGGTCAAGATCTAGTGAATTGAACTGAATGACTGCTTTTATAAAGTGAGGAGTTTATTTGGAATCAGGATACACCAAAAATAGACTGAATTCTGACCTTAGGGCTCCACAATAAACTGACTCAGGTGCTAAGTTCTGCAATAAATACTGACAGCTAAAAACACAGTAGACTGGAGAGACTAACTTATTGTTCATTAATATGGGCAAAGCTTAAGGACCCTGTGTCTTCTGGCTGTCTCGGCCAAAAAGCAGCACAACTGGAACAGTTGGCCCGCTTGTTATCGTAACACGGAGAGTAGGCTGATGTCATTTTCAGCGCCAAGAGCAGAACGAACATCTAATGGATTTTATTTTTTTAAGATATAACTCCAAAAGAGATATTGTCAAATATCCCCCGATAACTTAACTGGTCCACACTTGACAACAGTTTAACAAACCATTTGGATCTCTTGGTTTTATTTACTGTTCAAAACAAGAAGAAGGAGAAGAAGGCAGCAGTGAGGTGGTCTGGCATGTCGGAACATGTCATGTGGCATCATGGAATCATAAGACAGTTCCAAACTTGAGATCTTTAATGCTTCAGATCTCAGCCCTCACCAGGGACACAGGGAATCCACATAGGCCATAGGCACTTCTTCAGAGAGACGTAGGAAGAACAGGGGGCAAGAGTTGCTTCAGGCAGCTTTTTGTGTGGCTCTTTTCAACACCCTATTGGCAAAGCCTGTCCACCCTGTCAAATACAGACTGTGCATAATATGGGGACAACTACTTGGAAAAGCGTACACACATTAATAAGAACATAGGAATTTGGAGCAGGAGTAAGCCAATTGGCCCCCCCAGCCTTCTCTGTCATTCAATAAGATCATGGCTGATCTGATTCTGGTCTCAATGCCACTTTCTTGGCTACCGCTTATCAGTTTGTCTGCCTTGTTAGTCAAGGATCTGTCTCTCTCTGCCTTAAAAATATTCAATGGCCCTGCCTCTATTGCTGTCTGGGGAAGAGAGTTCCACACATTCACGAGGCCTCTGAGAGAAAAAAATTCTCCTCATCCCCGTCTTAAGTGGGAACCCCTTATTATTAAACTGTGTCCCCCTAGTTCTCCCACAAGGGGAAACATCCTCTCAGCATCCACTCTATCAAGACCCCCCCAGGGCCTTATACGTTTCAATAAAATCACCCCTGGCGACCCTTTCCTCAGAAGATAACCCCAACTCATCCCAGGAATCAGTCGAGTGAACCTTCTCTGAACTGCTTCTAACGTAATTATGCCCTTTCTTAAATAAAGAGACCAAAACTGTACATAGTACCCTAGATGTGGTCTCACCAATACCCTGTACAACTGTAGCAAAACATTCCTCCTTTCATGTTCCATTCCCCTTGCAATAAACAAGAACACTCCATTTGCCTTATAATCACTTACTGTACCTGCAGAGTAGCCTTTTGGGATTCATGCACCAGGATACCCGGAGCCTTCCGCACCTCAGGGCTCTGCAATCTCTCTCCATTTAGGTAATATGTTCCTTTGCTATTCTTCCAACCAAAGCAGACAAGTTCACAGTTTCCCGCATTACACTCCATCTGCCAAATTTTTGTTTACTCACTTAGCCTAGCTATATCCCTTCACAGACTCCTTATGTCCTCTTCACAACTTACTCTCCTCCCTGTCTTTGTGCCATCAGCAAATTTAGCAACCGTACATTTGGTCCCTTCATCCAAGTCATTGATATAGATTGTAAATAGTTGAGGTCCCAGCACTGATCCTTGTGGCACTCCACTCATTACACTGGCCAACCCGAAACTGACCCATTTATGCCTACTCTCTGTTTGCTGTTAGCTATCCAATCCTCTATCCATATTAATATTTTACCCCCTACAACATATGAGCTCTTATTCTGTGTAATAACCTTTGATGTGGCACCTTGTCAAATGCTTCCTGGAAATCTAAGTACAGCACATCCAGATGTTCCCTGTTATCCACGTTGCTTGTTACTTCCTTAAAGAAATCTAATAAAAGAGAGCAAGAGTTCCATCATTGCAAAATATAAATACATTGTAGTAGCTGGCAGCCAAAAGGTGGAGCTCCCTCGTGTGACTCATAAATAAATGGATTAATTCTGTGGTGTGCTGGAGTATTACATACAGTCCAAGAAGATCTTGGAATTTATTTTAAAAATTTCTGTGAAGGAAGAACGTGCTGGATGTGGCTCTACAACAACAACTTGCATTTATACAGCTCCTTTAACATAATAAAGGTGTTTAATAGAAATGTTATAGAACAAATTTTGACACCAAGCCACGTGAGGAGATATTAGGCCAGATGACAAAGGGAAAAGTTTATGGAGCGTTTTAAAGGAGGAAAGACAGGTAGAGAAGTGGAGAGGTATAGAGTCAGAATTTCCAAGCTCAAGGCCGAGGCAGCTGAAGGCAAAGTTGCCAATGGTTTAGTGATTAATATCAAGAATGCTCAGAATTGGTGGAACACAGAGATTTGAGGGAGGTTGTAGGGCACAGGACATCATTCATTAGCCTGCCCTTCTGCCCATTCATCAGCTTGAGTCCCTGGATAATGATTAGGGTGGAGGCCCTGCCTAATACTTTCCCTCTCCAGCCCACGGATGTTAAACTGATTGCAGCATGGCTGCTACTTCCCTGGTTGAGATTAGGCAACTAAACAGGCACAGAAGAAACAAACCTGGAACTCTGTTTGTCTCCTATTGCTCATCTCCACATTGGCCAATGCATTTACCCATTGAACCACTAACAATCTCTTAAAGTCTGGGTTTGAGTTCAAATTGGTTAACTTCAGCTGGAGAATTAAGTCACGGGGAAGCGGAAAGGAGTTGTAATTAGATTCCCAGGAGACAAACTGAGAACAAAATCAATCCTTCTTGCGTATACCTGGTCAACACTCAAGCATGGTTAATTGGGCAAGACATATGCCTGAACAGCAAAGCAACTGTGGAACTGTACCCCATGATGGATCAGCAACTTCTGGGCAGGAAAGGAGAACTGAAGAGAGTTTGGGGGGGGGTGTGGGGGGAGCGGGTGAACACAACAGGGAATGGTATGCAATCAGTGGTGCATACATAACTTATCATTAATTGAAGGCAGCGCAACAGAGTTCTTGCCAGTTTCATTAAAAACAAATTAAAGTCTGTGGAAGGAAGACAATTTATATTTATACAGCAATGTAAAGTGTTGTTTAAGGGGACCAAATAGAACGGCAAAAACATCTTGAGGCACTCTGAGTCACAATGAGTTGTCATCCTTTCTGATGCAAATATTGTAAATAGAATTCTGCCCTCTATTGGAAGAATATTTGTGAAAAGTTAACTAAAATTAAAAAATGATAATCTCAGTTGAAAAACACAATGTACAGGGCACATCCAAATAAACTAAACTATAACCTATTAAATAATACATATTAATATAAAGTAGCACTAAATTGTTCAAGGATGTGGTTATGTAATAAGAATCTAGTTTAAAAAATCTTTACTGAGGGTTTAGGATGGGAGTTTGGTGCCTGTTATCCTTAAGCAGAGCTTCCGATCTCCGAAAAATGACAGACAAACCTGAAGGACAAATCTATACATATCACCGAAGCATACCACTGCTTTAATATAAAAGCAAAATACTGCAGATGCTGGAAATCTGAAACAAAAACAAAAAAAGCTGGAAAAACTCAGCAGGTCTGACAGCATCTGCGGAGAGGAACACAGTTAACATTTCAAGTCCGTATGACTCTTCATCAGAACTATTTTTCCTTAGTTCTGTTGAAGAGTCATATGGGCTCGAAACGTTAACTGTATCCCTCTCTGCAGATGCTGTCAGGCCTGCTGAGTTTTTCCAGCTGTTTTGGTTTGATACCTCTGCTTTCCTGACTAGTTCAAAGTGATGCAGTTCAAGGCTTAAAACTTAAGTCATTGCCCACCGTCTTGACAATGGAATAATATGTGAAGTGGGGCAATGGGAATAAGATATATACCCAACAGCAAAAAGAAATCCCAGTTCAAAATTTGTTTCTGTTGAGTGCCTTGCCCCTTGTCTATTCATTTGGGTAACTAGCCAACAGGGAAATGAGGAGGGAAGGCCTGGAATGCACTTGTTCTCTGACCTGCAGTCTCTGTCTGCATCTCAGGAACAGTTCCAGGGAGTGGAGACCAATGTCAAGTGCCGCTGCCCTGTTCTTTCAAACCTTTGCACCCAGGAAACAGGTGATCCCAGCAAAGGTACCATCTACTGATAAAAAGCATTGTTGGGCTCTCTTGATTGTTTAGTGGCACTGAGACACACATAGCAAGAAGCTTTCACTTTGGTGCTTGGTCTGTGTTAAGCTCATTTGGAACATTGGGAACAATTCAAGGAAATAAGTACTGGCAGAGATAGGAAATGGGTTGCCAACTCTCTCTCTCTCACCTGTTTTATCCTGTCACATAAAGTCAAGATCTGTAATGGCCCTGGCCCAGACAAATGAAAGAAAAATTCAACTAAATTACCATTTCCGTTCTCTGTCTAAAGACTGCCTCATGTTTGTAGATATCGGTTAAAGACAGGATCAGGATCAACTGTGATGCCCCCATCACTATGTCAAAATAGCAATGTTAAAGTTCACATGAGCAGAATAGCCGCTCTGACAGGAAAGCTTTTGGCACCTGGGGATATACTCGAGTATGAGTTGCCATATTTGGAGGAGGAGAGGTTAAAAAAAAAAGACTGAAACTAAACAGGGTTGTAATCGATCTAAGACTGGCTTGATCTCTTCTGGGGAAATCTGTGGCCCATGCAGGGCACCCCCAGCACAGGTGGGAGCGCAGTGGGAGGGTCAAGGATTAGGTTGGGACATGAAGAAACCAATGGCCAGTCTTCCTCAGCAGCTTGGATCTTATTTGAAGCCCAGCCTTTGCCCACCTCAAGCAAAAACTTTGGCATTAGAAGAAGCGTGGCTAGGTGAGGGGAGCCTCGGGTTAGGAGTTGCCTCATTCCCAGCTTGGCGGAATATTGGCCTCTGACTTGTCTCGAACTTCTGAAGACTCATAAAAGGAACAAAGGGACACGGTTGGGCTGTTTCTGGAGGTAACCTTCGTAACCGTCTCTAGGGCGGCCCATCACTGCTTGCTTTTTGGCTAGATCCTCATCTGACCTGATATGTGGTGCCACTGGCCTACTTGAAGAAGGTGACCTCTTCCTGACCCCACACATTTTGGTGGGGACAGCACTGAAAGTCATAAATAGGCACTAAGGGGCCAGGGCCTGTAGATTTTTTAGAAACAGTCTACCTCTGGTAAAGGTGCAAAATGATTGCAAATGCTCACAATTTGCACTTTGCCTGTATGTGTGATAGTGGGGGAGGGGGAGATAAATTACAGACATTCAGCTCCAGTTTGGTCCAATTTGCAGGATGTGCTTTTTGTGTGGAACTGAAAGAAATGTGGAGATTTAAATTATTTGTTAATGGCTGAGATAACAAAACATTTACAATTGGTAATCACTTTAAATGCTACAGATAGGAGACATAAACATTCAGCGAAGGCACAGTGTTTAGCTTAATATTAACACTGGAAAGTTGATCAATCCCAATGCTACTAACAGAAACACTCAGCAAGCCAGTAGGAAATGAGAGAATAAGGAATAGAACATTATGCTAATAAGGTTAGATAAAGAGGGGGTGGGTGGAATTTTATGTGCAGCATGGACTAGTCAGACCTGTTTCTCTGCTTTGCAATCAATGTAAATCTACATAAAGAGTTAACACTTCAGTTTGATGACCTTTCATCAGAATAATGATATCATAGTGTATGCTGCTGCTTCTTCAAGTGACTATTGTGGTCCCTTCTCACCCTGCTCTCATATACAGTAGTAAACTTACAGCACACCATCACTACTTTGGCCATGTTCTGTATTGGCTCAGGGCATTAACTTGCAAATCGCATTTATATTCAGTTATTTAGGTTATATATGCTGTAGCTGTCAGGTTGGTCCATGTTGCTGAAACATGGCTTGATCAACTCCCTGGTCTGCCAACGAGTTTTATTGTAGTGAACCTCCCACCTGGTTGTGCAGAGGCAGGATCAGCCATTGTAGTGCTATATATTGCTCCATCTCCCAGCAGCAAGCAAACAAGCGTTATCTCCCTTTAGAAGGGCATGTTTTAATGGTCAGTTGGCTCACAATTTATAAATAATGGCACTTACAAGCATTGATTTGTATAATCTGAAGTTAGTGGTCATATACTACTTGCAATAAAAGAATAAAAGGAATAAAAACCTTTTTTGAGGGATGTGTGCCTTGGCATTCCTAGTCTGCTCAAATTCACAAAGGCTCCATCAACAGCACCTTCCAAACCCATGACCACTACCATCTAGAAGGACAAGGGCAGCAGATAGATGGGAACACCACCACCTGGAAGTTCCACTCCAAGCCACTCACCATCCTGACTTGGAAATACATCACCATTCTTTCACTGTCGCTGGGTCAAAATCCTGGAACCCTTTTCCTAACAGCACTGTGGGTGTACCTACACCACATGGACTGGAGCGGTTCAAGAAGACAGCTCACCACCACCTTCTCAAAGGCAACTAGGGATGGGCAATAAATGCTGGCCCAGACAGCAAAGTCTACATCCCATGAATGAATTTTTAAAAAAGCCGCATGGGTATTATCAATTATTTCCGAAGCTCAAGGCAATAGCATGAGTTGTCAAAGTCCTGGTGCCTTTGTACACATTGGTCAGTGCCAAAGCTAGATATACCCAAAATGGGGCACTTGTCACTTATTTTGTGATGACAGTGGATGAAATAGCTGCTCACATCCATGATGCTCCTTGTTAGGCCCAATGGCGTAGAAATCCTAGTATTACTTCTGACTGCCATGGGGAGGTTAATCCTGATTGAAGACTGTCCTTTCAATCAGGATGTGACACAGGTCAGTAACTATCCCTCTGGACAGCCTCAGCATGCTGGGTTGCTCTGTTATATATAATAGCTGCTTTTTAGCCAATACACATTGCATTTGTTGCTGTGGGCGGTGGTGACTCTTCTGTGAAGCCATTGTAATTGGTAATAGTGATAAAAACAAAAAAACTGAGGATGCTGGAAATCCAAAACAAAAACAGAATTACCTGGAAAAACTCAGCAGGTCTGGCAGCATCGGCGGAGAAGAAAAGAGTTGACGTTTCGAGTCCTCATGACCCTTCTGCCGATGCTGCCAGACCTGCTGAGTTTTTCCAGGTAATTCTGTTTTTGTTTTGGTAATAGTGATCCAGCTGTAAAAGATCTTCAACACATTCACTTTATAAAACTGTAATTCTGACTTCAGGTCAAGAGCGATTGGTGGAATTAGAGAATTTATTGCACTTGATGAAGTACTTGCTATTAAGGCCTATTCATTGACAATATTGAACAGGCCATTAAAAAAAGGCAGAAAATTGGTTTCTTTTTACATTCTTTATAAATTTCATTAGTCTTGTTTCTCTTCTGCTTCTTCCCCTTCTTGCTGAATATAAAATACGTTTCTCGGTGAATCAGTATAATTTACCTCCATTGCAAAATGGAAACATTGGACTATTTGTTTGAACTCATTTTAATCGATCTTTCTCTCCCCATTTGGATCCTCATGCTTGACACAACATTCTTCACCTGAGGTGATTATGTCGCAGAATGATCATGTGATTATGTCGCAGTATTATCACATTGATTGCGTATGAGGCCATATGACACATGGTTCTTTTAGCTGAATCCATCTCCATAGTGATCCAGGTGATGTCAAAATGCATTGTATGTGAAACGCTTAGAGAGCTTTCTGTTAGATGTGATGAAGCACCATATAAACGCGAGTCTTTTCACTTATTAAATAAGGTGCCTTTTATTAAACACTGAAGAAAACCATCGCACAAAAAACAAATAAAATTAAGCTGTGCAAAGGAAAAATACTGGTTTAACCGAAGGATATATTCTGGGCTTATCTCTGCTCTTTGTACCTGCATTAACATATGTGACAGACACACATTCTACTGAATTAGTTGTTTATTTTATACCTTCCATGTGACATATTCTTCATTCTGTTCTTCTGATCACAACATATTGCTGTTTCCATAAATATCCTGTGTAAAGAATAAAATATGCTACCAACAGTTTCAGGGGTAAGGGTTAAAATAACTGTTGAGCTGGAGCTTTGAAAATGATCTGCCAAAATATATTTATTTTCATGACCGAACAGATTGTATTCCTAAAGGGAACAAAGCTCTATTTAAGCCTGATTGATGTACATATTTTAGGTCCACTGGTCTAACACAATTACTCTCATAGATATGACAGATTTGGCATTTACATCCTATATCATTTACTTAAGACTAAACTATTTCTTTCCCAAGGAAACTTGTCAATTGTAGCAGAGGACTATAAATTAGCAGAATACTTTATGTTGGGATCATGAAAATTACATTATATTACATCTTTTTACTATTTAGTAAAAATTGGAACTTAATTACATGTTTTCGCTTTTATTTGGCCAACGAATGTTTTGGATTTGTGTGTGCATGGATTATTGTGACCACTCCTGCAGTCATTTTAAAACAATGTGCGAAGCCCTGGGTGTGTAATTCGCAATCCTATGTCTTCAGATCTGGTCTAGACACCAAATTAAAATAAAGTTTTATTATAATAGTCCTCCCTGACAATAGACAGTTTAAATTTTCATGACACTGTTCCCAAAATGAATGCAGCAACAGTGTATTTTAAATTATTTATTCCCTCAATATCCTTCCATTATCTCCTTCCCTAGTACCACATACAAGAACACGGAGACATGGCTGCAAGGGGATGAGGACTGGGAGCTAAATATCCAAGGATATACATCCTATCGAAAAGATAGGCAGGTTGGCAGAGGGGGTGGGGTTGATTTGTTAGTAAGAAACGAAATTAAATCACTAGCAAGAAATGACGTAGGGTCAGATGATGTAGAATCTGTGTGGGTAGAGTTGAGGAACCGCAAAGGTAAAAAAACCATAATGGGAGTTATGTACAGGCCTCCGAACTGTAGTCAGGATGTGGGGCACAAGATACACCAGGAGATAGAAAAGGTGTGTAAGAAAGGCAAGGTTACAGTGATCATGGGGGATTTCAATAAGCAGGTAGACTGGGAAAATCAGGTTGGTAGTGGATCCCAAGAAAAGGAATTTGTGGAATGTCTACGAGATGGCTTTTTGGAGCAGCTTGTGGTGGAGCCCACTAGGGAACAGGCAATTCTAGATTTAGTGATGTGTAATGAGGCAGATTTGATAAGGGAGCTTAAGGTGAAGGAACCCATAGGAGGAAGTGACCATAATATGATAGAATTTACCCCGCAATTTGAGAGGAAAAAGCTGGAATCAGATGTAATGGTATTACAGTTGAATAAAGGCAACTACAAAGGCATAAGGGAGGAGCTGGCCAGAATTGACTGGGAGATGAGCCTAGCAGGAAAGACAGTGGAACAGCAATGGCAGGAGTTTCTGGGAGTAATTTGGGAGACACAGCAAAAATTCATCCCTAGGAAGAAGAAGCATACTAAAGGGAGGACGAGGCAACCATGGCTGAAAAGGGAAGTCAGGGACAGCATAAAAGCTAAAGAGAAAGCATACAATGCAGCGAAGAGCAGTGCGAAACCAGGGGTTTGGGAAGCCTACAAAGACCAACAGAGGACAACTAAAAAAGAAATAAGGAGGGAGAAGATAAAATATAAGGGTAAACCAGCCAGTAATATAAAAGAAGATTGCAAGAGTTTTTTTAGATATATAAAGGGTAAGAGAGAGGCAAAAGTGGACATTGGGCTGCTGGAAAATGACGCTGGAGAAGTAATATTGGGGAACAAAGAAATGGAGGAGGAACTGAATAGGTACTTTGCGTCAGTCTTCACGGTGGAAGACATGAGTAACATCTCCAAAGTTCAAGAGAGTCGTGGGGTAAAGGTGAGTATGGTGGCCATTACCAAGGAGAAGGTGCTAGGAAAACTGAAAGGTCTGAAGGTGGATAAATCACCTGGACCCGATGGATTACACCCCAGAGTTCTGAAGGAGATAGCTGAAGAGATAGTGGAGGCGTTAGTGGTGACCTTTCAGGAATCACTGGAGTCAGGGAATGTCCCTCAACGTGAGGTCATGCACTTTGGTAGGAAGAATAGAGGCATGGACTATTTTCTAAATGGGGAGAGAATTCAGAAATCTGGAGTGTAAAGTTACTTGGGAGTCCTAGTCCAGGATTCTCTTAAGGTTAACTTGCAGGTTGAGTCGGTAGTTAGGAAGGCAAATGCAATGTTGGCATTTATTTTGAGAAGGCTAGAATATAAAAGCAGGGATGTGCTGCTGGGACTTTGTAAGGCTATGGTCGGACCACATTTAGAACATTGTGAAATTTTGGGCCCCGTATCTCAGGAAGGATGTGCTGGCCCTGGAGAGGGTCCAGAAGAGGTTCACGAGAGCCATCCCAGGAATGAAAGGCTTAAAATATGGGGATCGTTTGAGGACTCTGGGTCTATACTCAATGGAGTTTAGAAGGATGAGCGGGGATCTGACTGAAACTTATAGAATACTGAAAGGCCTCGATAGAGTGGGCGTGGGGAAGATGTTTCCATTAGCAGGAGAGACTAGGACCCGAGGGCACAGCCTCAGAGTAAAGGGAAGACCTTTTAGAACAGAGATGAGGAGAAACTTCTTTAGCCAGAGAGTGGTGAATCTATTGAAGTCATTGCCACAGAAGGCTGTGGAGGCCAGGTCATTGAGTGTATTTAAGACCGAGATAGATAGGTTCTTGATTGGTAAGGTGATCAAAGGTTACGGGGAGAAGGCGGGAGAATGGGGTTGAGAAACTTATCAGCCATGATTGAATGGCGGAGCAGACTCGATGGGCCGAATGGCCTAGTTTCCATTCCTATGTTTTATGGTCTTATGGTCTAACACTGTCCAGGAGCACTGGGATGTCCTCTGGTATTCTGCCTTTTCTTCAAGCATTAGACACTAATGCCCAGATTTTCTGATTGACTTTTAATGCTGACAGTAGCCCATTTATTTTAACCTGCTAAAATTATTCAATTGGAAAATTCTAGTGAGTTAGCAGGTTAGTCTACCATGGGGCCAACGCAACTGTGCCTAACCCTTTCCTCACTTGACACCTACAAACACAAAAGATTTTCAGCAGGGAATCAATGCATTGTAATTATGAATGGGAACATTGGTTGAATTGCTTTCTGTAGCCAGGAGACACTGAAACCAATTAGACCCAAAGCAGTACCACCAGTGCAGTGAGATAGCTAACTCCACATAGACCACAATTCAGTTCAGCCCTTTTATGATCATAATGGCTCAGTGCTGAGGTTCATTTACCCACTAAAAGTCATCACAGGAGCCTGAGCTGAAGAACAATTTATTTGCTACTATTTGCGGAGCAATGTCTATGAGTTAAGAACTTATAGCGACTGGAGTGAAGTTTATAATTTTTGTGAGCCTTCCCTGATTCGCTATTCTAATTCTGATGATGGACTACAGATAAAACAAAAGACCATCAATAACTGTCCCTTTTTCATATGGCCAGGCGTGGAGTGATTCGCACAGTGTTCAATTGTACTCACAGTTTCTCAGATAATGAAGCTGCCCATGCCCACATACAGTAAAACCTGGGCAACATCCAGCTGATAAGTGGCAAGTAACATTTGTGCCACACAAGTGCATGGCATCATCCATCTCCAATAAGAGAGAACCTAACCTTCTCTCTTTGTCATTCAGTGTCATTGCCAGTATCAAATTACACCCCCCCCCCACTAATAACAGCAACTTAGATTTGTATAGCACCTTTAACATAGTAAAATGTCCCAAAATGTTTCACCTTGGCATCAAACAAAATCTGACACCCAGCTATATAAGGAGATATTGGGACAGGTGAGGTAATTTTTAAAGGGCCTCCTAATGGAGGAAAAAGATGTAGGGATGAAGATGTTTAGGGAGCGAATTCCAGAACTTACAGCCTTGGCAGCTGAAGGCATGGTTTCCAATGGTGAAGGAAAGAAAATTGGAGATGTACAAAAGGCCAGAACTCAGGAGTAACCAGAAATCAATTGAAGGCTGGCGGCAGTTACAGAAATAGGGAAGGATAAGGCCATGGAGTGATTGTCTTTCCTGAGGGATAGATGAGCAACATTTGTTTGTGCTCGGGTAGTTTCAAGGTTACACAGCTAGGGCAGAATGTTGAGGATGGACACGGTCAGTGGGATCGGGAGCGGCCAGGAAACAGCTCACTGCCTGCGATCAGCCCCCAACCGTGATTTCCCACTGGCGGGTCAACGAAGGCCTGCCCAGTATGAAACACGGCTCTTCACTGCTCGGGAAGGGCCGAGCAGGGGTGGGGGCCTATTGGCCGTCGGGGCCAATGGTGACCCAGCGGCCGGTTTAAAAACAGCCCAGGCAGCCCCAGGAAGGCTGCCACGGAAGCAGGTTCTGTTCTGTTCTGCGTTGTTTTCATGGAGTCGAGTGCGGCTGGAGATGCCAGGCAAGAGGGCAGGTCAGGTGGGCACACGCCCCCACGCCCCCCCCTCCCCCCCGCTTTTCGGATGAGTGCCTTGAGGTCAGGGCTGGAGGAGGTGGCTGCCAGGAGGGACACCCTTGTCCCCATAGATGGGGGAAGAGGAGGCCACCCCACCTCACAAAGAGGGCATAGAAGGAGGTGGCAGTGCCGGTGAGCAACCATGATTGTGCAACCATTCTAGCGTAGTCTCATCATTGATTGGAATCTCAAAGCTCGAGGCCTCATTGATCATTGAAAGACAATGGCTGGCACCATGATGCAGATCTCCATTGTCTCACCAGGGTGCCTGGCATGCACAGTGACAGAGTTCTGACTTTAACTAATGACCTGTCCTTGTTCTCCCTTTTAGTTTCGCCAGCAGGTGTCCCACCCGTAGACCCTGAAGGGCCACCCCTGACACCAGAGGACCACCAGGGGTCACTATCAGCTCCACCACACCCACTCTCTGAAACAGGTGCCAGTGCAAATACCAGCACCTCGGTGGGCATTAGATCGGTGACTTGAATGTTGGTGCACATTGGTGAGGGCACTTTACACTCGCTTCAGAAATGGGGGAGGCAGAGAGTGCCCAGGGCGCTGGCAGTCGAAGGACTGCTAGGGACCAGGACAATGCTCAGTCGAAGGCAGATGATGAGCCTCTGGAGATGTCCATTAGGTGGCAGATGCTGGATGTCCAGCGAGATGTGTGGGAGGATCTGGCAGAGATCCATGAGGGTCTGCGCGCCATGGTCTCCATTGTGGAGGAGTCACGCCAAGCACACTGCCTCCTCCATTGAGAGACTGGTAACTCTCATGGAGAGGCAGCTCCAGGGACAGAATCAGGGGTTCCTGCTGTTGTGCTCAGACCTGCGCACCCTCACATAGGCACTGACCGCGGGTGGTCAGTGCCAGTGTGGGTGATGGATGAGGCACCCAGTATCTCAACAAGGTGCCTGTCCATCCATGGTGAGCAGGGAGGTTCAGAACGACCTCACATTGGCTCACAAGCTGCTTGTCATCTCTGCAGGCTCTGGATGGTGGCAGCAGCTGCCAGTGACCGTGGTATCTGATGAGGCTGTGGTGACTGGGGAGATGCCAGCTGTGGAACTGGCAGCTCCCTCCCAGGCGGGGCCAGCACAGGCTCCACAGGCCAGAGGACGACTGCCAAGGTCATCAAGGCCAACAGGACAGCAGGGTCAGCAGGCTGTCTCCAATGCCGGTGCCAGCGAGGGGGGTGCACCAAAACATAGCATCCGCAACATAAGTTTAAGGCACCATGAGCACAAGAGGGACAGTTCACGGGTGAGTTTCTGTTCATTTATGTTTGGTTTAAATGTCTGCTGGTGTCAACACCAGTAAATGTAATGTCATAAAGATTTCAATGTGACGATAACATTAAGTTTGCTTTGGTTCTGATGGCCTGAGTATGCCTCACCATTTTCTTTTCTGGTGCAGGGTACGCCATTGTGTAATGCTGGACATGAGTGACTGGAGACTTTATTGCACAGGTACTGAGTGGACTTTGGGTTCAAATGAAAGGGTCATTTCAGACATCCAGGATGGAGGAGGCAGCTCTGGCTGCATTCGAAGCTGATCTTTGGCAGCCTAGCTAAAGGAGTGTTGGATCAAGGTGTCCCTGGTGTCCCTGCCTCCCTGGAGGTTACTGAGGTCTGGCTCCACACCCTCTGTGTTCTCCTCACTGTGCTCATCTTCTGACTCAATACAGGACTCATCCTCTGTGGCCTGTGCAGCTGCCTCAAGACCCTCTTCCTCCAGTGGGTGCCCCCTTGCCAGTGCCAGATTGTGGAGAGAGCAGCATGCAGCCACTATCAGTGACACCCACTCTGAGGGGTATTGTAGTGCTCCCCCTGAATGGTCCAGGCATTGGAAGTGCATTTGAGAAGACATATGGTCCTTTCTATCACCGCCCTTGTGAAAGCATGACTCGTATTGTAACGCTGCCCTGCCTCTTTTCTTGGGTGGCAGTGAGGAGTCATGAGCCACCTCTACAACAGATAGCCCTTGTCACCCAGCAGCCATCCATCCAGCCAGGCTGGAGCACTGAAGAGCTTCGGCACCTGGGAGTGTCCCAGGATATAAGCATCATGGGAGCTGCCTGGGTACCTTGCACAGACTTGTAGAATCAGCATCCTGTGGTCACACACTATCTGCACGTTCATGGAGTGGAAGCCCTTCCTGTTGATGAAGGCACCGGGCTCACCTGCTGGCGCCTTGACGGCCACATGTGTACAGTCTATAGCACCCTGGATGTGGGGGAACCCAGCAATCACTATGAAGCCTCTGGCTCGCTCAGCCTGGCTGGCCTCATGCATATGGTAAAGAATAAAGATCAGTACCCACCTGAACAGAGCTCCTGTCACCAGCTTGACACAACTATGGACAGCTGATTGGGAGACTCCACACAGATCCCCCACTGACCCCTGGAAAGAGCCAGAGGCATAGAAGTTGAGGGCCACTGTGACCCTCAAAGCCACTGGCATGGGGTGTCCACTCATATGGTCGGAGCTGATCTCAGGCCCAATCATCTGGCAAATGGAGGTCACTGTCTCCCTGGAGAGGTGGAGCCTCCTTCGGCATTGCACCTCGGACATATTAAGGTAGCTGCATCACCACCTGTAAACTCTAGCAGCAGGGTGGTGGCCTCTTCAGCCTTGGACTTCCTGTTGGCCCTACACCCCTTGTGCCTCTGCCTCTCCACCCACAGGTCACTGCCCAGGAAGCTGCATTGTGACACCTGGCCTGCTCTCGCTTCTGCTCCTCCCTTCCTCCTTAGTGTAAGTGCCACCAGTGGAGACTGTAATGCCCATTACCGGGGTAACAGAAGGCTGCCTGATACCTGGAAGGGTCCACAGGATCTGAATCCTCTGGGGGCCTTGGAGGCACCAAGGAAGCCTAAGATGAAGCCTGGAAACATTAACAATGAAGTCCCAAACAGAGATGAAGCTACCAAGTACAAATAAGTCACAGCAGCAAGCTATGTACCAAACTCCCATTATTCGCACTGGCAATGCTGCTCACCCCTTTTATCCTGCCCGTGGATGAGGTTTTTTAAATTGTCGGCTGGCCGCCTGCCCGTTTTGCCTGTGCGACGAGTGCAAAATCGCACAGGCAGTGAAAAATCTGGCTTTTTAATGGCCTTAAGTGTTCTCTTAATTAATGATGGGCACGGCTCCAGCACCAGCTCACGCCCACCGACTGAAACACAACGCAAGTGTGCGATGGCATCGGGACGCTCACCCAACATCATTGCGCGCTATTTTACGCCCAATTGGGTTGGGCGCATGACCTTCCGTGGGAGGTAAAATTCTTCCCCTAGTGTTAAATGGATCCAGGCCAAATTGTGAAGTACAAAACAAGACATACGTTTCTCCTTGATACTAGGTTTATTCACAGGATGCAGCATTACAGATCTCTGCTTCCTGTCTACTAACCCAGTGTCCCAGTTGACTCTCTTTATACCTGCTCTCAGTCCTGAATCAAACAATGCCCATCACCTGTGTATCTTTAACAACACAATCAAACCATTAACACCTGGAGATGGAAGTTCAGGACTCTCCTTCTTTAGGGGATCCAATACCTGAGGCAGGAAGTTAGAGTTCTGCTGTACTCTTGTGCACTGCTGATAATTCACCTGCCTTCTTGGTTCATAATAGTGGGGGTGGCCTGGTCACTAAGAGCAAGGTTCTTCTTTTTTGGCAGTGTCTTAATGGTTAGGCTACCTTTGACCGGACAAAGAGCAGAAATCTTACCAGTGTTTAGTGCTGGGAAGAAGCTCACTTTTAGCTGGTTCAACTCTACTTTACCTCTGTGCACATTTGTGGAGGTTCACTAAGCTTTGAATCTTAGCAACATGGCCACACCTCTTTAGATTTAGATTAAATGTAATGTGTCAAACACTCCATATTGAGCAGACAGAATCTATGGAATTGCACACAATTTACCGCACAAAAATCGGCTACTCAACCCAACTGGCCTGTGTCGACGTTTACACCTCCTCCCAGCTGACATCATCTAATCCTATATGCATATTCCCCTATTCCTTTCTCTCTCACGTGTTTATCTTGCTTACCTTCAAGGTTTCTATACTATTCATCTCAACTATTCCATATGATGGCAAGCTGCACATTCTAACCACTCTCTGGGTACCAAAGTTTCTCCTGAACTTCTTATTGGATTTATTATTGACTACCTCATATCCTGAGGATGCTGGAGCCTGAGCGTTATTTGGGATGTCAGATATCCCACTGACCGAAAAAGAAACCTTCAGCACTTATATCATTCTTATTGATCTAACCATTTTTATTTTCTTTAGAAGCAGAAGCCTACTTGTGTTTGTGCACAAGTGTAGCTTGGAGCTGTGGTCCATGGAAGCAAAGTTCAGTCTCTGATAGACTGCAAGCTGCAAATACCAGCTTAAAAATTAAAATAAGATAGAATGCTGGAAAAACTCAGCAGGTCCGGCAGCATCTGCGGAGAGAGGAACAGAGTTAGCGTTTTGAGTCCGTATGACTCTTCCCCAGAAGAAGCATCATCCAGGCTCGAAACATTAACTCTGATTCTCTCTCCACTGCCTGACCTGCTGAGTTTTTCCCCGGCACTTTTTGTTCTTGTTTCAGATTTCCAGCACCTGCAGTATTTTGCTTCCATCTTAAAAATTAAAGTTGGGTAGGGTTGCAGCGTAGAGGAAGTCAGGCCAAACTCACTTTTACTGATCAATATAAGAGAGCCCATAACATCGATAAGATAAAGAATTACATACCCGGGGGAGGGGTGCACCAAAACAAGTTGACCGATGAGCAGCAACACAGAAACTAACAAAATTCTGAACTCGCTTCATAACTTTAGACAGATTCTGTTACTGAAATTTTGGAATGTGGAATATTAAGCAGTTTTAAGAATGCACTGACCTGATTGATTAGTTAGTTGGCGTACAGAGCAGTCCTGTGTTTGTTCAGAGTACAATGGTTACAGTGTGGAATCACAGAGGCCCTGCGCTGAAATATATGGGATCTTAAGCTAATTAAAGCATTAACTATTGCCTCATGCTTTAATCACTCCTCTATTCCCCCATTCCCATGTGAAACCAATGCACAACTGCACATTTTATTCCGCCCCTTACATCAGTAACTCAGGAAAGCTCTTGGAGGATTGAAGTTTAAAGATGTTAGGTGCCTTCAATTCATGACATTTCTTTCCTACGAACGTATGCCAAATAAAAAGACTTAAATTGGTGATATTTAAAATTTCTACTGTAAATAGACATCTCTAAGGGTCATTGGTCCTTTTCTATCAAAATCTTCAAAACAGCTTTGGCCTGTTCATTCTGTATAATGAGGCATAGAATCATTGAATGATTACAGCACAGGAAGAGGCTGTTCATCCCATCGTTTTTGTGCCAGCTCTCTGCAAGGGAAACTCACCTAGGCACACTCTCCCACCTTTTCCCCATTGCCCTGCAAATATTTTCTTTCCAAGTAATTGTCAAGTTCTCTTTTCAAAATTGCAATTGGATCTGCCTCCACCACACTCTCAGGCAATGCATTCCAGATCTTAACCACTCGCTGCATGTAAAAAGCTTTTCCTCATGTTGCCATTGCTTTTATTTCGCCAATCAAATAAATTGGTGCCATATGGGTGCTCAACCCTTCCTCCAATGCGAATAGTTTCTCCCTGTTCTCAAAGAGGCCTCATGATTTCAAACATCTCTATCAAATCTCTGCTCAATCTTCTCCAAGGAGTACAACCCAGTTTTTCCAATCTTTCCACGTAGCTCAAGTTCTTCATTCCTGGAACCATTCTTGTGAATCTTTTCTGCACCCTCTCCAATGCCTTCTCCTCCTTCCTAATCCTTCCAGAATCTGGCCCAGTACTTCAACTGAGGCTGCACCAATGTTTTATACACGTTTATCATTACTTCGAAAAGCAAATACTGTGGATGCTGGGAATCTGAAATAGAAACAGAAAATGCTGAAACCACTCAGCAGGTTTTGGCAACACCTGTGGAGAGAAACAGGGTTAACATTTCAGGCCTGTGACCTTTCATCAGAACTGGGAAACGTTAGAAATGTAATAGTTTTTGAGCAAGGGCTGGGTGGGACAAGGACAAAAGGAAGATCTGTGATAGAGTGAAAGACAGAGCAGAGAATGACTGACAGATGAGTTAGTCTTCCAGGGCCAAAGGGAATGAAGATAGGGCAAGAAAAGAAACAAAAGATGTGCCTATAGAGTAAGTGGACTGCTGACTAAAAGCAAAAAATAAGAGAAAAACCTAAACATACAAAGTAAAGGAAACAAAATGGGCACCAAGATTATGGTCTGAAATTGTTGAATTCAATGTTGAGCCCAGAAGGCTGTAAAATGCCAAATCAAAAGATGAGGTACTGTTCCCTATCAAGCTTGCCTTAAGCCTCTCTGAAATAGTGCAGCAGGCCAAGGACAGAAATGTCAGCGTGAGAGGGAGGTGGAGAATTAAAAAGACAGGCCAATGGAAGCTCGGGGTCATGCTTGCCAGGCTGAATGGAGGTGCTCCACAAAGTGATCACCCAATCAGTGTTTGGTCTCCTCGGTGTAGAGGAGACCACATTGTGAGCAGAGAATAGAGTAGGCTAGATTGAAAGAAGTACATGTAAATCGCTGCTTGACCTGAAGAACTGTTTGGAGCCTTAGACGGTGACGAGAGAGGAGGTAAAAGGGCAGGTATAACATCTCCTGTGTTTGCATGGAAAGGTGCTGTGGGAAGGGGACGGGATGTTGGGACAGGGTGACTGAGGAGAGCACCAGGGTTTCACAGAGGGTACGGTCCCTTTGAAATGCTGAAAGGAGAGGAGAGGAAAAGGTGTGTTTGGTGGTGGCAGCACACCGGATGTGGTGGAAATGGCAGAAATGATCTGTTGAAGATGAAGGCTGGTGGGGTGGAAGGTGCGGGCAAGGGGAACCCTATCACGGTTCTAGCTGGGAGCAGGAGGGGTGAGAGCAGAAGTGCAGGAAATGTGGTGGATATGGTCAAGGGTCCTGTCAACCACAGTGGTGGTGGGGTGGTGTGAGGGAAATCCTCAGTTGTGGAAAAAAGAAGAGATTCCAGAAGTGCTGCTGTGGAAGGTTGCACCATCAGGACAGATGTGACAGAGACAAAGATGGAGGAACTGGGGGAATGGAATGGAATCCTTATAGAGTGTAGAGTGGGAGGAAGTGGGCTTATAATGAATATTAGTTGATAGCAAATCTCTAGAAATGGAGACAGAGAAGCCAAGGATGGGAAGAATCTTTTTCTGGTACATTGATGACTCTATTGGTGCTGTGTCCTGCTCTCACTCTGAATTGGAAAACCTAATCAACTTTGCTTCCACTTTCCACCCTTCTCTCAATTTCACATGGTCCATCTCCAATACTTCCCTTCATCACATCAAACCAACTTTCATTTCTTGCTTGCAAACATAGATAGGTCTCAGCAGAAATGCATGCTGGGGTTTGATGCTAATTGTGAGCTCAACTGATCAGAAAAATGTCTGATCAAGAATGTGAACAGCTTTTACGCTAGTCTTAACTCGCTTTAATACTGCTTCCTTTTCTCTGAAAGTGATATCATCAATTAAAAAAGTCCCTGAGCTGCAAGATCAGACTAGAATGTGAAGATGATCCCTGGCTGTGTAAATGCAAATTATTGTTATTGAATTAACATTTGACAGATTGTATTGTGGGTGCCTATACTGCTTCCCCAGAATAGTACGCAGATGATGAAATCTTATTCTATTAACTCTTGCCCTCAAAGAGTTCTCCTGACAATGCATTGGATTGACCATACTTTCTGACCATAATTTTGGACATCTAACCAATTCCCCCATTACTGATCACTGTCAGTTTCTCTGCTGTGTAAGGTTGCAAAGCACATTAAATGGTATATATAAGTGCTTATTAACATCATTATTAATATCCAATGCAATACTTGGTTAACATATACAAAAATGATAGGAAATAACTAGCGTCCAAGTTATTCTTCAAGGCATTGCTGAATAACAGACAGCAATATAATGCAATTATTATGTAATCGCTTCTCACTTTTCTCAAATTTATACACCTCTTGTCTGAATAAACTGACTCTAGGTAAGATTTTTACTGGAAATGTGCAGCCCTACTGATTTATAGCCAGCCCCCTTGTCTTTGCCATTGTCTCAATCATAGCCAACACCTCCGATCACTTCTTTGTATCCCTCCTTCTTCTAACCTTTCTTTCAGCCTCCAAGTCCAGCTGGGGGAAAAAAACTTCCTCCCAAGTTACAGGTAACTGCAATTTAAAGCAGCCAACTGTTTAGCCTTTGGCCCTCCGTTTGCAACAACAAAACTTGCATTTATATAGCACCCTTAATGTAATAAAACGTCCCTAGCCGGGGGCACTCCTCCGAGGAATACTATAAAGCATAATTTGATGCTGAGTCACAAAAGGAGATGTTAGTGCAGGTTTTAATGAGCATCTTAAAGGAGGAAAGAAAGACAGAGAGGTTTAGGGAGGGAATTCCGGAATTCAGGAACCTGCCAGCAATGGTGAAGCACTTAAAATCAGGGCTGCTGAAGAGGCCAGAATTAGAGGTGCACTTGTAGTTTAGAGGGTTGAGGGCTAGAGGTGATTACAGAGAAAGGGAGGGCAAGGCCATGGGTTATTTGAAAACAAGGATGATAAATTTAAAACTGAGGCTTTATTTAGCTGGAAGCCAATGTTGGTCAGCAAGCACAGGGGTGATAAATGAATGGAACACGATATGTGTAAAGATATGGGCAGCAGAGTTTTGGATGGCCTCCAGTTTACAGAGGGTAGAACTCGGGGGGCCCAGCCAGAACTGCACTGGAATAGTCAAGTCTGGAGGTAACAAAGACATGAATGAAGGTTTCAGCAGCAGATGAGCTGAAGCAAGAGGAGGAGTTGGGTGATATTCCAGAGATGGAAATATGTGGCCTTATGCCTGAATTTAACGGAGAGTCTCTTTCAGAGCGGCAAAAATGGTAGAAATGGCTGAAAATCCAAATTTCTACCCCAGAACACGGCACTTCCTATTTTCATGGGAACAGGAAGGGGGGAAGGCCAGGTTCATGCATGTGTGGTTTGTGGAGGCATTTAGATCATCAGCTGCCTCCCCACAATTCTGATTTTTGCATCCCTCTCATGTGAAACCTGGACTGTGCAGATAGACCAGGTAAGAGCAGGTCTGGTCTTCATGGACTCATTGAGATAGCCAGGGTCTATGGAGAAGTAAGATACCCCTTTGGATCTGGTTCCGGGACACCTTTGGGAGAGATACTGTATCCTTTGGTGAAGGTTGGTGCCCTTTGGGGTAGGTCAGGTACCCTTTGGAATTGTTAAAAGTAGGCATAAATGAGCGTAAAAAGTGCATAAACTAATTACTGTCAAGCTCATTGGAACTGGCAATAGACCTGTCAAAATCAGTTGTCAAACCTGTCAGAAGTACCTGTCAAAGGGAACTGCCAAAACTGTGAAGAGGACCTGTCAGAACTATCAAGAGTACCTGTCAAGACCAACTGTCAAAGGGAGCTGTCAAGGAATTTAAAAGTCCTGCCCTCTAAGCTTTCAAAAAATATTTATGGAGCATTAAAAGAACATTGCTTGCCACGGGTACAGGGGCATAGGTTGGAATGGAGGGCATGAGGGCCATGTGGGTGGGTACAGGGGTATAGGTTGGCACAGAGGGTATAAGAATTATGGGGGGTGCGTACAGGGCATGAGGTGACATGGATGGGGCATGGAGAGCATATGGAAGATGAGGGGTGAAGGCTGGAGGGATGCTTTTTGTTTTATTGTGTTTTTTCAAACTTTGACAAAATGTTGGATCACAGGAGTGTGTGGGTGGAGGAGTGAGCATCTGCAGGGGCCAGGCCATTTATGTGGGGTGGGGGGGGGGGGAACACCCAGTGTTGAAAGGAGGCTGCTGATGGACCCTTCCCAACTGAGGCCTGATCAGGGTTACTTTTCAGGCTTTCCCCCCCTCCCATTGAGCTTCTCCTGCCCGCCAGAAAATTAAGCCCAGGCGCAAAGCGACCCTAAAGTAATCAATAATTGGCCAATTAAGAGCCTCAGTTGGGACAAGGGTGGGTGGGCCGGCCTAGGCCTCGTCTGTCCTAGCGTAAAATTGCAGAGAGGTCAGGGCAGGTGGGAGCCTGATGGGAAGGCCATCCAAAACTTTATGGTCAACCCCGCCCCTGTCCCACCTATAGGGGAACATAAAATTCTGTCCATGGTGGGAATGGGGAGTGAAGCCATTGCAGCTGATGCTATAATACTTCTGCAGCATAATCACCCCTTCCCTCCATTTATGATGCCCATGTCCCCAGTAAAACCTTTACTCCCTCCTTTCCAGGTTGTTACCTCTGGAATTATTCCCATTTCCAGCCCCTCAAGTCTAAAGGGCAGAAAATGAACATTGACAATTTAGCCATTCCATTATCAGCTCCTCAGGCCAGACCAAAGGCTAGCAGGACCAATCTTCTCACTCTCCTAAAACAGGGACCCTTCCCAAAACCCTGGAGCTAAACTTCACTCTGCTAAAACCGGGTCATTACTCTTCCCAAAACCCTGGAGCTAAATTGTTGGTGGAGGTTGTGTCACTCAAAAGGGGAGAGGTAAGTACTTTGCCCTATTTCAACACCTCGCACATTTTGTTCTTGTCAGGCATGATGGGGTGAAAAATCAGAGCTACAAATTATTGTTGCTGCATTCTCTTTTATTCATTCATGGGATGTGGGCATCACTGGCTAAGCCAGCATTTATTGCCCATCCCTAATTGCCCTTGAGAAGGTGGTGATGTGCCGCCTTCTTGAACTGCTGCAGTCCAGGTGGTGCAGGTACACCCAAAGTGCTGTTAGAGAGGGAGTTCCAGGATCTTGACCCAGCAACAGTGAAGGAACAGCGATATATTTCCAAGTCAGGATGGTGAGTGGTTTGGAGGGGAACATCCAGGTGGTGGTGTTCCCATCTATCTGTTGCCCTCGTCCTTATAGATGGTAGCGGTCGTGGGTTTGGAAGATGCTGTCTAAGAAGCCTTTGAACTGCTCTTGTAGCCACAGTACTTATAGGGCTAGTCCAGTTCAGTTTCTGGTCAATGGTAACCCCCAGGATGTTGATAATGGGGGATTCAGCAATGATAATGCCATTGAATGTAATGGGGAGATGGTTAGATTCTCTCTTGTTGGAGATGGTCTTTGCTTGGCACTTGTGTTGTGCGAATGTTACTTGCCACTTGTCAGCCCAAGCCTGGATATTGTCCAAGTTTTGCTGCATTTAGACATGGACTGCTTCAGTATCTGAGGAGTTGTGAACGGTGAACATTGTGCAATCATCAGCGAACATCCCCATTTCTAACCTTATGATGGAAGGAAGATCATTGATGAAGCAGCTGAAGATGGTTGGGCCTAGGACAACTACTCTGAGGAACTCCTGCTTCCTGCATCCTGCATCCTGGGATGTCCTGGAGCTGAGATGATTGACCTCCAACAACCACACCCTTTGTGCTAGGTATGACTCCAACCAGCGAAGAAGTTTCCCCTGATTCCCATTGTCTCCAGTTTTGCTAGGGCTCCTTAATGCCACACTCAGTCAAATGCAGCCTTGATGTCAAGGGCAGTCACCTCACCTTGAGAGTTCAGCTCTTTTGTCCATGTTTGAACCAAAGCTGTAATGAGGTCAGAATCTGAAAACCCCGGGCGGAACCCAAACTGAATGTCAGTGAGCAGGTTATTGCCAAGGCAGTGCCAATTGATAGCACTGTTGAGACCCCTTCCATCACTTTACTGATGATGGGGCAGTAATTGGCTGGGTTGAATTAGTCCTGCTTTTTGTGACACACCTGGTCAATTTTCTACATTGCCGGGTAAATGCCAGTGTTGTAGCTGTACTGGAACAGCTTGGCTAGGGGCATGGCAAGTTCTTCAGCACAAGCCTTCAGTGCCATTGCCAGAATATTATCAGGACCCATAGCCTTTGCAGTATCCAGTGCCTTCAACTGTCTCTTGATATCACGTGGAGTGTATCGAATTGGCTGAAGACTGGCATCTGTGATGCTGGGGATCTTGGGAGGAAGTCAAGATAGATCATCCACTCGGCATTCCTGGCTGAAGATTGTAGCAAATGCTTCAGCCTTATCTTTTGCACTGATGTGCTGAGTTCCCCCATCATTAAGGATGGGGATATTTGTGGAGCCTCCTTCTCCAGTTTAGTTGTCCACCGCCATTCACAACTGGATGTGGCAGGACCACAGAGCTTAAATCTGATCCATCGGTTGTGGGATCACTTAGCTCTGCCGATCGCGTGCTGCTTACGCTGGTACATGGTAATCAGCAGGAGGTTTCCTTGCCCATGTTTGCCCTGTTGCCATGAGACTTCATGGGGGCCAGAGTGGATGTTGAGGACTCCCAGAGCAATTCCCTCCCGACAGTATAGCACTGTGCCTCCACCTCTGCTGGATCTGTCCTGCTGGGGATGGTGATGGTGGTGTCTGGGACATTTTCTGTGAGGTATAATTCCGTGAGTCAGCTCTCATGATTTTGGCACAAGCCCCCAGATGTTAGTAAGGAGGACTTTGCAGGGTCAACAGCTGAGTTTGCCGTTGTGGTTTCCAGAGCCTAAATCAATGCTGCATGGTCTATCCAGTTCCATTCCTCATAGACTTTGTGAGGTTTGATACAACTGAGTGGCCTGCTAGGCCACTTCAGAGGGTAGTTAGCACATTGCTTTGGACCTAGAGTCAAATGTAGGACAGCAGATTTCTTTCGCTAACAGGCATTAGTGAACCAAATGGGTTCTTAACAACAAATTGACAACGGTCTCATGGTCATCATTAGACTTTGAATTCCAGATTTTTCTTGAATTTAAATTCCACCATCTGCTGTGGCGGGATTCATTTCCAGGTCCCCAGACCATTTCCCTGGGTCTCTGGATTACTGGTGCAGCAACAATACCACTGCGCCATCACCACACAGGCGTGTATATATAGAGAACTTCATGTCAATGTAATAAACCAGTGAGTGCTTTTAGTTGTCTCCCTATACTCTTATTTCAAAGGGAAAGGTCTACATTGTACCAGAGATTCACACCTCATTCCAAATACAGAGGGTGTAACTGTGCTGGCGTGATTATAGCACTGTACAAAAATACAAGAGTCATGTACATTAGCATAAATGCTTTACTTGTTCATAGTATTTGACAGTAGTTAACAGTTATTCAGTGCAAGCTTTTCATTTCAAAGACATTGGGGAAATTAATTAGCAACAAATGGGGGGGGAAATTGCAACTTTATAACTAATTCCATATTAGAAAAGCAAGTATTGATTACATTGCATGTCTGTATTGAAGTTTGGATTTGAATTTTCACATTTTCAGAGCCCAGGAGCTTCTGAAAAAGATCACGGCCTGAATTTATTGAAGCAAAGCTCACCTGATGCAATTGTAATGACACAATTACATCGGAACTTCTTAATGGAAACAAGCCTATATTACTATGGTGATCGCCTTACAGAAAAGAATAACAGCAGTTGATTATTGGAAGGATGTGGGATTTCTTGAGAAAGAGCTGGCTTGACTGAAACGTTACTGAGAAGACTTTGTCAGCATTACACTTTGATCTAAAACACAAGGCAATGCATTGTGCGGTGATCAAGGCACTGCTGTGAGTTGGGTGCATGTGCCCTAGATGCGGAGGTGTGTGTCATATTTTGCACCCAAAGTCCACACCATGTGTTTTGAGCCAGTGCATGCACTGGGCACAAAGCTCATTACATTTAAAGGAAGGCACAGCCCCATAATGTGCTTGCAGTGCCTGAGCAGCGCCTGTTTGAAACATGTGTTTCAATGGAAACCCTTTCACCAATGTTTTACAAGTGGGGTTTTCTCAAAAAAAAGTCACTGCTGTGACTTATTTTTCCTTATTTAACAACAGCACTTTCGAGCTTGGTTCACTGTTGTCTTTTTGATTTTGTGGTTAGGAACAAAAGGCTTTTAACCCGCAAACTTAAAGCTGCATTCCATCTACTAGCTCAGCCTTTTAGCCCAGAAATACTTCATAAGGTGTGATATATAGGTGTATTCACTGCTCCAATGTTGCAAGGTTTCAGAGAGAAGGAGCACAGGCGGCTTGCCAGCCATTTATAATCAGTACTTTCTCAGTTTATTTAAGATGTGACCTTCACGACCTGTCACTACAGGCCCAGACATTTCTATTTTGACATCAAAGAAAACATTTGCATGTGGTATACAATGCCAAAAGCTGGTCTGTAATCTGACTGCTTTCTTAGTGTGAACGCTGATCACACTTTTACATGCGATCTCCTAATTACGGATTCACATGTCATATTAATTACCTGATGGTCATTTCCTATGTTTCAGACCTGGAACGCACACCAAGGTCATTCAGCCCTCATTTAAAACATTAAAAGCCTCTTTCAACCATTTTGAAGATTCTTCTCTCAAGAGTGCCATTAATAATCGTAAAAGGGTTTTTTCTGCAATGCTGATTCAGTTTGTTTATTGTAATTACTACTGGTCTTAGCTGTGGCCCAGTTTTTATTTACTGTACTAGTGTAATCTCTAATTTAAGCTGTCATGAGTGAATAAAAATAATACACAGAGAATAGTACCAGCTCTGAGCTCTGGGGAGGTCTTTAATCTAGGTTATGCTTCTCTCCCTTTGTGGAATCCTGCTCCAGAACTTTCAGGGTATTTTCTTTATACTGAGCCAATAGGTGATAGCTTGTGTGGCTTCTCCAGGCCATCATCATTCATACATGTTATGAGAGTATATTTTTGTGACTGTGGCTCTTTTGCTTTAAGCACTTGCAAACTGCACGTTATATTTTGAAAGAATCTCATTGGGTTGACAGGAGAAAATAAGAAAATCACGAAACGTGACTGGAACCCGCTGCATCCTTGAATGCCGCCATTTATACAGTGCATGCTGGGTTTGCTTATCTCTGTCCCTCTGTGGAGAGGTGGGACATTTAATTATATTGAAATCTGGCTCCCACAGTCCAGTTAGGAGTATAATTTAAACTGAACTGCTGCCACTGCAGTTTCCCAGGTTTTGGAAAAGTTGACAGTGCAGGAGCAGCCAGAAGAAGCTTATCGTGTCACTGCTTGTGGGGCCAGAAGGAGAAACTCCTGATCTTTGCCTCACTCCCTCTCTCCTGATTACCACTCTCTTAAACCCTCTCCCCTCCATCCCACTATGCCCTGAACTTTCTCAATCGCTGGGGACCATCCACAACAGCCCTTCTACCATTGACTTTCTCACCAGGCAGCAAGCCAGCCTGCTCCCCAGTTCTCTCCCCTCCTCCCACAAATATTGGCCACTGTCACTAAGGGGCATGGACTATATTCCACTTGTGTGAATCCAAGGACACACAATATGCAAATAGCTTTGTTGGCTGTATGCTTGGCGGTATAAGATGGTGAGAAACACATTATTATGCCAACAGAAATCTTCTCTGCAACCAACATAGCTGTGTGCGCAAGTATCTGAAAGGTTATCCAAAAGTACTTTACATGTTGCCTTAATGAAGCAGCACCAAGCAGGAAATGAAATCTTGATGACACTTGTCCTAAAGCCATATACTAAAACCAATCTTCCCGGCATGATTTTTAATGAGTCCAGACTCTCAGCACATCCCTCAAATGTTGAAACTTGCTTGCATTTACCACATGCACTGCTTGCACCTCTTCCACTGATAGCACAGCATAACCCATCCTTGCTCCGGAAGATTTCTTTCTCATCCATGATGCATTCCTCTCCATCAGCAAGGGCACCTAATTCCACCTCCGTAATGGCACTTGTCTCCACCTCTGCCTCAGCTCATTTGCTGTGCAAACCCTCATCCTTGCCTTTGTTACCCTCAGACATGACCATCCTAATGATCTGGTTAGCCTCCCACCTCACACCCATATAGCTCACCCAAGGCTGAGCTGACCATATGCTAACTCACACCAAGTAGTCTTCACCAATTATCCCTGTGTTCACTGACCTACATCGGATCCCAATACCACAGCTCAATCTTAAAATTCTCATTATAGTGTTCAAATTCCTCCATAGTGTCACCCCCATACTATCTCTGTAATCTCCTCCAGCCCTACAACCCTCAGATCTCGGCATTCCTCCAATCCCATTCTCTTGCAATTCTAGTGGCGCACTATTGGCAGCCATGTCTCCAGATGCCTAGCTCCTAAGCTCTTGAACTTCCACCCTAAGGTTCTCTTCCTGTCTACCTCTCTCTCTTCTCTTTTAAACCTATCGTTTTGACCAAGCTTTTGATAACATGTCCTAATATCTCTTCATGTGGCTCTGTGTCAAATTTCGTTTAATAAGGCTCCTGTGAAGCAGTTTGGGAAGCTTTTAATCTCTCAAAGGTGCTATACAAATGCTAATTGTTGCTATTACTCCTCCAATCTAGGGAAACAGAAGACTACATTAACCCCACTTCAACCAAAGTACTTCTAACACTGCTCCTATCTGAAGTGGCCCCTCAACGCTAAAGAAACAAACCCACTTTTTTGGGTAAGACCTCCAGAGTTCATTCTCAAAGGAAAGTCCTACTCTTGGTCATCTTGGCTTCCACTTTCAATTGGCATCAAAGCGTTAATCTTACTTCGCTATGCAGCTCTGTTTAAATTGTGAGCAGCAGCCCTTTAAGGCCTGCTGAATCATTGGATACCTAGCTAATGCACATGTTCCCTGTGAACTAGTCAATCTGGGCAGGGAATTTTTGACAATTATTCAAATAGGCTGACCTTACAAAATCTCACACAGTCATCTCTCTGTGTCACACAGTGCGCATGATGTATTTTGGTATCATTGATACTTTGGAAAGACTGGATAGTCGATCTTTACTTCCCATAACTGTGTAACATTTGGGCTTTCATCTGCTATCTACAACAATTCACTTGGCTTCAGAAATCACCGGGGTCAAGTTTATAAGGCAATTCTGCTTATTGCAATTGCCTTCATCTGCACCCTGTTGTGATGCCACCTAACATTTTTTTAAAAAAGGGAACGGATTTGATGCAACTTGTGGTTTAAGTGAACCAACTGTAACCATTTTGTTTTGACAGAACAGTGAAAATGGTGGAGTAATTGACAGATGAACATCCCCTTACCGTCCCAGCCCCTATTAAACATCAGGCATAGGATGACAAAGGGAAGGCCACAAGTCACATGATTAAGCACAACTGTTCACAGAATGACATGTCTGCTTCCATTTACAGTAATTAATTAGCAACAGGGTAGGATAAAGGCAGCAGACACATGGGAACACCAACACCTGGAAGTTCCCCCTTCAAGCCACTTACCATCTTGACTTGGAAATACATCGCTGTTCCTTCACTGTCGCTGGGTCAAAATCATGGAACTCCCTCTCTGACAGCACTATGGGTGCCCCTACACCACATGGACTACAGTGGTTCAAGGTGGCAGCTCACCACCACCGTCCCAAGGGCAATTAGGGATGGGCAATAAATGCAGACCCAGCCAGTGACACCCACATCCTGTAAATGAATTTAAAAATTCTTTACCAAAGTGGCAAAGATTAGCCTGGCGGAATCATGTTGGATAAGAAAAGAAAGCCTGAGAAGCACGGTAAAGCCCATTTATAATATTCTTCTATGAAAATATTTTCAAGTTCCATTTTCCCCCTATGATGCATGATAAGGCTCTGATACCATGCTAGACCTCCACATAATGACCGTTCATAACTTGCCTTGATTGCCAGTGGTCACCCATCCTATCACAACCCAAACCAAAAGTGAAGAGTGGGGCTTGCATAACATCCCTCTAACATTTGTAATGAAGCTGGAATGCACAAAGGCATTTGACAAACTCTACCGCTTCTCTCAAAATGGTAGATGTTGGAAGAGTTGTTCCTAAAGGCACCTCCACATTTGCTCTAAAACTAAGGTTTTTAAAAAAAAACAGAAAAACTCAGCAGGTCTGGCAGCATCTGTGGAGAGAGAAACAGAGTTAATGTTTCGAATCCAATATGACTCTTCTTCAGAGCTAAGTTTTCATCAGCCATGTATCATTGTTCCATTTCCAATTGTTACAGAGTCAATGACTGGCTAAGGATGGACTATCCTTTTAACAGTGCCGCAGACCTTTTGTTTGCTGTGTGTAAAGTTTCATTAATTCAGTTAGCATAGTGGGAGTCTCTAGCAGCCCTGGGACTGACTTCAAAGGGGGGAAAAAAATCATTTTTTAAGTCAGGCTGCTTTATTTGTGCCAGATACTAGTCTGGGTCCATTCTTCACAAGGACTCAGACAGGGGACAAATTAGCCCTGTCACTGGGGCGTGTGGGAAGGGGGCTACATTTGTCAGTCAGTTGGTGACTCCTCCCACTCAGTCATTCATTCATTAAAGTTTAAAGCTCTGGAGTACTTTGGTGGGGTGGTGGACGTGAACACTTGCGAGATGGCACAGAAAAAGTTTACGAGAATGGTTCCAGGGATGAGAGACTTCAGTTACGTGGAGACATTGGGGATAAAGAGTCTGTTCTCAGAAAAAAAAGGTTGAGAAGGGATTTAATAGCGGTGTTCAAAAGGATGAGGGGTCTGGACAAAGAAACTGTTCCCATTGGCAGAAGGGTTGAGAACTCGAGGACACTGATTTAAGGTGATTTCGCAAAAGAAGCAACAGCAACTGAGGAAGAACATTTTTTTAAAAAAAACGCAGGGAGTGGTTAAGATCGGGAATAAAAACAGAAAACGCTGGAAAAACTCTGGAGGTCTGGCAGCATCTGTGGAGAGAGAAACAGAGGTAAACGTTCGAGTCTGTATGACCCTTCTTCAGGATCTTGAATGCCTGAGGATGTGGTGGAGGCAGATTCAACTGTGGCTTTTGAAAGGGAATTGGATAAACACATGAGGAGAAAAAAAGTTGCTGGGCAAAGGAGGAAGGGCTGGGCTGTAAGACTAGCAGAATTGCTCTTACAGAGGGCCAGCTTGAACATAACGGGCTGAATGGCCTCCTTCTCTGCTCTAACTATTCCAGGATTCAATGATTTAAGGGTTAAGATTTTAAGCATAAATCTATTTGAATGCTCATTCCTAACAGATATTATTTTAAAAAGCAGAAACACTTGCATTTAGAGACATCTTTTCCCATTTCTGAAACCAGTTTGAGAATTATTTTATATTCAATGAATTAATTTAAATTCCAGTGATCATTGTTACATGGGCAGGTTTTGTAGCTATTTTTCACAGAACGAGACCCTAAAAAATAACCACTTAGTGTACTTTTAGCTGTGAGGAGTATTGGGTGGGACCATGAATTAACAACTAATCTAAAAGAAAACACCTCTGACAATGGAATATTTCCTCAGTTCTGAGCTGAAATGTCAGGTCAGATTATGTGCCCTAGTTCTGGTGTCAGAATTGAAGCTACAAACTCTGACTCACTGGCAATGGTGCCTGTGTTGAACCAGGCTGATACAAGTATGTTTCAAAGAAAGAACTTGCATTCATATGGCACCTCCCACATCCCAAAGGGCTCTATAACCAATGAATTACTATCTTGAAAATGGTCACCGTTGTTTTGTAGGCAAATGCTGCAGCCAATATGTACACAGTCAGATCCCACAACAGCAGTGAGATTAAAGGGTAGCCATTTGGCATTTGTAGTTGAGGGATGAATTTTTTTTTAGTTCATTCACGGGATATGGGCTTTGCTGGCTGGGCCAGCATTTATTGCCCATCCCTAATTGCCCTTGAGAAGGTGGTGGTGAGCTGTCTTCTTGAACCGCTGCAGTCACTGTGGTGTAGGTACACCCACAGAGCTGTTAGGAAGGGAGTTCCAGGATTTTGACCCAGTAACAATGAAGGAACAACGATATATTTCCAAGTCAGGGTGGTAAGTGAGTTGGAAGGAACTCCCAGGCGGTGGTGTGCCCAGCTATCTGCTGCCTTTGTCCTTCTAGATAGTAGCGGTCGTGAATACTAAGAGACCCTTCTGTTCTTGCTTGAAAAAAAAAGACACAGGGTCCATTACATACATTTGCGTAGATGGGTGGGGTTCTGTTTGGCACCTTATCCAAAAGACAAGAGCTCTGGCTGTACTAAATCTCCGCCGATGCTGCCAGACCTGCTGAGTTTTTCCAGGTAATTCTGTTTTTGTAAATGTAACAGTGACAGTTCTAAGGCATCAACCTAGAAAAGGGCTTGAACCCATAATTTTCAAATTCAAAGACAGGAGTGCCATCGCTGAGCTATCACTTAAAGGTTTTAATAAGAAAATGCCATGTGTGTGGAAAAAAAAATATATCAGGCAACTGTCTGGAAATTTTTATGAGATAAGGTTTCACTTTTAGGATCCAATATAATGTTACAATATCACACAATTACATTTTGCCATAAAAATTTAAGAACTAACATGACTCCTTGCAGCTCCCTCATTTTCAATGGACAAATGTGCAGTCCCACAGAGAGCAGAAAGACTCCTAAATTTGATCCTTGATTGGTATTACATTATCTAATCTCAGCTAGGACAGTAGAACATGCTCCTTTAGGAAATAGAAGGGAAGGTAAAATAAGCGAATGTTTCTACTCCTAATTGCTATGCAGTAAAACTACCTTCCCTGCCACCACCACCCACCACCGCCCCCCCCACCACATCCCACACTTTGAATAATAAATGCTTGTTTCTAGACTTATCCAAGCTATCTAGGTTATTTTTATACTTACTCAATTTTAAAATATTCTCATTTTCAGCTTTTCCACTTGCTCAGTTAAAAAAACATTCTGATGAAGCCAAAAATGAGAATTGTCTACTATAGGTGTCACTGTGTTCAGAAGAGCTGAGAATCATTTTGTTTCTTACTCAGTCATTGAGATTGTGTTGCCTTTTAGTAAAAATTACTCAGACCGAAAGAAAAGCAGAGTTTTTGAGTTAAAGACAGTACAAGCACTGGTAGCTTCCCATTGCTTGTCCAACCAGGATGACCCTAGCCAATGTGCCCAGCATCAAGGCCTAGTCACTCAAAACCAGCTCTGCTGGGCAGGACGTATTCTTTTATGCCTCGCACCAGGTTCCTGAAGTAACTACTCCACTCGGAACTTGGTCATGGCAGAAAACTGCCAGGAGGACAGTGGAAATGTTTTAGTGATGTCCTCAAACATCCTTGAAGAGGTCAAACACCCCCATTGCTCATGACTGTCCCTGGCTTGTGACCGGCCAAAATGCAGAAGGTTCATTCAGGAAGGAACCAAACAGAGAGACTTTGTTGGAAACAGAGGTGAAGTCATGGGATTGGAGAGTGCGTACAAACCTCCCAACAACTCATCTCCCAGACCCTCCAAGCAACACCTGCCCGGGTTGTGGCAGAGTCTGCAGATCAGAACCCATCGAATCGGAGTGGAAGCAAGTCAACCTCGACACCAAGAGGCCAAGCCTAAGAAGAAGAGAAGAGGCGACTTAAAGTAAGAGATTGCCGAGTTACCTAGAGAGGAGTGGGAAGAAACCCAGCTCCCAGAGACAAACTTACCATATTAGTTACTATGATTTACTGTTGACATCCACCAGCTTAATTATCCATTCCCTTCACCATTGTACACACTCCAACTATTGCGGGTCAATCTACATTGCAGCAACTTGCCAAGACTTCATTAGCAGCACTTCCCTAACCCACCACTAGAAATATTGCTGTTGTACACAGCTGCAGACAGTGCAAAGATCACACCGCCAGCATGGTGTTAAAAAATTTCAAAGGAAGGAATAGTGGCTCGCCCGAAGGCCTAGTGAACAATGGGGAAGCAGGTTCAATTCCTAGTCAGTGTGCTAAGTCAGCTGACATCAATTGGTATTGTTAGGGATGCTATAATTGGCCTCTCTGGATTAGAGAAGGAAAAATTAGCCAAGCCCCCACTCACAATTATTAGCCAATGAACTCTCCTGGCAAGCATGTGGGCATCAGGCGAGGGAAGGATTAGGCTTGGCTGTGATGCTTCTGCATGCGAATAGCTTGGTGGCACTCATTGTCGAGGTTTACACATTAACAACGGTCATTTGGGAAAGTGTGCTAAAGGATGAGGAACACTTCTGAAGCCCCAGAAAGGAGCCAACACCTTCATAAGGGAAAAATAGAGAAAATTAGCAGAGGAAAATTCACAAAAGTTAATATTAACAATTATTGTATCACCATTGACTTTCTAAGGATGATAAAATAGCTCTTTTTTTCCGCTCTTACAATTAGTAAAATACTTAAATGCTGGTCGTAGGTCTAGAGACCGCGTTCTATGCCTGCGTATGATTGTGCGTAGATCTACTGAACTTTGGCTTCCCTACCCATAAATAAAGGACATAGCTCCTCCCTGTCTGTATTACTGTTACAATACACTCAGTGCTGATTTGACTGATGCAGTAAAAATACATATCAAAATACTTTTCCATTACAGGAAAACAGTCAACAGAAAATGCGCCCTTCTCCCTTCAATAGTTGTACTTCATACTATAGACTGCTGACCTGCTTAGAACCCATGGCATTAGGAAAACACAGGGTGATGTGCCGGCTGTCAGCCTGAGGCCATCAGTCCTCTGTATTGACACTCCTCATTAGCTACGACGTTTGCAGCCACTATAATTATTTCCCTGCCATTTCTGTCCTAGGCACCAGAGCCCCATTCAGAGCTGCTAAAGCTTCCTGTTGCAATGACTTTCACCACGGGGAGAGAGAAAAAAATTGATCAGGGCAAAAATAGCGGAATCGTTATCTGGTTTAATCTTTTAAGGTAGGATTCAATTTTCTTAACTGTGGATATTTTCCCAGTGGATATCCTGTGTTAACTCATTTGAATTTGCTTATGAATGTCCATACTACGCAATGCAGCCCATCTGATGAAAGTGGGTTGGGGGTGGGGTGGATAAGGGGCATTCTCCCCAGAGGTTCAATCTCATCAAAGTAGTTTTCCTCAAGCACTTGTTAGTCACATCAATCTATAAACTGGCCCATTGCAGCTGTAAATCACATCTAACATTTCCGCTTAACATTGGAAACTTCCCCCCACCCCCCGCCAAAAATGATAACTGGGTTTAATAGGTGGATATCCATTTAGCGAATCAGGCAACAGAAGACATTCTGTGACTCACAACTGTTTTATTGTTAAACTATAGCTCAGTACAAATGCCAGTTTCCACTCTTCCCTTCTGGATCCCCTCCTTATCCAGAAGCAAACCACCACCACTGCACCCCCCCGCAGCCACCTCCCACCACCACCACCACCACCCCCCCCCACCCACCCCCCACCCCCCCCCCACCCCCCCGCCTCCCAACCAAGCTGGGGAAAAGCCCAGCTCTTAAGTGCAGGCTTCAATGAGCATCACTTGCTCTCAATTCACTCGGAAGCTTGTCCTGGTTTACTCTAATATCGTCAAACTGTGCCTTGCTAGTGTTTAGCTTGAACTGTTGACAAGGTTTAACCACAACTTTTATTCACGCAATGGCTTGATAAAGGAGGTACTGTCCCAGTTAAGTGTCAACAGATATCTCAGAACATTTGAAAAGTTCCGTAACATATCTACTCAGGAGCTATCAACATCAAATATTAGGTAAAGTGTGGGACCAGCTACATTATTATATTCAATATTAAAAAGCAAGTACCTGGGCAAATGAGGTCTTGTCGAATTGTTGGGGTTCCACAGTACTGGAAGTCTGGGAACATATTAATTTCTCAACTATAAGGGTAGAACTTTCTGGTTATGGAAAGAAAGACATTTTTTGTAAATTATGTTTGAAGTAAATCAAATAACTACTGTATTTTCGTACCTCTAATTTGAACAGTGGAATGTCTTGAGATGATCCATGGCTCATGTAGCTATTCTATCCCCACTTGCCGTACTTGTCTTGGGGGAATACTTTTGCTCCCAGTCTTACTACTAGGAGACCGAATTCATACCAGGTTCTTCATTTCTTGGTTTCTCACATTCCTTCTATCGCAATTTTCACTTAGCAGAGAGAGAGAGAGAGAGAGGACCTACAGTCAAACTGAAGAATACAATTGTTAATTAGGGTTGGCCAAACAAGCACAGTGAAGTTAAGATAGCTAAGTATTAATTCACACCAAATATAAGGCTCAAAGAAAATAAGTAAATTAAGTACATAAAATCACCGCATGCAATTTAGAAAACTGTCAAACAAAAAATCACTATTGCTTTGAAATGTTATTTTCAAAAAAGTTCCTTTCTTTCTGTATCTTTCTAGTTCCGTTTTCCATTCTCAGTTTATTCTATTTATTGTCCTGTCTTTGTCCCAGTTATGTTTCCATTAGTCCTGCACATCCGTGCAAACGCAGGGAACCTGCTGTTAGATCAAATGCCCCAGTTATCTGACAACTGTTTGAATTCAGAGGCTTTTATATTAGTTCTGTTCATGTGATAAGCATGTGAAGAAAAAACCTTAACAATTTTAATTAATTTGGAATCTCATGACCAGGAAGGATGTTCGTCTTAAGACCTGTCTCATGACCCAAAAGAAGCCAAATAAATCCATCAATAGGGGCATTCTCCACCACCTCGGAACAGTAAAATCTCTGAAGTTTTAGTGACCCAAAAACTACCTTATGATCTGCCTTTTTCCTTTCATTATCCAATGAAATTAATATTCGAATGCAATGGGCAGCTCTTCGTAGAAATTGTTTGTTTCTCTGTGTAATATTCCTGATATTTGTATTATAAAAGTACACTTGAAAGTTAAGCAGTCGAGAAACATCTTGGAGGTCATCATTCTAATTTATTTTCTGTTGAATACAGCTAAAAACCCTCAGCAAAATATAACTTAAAAGAACCTCCCTTTACTCATCAAGTTGAAAATAAATATAATTTCTGTTATGCTATTTATGCATCGTGTTTGCTCAATGGTACAAATTATATAACTGCAAATTACAAGCATTCTGCATGACAAATGGCCATTATAAATATTTCAAACATTTCCTGAAGAAATCAGACACATTGCCTCATTCCATTTGTGATAAATAAGATTAAAGGCACAGCACGGAATCCATTTAACACAACATTACAGCTTTGAAGACTCCATTTCTGTATCTGAAGTAGTAGAAAGACTAGTCTTTATTTAATAATCTCATGCTCTGTCATGTGTCTGTGGTTCATTCAGATTGTGTTCTGTGTAATATTCAATATGCAGATCAGCTAAATGATAGAATGATATGTAATATGATGAGAAAATATTCTTCAGTTAGAAAATGGTATAGGCAGCATTTTGGAAAAATCATTTGTCTGGTATAGTTAATGTCAAGTAATCCTTAGCCTGCTATTTGTTCTCCAGCCTGTATCCAATTAGATTTTAAAAATATATTTATTAGATTAAAAATTATAACAGTTTTTAAGAACCTTACTCGAGTTGAAAATTTACATTCACTTCGATTTTGTGGATGAATGTCAGGAATTGATCAAGAATACCTCGGGTGTAGTCATCTTTTTAGCTGAAAGCACTTACCTCTTGGATGCAAAGCAGCAAATTTACTTCACAATGCTGATGCAAATTTCCTGTTCTTCCCTGGAGGAAGAGAGTACTCAGTGCTTTGATGGGCCAGGTAATTTAATATTGCCCTGGCTACATCTGATTCTCGACAATATAGAGACTAAATTGGCTAATGGAATTGAGGAGACGAGGAGGATTGGGGTGGGGGAGCATGAGCGTAAGTCCCAGCCTGTAACAAAGCTGCCTGGGCAAATCTATGTGCTCTTTGAATCCATATGGGTTTATTCTTTAGTGTTAACTTTCAGAACACCGAAAGCTGCCAAAAGCTAAATCCTGAAACAATTCTGAACTCTCACCTTCAATAATTTTTGAAAATGCAATTAAATCAAATTTGTATTAACTAGTTTTAAAACTTTTATATCCAATTGTTATAATAAACAGATATTCCACTGGCTAGTTGAATCCTCCTTTAACTTGTCTTTTCCTGCATTAACAGAGTTAACTGTCAGTCTACCAGTCAACTGTATAACATAAGCTTGTCTAGAATTAACTAGGCAAGTTTACAATATTTGCATTGAAATGTACCATTGATTAAAGGATCAAAAAGGTGAACTAGGTTCTGTACTGTTGACAGGATTCATGCCAGTTGGTGAAGTCAAAACTAAGACACAGAGCCTTTCCTTGCTGAGAGAGTTTATTGACTTTGTCCAGTGTCAACACTCCTCACCCACACCCAGTGTCCCAGCTATCCCCTATTTATATGTGTTCAAATGCCCATCAACTGTAACTGATATTAACAAACATTAACAATGTAACTGACAAGACATTGACATGTACCAGGGTCATATCACACTCATGAAACCTAACTGAGCCTTTTAGTATGGTTTATTTACACACGTTTTCAGATGCAGACAGCCAATTCTCAAAGCTTCTGCTCAGAAATTCTGAGGGATATTTCTGCCTCAACGAGTAACAATTTGATGGCCCACGTCCTGCTGGGGATTCACCACAGAGACCACAATTCCACAAGAATTCCTGCCCCTGTGAAGTCTCCTGTGTGCAATACAGAATTGTATGTAGCTGTTAATAGTGACAACAATGGGCTCTTGTTCAATCCTTAAGGAGTCTGAAAGATGTTGTTTTTTAAAAAAAAATCTTTTCCTATAAATTCTTGGATTTTTCAGTGGATCAGTAAATATTGATTGTCTCCCAAGTGATTCACTTTTCCTCCAAGGGAATCAGGACAGAAGGATTATTGAAATTAACCTGCGATGTTTTGGTAGGAAGGTGATACCACATATATCATAGTATATCCCTTTCCTAAATCGGATAGGAATCTCAATCTATGAAAATCAGGGCCCTATTCAATCAACAGGAATCCAATGCAGTTTTAAACAGGGCCTGAGCAGGGATGTTGTCTTGGGTTTTCTGCTAAGCAGGCAGAGGACCACCTGTTACTCCAAAACTTACCCTTCTAAGGATAGGAGGCACAGGTGATATTCTGAGGGCCTCCAAAGGAAAGTCAGGGCCTTCCCGCACTCAGACCTCCTCCTCCCAAAGCCCCCTCACCTGGAAACAATGAAGCAGCTAACAGTCACTGATCTCCATTGCTGCCAGCAGCTCTGAGTCCACTTTGTGCTCATTCTGGATGGGACGTCCGCTATTGAAATGAGGTGCTGCAGTTAAAATCACCATGGCTTCCTGTAGCCTCTGCTAGGTGGGAAATTAACTTGCCCATGTGGTTCCATCCCAGAAACCTGTTCAGAGCTAAACTCCGCCCTAGCGCATCACTATTACAGGTAGAAGCATAACTTGACAACATTATGCTGCACAGAATCAGGATAGATTGTGCATAGTTTCAAAACAGAAATAGCTGCACTGGGCTGTATAATTTATTTTGAGATTAGTGGGGATTTCAGACAACTGGGCAGCATAATGGGTTACCACACTGTCATTTCATGTCTTGAACCTGGGTTCAAGTCCAGGCCAGACCATTGGAATAAAAGCCTTTTCTCTCCCACAAGCTGTAATAAGTCCGATGTGAAGTTAGTAAAACAGACTGTGTCCTGTTCTTAGTCAATGCAGGGCCTGCCCACAAATTTAGACGGAATCTCAGTTAGTGATAAGTTTGGTGCTGCGAGTGAAACAATAGTGTCAAATAGTGGGTCTCAGTTGATGTTGATTGCAAACCACATTGTTAAAGCTCTGATGGAAAATCTTCCAATTTGACGCTGACATCTTTCATGCAGAAACCCACAAGAAAACTCACTTAACAAAATAAACTTGGAGAATGGAACTTTTCCTTAAGGTTTGAAGCTACAATTTTGAGGCTAAACAAACACAACAGGGCATGAAATTGGGCTCCTTCATCCTGCTGGTGTCAATACCCATGAAAGCCCTGAAGGCCAGGTTCGAGCGTGATGGTTGCAGAAATACCAGCATGGATCAGTTGGGCCAAATGGCCTGTTTCTACACTGTATATGGGGTAGGTGGTGACGTGGTGGTTTTGTCACTGGAGTAGTAATCCAGAGAACCAGGGTAATACTCTGGGGACCTGGGTTCAAATCCCACCAGGGCAGATGGTGGAATTTGAATTCAATAAAAAAAATATCTGGAATTAAAAGTCTAATGATGGCCATGAAACCATTATTGATCATTCTAAAAACCCACCTAATGCCCTTTAGGGAAGGAAATCTTCTGTCCTTACCTGGCCTGGCCTACATGTGATTCCAGACCCACAGCAATGCGGCTGACTCTTAAATGCCCTAGCAAGCCACTCAGTTCTCAAGATCAGTTAGGGGTGGGCAATAAAAGCTGTCCTAGCCAGAGACACCCCCATCCCATGAATAATTTTTTTTTTAAATCGTATGTAAAAAAAACGGTGGCTGCTCTGCTCCTGACCCCTTCAGAGGTGACCCACGTAGTATGCCACAAACACTGTACACTTACCACAGATACCACCCTGCTCCCGGCCCCCTATCTCGGGTTGAAGCAGGTGGCTTGCAATTAACCCTGATTCCACCCCCCAACCCCCCCACCCTCCACCTCTGATTCTGAGCTGACCTCCAGACACCATACCCCCACCATCAGAAGACAGCTTGCTTCCACGTTTGTAACATCGCCTGTCTCTGCTCCTGGTCTGCAGCCAAAACCCTCACCTGTGTTGTTACTACTCGAGACAACTATTACAATGGTCTCCTGGCTGGCCTATCATCTTCCACCATCCATAAACTTCAGCTCATCCAAAACTCTGCTGCCTGTGTTCTGCTCTGCTCCCAGTTCCATTCACCCAGCAGCCTGTTCACTGACTTACATTCCTTCTACCCTATTACCTTCCTTTTTAAATCCTTATGTTCAAATCCCCCATAGCTTCCGTTGACAATTTTTGTCTGGCTTCACTTCTGTGCAATGTCTTGGGGAATTTTTCAATGTTAAAGTAACTATAAATACAAGTTGCTTTTGTGCATACAGCTGGTAATAAGGGGAGCAATTGGAACAAGTAGGAATTTGAATCAATATCCATTCTTTCCTTTTATTGCAGACGGCAACCATCAGTAATAATAGGAAATTCTACCTGTCATCTGATTAAAGAAAAAAAATCACTTTTCAGTTTTGGCAAAAGAGAAGGAAAGCAAATTGTAGTAACATCACTCCAAACTTCATTGGTAAGCCTTTCCTTTGCATTTTTCCCTTTCTTAACAGTCACTCTTCTGTCTAAGGTGTGCCAAGTATTCTCACGAAGGAAAAGTGAATTTAGGTGCTTTCAGGTAAACCTTGCCAAAGGGCAAGTAAACTTTCTTCTAACAACTCGGTGTAAGTGTCTTGGTTTCTCGAATCCCCTGCATTTGAACTCAGATATAATCTAAACAATTATCCACTAATCTAGAGAAACTTCCAACAGCAAAAGTAATTAGCCTCTATTTGACCTGAGGATGTGTTTCACCTTTAGACCACTTTCCCACAGGGTGTATCTGAGCTGTGGCCTTAAATAGAGAGGCTGCATTAGCAAGTAATATTCTCAACCTTGTCCCACGACTCCCTGCCATGGATTCACATAAGTAAATGAACAATTGCAAGATTACTGTTCTTCTCATGTGAAGCCACAGTATTCTCACTTTCTCTCACTCTACTGATCTGTCAAATTCCACAAATTCACAATGAGCTAACCAATGATCTGTGTACAATTAACCTAATTTGGATTAGCAATGTGAGTGTCAGAAACCAAAATGAATTATAATATCCTTTTTATTCCTTTACTAGTTTAAGTCCAAGGCACAATTTACAGGTAAAAAGTGGAAGGTTTAATACCAGGGCTTAAACACCTTGTGACCCACCTTCACCTCCATTGCCCCAACATGCCCTCACTATATTGCTGGGTTGTATCACCAAGGTTGAAGCCCAATGTCTTTCCAATTGTTTGATATTGATTGGGAGCTTGGACTATCAGCTTTGCTGCGTTTCCAAGTCTTCAGCTTCTGCCAGGGCCCAGCTCTTAGCACCATCAGCCCGTACCCAGCTTTATGGGCTACAATGACACTAACCATGGGCCTGCTGTGACCATATTCTTGCTCTTCACTACACCTTCCCCTGTTACTTCTTAAAGGGGCAAGTCCCTTTTTAATACTCTTTTGAGTATACCAGTAAAACTAATTAACTAATTAAACAATTTAACTAATTAACAGCCCCTTACAAGGGGCAAGTCTGTCTTTTATATGTGCTTAAGGTACTTAATCGCCTGTTTATCCTTAACAATCCAATTAACATAACATTAACATCAGATTCCCTTTTGGTATTTTAGCACCCTGCGCCATTGCCCCATAGTGATGATTTGCTTCCCCCACGTGTCTGTTCCAAGTTCCATTGGCCTTCTCAGGACCCTCTTTCCATCCTCCTTTGCCAGAGTGGATGACAAACATGTACAGGTTTGAGCAGTCAGGTAAAACAAGGGAGGGGAAGGGAGTTGGTGACAGGAAGAATACCAAAGGCAGGCCAGAAAAAAATGGGAACAAGTGGGAGCTGAATCATAAAGTTAATGATTGTGAGTGAGGTAGCGCAGGCACAGAAAAGGTACCAAAATAAATTTTGGTGATTACTGAGCTTGAGCGTATGACAATAATACCTTGCATATATAAAGTTCCATTAACTTAGAAAAATATCCTAGGATGCTTCATAGGAGCATCGTTAAATAAAATTTGACACTGAGCCACTGGAGATATTAGGACAGATGAATAAATGCTTGGCTCAAGAAGAAGATTTTAAGGAGAAGCTTAAAGGAGAAGATAGAGGAAGAGAGTCAGAGAGATTTAAGGAGGGAATTCTAGAGTTTAAGGTCCAGGCAGCTAAAGCATAGCCAGCGATGGTGGAGAACCTAAAATACAGGATGTGCAAGAAGCCAGGATTGGAAGAACCCAGAGGGTTGCAGTGCTGAAGGAGCTTACAGAGATGGGTATGGATGAAGCCATGGAGAGATTTGAAAACAAAGATGAGAATTTTAAAATTGAGGTCTTGCCCAACTGGGATCAACGAGCACAGGAGGACAGAAGGCGAGTTAGGATTTGGACAGCAGAGAGATTTGCATAATGTTAAATTTGTAGAGTGTGAGAGATGGCAGGCTGGCCACAAGGGTGCAGGAATAGTGAAGTCTAGAGGTAACAAAGGCATGGAGGTCAGGAATTCTCAGCAAGGAAGACTGTTAAACTTGAGCAAAACTCAAGTCCTTTAGAGGAGGCCAGGCAAAGGACTAGTTATAGCAGAGAGTTTCATGAATAGCAGTGGTTAACTTTAATGGTTTGTTTAAAGTATGTGATTATTAATATATTCATTATGCTAAATCATTATATTTTTTAACAGGAACGTTGTTTTCAGGCTTCCGATGCATTGTATTTAAAATCCTTTTCTTGTTCATTCCACGGACTCACTTTGCTTAATCGCTAAATTCTCGTGCAGTCTTCGCTCTTCTGACCATGCAGTTTCGTGCGTTATACCTTACCTTTATTGAACATCAGCGACAGGCCATTTAGCTGTTAGAGTCATGCATTTTGGAACTCTCTTCCCAAACTCATCCTTTCTACATTGCTTTTCACCTTTAACAACCTTCCCAAAATCCATTTTTCAAACAAGCATTTATTCATAAAATAAAAATAGAAAATGCTGGAAATATTCAGCAGGTCTGGCAGCATCTGTGGAGATAGAAACAGAGTTAAATATTTCAGGTCGTGAACTTTCATCAGGACAAGCTTTTGGGTCATCTGTCCTAACTCCTACACCATGACTCAATCTTTTGTTCTTTTATCTATTTTGTGTTATCTTCCTGTTTCAAGCATAAAGGCAGCAGTCTGCTTTGTGTGTGTCTGTGAGAGATCTTTATTTAACTAACCTTAAGATGCCTGCCCCAAGAGGCAGAGTGCCTCATGGCAGAGTCACGTGACTTTGGCAAGCCAGTTAGTCAGTACAGCATAGCATTTCTAAAACCCAAACATCCCCTTTTTTATATAAAAAAAATATACAAACATCCCCCTTTTCATATATTTTTAAAAAAGATACAAACATCCCCTTCTTCATAGCAAACAAAATACACATTTGCATGCACGAGTCACCCAAGTTACCCACTATATATCCACTGTTCTCATGCATTGACAACCATTTGGTCTGCTATTGCAGCCCTGCACATACAGTGCACACATAGTCTTTAGACTGTGCAAGTCATCAAACGAATGCACGCATGTTGACATTGGCTGTTCATCTGGATGATGTTCCCTGTCCAGAGAGTGTCGCTCCTGTACGCCTTGGTGACTGCTGGTGTTCCATTGCTGTTGTTGGGGACTTGTGGACCTCTGGGATTGATGGTAGTTCTGTACTCAGTACAGCTGGTAAGATCCCTTTTTCCTGACCAGCTGTGAAGGAAGAGTTTCGCTAATTGTTCAGACATGCCTGCAGTTGCGGCAGTATATTTGGTCATTCACTTCCATGTGTATAATCAAGGTGACAATTTATTTATGCATGTGCTAAGTTTCCATGTGGCTGACTCTTGCTGAGAGCATTGAAGGTTTGCACCCTGACTGGCTTTCCAATGCTCAGCTCTGCCAATGATTTGGCAGCCTTGTCAAACTGAAATTTGGCTTTCCGTCATTTCACCTTGAGCTTTTCACTCATGCCTGTTACTAATTCTAGTTTCAGTAGCTTTTTTTGCAATTGGAAGAGTAGTTTGCATGCGGCATGACATCAGTCTCTGGACAGGGCTACTTTCCATGCCTTCAGTTGATGTGTTTCTCCACTCAAGGATTGGCTGGCATACATCAATGCTAGATTTGCTTAATTTCTTGATGAGCCATTTAGCGATTTTTACTGCCATCTCAGCCTTTCCATTCAATGGGGATAATGTGGAGACGATGTGTGGTGCTGAATTTCCCATTCCTTTGTGATTTGGCTGCATTCTTCACTTGTGAACTGAGGGCCATTGACACTCATTAGTGTCTGGAATGCTGTACCGACTGAAGTGTGCTTTCAGGCATTCTATTTCTCTCTCTGTCATTGAAGTCAGCTGGTCGAACTCCCAGTAGTCAAAATAATAGTCTACAGTGACAAGGTAATCAGTTCCTGTCAAAGTGAAAAGGTCTACTCCCAGCTTTATCCATGGTCTAAGCTAAAAGCAAAAAACTGCAGATGCTGGAAATCCAAAACAAAAACAAAAATACCTGGAAAAACTCAGCAGCTCTGGCAGCATCTGCGGAGAGGAGCACAGTTAATGTTTCGAGTCCGAATGACCCTTCAACAGAACTCTGTTGAATGACCCTTCAACAGAACTCAGCAGAGGTCTGTTGAAGGGTCATTCGGACTTGAAACGTTAACTGTGTCCCTCTCTGCAGATGCTGCCAGAGCTGCTGAGTTTTTCCAGGTATTTTTGTTCTTGTTTTGTTTTATCCATGGTCTGTCTGGGATGTCATGTGTCATCGGTGGCTCTCTAGCATGTGTAGCTTGGTACTCATTATATGCACTGGCCAAAGTGGTCTTTAATTTTATTGTTCATGTTTGGCCAGTAGAGCACATCTCTCGCCTTTCTCAGACTCTATTCAATTCCTTGGCGGCTTGCATGGCTGTGCTTCAGCACCTCTCTGCTCATATCCTTAGGGATGGTGACTCTATTTCCTTTCTACAAGATGCCACCTTGGGCTGTCAATTCATCTTGGTATGCTCAATATGCTCTTGTGACCATAAGTGTGTCCTTGATGCTCTCAGGCTATCCTTTCAGTTCTGTGCCTCAATACCGCAGCACTTCCTTAGCCGTGAACTTGCATAATGGTGCACACTCTGCTGACAAATTAGGCAAACATTTTGCTAACTAGTTCACGAATCCAACAAATTGTCGCACTGCCTTCATATCTGTTGGTTGCTTCATCGTTGCCACAGCTCTCACCTTGTCAGGATCTGGGCAAAGTCCTTCGCTGTCAGTACATGACCTATGTACTTGACTTCAGGCATCTTCAGCTGCAATTTTTTCATGTTCAACTTCAGATTCATCTGGCGAGCTCTGTCTAGCAGTCGTATTAAATTCTGATTGTGCTCATCTATGGCTTCTTCCACTGTGTCTCCACATCCATAGACTAGCAGGCCATCCACTATAGCTTCCACTCTGGGGAGATCACTGACTATCTAATGCTGTCTGCGTTGATACTCTTCTGGAGCTGTGGAAATGCCAAACCATCTGTATCTCCCAAACAACATCCAGAATGTCATTAGAAAGCTGCTGCTTTCATCCAGCTTCACTTGCCAGTAACTATCCTTCATATCTAGGGTAATGAAGACCTTTGCCTTGGCAAGTTGCAGCAAAATTCCTTTGATGGGTGGCATGAGGTAGTGAGATCTCTTCAGTGCTTTATTTAGATCTTTTGGGTCTAAGCATACTCACAGCTTTCCAGGTTGTTTCATTGCTGCTAATCCAGTCTGTGCATGTTGTCACTTTTTGATCACTCCCCTCTTTTCCAGATCTTCAGTCTTGTCTTTTAGGTTTGACTTGAGGACAGTGGGAACTCTTGTCAGCAGATGCTGAATTGGTCTAACATTTTCATCTACTTCTAGACGATATTCACCTTGTAGGCACCCCAAACCTGTAAACACATCTTTGTACTCCTCTAGGATCTGTTCTGCCGTCAGTGGTTTTGTGTGTTGTGACACGTTGTGAATCTCTGTTGGTATGATTAGGGTAATCAGTCCAAGCTTTAGACTTTCTTCAGCTGAGATGAACGACTGTTGCATCCCATCTATGACCTGGAATTCGAGATCTTACTTCTTGCCATTGCGTTGGGCTGTTAGTCTAATTTGTCCTATGAGTATTGTGCCATCATATATCCTCAACCTTACTTTCGAGGGCTTCATTTTCGGATCGCCACGATGAGCCACTTTGCACAGATCATGATGTTGCATGATGCGCCGGTGTCTATCTGACACTTCTTGTTCATTTAATACTCTCCCTCTGCGGTCGTCATTCTAACAGTCACAAACCATTTGTCTCCTATAGACTTGACTGAACCAACCTGCAGTATGATGCATAGTTCTTCAGCAGACTGATCTGCTGATATCTCTCCAGTGGCCATCTGTATAGACTTGTTTTGCTTTTTTCTTGCCAAACATTTGTACACAAAATGATTTTGCTTCTTGCAGTTTAACACTGATTTCCCCATGCTAGGCAGTGATTCTTTTCCTGTGCATGTTGTCCTTCATAGTATTTGCATCCTGCCTTTTGTCTTCAATTGCTCAGCTCTTTTGGCTTGGATTGTCTCTCAGCCTGGTCTGCTCTTGCTGTTAGTTTACCACTTCTGCATTTCAACACACGTCTGTCGCTTTCTTTAGTGTCAGTTCCTCATCTTTCAGCAGACTTGTTCTCACCAAGCGGTGTCTCACACCTAAGACCAATCTGTCTTTCATCAGATCATCTTTTAGCTGTCCAAATTCATATGTTTCTGCTAGCTGCACTACTGCCATCACGTATCGTTCAATGGTCTCATTTTCACTCTGAACTCTAGCGTTGAATACATATTGTTCATATGTAACATTCACTCAGGGTTCAAAATGTGCACTCGAGGCTTTCAAAATCTCTGTCATCTTTTTTCTTTGCTCGATTGTTAGATTTAGGGTGGTATACGCTTTATAGCAGTTCCTCCCCAGCAGTGTTAACAGTGTGGCTACTCTTATCAGTTCAGGCTTGTTCATTAAGCCTGTTGCAATCTCCTAGTTTTGCCATTGCGAGTGGAAAAACTGCCATGCATCATTTTTCAATGATACTGGAGGTGGGATCAGAAAATTTACTGAAGCCATTGCATACTCGCTCAGTTTTTTTTACTTGCAGCTTCTGTCTGTGTTTCCTTTGTCCCTTTCTCGGCAGCTTTTTAAATGCAGATTTGTACTTTTCGGGGTGCCTTTCTGAGCTGTCTCACTTGCAGCCTTTGTCTGGTTTTCCTTTGTTCTTGGAGCCTTCCTGTTCCCAGGTACTCAACTTCTTCTTTGCTCCTTTGCAGGATTTAAAAATCTATTTTCTCCCTTCTGTACACCATGTTTCAAGTATAAGGACAGCAATCTTCTTTAGTATGTGTCTGTGAGAGGCCTATATTGAACTGCTATTAAGATACCTGCCCCCAGAGGCAGAGTGCCTCGTGGCAGAGTCACATGCCTATGGCAAGCCAGTTAGTCAGTACAGCGTTGCATTTCCAAACCCCAAACACTTCCCCCTCTTGAAAAGCTTATTTGAATGTTTTCTACATTAAAGGCACTGCATAAATGAAGGCAGTTGCAATAACTGAGGACAGGACAGGACGAAGGGGATCTTCTCAGCCTGTCGCTAGTGCATCTATACTACAAAGATGCTACAATCAATAGAAACTCAGTGGCATCATCCCACACCAAAGATGTCTTTGATATAACAGGGCTGCTGTTCTCCACATCTGGCTGTAAACAGCAATGAATTCAAAATCAAACCTACAGATATTTAGCTGATGAACGCATTTATAATCTGTTCTGCCAGGCTTCCAAGACCAGTAACAGTTTCCATTTAAGCTGCCTGAAATTCAACTCGAGAAGTGAACCGCAGAAGGGATTTTGGAAATTAAATGGTTAAAATGGACCAACCTGGCCTAAGGCATTATCATGCTCTTTCTCACATGAAGGCACCACATCACATGACCGCTCTTAAACCCTGATAACTCCATGTAAGTAGATTAAAACTGTCACATGGTCCATTCCCTCAGGCATGAGATACTTCTTCTCAAGACGACTGAATGTCTCACTTCATGAGCAAGTGATAAATTGAAGACACAAACATGAGGCTATTTATGACGGAATATATAATATATATATTGATGTAACATTGCTCCTTTATTTTTACTCATCTTATCTGGGCTGGAATAGGGGGCAATGCAATTGCCCTCAATGTTTCTTGGCTGTGGGGGTGAAAGTTTTTGAGTGCATGCCTGGACATTGGGGAAGGAAAGGGCCAGTTTTGATGGCGAGGCCCTCATGGTAAAATAGTCAACTTACATTTATTGTTTAGACACACATGTGGAGCTGATTCATAAAGATTCAAGATGACAAATGATATGCAGGCCCACTGCCATCCTTATTCCAAAGATGTTTCCCATACCTATAGGCTTTCCCATTGTTTTTTGGGGAAGACGTATCCAAATCAGAGCAAGAAAATTAGTAAAACCCATAAATTACAAAGGTTTTGGCTACTGCTATTTTCTGTTTGATCAGCCAAATTGAACAGCTTTTCCCTTAAACTAGAATTAAGACCTGCCTTTATGTAGCACCTTACCTCATTTCTCCAAAATGAATTCAATTTTAATGCTGTGACTTATTCTGTGGCAGCTCTTTATTACAACCAACAAGATCCCATAGACAAGACAAAACTAAATGATTAGTCCATCTCCATTTATACCTTAACGTACATCCTCAACTCCAACGGCCAATGCAAGGAACTCATGGACCTCTTCGTCACCAAGATTGAGATTATCCAATCAGCTTCCTTTACTTCCCCGAGCCCACTGGGCCAAATATCCTTCCAGGTTTCCTCCTGCCCAAGTCTTGGACTCGTGTCTTTCTCTAGTTTCTCTCCTCTCGTGCCCTTTACTGTCTCTCTTAAAAAAAAAACAGATTTGGACATAATGGTCTGGATTTTAACTTTCCTGACTGACCACTCCTCCAACCCTACCCATCCCTGGGAGCTGGGGGGGAGGGTTGAAATGGTAAGGTGGGGGGAATTCCCTGCACACCGTGGAGTTAAAGTATGAGTGTGGCATCATTGATTGTTGCCACACTCATTAAGCCAGCCTGACTGACAGACTTGGCTTCCAGCCCAACAGGCAACCTTGCAAAAGGCTGCAGAACAGGTAGATCCTTGGGTAGGGTGGGGGAGGATGATCTTGGGGAGTGGGGGGGGCGTTGGGAGGTGGTGGTGGTGGAGTGGGAAGGGAGTGTGGAGGGGGGGCTATGGAGGAGGATTTGATTCAGGTAGGGGGAAAGGGGTTGACTCTGGGGAGGGAGGGGAGGAAGGAATTGATTTCATGGAGGGCAAGGGGGGTCAATAGGGGCGGAGGGGTAGGGGTAGTAGCAATCTTGGTAAGGGATTTGGGGGGGTGCTCATGATCCTTGGCATGAAGTCAGGTGCGTAGAGGGGTTGGAGGCTTCGGTGGGGGTATGGAGGTTGGAGAAGGGTATTGGAACTTTGGAAAGTGGGTCAGCAGTCTGGGAAGGAAATTGGGTTCTGCCTGGTCAGCAGAATGTCAGAGGTCAAATCCTGTGAACTGAACCGAAGGCCTAGCGGAGGAGGTCTATGATCTGGGAATGGGGGTGGCGTTGGGGAGGGTGTCAGGATGGAGGACTGGGGTGAAGATTGGAGGGGCCCAATTGTAGGGGTTCCCCAGGCAGGCACGCTGGAACCAGCAGGTGTAAAGGCCTCACCTCCCAAATCTGGAGCCACTGCCTGGCTGTAGCTACTGGACTTTCCAAGGCTCAGGGAACCCAGCTAACCATAGTTAAAGTTGAAAAGCTGAATAACAATAAAGCTCGGCGGAGAAGAAAAGAGTTGACATTTCGAGTCCTCATGACCCTTCGACAGAACGACAGTTCTGTCTAAGGGTCATGAGGACTCAAAACGTCAACTCTTTTCTTCTCCGCCGATGCTGCCAGACCTGCTGAGTTTTTCCAGGTACTTCTGTTTTTGTTTTGGATTTCCAGCATCTGCAGTTTTTTGTTTTTATAACAATAAAGCTCGCTGCCTCATCATCATATTTAATGCGCTGACCCACCTCCTTGGAGTCAGTCACCAACCCACCATCTTCCTCGGTAGGTGGGTGGTTTGGAGGTGGGTTTGAGTTGGGGTTCTGCTTTTTAAGGCTTTAATGTCCCAGGAAGGTCTTGTGGTGGGTGCAGTGGTAGCATCTCTACCTCTAGACCAGAAGCTATGGGTTCATGTCCCACTTCAGGACTTGTTGGCCGTGGAAGGCGTTTTCATAACTTGGATTGATTATCAGCCTGTAAATCTTTCCGATATGCCTCCTGGCAGGCAGTAAGAGCAAGAAAGTTTTCTAGTCAGCCACACTGCAGAAAGCATGGTAAACCACTGCAGTACTTTGTCAGGCATGATCATTGATCAATCCAATAGAAGTTCACGGTCACCAATGTCCTCTCCAGCCATGATACCTGAAGGAGGATGAGGGATCGCCCAAACTTACCTGTTTTGGAGGGGGGGATGTTAAAATTCCCCCCAGTGTCTCATTCAGCAAGGCAGCAGCACAGCTCCCTTTACTGCACTGGAGTGTCAGTGTAGATTACATGTTGAAATCCAGAACAATAGTTGAATTCATCGTAATTTAACATTACAACAGTGAGTACACTTCAAAATTACTTCACTGGCTGTAAAGCACTTTGAAAAGCCCAGTGGCTATGAAATGTGCAATATAAATGCAAGTTTTTTTTTTAAAAATGACACACAGTGAACTCAAACATTCATCATCTGGCTACACATGAGCTATAGAGTTTTACCTGCTCCATAGTTGCCCGAGTTATGTTCTGGTCAATTAGCCTGAGTGTTATAAGCATCTCATTTCTCATTTACAGTAATCTCAGTTACACGGAGTGCACACATGGTTAACATACCTTGCACAAAGCCAGAGAACATAGTGCATTGAGGTCACAAACAGCAGCCATTTCCTCGTGCATCGGGGTTACAAAACATAAGCAAGTTTCTCTCTTGCTGTAGCACCATGTTGGAGATGGGAAGGGAAGAGAAAGCCAGTGAAAAGGATGTTCCAAATACAAATTTTCCATGCTTGTATGTACAGAAGCAGGTGTTTTGTATTGAGATTACTATAACAATACATGAACCAACATGAGTCAGTAAAACTTGTTTGTAATCTGAGATCATAGAGTTCGCAGAATCTTTCAGTACATTTAATAGGAAAGCACTTACATTTAAACTCCTGCTGTTAGTAGACTTGCATCATGGCCACAATTTTGTACATATATAACTCTGACTCATGCTCCCACTTGCTCAGAATCTCTCCTAAAGCTAGCGGCTGTTCAAGTTTCTCATTATTGGATGGCTGAACTGTAAATTAAATGAGGTGGTGATGCTGCTACTTCTAAAGACCCTGAGATAAGTACCTATAGAGGTAGGTTTTGGTGCATCTCTTAGCAGACAGTGACATTTCCAACAGGAAATGGAATATTGCAGCTGGATGCACAGGCTGTCATTTTTAATTATTGCCCTCCCAGGTTGCTGGCAAGGCTGTTATTTATTGCCGATATCTGGTCATCCTTGAGAAGATTCTTCTTGACTCTTTATCTGTATGGTGTTCCCACAATGCTATTAGGTAAGCATTCCAGGAATTTTACCAAGCAGGAATGAAGGAGTGACAACATGTGAGCTGAATGGCCTCTTTCTGTGCTGTAACTCTTTCTACATGTGGAATTTAATGCTTTCCCCCAAGTTTGGAGATGAAGGGGCATTTAATTGGGTGGGAGGGTGCTAAGTGCAGACCCTGCCACCTCCCCACTTCTGTCCCGATTAATTCCCACCCCACCATCAATTGAGGCCCTTAAATGGGCAATTAATAGTCATTGATGTGCCTCATCCTGTCTCTGCTGGTGATTAACCAGTTGCGACACAGGAAGCCTGTAGAGCAAACCCTGATGGGGTTGCTTGTGAACACTCAGGAGTAAAAGGCACGTAGTGTGCTCAAGAAGTGGGGGGGGGGCACTCATCTATCCTTTATTCAAACCCCCTCTCCCCACCACTGTGACCCCCGCCATCTGAAGTCCCCATCCTGCCTTCTGAGGTCTGGGTGCCTTCCTGACTCTAGCTCTCTCTCTGTATGCTTTACTGGCACCAGCACCATTCCCGTTGGTGCTGCCTGCACAGCTGCCAGCCTCTGATTGTCCAGCAGCTCTCAGGGAGACGGGACTTTTCTCAGGGGCCCTTGATCCCAGGAAAGGTCCATAAGACATAGGAGCAGAAATTAGGCCATTCGGCCCATCAAGTCTGCTCCGCCATTCAATCATGGCTGATAAGTTTCCCAACCCCATTCTCCCACCTTCTCCCCGTAACCTTTGATCCCCTTACCAATCAAGAACCTCTCTATCTCGGTCTTAAATACACTCAATGACCTGGCCTCCACAGCCTTCTGTGGCAATGAATTCCATAGATTCACCACTCTCTGGCTAAAGAAGTTTTTCCTCATCTCTGTTCTAAAAGGCCTTCCCTTTACTCTGAGACTGTGCCCTTGGGTCCTAGTCTTTCCTACTAATGGAAACATCTTCCCCACATCCACTCTATCCAGGCCTTTCAGTATTCTGTAAGTTTCAATCAGATCCCCCCTCATCCTTCTAAACTCCATCGAGTATAGACCCAGAGTCCTCAAACGTTCCTCATATGTTAAGCCTTTCATTCCTGGGATCGTTCTCGTGAACCTCCTCTGGACCCTCTCCAGGGCCAGCACATCCTTCCTGAGATACGGGGCCCAAAATTGCTCACAATATTCTAAATGTGGTCTGACCATAGCCTTATAAAGCCTCAGCAGAACCATCCCTGCTTTTATATTCCAGTCCTCTCGAAATAAATGCCAACATTGCATTTGCCTTCCTAACTACCGACTCAACCTGCAAGTTAACCTTAAGAGAATCCTGGACTAGGACTCCCAAGTCCCTTTGCACTCCAGATTTCTGAATTCTCTCCCCATTTAGAAAATAGTCTATGTCTCTAATCTTCTCACCAAAGTGCATGACCTCACGTTGTATTCCATCTACCACATCTTTGCCCATTCTCCTAACCTATCCAAATCCTTCTGCAGCCTCCCCGCCTCCTCAATACTACCTGTCTCTCCACCTATCTTTGTATCATCCAAAAACTTAGCCAGGATGCCCTCAGTTCCTTCATCTAGATCATTAATGTATAAAGTGAAAAGTTGTGGTCCCAACACTGACCCCTGCAGAACTCCACTAGTCAACAGCTGCCATACTGAGAAGGACCCCCTTATCCCCACTCACTCTCTGCCTCCTGCCAGATAGCCAAACTTCTATCCATGCTAGTACCTTGCCTCTAACACCATGGGCTCTTATCTTACTGAGCAGCCTCCTGTGCGGCACCTTGTCAAAGGCCTTCTGCAAGTCCAAGTAGATAACATCCATTGGCTCTCCTTTGTCTAACCTACTTGTTACCTCCTCAAAGAATTCTAACAGATTTGTCAGGCATGACCTCCCCTTGATGAAACCATGCTGACTTTGCTCTATTTTACCATGCACTTCCAAGTATTCTGAAATCTCATCCTTAATAATGGACTCTAAAATCTTACCAACGACCGAGGTCAGCCTAATCAGCCTGTAATTTCCCGTCTTTTGCCTCACTCCCTTCTTAAACAGGGGAGTTACATTGGCAATTTTCCAGTCCTCTGGGACCTTCCCTAACTCCAGTGATTCCTGAAAGATCACCACTAACGCCTCCACTATCTCTTCAGCTATCTCCTTCAGAACACTGGGTATAATCCATCTGGTCCAGGTGATTTATCCACCTTCAGACCTTTCAGTTTTCCTAGCACCTTCTCCTTGGTAATGGCCACCATACTCACCTTTACCCCACGACTCTCTTGAACTTTGGGGATGTTACTCGTGTCTTCCACCGTGAAGACTGATGCAAAGTACCTATTCAGTTCCACCGCTATTTCTTTGTTCCCCACTATAGCTTCTTCAGCGTCATTTTCCAGCAGCCCAATGTCCACTTTTGCCTCTCTCATACCCTTTATATATCTAAAAAAACTCTTGCAAGCTTCTTTTATATTACTGGCTGGTTTACCCTCATATTTTATCTTCTCCCTCCTTATTTCTTTTTTAGTTGTCCTCTGTTGGTCTTTGTAAGCTTCCCAATCCCCTGGTTTCGCACTGCTCTTCGCTGCATTGTCTGCTTTCTCTTTAGCTTTTATGCTGTCCCTGACTTCCCTTGACAGCCATGGTTGCCTCGTCCTCCCTTTAGTCTGCTTCTTCTTCCTAGGGATGAATCTTTGCTGTGTCTCCCAAATTACTCCCAGAAACTCCTGCCATTGCTGTTCCACTGTCTTTCCTGCTAGGCTTATCTCCCAGTCAATTCTGGCCAGCTCCTCCCTCATGCCTCTCTAGTTGCCTTTATTCAACTGTAATACCGTTACATCTGATTCTTGCTTTTTCCTCTCAAATTGCAGAGTAAATTCTATCATATTATGGTCACTTCCCGCTAAGGGTTCCTTCACCTTAAGCTCCCTTATCAAATCTGCCTCATTACACATCACTAAATCTAGAATTGCCTGTTCCCTAGTGGGCTCCACCACAAGCTGCTCCAAAAAGCCATCTCGTAGACATTCCACAAATTCCTTTTCTTGGGATCCACTACCAACCTGATTTTCCCAGTCTACCTGCTTATTGAAATCCCCCATGATCACTGTAACCTTGCCTTTCTTACACACCTTTTCTATCTCCTGGTGTATCTTGTGCCCCACATCCTGACTACAGTTCGGAGGCCTGTATATAACTCCCATTATGGTTTTTTTACCTTTGCGGTTCCTCAACTCTACCCACACAGATTCTACATCATCTGACCCTACGTCATTTCTTGCTAGTGATTTAATTTAATTTCTTACTAACAAAGCAACCCCACCCCCTCTGCCAACCTGCCTATCTTTTCGATAGGATGTATATCCTTGGATATTTAGCTCCCAGTTCTGATCCCCTTGCAGCCATGTCTCCGTGATGCCCACCACATCATACCTGCCAATATCAATCTGCGCCACAAGATCATTTATCTTATTTTGTATACTGCGTGCATTCAGATACAACAACTTCAGTCCTGTATTTCCTGTCCCCTTTCTCATTGTCGTCCCTTTATTTGATGTGTTTGAAGTTAGATTCCTAGCCCTTTCCCAACTCTCTGTCCTATGTTGTGTTCAGGAGACTTTAATAGCTTCTCCTGAGCTCTCCTTTCTTTTCAGTTTTTTCATAATTTTCCATGAAGTTGAATCCACCCCCCACACGCTAACCTGCTGCTTTGTTTCCCATTAGTCATACTTCTTGGAGTTTTACCCTTCCCTCCCCCCACTTTCTAGCTTAAAGTCCTGTTGACCAGCCTATTTACCCTTTTTGCTAGAACATTGGTCCCAGATCGGTTCAGGTGGAGACCGTCCCAATGGTACAGATCTATCTTGTTCCAATACTGACGCCAGTGCCGCACGAAATGGAACCCCTCTTTCCCACACCACTCCTTTAGCCATGTGCTTACTTTTCTTATTCTCGCATCCCTATGCCAATTTGCACATGGCTCGGGTAGTAATCCCTTGAGGACCTGTTCTTTAATTTAGTTCCTAGCTCCTGATAATCCCCAAACAGGTCCTCTTTCCTAGTCTTACCTATGTTATTTGTCCTGATGTGGACCACAACAACTGGATCCTCCCCCTCCCTCTCCAATATCCTTTCAAGCCGGTCAGAGATGTCCCTCACCCTGGCACTGGGCAGGCAACATACCATGCGGGACTCTCAATCCTGCTTACAAAGGATGCTATCAATTCCCCTAATTATAGAATCCCCTAAAACTACCACTTGTCTTTTTGCTCCCCCCTCTTGAATGGCCTCCTGTGCCACAGTGCCGTGGTCAGCTGGCTCATCCTCCCTACAGCCCTGTTCCTCATCCACACAGGGAGCAAGTACCTCGTACCTGTTGGACAAGGTCAAGAGCTGAGGCTCCTCAGTTCCTGAACACAGGATCCCTCTACCTGCCTCACCTGCAGTCACACCCTGCTGACCCTGACCACTGACCGAACTTGAGGTACTTAATCTACTGGGTGTGACCGCCTCCTGAAACAGAGCATCTAGGTAACTCCCCCCCTCCTGGATGTGCCGCAGCATCTGGAGCTCAGACTCCAGCTCATCAATTCTGAGCCGGAGTTGCCCCAGCAACCAACACTTGCTGCAGATGTGGTCACTGCAGCTCGCATTGGGATCTGCCAGCCCCACATCATACAGCTCCAGCACATCACCTGCCCAGCCATCTCTACTTAGATAATTAATTTATTAATTAGTTTTGCAGTTTTTTTTCAAATTTGATGCAGATTTCCTACCATCCAATCAAGTCACAGCTTTCTTATATGTCACTTTTTCAGTTTTGGCTTCAGTTACTCAGTGCCCCGATGTTACCGCTCCAGTGCTGCTCCCTCCGAGTCTGCTCCCTGGAGACAAGGCCACGAATCCCCGAGGTAAGCTAGATTTATACTCACCACTCCGGTGCTCCTCCCTCCGAGTCTGCTCCCTGGAGACAAGGCTGCGAATCCCCGAGGTAAGCTAGATTTATACTCACCGCTCCGGTGCTCCTCCCTCCGAGTCTGCTCCCTGGAGACAAGGCCGCGAATCCCCGAGGTAAGCTAGATTTATACTCACCACTCCGGTGCTCCTCCCTCTAAGTCTGCTCCCAGGGTTACTCACCAATCAGCTGCTTTTTCTTTAAAATCCACTTTCAGAAGTATCCCTTGCAGGTCTGGTGCACTCCTGAAGGCACTGCCTCTTCCTTTCTCTCTTTTTTTTAGGTTTGAGGAGGAGGGAGGAATGGAAACACTGCAGCAATGGAATTCCGCATTGTGCATAGGAGTAAGGGTTTCCATGGACCAGAACTTTTACCTCATCAGGTGGGCGCGTGTGACCCGATCGAGTGTAAAATGATGCTTGATGACGTTGGGTGCGTGTCCTGGCGTCATTGTGCAACATTTTGGTTGGCAGGCGGGCGTGGGAATTGGCAGTGTGCCCGCCGACAATAAAAAGGCCTATTAAGGCCTTTAAGGTTATAATTGAATTAAAATTTTCACTGCCCGTCCAACCTTATGGTTGGCGGGTGGGTGAAAAAGCCAAGCGGCCCTCGCATCTTTTAGGAAACCCCATCTACGGGTAGGATGGGGTTTCCAAACAGCAGATAAAAATAAAATAAAACTTTAAACGTTTCGTTAATAACATGTCCCTGCTCATGTGACAGAGTCATGAGCAGGTTTTTAAACATCTTAAAAATCTTTATTTTTAATTTTCAAAACCCTTCATCTCCCTGAGGCAGCTCCGTGTCCCACAGGCACAGGCAGCCCTGAGCACTGCAGAGCGGGTTTCATGCTGGAGAGGGCGGGGGGGGGGCCTTAATGGGCCCACCAGTGTGAGACCGCAGTCCCCGGCCCGAACGCGGGCAGCTTCCTGCCTGCTCCCGCTCACCCCCGCCAAGCCTGCCCCATGAGGGCAAAATCCTGGCCCATGTGCGTGAGGCACCAGACTGACCAAACAACAAATCTTCATTTGTCCTTTTACAAAAATGAACACTTTTTATATTATTCAAGGTCTCATTTCTAGGAAAATAGGTCATTGAGTATGTATTTAAGACCAAGATAGATAGGTTCTTGATTGGTAAGGGGATCAAAGGTTACGGGGAGAAGGCGGGAGAATGGGGTTGAGAAAGTTATCAGCCATGATTGAATGGAGGAGCAGACTCGATGGGCCGAATGGCCTAATTTCTGCTCCTATGTCTTATGGTCTTATGGAAAATAACTCTTATATCCTTATAACCCTTCATTCTGGCCTTATTTCTTTACACGGGAATCCTTTACAAGTACAGGAGGTTATGTGGTTTCCACTGAACTTCCTCAGTCAGGACAGTCAAATGGTCAGAGACAAGGTGGCAAAGCCTGACTTTAAAACAGTTACACACACACACACACTTAGAACATCAGTTAACATCACAGAACATATTTTCAATATGTTTCTCTGTACAACCGTCATTATTCTCCAAAATGTGCGGCAGAAAGCTCTTCGAGATGCTTAGGTATTATGAGGTGCCATATCTATAGAACACTTTTACCTATACTGTATTCTGAATCTGTGAGCTGCTATCAAAATTCCACTTTACTGCTTCTTTTTCCCCTCCTAAGGCCAATGCGTAAAGGGTGAATCAAAAACAGAAACAGAAATACCTGGAAAAACTCAGCAGGTCTGGCAGCATCGTCGGAGAAGAGCACAGAACTGTTGAAGGGTCATGAGGACTCAAAATGTCAACTTTGCTCTTCTCCGCCGATGCTGCCAGACCTGCTGAGTTTTTCCAGGTATTTTTGTTTTGGATTTCCAGCATCCACAGTTCTTTGTTTTTATCTCTGTTGTAAAGGGTGAATGTCAGTTTATAAAGGGGGGACAATGCAGTAACCAGGACAGTAATCCATCCAAACTTGATAAAAGACCCTCCTGCTAGTTGATACAGAATGAGAAACTGATAGTGGCTCTGGTAACATTCATGATGGTCCATCTCTCATATTATGCTGGCAGAGGCTGAACGGGGATAGAAGAAAATAAATGCCAAAAATAAAGAAAGTAAATTTGACAAAAGTAAACAGCCTCCGACCCCTCTCAGACATGTAAAGGCTTTCTAAACTCAATTTAAACATAACATGTTTGTAACTCTGGATTGATTCTAAGTTATATTAGGATAACTCCAGCTAGCATGTCTAGTTTGAATGTACCTCACAATATATTTTTTTTCAACAATATTCAAAAAAAAGCAGAATTCCTAATCCAACAGAATAGAAAGTTGTCGTAGGTCGTGTTGGTCAATGGCATGAGGGTGAGGAGAAGTAAAAAAGATAAACTGCTGGAGCAGGTCTGTCAGCATCCTAAGAAAGAGGCAGATTTAGATTTGAAGTGGAACATTTTCATCATAGGTGGCATTATCAGTGCTCAACGCTCTTGTTTTCAAATGGCTCCATGGCCTCGCCCCTCCCTGTATCTATAGCATCCTCCAACCCTGTAGATGTTCGTGATATCTACACTCCTCCAATTCTGGCCTCTTCCACACCCCGATTTTTATTGCTTCACCATCGGTGGCTCTGCATTCAGTTGCCCGTGCCCTAAATTCTGGATTGTCTCCCTAATCGTCTCCACCTGTCTACCTCCCTACCCCCCTTTAAGATGTTTTCAAAAACCTAATCTTTGACCAAGTGTTTGGTCACCTCTTCACGTAGCTGGGCATTACATTTTTGTTTGATGATGCTCCTGTGAAGCTCCTTGGGACATTTTACTGTGTTAAATGTGCTAAGTACAAGTTATTATAAGATCTGACTGGAACGGAGAAGGAAGGAGAGTCTTATGCTTGGAGGAAGGGGCTGAAAGTACGGCAGCTAAATTTGCCGGTGACACCAAGAAAGGTAGGAAAGTAAATTGTTAAAAGGAGGTAGAGATTCTGCAAAGGGACCTGAATGTTCTCATGTCTGGAGGTTTGGGTGAGGACAAGTTTGAGCATGGATTACGATGCCTTTTGCAGCTGAACAGCTTGCCAGCTCTCACTGTCAAGGGCCATACAGGTATAAGTGCTTTGACATTGTGTAAGATCAATGGCACTGCATTACAACAACATGGATCCTATGCAGCTTGGAGTTACTAATAGTGGCTGCTGTTTTGCATGGGTTTGGGTTTCCCAAATTGTTGGTTGAAGCTACTCCAGGCAATTTTACATTTGGAATTGCAATGAATTGCACAGGACTCATGTTTTGGGAGCCAAGAGACACTTCACAATGTCCATTTGGGTGAGATACCAGGACCCCTGGAGAGAAAAGGAGAAAGATTGTTCTCCTTCAACATGTTCGGGAATATATTTTTATGCATTTGTCTGTTTTCCATTATAATTCATTAATGTTTTGTATTTTTTTGTAGGTATGGTACTCTGTAAATCTGGTAATTAAGTTCTCACTGCAACAGATAGAAGGCTTTTCTTTAAAAGAGAAGGCTGCATGCTTTACTTTTTAACTTGAATGAATTCTTCCGATGTTTCAGGTGTGAAGTTAGTTTGCTGTGGATATTTTTGAGATTTGTTTGCGTTATTATACATCGTTAATCCAAGACAACAATAAAAACTGACTTTTGACTTTCATTCTGCAGGGATTCTACTCTACAGTTTGTTCCAATCCTGAACATCATGTTGTACATCCATCAAGCTCACCCAGCAGCCCAATGGTTAGATGTCAAATTTCATCACTGCTCAATTCTGAGTTAACTGATCAGAAGCTGATTGGAATGTTCCAATATTTAGTCTAGAACAACAGCCAATCGGACAGAATTTGCAGTCCTGATTTCTGTCCGGTGACCTCTGCTGGAAAGTGTATGTGTGTGCATTTGTGCAAGTGTGTGTGTGCGCGTGTGTGTATATGTGTCTGTGCAAATAACGTGTGCGCGAGAGTGTGTGTGTGTCAATTGCAGACAGCCACATGATTGCAGGAAAACAAATGAACGATTCTATTTGGCCTATCCTAGTTCTTCAATCCAGAATAAAACATACTCTTGGACCCTCCACCCAATCACATCATCTAAATGAACCTAAAGTTTTTGCCTCCACAACACTACCCAGAAGGGCTTTTCAAATGTTTCTCCTTTGCAAGGAGAATCTTTCCTTGACATCTTACCCAAATTGTCTTTGTCTGTTTTAATCCTTGCCTATTGGTTTAATATTGACTTACCCTGAAGTAGTCATCTTATCTACCAGCAAATTGTCCCTGGTTAATCAAATTAAAGTTCTTCCTTCATAAATTATTTTCAGAGTTGGGAGGCTTCAGGAACTTAGGCTACAAAACCATTTAGCAGATAGTACCTGTGACCACACTGTATGTTACCCATAACCTAGCAAGATTGGACTTAAAATGTTGACATAAATGCCTGCTCAAGATTTGTGAAAACAGGAATTAAGGTTTTGGAATAGGAAGAATACGAGGCTTTTTAATATTATGTAGCTAATGTATAATCATTTTCTATATTTATACAAGGTCTCCTCACAGTTACATCTTTTCAAGGCTAAAGTTCTTCAGACTGGTTGTTAATCTTTCGAATTCTATAACATTCTATGTGCTCTGTTTATTGCTGCTGCGCCGTGATATGACATGTTAAGTCTTGAATCTATCATTCCCAGATCTCTTTCAACTTCACCTTTTAACTATTTCCACACTATGCATAGTATACTTACCAAATGTGCTTTGTTTCCATTATGTAATACTTTGCACTTGCCTGTGTTAAATGTTCTCTGCTGCTGATTTTCTCCATTTGTAGATTTAAAGGAGGTTATCCTGTACATTCCTGCTTTGACTCCTATGACGTGACTGCTTCCTTCTCTAGTTTAGGACCATCTGCAAGCCTGACTGGTCTGCACTTGGGTTCTGAATTTAGTGTTAACAATAGTTGAGGAATAGTTGGCCCCAGGACTGACCCCCACCCCCCACTCCCCCCCACCACCCCCACTCCAGTTCTAACAGAGAATCACTGGGCCTCAAGCATTAACTCTGTTTCTCTCTCCAAAAATGTGGAATGGCCGGCTGAGTATTTCCAGTGTTTTTGGTTTTTGTGCCAGATTTCCAGCATCTGCAGTATTTTGGTGTTGCTTGCAAAGCTGAGAGGGATGTCCCTGAGGATGCCATAAGGTGCTACATCAATGTAAGCCCTTCCTTTCTTATCATGGCAAGATGCCACAACAGCAATGAGATGAGTGATCAAACAATCTGTGTATGGTGGTCTGAACTAAAAACAAAAATTGCTGGAAAAACTCAGCTGGTCTGACAGCACCCGTGGAGAGTTAATGTTTTGAGCCCTATTTGACTGTATATGGTGGTGTTGGTCACTGGAATAATGTTGGCTAGGGCATTGGGAGAGGTACTTGCAAATAGTATCATGAGGTACTAAGATCTTTAAGATATGCCCTTTACCACTTTCCAGCATTTGGTCGTAGCCCTGCAGAGGTGCAGGTCCAGACAACTTTTAAGTTACTTGAGAGTTTCCGTCTCTACCACCCTTCCAGACAGTGAGGTCCAGACCCCCACAGCACTCTGGGTGAAAAAGCCTTTCCTCATTCCTCTCTAAACTTTCTACCAATCATTTAAATCGATGCCCCCTAGTCACTGACCTCTCTGCTGAAGTCACTTCCTCAGAAAAGTCTGAGATTTAGGCAGCAGCTGCCCCTTCTCAAGCCCTGGTGACTGTTATTTACTAGAATGACTACACTGGAGAACAAAACTGGATGTCTGACCCACCTCACTCCTACGAGGAGAGTTAGGTTAACATGGAGGCTGCAGTAAGATGGTGAAAAGAGAGATGGTGGCGTAGTCGTAAGGTCACTGCAGTGATCCAGAAGATGAGCCTAACGCTCTGGGGGCATGGGTTCAAATCCCATTGCAGCAGCTGGTGAATTTTGAGTTCAACTAATTAATCAACAAAAATCTGGAATAAAAGCTAGTCTCATTAATAGTGACCACGGAACTATCAGCAATTGTTGTTAAAAACCCCTCTGGTTCACTAGTGCCTTTTAGTGAAGGAAACCTGCTGTCCTTACCTGGTCTGGCCTACACGTGACTCCAGACCCAGAACATGGCTGACTTATTAACTGCCCTCAAAAGGGCAATGAGGGATGGGCAACAAGTGCCGGCATTGCCAGTGACGACCATAACCCCATGAAATCATTTTAAAAAGTAAAATAGAGGCAGTTTGCTCAACAAAGGGAAAGACAACAAGTTGTCATTTATTTTATGGCTCCTGACATTTTTAACCATGACCCATCTTCCCAAACCTACATCAAGATATAATGACCCCCAACGGTTATGGGACGTTGCTGTTCAGGATCCTCAGGATTGAGGTGCTGGGGAGATGGGGTTGGGCCAATGATCCAGGGCACTCAAATGGTTAGAGTTGCTCTTGTATTGCCGGGCGGGTGCTGGGAGAATGGTCCAAGCGGGTCAGTCTCCCCATATTTTGTGGTGCAGTAAGCAGCTGGTCTCTACTTGCCTGCCCTGAAACGTGGGGCAGAATTTTGCGAGAGGTACAGGCCCCACCCGATCGGGCGTAAAACCGCACGTGATGATGTGGGGCAAGCATCCTGACATCCTCACGCACTCGCATGATATTTCGCTCGGCAAGCACGCCATTAATTAAGCGGCCGCTTAAGGCTCTTAACAGTCCAATTGACTTATGATTTTGCCTTGCCCGCATGGTGTTTCTGTTCGACGTCAAGTGGACAGCCGACATTTTCACAAACCTCATCCGAGGGCGGGATAAAAAGGGTCGGCAGCATTGTCAGTGTGAGTGGTGAGGAGATAGTTTGCTGCTGGTTGCTTATTGGTACTTGGCAGCTTCACCTCTGTTCGGGGCTTCATTATTAGCATTTCCAGGCCTCATTTCAGGACTCATTGCTGCCTGTCAGGCCCAGGGAGGATTCAGACTGTGTGGACCCTTCCAGGTGTCAGCCTTCCCTTATCCTTGGAATGGGGATTGTGGTCTCCACTGGACACACCTCCTCTGGGGAGGAAGAGAGGGGCAGAAGGGAGAAGAGACCAGATGTCCTAATGCAGCTTCCATGGGAGGGACCTGTGGGAGGAGAGGGGCAGGCTCAAGGGGCTCAGGGTCGCAGAAGACGCTACTATCCTGCTGCCAGGGTTTACAGGCGGCGATGCAGCTACCTCAACATGTCTGAGGTGCAATGCTGAAGGAGGTTCCATCTCTCAAGGGAGAGCATGACCTCCATTTGCCAGGTAATTGGGCCTGAGATCTCTCCTAACTGTGTGGGTGGACACCCCATGCCAGTGGCTCTGAAGGTCACAGTGGCCCTCAACTCCTATGCTTCCGGCTCTTTCCAGGGGTCAGTGGAGGATCTGTGTGGAGTCTCCCAATCAGCTGTCCATAGTTGCGTCAAGCTGGTGACAGGAGCTCTGTTCAGGTGGGTACTGACCTTTATTTTTTACAGTATGGATGAGGCCAGCCAGGCTGAGCGAGCCAGAGGCTTTGCAGTGATTGCTGGGTTCCCCCACATCCAGGGTGCTATAGACTGTACACATATGGCCATCAAGGCGCCAGTGGGTCAGCCAGGTGCCTTCATCAACAGGAAGGGCTTTCACTCCATGAACGTGCAGATAGTGTGTGATCACAGGATGCTGATTCTACAAGTCTGTGCAAGGTACCCAGGCAGCTCCCACGACGCCTCAGACACTCCCAGATGCCGGGGCTCTTCAGTGCTCCAGCCCGGCTGGATGGATGGCTGCTGGGTGACAAGGGCTATCGGTTGTAGAGATGGCTCATGACATCTCTTCACCATCCAAGAACAGAGGCAGAGAAGCGTTACAACCTGAGTCATGCCTCTGCAAGGGTGGTGATAGAAAGGACTGTAGCTGTTCTCGAGATGTGCTTCCGATGCCTGGGCCGCTCAGGGGATGCACTACAATACTCCCCAGAGCGAGTGTCACTGATCGTGGTTACATGCTGCACTCTCCACAATCTGGCACTGGCAAGGGGGACCCACTGGAGGAAGAGAATGTTGACACAGCTGCACAGGTCACAGATGATGAATCCAGCAGTGAATCCGAAGAGGAGGGCGGTGAGGAGAACACTGAGGGAGTGGGGTCAGATCTCGGTAACCTCTGGGGAGGCAGGGACACCAGGGACACCTTGATCCAATGCTCCTTCAGCTAGGCTGCCAACGATCAGCTTTCAAACACTTGCCAGGGCTGCCTCTTCCATCCCAGATGTCTGACAGGACCTTTTCGTTTGAACCCAAAGAAGACTCAGTGCCTGTGCAATAAAGTTGTGAGTCCAACATTATATATTGACACTCCCCACACCAAAGAAATAAAAAGGTGAAGCATACTCAGGCCATGACAACAAAAACACAATTTATGACATTCTGACTGTTCAAAAGTCTTAACAGAAATGCTTCTGGTATTCAACGTCAGACCAGTTTACATGAAGTAAACAAAAATGAACATAAAATCACCCGTGACCTGTCCTCCTTGTGCTCATGGTGCCTTTAGCTTACATTTGCGAGTGCTCCGTCTAGGTGTTCCCCCCTCGCTGGCACCGCCATTGGAGACAGCTGCTGACTCTGCTGCCCTGTTGGCCTTGATGACCTTGGAGGTTGTCCTCTGGCCAGTGGAGCCTGTGCTGGCCCCGCCTGGGAGGGAGCGGCCACCGCCACAGCTGGCATCTCCCCAATCATCACAGCCTCATCAGCTGCCAAGGTCACTGGCAGAGGGGAGGAAGAGCTGCTGTCATCATCCAGAGCGCCTTGATAGGAACCCACAGAGACAACAAGCAGCTCGTGTGCAAATGTGATGTCGCACTGGACCTCCCTGCACACTATTGTTGGATGGGCACCGAGCTGGGATTCATCACCCACACTGACACTGACTACCTGAGGTCAGTGCCTGTGCGAGGATTTGCAGGTCCGAGCGCAACCCCAGGAACCCCTCATTCTGTCCCTGCAGCTGCCTCTCCATGACAGTCCCCACTCTCTGAACGGAGGAGGCAGTGCAATCGGCCATGTGGGTCGCCGCGGTCTCACACTCCACATGGACTCCTCCATAACAGAGACCATGGCGCGCATACCCTCAAAGATCTCCACCAGATCCTCCCACACACCCCACTGGACATCCAGCATCAACTGCCTAATGGACGACTCCAGAGGGTCATCATCAGCCTTCGACTGAGCATCGTCCTGGTCCCCAGCAGTCCTCCGACTGCCAGCGCCCTGGGCACTCTCTGCTTCTGCCTGCTCCTCAAGTGATTGTGAAGTCCCCTCACCAATGTGCACCGAGATACTAGCCACCAATCTAATGCCCACCGAGGCGCTGGTATCTGCGCTGGTGCCAGGTTCAGAGAGCAGGTGTGACGCAGGTGGTTCTCTGGTGTCAGGAGCGGCCCTTCTAAGTCCTCAGAGTGAAAACCTGCTGGCAAACCTAAAAGGGGGAAACAAGGACATGTTATCAGTTAAAGTCATCACGTTGTCACTGTACATGCCAGGCACACGGGTGAGACAACAGAGATCTGCATCATGGTGCCCTCATCTTCCAATGATCAATGGGGACTCCAGGTTTGAGGTTGACGTCAATGAAGAGGCTACACTAGAATGGTTGCACAAGCCAAAATTCTCACCTCTGTGCATTGCACTCTTACCTTTGTCTGGCACCCCTGTCTCTCCACGCCCGGTTGCATGTGAGGCAGGCCAGCTCTCGAGTTCCGGGGCATCTTGCTCATACCTCGAGATGATTAGGAGGCTCCCCTGGTTGGTGACCTTTTTATATTGTTGTGGGCCGTCTTCTCTTGAAACAACAGAGGAGCATTGATTAGTTCACTCTCTACCTGCAGCACCACTGCAGCCTGGCCAACCCCAGCTGAGGAACACCTCACAGGGCCCATCAAATTCATGGCCCTCGAGCCGCAAGGCGCTCAGTCCAAGCAGCCAGGGCTCACCCCCTTGGCCAGCTCTGGCGACACTGACACTTGGCACTCAGAGTCTAGTACCCCTGAGGTCCACGGGGGGATGGCCAGACGTTAACACTTCTGCACACTGACCCATGCCAACACCTTCCTGAGCCCAGCAGGTCACCCAGGAGAACCGCACCGCGTCATGGCTGCTGACCAGCGCTGCCACACCTCCCATGCCCTCTTGGTGAGGTGCGATGGCCTCCTCCTCCTCCCATCCTTGGGAACAAGGGTGATCCTCCCAGCAGCCGCCTCCTCCAGGGGGACGGCGAGGCACTCGTCCGAGAAGCAGGGCTCGAGTGCCCACTCGACCTGCGCTCCCGCCGCACTCGGGTCCCAAGGTGTCAGTTCAGGGGTCGCTCTCCGTGGCAGCCTTCCAGGGGCTGCCTGGTCCACTTTTAAATCACCCGCTGGGTCGCCATCGGACGTTTCGGACAGGCCTAGATTGGCCAGCCCAGTGTGAAATTGCAGTCAGGGCCCAATCACAGGCGGCAGTACATTTCGTAGCCACTCCCAGGCCCACCCACCATGCCTGCCCAATGAGTGGGAAATCCTGCGCATGTAGCATACGATCAGACAGAATGTGACTGGCCAATGTAAACACTCCTGTCATGAAGTGTAACTATATGCTGACATAGTGAGGCCACATCTGGAGTATAGTGTGCAGAACTGGTCTCCTTATTTAAGGAAAGATGTAAATAACAATAGAAGCAGTTCAGAGAAGGTTTACTGGGCTAATACCAGAAATGGGCAGGTTGTCTTATGAGGAAAGATTGGACAGTTTAGGCTTGTATCCACTGGAGTTTAGAAGAATACGAGGTGACTTGATGAAAACCTTTAAGGCCCTGAGGGGTATTGACAGAGTGTATGTGGAAAGGATGTTTCGTCTTGTGGAAGAATCTAGAGTCAAGGGTCACAGAGGTGAGGAGAAACTTTTTCTCTCAGACAGTTGTGAGTCTCTGGAACTCCCTTCCTCAAAGGGCAGTGGAAGCAGAGTCTTTGAATATATTTAAGGCAGAGTTAGACAGATTCTTGATTAACACGGGGGTGAAAGGTTATCGGGGGTAGGCAGGAGGTTGCAATCAGATCAGCCGTGGTTTTATTGAATAGCGGAGCAGGCTTGAAGGGCCGAGTGGCCTCCTCCTGCCCCATGTTCGTATGTTGGAGTCATTAAAAGGGAACCGTGTGAGAGTCGGAACACCACGTTTTCTGGAACCAGGTGGACTGGCGGCTGTTGGAAGGGCCAAATGGCTTTCACAGATTTGTCAAGCTTAGATTGGGGGTTGCAACCAGCTGTAGAAGACCCATATGTTGGGATCTGTCAGCACAAAAGAAGTGTAAAGAGAAACCATTTCTGAACATCAGAGCGTGTACTGTTAGGGAGCTGCTAATACAACATGATTGCCACTGGGTTAAAAGCAAAGATAATCTGACAAGCCGGTCCATGTTTTCTTGCAGTGGAAATAGACCATAAATTATTTCTTATTATGCAGGTATTTAGAGGTTTATTTTTGGAAAAATAAGCAATGGGCTTAGCACTTGCTGATCAGGTATGTGTTACGACAGATGTTAAGGATTTCAGAATGGTTCCAACAGATAACCCTGTATTCCAAAGTAGAAAATGTTGTGAACTGCGTGCATTTCCAACCTATCTCTTGGTTGCAGAGATCTGACACGACCCCCTCCTGCTTCACCTCCGTGAGACTACAAGAGGCCCCAGGGTATACTTCAGTTGATGTGGATAGACAGGAGAGGTTCTCCAGGGAGCAGAGAGGGTTAAGAGGAGATTGAAGAGAGGTGTTCAAAATCTTGAGCGGTTTGATAGCACAAATGAGGAAAAGGGGGTCAGTTAACTCAGTGGCTAGATGTCCAAAATGAGGAGCAGGATAATGTCAACTGCATGGGTTCAATCCCCAGATGAGCTGAGGTAGTTCTTGGGGCCTGCCTCCTCATCTTGCCCCATGGTGATATCATGGCGTAATTCTTGGTTAGCAAACCTCGGACAACAAGGACGTTACATAGAGAGAGAGAGAGAGAGAGAGAGAGAAATACAGAAAATTGTTTCTAGTGGCAGAAGGGCTGGTAACCAAAACGCTTAAACTTAAGGTGATTGGCAAAAGAACCAGAGATTGAAATAAGTGGCAGTATTTTTACCTGGTTGAATGGGCACGGCAGGCGGGTCTGGGAGTGGTTGTGAAGCCGACCGCGATTGGGGCCCCGACATCGATTTCACGCCAGCCAATGAACGGGCAGCCCGGCATGAGACGCGCGCTGTAATGCTGAGCGCGGCCGGAGGGGGGGAGGTGGTGGGGGGGGTGGGGCGGGGGTTGTGGGGGGAGGTGGGGCGGGGGGTTGGGGGGGGGGAGGTGGGGGTGGGGGTGGTGGGTGGGGGAGGGTGGGGGGGAGAGGGCACACGCGTGCGAATTGTGTGCAGCAAAAACTCCCTGAGGCACAGAGCTGCCCCAGGGAGGTGAAGATCTTTAAAATCAGAAACAAAGACACTTACAAACGTTAAAACCATGTCCCCCTCGTGTCACATGAGCAAGGGACATGTTGCAAATGATATCTCAAAACTCTTGTTTTATTTTCCATTCCTGTTGGAAACCTCACCCTGCCGTGGAGGAGCTTTCATAAAAAAATCCAAAGGCCGCTTGAAAAGTTGCACTCAGCGAATACTTTAATGGCCTTAACGTGCCTGTTAATTGTTAATTTTGGCTGGTGGGCACACACGGGTGTCTGCAGCACGCAGACCAACATATCGAGCCAGGGCGTGAACGATGTTGGGACCCTCGCCCGACATCATTGCGCAGCATTGTATACTCCAGGGAGTCGGGCAGGAAGCCACCCACTCAGTGAAAAATTCAGCCCAAGGAGATTTTTTTTTTCCACAGTGAGTTATTACGATCTGAAATGCGTTGCCTGAGTGGGTGCCGGAAGCAGATTCAATAATAACTTTCAAAATGGAATCGTATAAATATATGAAGGGGCGAAGACTGCAGGACAAAGGGGGAAAGAATACGTATAGGATTAGGGCAGTCAGGGCTCAGGGGAGCTGAGTGGGTGGCAGCAGACGTTCGCTGGTTCCATGCTGGAAACAGTTAAGGCTCAAAGAAGCTCTGGGAGTCATTTATAGCTCAGTGCAGCTGGGAGGCTGGAGCTCAGAGAAATCCAGCGGCAGTGCCAACTTAGTGGAGCTAGCGGTCTGTGGAAAGAGCTGGGTTACGAGGATGTGCTTTTTAAAGATACAATTTCTAAGTTTTCTTTTTCTGGCTGGGTTTTATAAAAAAAACTGAAACCATCTAGAGACAATGAAACAACTGCCCTGACTGCAACATTACACACAATTAGCATTCCGTCAAGTAAGATGAAAAACAGACACTCAAATCCCCTGGGTTGCATGAAAGACCCCATCCCATGTTGGCTCCACACCATTTTGAGACTTTTCAAATGTTTCCGAGATGAGACACCAAAATGCAAGTATCTGGGCTGAAACAATAACTGCAGCAGACATGAACTAATAGTGTTGTGCTGGAACGTACAGCCAGCAAGGTATTTTAAGAGCCCCTTACCAAGCAGGAGAGGGAACAAAAGACAATGCAGTGCTGAACATAGGCTGTTGAAGTTGTGAGTCCTCTCTGCCTCACTCTTGGAAGTGTTGTGCCCGTTTTTGCAAAGTAACCATCCTGAGAAGGGAAATCTACTGCAAACTGAGATCTTATCAGAAAAACGATGGAAACTTGCTCCATAGCACTACGCCCAGGAAGACAACTGAACAAAATGGCCACAACGTGAAATCACCACATCGAGAATAGCCAAGGAACAGGTAACCATATACTCCTCTGATTTTTTTTCATGAACTGTAAAATCCTATTAGCCTATCCTCTTACTTTGCCATCTGGACTGGAGTGTGCGTGGGCCCAGGTGAATGCATGTGATAAATGAATGGTGGTTGTGATTTACTTAGTTTTTGTTTTGTTTGGGAAATGGTTTCAATAAACTTATCTTAGTCTTTGTATAACTTAAGAAAACCTATCTGATTCTTTACAGCCTTAAAGTACAAATAGTGGGACTCTTTCAGAATTGGCAAATCCTCTTTAAGCTTACTAAAAAAAGACCCCTGGAGCGAGAGAATAGGGGATTCATTTCACCCCTCCACACATGGTCATAACAGTTGGAAGTGAGCCAATAATTGGAGGTAGGAGTGCAGCTTTGTGAATCGCGCAGCACACACTCTCAGAGGGAGAGATTGAACCATCAGGTGGTGAGCAGTCATTGAGGCAGTCCAAGTCAGAATGGCTTTCAAGGGACTTCAGAGGCTAGATCTTTGAAAGTGAAGGGCTGTGATCCCTCATGAGAGAGACAGAGTTTTATCAAGATTTGTGACTCACAGTGGTCACTGACATCTGGGAGGGTTGCTGAGAAATCCATGGCATCTGACTTGGTTGCACCTGCCATTTAGTGTGCAGTGTGGTGTGTTCAACACAGTTTGCCAGTTAATTCATATTTACTTCATGTTAATTCTGAATGTTAGAGTATAGGATAGATATTGTAATTTGTCTTACTTTTCTGACTTTGTATAGTAAAGTTCGTATTGTTTGTTTAAACTGTGGAATCTTCTGGCTCTATTTTCCTAGTGCGTAACTGGGATTTCAAACTTTGTCTATTTTAAATAAAAAGTCATTGGTCCCTAACCAGATCATATCATACTTAATTTGCCACCATCGTGTCTTCAATGCAATCAAACACTCAGTGGCATGGAAATATTGCCCCCAAGAGCTGGCAGCCAATCAGAGTCTGGCAGCCTTCCATTGTCAACAGCATAACCAGGAGCAGTGGTTGCTGCTGATAATGCCATGAGGTCAATCTAAGGATCACTGCTGGATCCCTGGACATGGGCGAGTAGGGCAGGATGGGGGTCGCAGGGAAGGGGTCGCTTGAGAGCAGGGGGAGGTCGAAGACAAGAGCAGGGGTATGGCTTTCTCCGGCCCTCCCCATCCTGAAGCTGGTCCCTTGATCAGGCACTGAGTGGAGGCAAGGCAATATTCCAGTGCAATCAAATGATTGGAATTGCTTTTGTATTCCTGATCGGGGTCCTGGAAGAATTACCTAAGTGTGTCACACTCCCAAATTTTGTGGTGCACTTATGCAGTTGGCCTCTGCCTGCCTGCGAACTGAAGCAGATGGAATGTGACTGGCCAGGGGTAAACCACTCCTGATACTGACATCCCAATGTTGAGTTATTAAAAGGGGATGGTGTGAGAACCGGAACATCATGTTTACTGGGGCCAGATGGACCGGTGCTTGTTGGAAGGACCGACTGGCTTTAACGGATTTGAGAAGCTTAGGTTGGGGGTTGAGACCAGCTGCAGGAGCCCTGGATTGTCAGCACAACAGAAGCGTAAGGAGAACATAATCGGGCACTGATACAATGAGGTGCCCAGGCAAACCTGACAGAGCTTGCTTAGTGGGTTTCAGGAGCTATGAGGGGCCGCTGTGAGTCCCATTATATCCCTGAGCCACCATTAAATACCGACGGGCGTAGGGATAATTGTTCTCAAGTGGCTCATTAATGAGCCTAGTTCACAAGCCCATTGCCGGTGCGTAGAATTCCCTCATCAGGTCCTTCCCACCCCCCAACTTAAGCGGAGACAATTTTCCTGATGCTGGGATTCTGATGCGGGTACTCCCACTGATGTCCCCTCCCGCTGTCATGCCCACTCTGGCAGGCTGCGTTAAAATCCGTCCTATTAATCTACAAATTGGATGATCAGCAAATATTTGAATAGTAATTGTGGGCACACTTCTTCATGCCTGCTCCAAACCCCGAGCAAAGAGATGAATAGGCTGCACTTTTCATTGGATCACTTCGCTTAGATTAACAGGAACTCAGACACGTAAGAAGCAAACCACAACGAGAATCAGCCACTAGCTAGGAAACTACCACAGGATATTTTTTTTTGTAAAAGCCACTTATCTTTGCAATAACTCACAGCCACTGACAGCCCCCATCACCCCCACCTCCAAACAACAGCTTGGTAATTCTAGCACAGGGCCCTGATTCTGTAGAGGAGAACTTTGTCTTTCAGTGCACATATCAACCTTATTAGTTTTTTTAAAGCGACAGATACATCCAAACCTAAACTGGTCTGAGCTGAGCCAAATTCAGTACTTCGCAAATAAGTTCACTGCAGCTCTGAAGAAGAGTCATAGGGACTTAAAACGTTAACTCTGTTTCTCTTTCCACCGATGCTGTCAGACCTGCTGAGTTTTTCCAGCATTTTCTGTTTTTATTTCAGATTTCCAACATCCACAGTATTTTGCTTTTATCACTTTGGACCAGTTCAGATCAGTTTACTACTGTTCACTAGCAGCAGAGCCCCACCTCTGTGTTAAACCTTTTTAAGTCATGTTGGTGACTCTAAACTATAACATACCAGGATTTCAGTAATAAGAATATTTTCACAGGAATATTTTTGGTATATTAATAAATAGACATCCATTCTTTTTCATATTCACATGTACATTATAAAGGACATCCACTTTGAGTGAGAGTAGTTTAGCTGAGTGGTTCCAATGATATGATTAGCCACTAGTGCAATATAAACAGTTTATCAACCTCAGCAAGAACCAAAGGCTGTTGTTACCTCAGTCACTCCATAATCTAATCCTCCAAATCTCGTGTCCATATGCTTAATTCTCTTTTGCTTATTTTTTTTTTATTTTCTTGCCTATATATTTTTTTCTGCATTTCAACAGTGACTGCGCTTCAAAAGCACTTCATTGACTATAAGGAGCTTTGGGACGTTCTAAGGATGTGACTGGTGCTATTTAAATGCAAGTCTACCATCTTTTATGTTGAACATAATATGATGAAAGTGAAAGAATTTTGAAGATGCCAATGACATGGGCAGGAAAGGTGCAAACTACCTGAATTTATACTTTGTTATTTAGCTGCACATTATCAGCATATACACTGTACAGAAAATGCTGAACATGCTCAACTTTATTAGGTTAAAAAGCATAGTACATTTTTATGACTTCCCTTCCTACATTTTTAAAGTCACCTATGTTTTATTTTACCATGTATTCAAATTACTTAAGTGTGGTAGTAGGGTTAACACATTTTGAATTTCAATATAATTATCTATTTTTCAGTGCGTATTGTCAAAGCCCCATGGCCTAATTGTGCCCTTAACTCATCATACACTATTTTGCTTTTCATATCAGGCTTTATGTTCTTTCAGAGTTTGCTTTGGAAGTGTCCTATTTCAATTGTGTGCTGTAATAATCCTCATCTAACTACCTCTCTGATTTAATCGCTGTTCAGTCTCTTCATTTCCATGAGCTGTGTATTTTGAAATTGCAGCACCATGATGTTATTCCTGAGATTGCTACAGCCCCAGGTTTCCCATCTCTGGATTACCTATCAACTATGGCTCATTGTAAAACATTGATGAGCCCTTCTCATATTAGTCCTCGCATGGTGAATTAAGAAACAATCATTAACTGTTGCAGTAAATGTTACCTGTGGGGCCTCCAATCTCTCATGCCTGAAACAACTTCTCCTTCACATGCAGTCACTTACCCTTTAAATTGAGGCAGCAATCCTTTAGTAGCTGCTGACACCCACAATTTCCTGTGCTGTCAGTTCCCAGCACCAGGCCCAATATGGAATATGAACTCACCGTGAATAATTGATTGGGGCAGCCTCAGAAAATTCGGGACTTGACAAGCATTTACGTTGATCAGTTAATTTTAAATGGTTTTGAGCCTCTGTTAGAGTGCCTCCATGGGAATTAGATGTGAACATTTTATTCAAAGGATTTCAAGATCTATACTTTTTAAAGTTTTTTTTTAGAAGTTATTCCCCTTCCCTCCTAAACGTGCTGATTTGCATCTCTCATAATGTGTATTTAACCGTGATCAATGTGCGACCCAGGCAGTGAATGAGACTAGTCAGGCATCAGAGGTATCACAACTGAGCCTGATCCGGTCTTTATCCAATGCTCACAACATGCAGTCAAACCACACACACACTTACATATACACACACACTTACATATACACACACTTACATATACACACAGACATGCTCACACACATACACTCAAACCACACACACTTACATATACACACACACTTACATATGCACACACACTTACATATACAAACAGACATGCTCACACACATACACTCAAACCACACACACACTTACATATACACACACACTTACATATACACACAGACATGCTCACACACATACACTCAAACCACACACACACTTACATATACACACAGACATGCTCACACACATACACTCAAACCACACACACACTTACATATACACACACACTTACATATGCACACACACTTACATATACACACACACTTACATATGCACACACATTTACATATACACACACACTTACATATACACACAGACATGCTCACACACATACACTCAAACCACACACACACTTACATATACACACACACTTACATATGCACACACACTTACATATACACACACACTTACATATGCACACACACTTACATATACACACACACTTACATATACACACAGACATGCTCACACACATACACTCAAACCACACACACACTTACATATACACACACACAATTACAAACACACACACACTTACATATACACACAGACATGCTCACACACATGCACTCAAACTGCACACACACTTACATATACACACACACTTACAAACACACACACACTTACATATACACACAGACATGCTCACACACATACACTCAAACCGCACACACACTTACATATACACACACACTTACATATACACACAGACATGCTCACCCACACACACTCAAACCACACACACACCTACATATACACACACACTTACATATACACACAGACATGCTCACACGCATGCGCTCAAACCGCACACACACTTACATATACACACACACACTTACAAACACACACACACACACACACGTACAAACACACACACACTTACATATACACACAGACATGCTCACACACATACACTCAAACCACACACACTTACAAACACACACACACTTACATTTACACACAGAAATGCTCACACACATGCACTCAAACCACACACACTTACAAACACACATACACTTACAAACACACACACACTTACATACACACACACACTTACATATACACACAGACATGCTCACACACATACACTCAAACCACACACACACTTACATATACACACACACTTACATATACACAGACATGCTCACACACATACACTCAAACCACACACACACACTTACATATACACACAGACATGCTCACACACATACACTCAAACCACACACACACACTTACATATACACACAGACATGCTCACACACATACACTCAAACCACACACACTTACATATACACACACACTTACATATACACACAGACATGCTCACACACACACACTCAAACCACACACACACTTACATATACACACACACTTACATATACACACAGACATGCTCACACACATACACTCAAACCACACACACTTACAAACACACACACACACTTACAAACACACACAGACATGCTCACAGACATACACACACACTTACATTTACACACAGACATGCTCACTTACACTCAAACCACACACACACACACACACACACACACACACACACACACACACACACACACACACACACACACACACACACACACACAGAGTTATGATATGGCCAGGTTAACCAAATCCCAAGGGGAAACTTAGCTACACTATCACAAAGATTGTGCAATTTGTATTTATTATGAGAAAGTTTGTGCACTGAAGCCAGAATTAATGAGTCCACTACCACCTTTTAAGATTTTAAAGATTAAATTAAAACATTTATTAACAAAGGAAAGCTTAAACACACAAGACTACAGTTACACAGTTACATTTAGTTTTATAACAGTTCTCACAGGATTTCTACTTAACTAGACTCCCAACTATACACCCCTTTCAGGCAACAGTCTAAGTTGATTCATAATCTACAAAACATCCACTGTGCTGTAAGGGAGATACTTCACAGCTTCTTTCTCCCTCTCACTTGACAATGGAACTCCAAAGGCTTTTAACGCAACCTTGGTTACTGGAACAGCAAACTTCTCCAAGGTGGTTAGAGGCTTTTCCACAGGTCGGTTTCACACAGTGCACCTTACAAGATCTCACACAGCCACCCCCATATAGCTTTCCATCTTTCATTAAATATATTTCTCCCGTTTGATCTGTAAATCCCATTGTTCTCTCCTTACTTTGGAAGTTACTTTGCCCAGAATATAGAACTCTGTCAGGTTGGCATGATGGTCAGCACTTTCAGGAAAAATAAACTTAATAACTTTGTCTTATTTATCTTGCTAGTTGTAAATATCTTATCATGTCCCTTTGAAAATCAAACAGCCTCTCAACTTATCTAAAAATGCAAATTCCATTCACATGCTGAGACTTCATCCTAGCTTAACCATCTCCATTTCAAATGCCTGTTTTGCACCTAACCCCTTTTGATGACTCAAATCCTGCAGTCTGATTGATGCAGTTTAATTAAACTAGACACACACATATAACATACCTATACACAACACAGCCCCCATAAGCCTGCTTTAAAGTAACGTACATAATATTAGGAGAAAAAAAATCTTTCCTTTACAACACACATTCACAGACACCACACATGTAGTTACGCACACACACACATGCTCATACACACACACACCACACAGATATACGGACACATGCTTGTACACACACACATTTACACACCCACATACATGCTCACACACACTCATGCTCACACATACCCGACACACACGGTCTCACACACTTAAACACACCACATACGCATACACATACAATATCAAGCAGAGGTCATTTGATAGTAATCAGGAGCGGTAAATCTGACTGATTTGCCCTAACCAAGTCTAAGGGCCCTGATGTAAATTGTGGCTCCCTGGTTGCTGTCTAGGCTCAGATTAAACTGCTAATCTCCACTGGGGCAGAAACTGGGGGGCTGAGATTGGGCTTCTGCTCCCATAGGCTGAGGATGGTGGGGGTTGCAGGGTGCAGGGGAAAGAGATAAAAGAATAGTCCTTCCCGTTTATCACTATATAATGATCATTGTTCAGTGGACCCATGCGGGCTTTGGGGGAGGAGAGCAATGAGTTTGAGTCTAAAACCCTTCACAGTTGAATAGTCAGTTGAAATTTTCTGTCTAATGTGGAGGAGAAGGTACTTTGGCAAGGTGCCATTGTGCCATTCCCAGCCAAGGGTAGCAGTTTTTAAGAGTAGAGGGCAGGAAATCAAATCTTTTTTTTTTGTGGCAGATTTCAGTGAACCTTGAAGAATAATGCAAGAATGTCGGAGGGACAGATAGAGAGAGAGAGAGCGAGAGATCTCCACTTGGAGAGTTTACTTTCCTAAAAATATACAGCTCTGGGAACATTGAACAGGGACTGAACTACAAATTATATAAACTCAGTGTGAAGATAGGGTTAAGGACTTTTGAATTTTAATACAAATATCATAAATCACTAATATGTTACCACAATGATTATATTGTTGGGCTACTAATCCAGAGGACCAAACTAATAACGCAAAGAGCTGAGCAATAGTTTTGGCTGTGCACGGCCAGGTTGTTGCACTGCGCAGTTAGAGAGGGGAGACTTCGGCCTGAGTGAGACAGAGACTGAGTGAGTATATTTGGGGTAAAAACAAAAAAACTGCGGATGCTGGAAATCCAAAACAAAAACAGAATTACCTGGAAAAACTCAGCAGGTCTGGCAGCATCGGCGGAGAAGAAAAGAGTTGACGTTTTGAGTCATGACCCTTCGACAGAACTTGAGTTCGAGTCCAAGAAAGTTGAAATATAAGCTGGTTTAAGGTGTGGGTGGGTGGGTTTGGGGTGGGGGGGGTGGGGGGGTGGTGAGAGAGAGAGAGAGAGAGAGAGAGAGAAGTGAAGGGGGTTGGTGTGGTTGTAGGGACAAACAAGCAGAGACAAGCACTGCTTGTTTGTCCCTACAACCACACCAACCCCCTCCACTTCTCTCTCTCTCTCTCTGCCCCCACCCCCACACCTTAAACCAGCTTATATTTCAACTCTTTCTTGGACTCGAACTCAAGTTCTGTCGAAGGGTCATGAGGACTCGAAACATCAACTCTTTTCTTCTCCGCTGATGCTGCCAGACCTGCTGAGATTTTCCAGGTAATTCTGTTTTTGAGTATATTTGGGAGTTTGGTTCAAAGTGGGAATTCAATGCTAAATCTTTTACAAGCTCACTTTTAGAGTAAGAGTAAGATTCTGACCTAGAACTAGCAGCCTTTAAGTAAGTTAAATAGCCTAGTTAAACAGGCGACTGCCTCAGTTAATGGTCAGTCACCTGAAAGCCCTTGCCAGAATAGGTGCCCGAATAGGTGTTGATTACTGTAGCAGGAAGCTAAGCTACAGAGTCACTCATCACAGTTCTGTATAAGAAAAGCACTTATAAAGTGTATGGTCTGTAAGAGTCGCACAGCCAGAGAGGGGAGACTTCGGCCTTACTGAGACAGATACCTAGTGAGTATATTTGGGAACTTGTTCAAAGTGGAATTCAATGCACAGGGAAAGAGGTGATTTAGGAAAGATTTACTGCAAAAAGTAAAGTATGCTGCGTGTGGAGTTCAGTGAAGTGTTTTGTTTTTCTTCTACTCTTTTAGCCTCCAGTATTGATTTTCACTTCAATGCAGCAGAAGGAGCAGGCAAACCAATAACTGGTATTATTAGTTTTACCAGTATTGTAAATACTGTATTGTTTTATCAGTATTGTAAAGTTTACTGGCAGTGCCAAAACTTATTGGGAGGTATAGGCTTTATTAATTATAATTAATTAACAATTATTAATTAATTAACACATATTAGCGATGGCAGGGCAGGTGATGTGCTGTGATTGCAGGATGTGGGAACTTATGGATACTGGTGTGATCCAGGGCAAAGACATCTGCATTCAGTGTTTGTGGCTGCAGGAACTTCGGCTCCGAGCTATTGAGCTAGAGGCCAAACTGCAGACACTGCGGAGGGGGAAAGTTACCTGGACACTTTATTCTAGGAGGCTGTCACACCCCTTGGGATGGACTCTTCTGATTTGGTCAGCGATCAGGGACAGGATAATGTGAGGCAGGTAAGGAGACCCAGAGGGCAGGAGTGCAGGAGCCTCAGTTCTCCTGCAATTGTCCAACGGGTTTAAAGTTTTTTCAGCTTGTTTGGATGAGAGTAGGGGCTGCAGGGTGGTTGAGCTAATTGGCCATGGCACCATGGTTCAGGAAGCCATTCAAGTGGGGGCAGTTGCAAGGAATGTAGTGGTAATAGAGGACAGTATAGTCAGAGGGATTGACACTATTCTATGGATCAAAGAGCATGAGTCCAGGTGGCTGTGTAGCCTGCCTGGTGCCAGGGTTCAAGACATCTGCTCGGGGCTGGAGAGAAATTTGCAGTGGGAGGGGGAGGACCCAGTCTTCACGGTCCCTGTAGGTACCAATGACATAGGCAGGACAAATAAGGAGGTTCTGCAAAGTCAGTATGAGGAGCCTGGTACCAAACTAAGAAGTAGAACCTCAAAGATCATATAATCACTGGATTAATGCTTGAACCACGTGCAAATTGGCATACTTCAAATCAGATTGGGGAAATGAATGTGTGGCTCAAAGCCTGGTGTGGGATAAGTGGTTTCTGGTTTGTGGGGCACTGGCATCAATGCTGGGGATTGTGGGATCTGCACCGTTGGGACGGTCTATATCTGAACTGTGCTGGGACTGGTGTTCTTGTGAGCCGCATAACTAGGGAAGTGGAGAGGGTTTTAAACTAAGTAATGGGGGCAAGGGTACTATTTTGGGGAAGTTGTGGTAAATCAAAGAGTAGATACAAGGCAGAAGCAAAAGGTATTATTATTGGAAATGAAAAACAGACAGTGACAAGAAGGGATAGAGAGTACAAATCTAACAGTAAATCAACAGAACAGATTAGAGGATATAAAAAGAATAAAAGGATCAAACTAAAGATTCTATCTGAAAGCAAGAAGCATTTGAAACAAAACAGATGAACTGAGAGCGCACATAGAAATAAATAAGTATATTTGATAGCTATTACAGAGATATGGCTGCAGGAGGACATGGATTGGGACCTGAATATTAAAGGGTATAGGACATTTAGGAAGGGCAGGAAGCGAGGAAAAGTTAGAGGGATGGCTCTGTTAGTTAATGATGGTATTAGCACAATAGAGAGGGATGACCTAAGTTCAGGAAACCAGGATGTGGAAATAGTTTGGGTGGAGGTGAGAAATGATAAAGGTAAGAAGTCACTTGTAGGAGTTGTGTACAGGCCCCCTAATGTTACCGACATGGTAAGATGGAGCATAAAGGAGGAAATGATGGGAATTAGCACACTCCAGGACCTCTGAATTGGTGACCTGGCCCCATTGAGAGATGTCGAGGATGTGTCTGAGACAGTGAAGGTGGAAACCTGCCTTCTCTCCAGACTAGCATATATCGTCCAGGTCTCACCACTGTAGAGGAGTGCACTGAGGATGCTGGCTTGGTAGGCTCACAGTTTGATGTTCTCAGTCAGGTTGCTGTTGTTCCACACTCTCTGACTCAGCTTGGACAGAACAGCTGCAGTTTCTATGATGCGTGTGTTGATTTCAGCACCAAGTGACAGATTGCTGGTGATTGTGGAGCCTAAAATTGAAGCTATTAGCCACCTCCTGTGTCACAGTGGCAATGCTGTTGCAGTATGGCAACATCCTGGACCATGACATTTTCTTCCTGATGCTGATGATCAAACCGCTTTTTATAGGCATGAGAGAGTCTGCCCATTTGCTGCTCAATGTATTGCTGGGTATGGAATGCTAATGCAACACGGTCAGCACACGGTCAGCTTTGATGACCCAGCACAGATGACCTGAAGGCATTTAACAGCAGCAAAGAGAGGAATATGCCAAAGAGTGATGGTGCCAGAACACAACCCTGTTTGACCCTGACCGTGGATCTCAGAGTGTTCTGATGTTGCCTGGGTTTCTGAGAGGTGGTGACAGAAACAGCGTGAGGGAATAAACTACTTGACCTTATCCCCACAAATGTACATATCGCGATTGCTTCTGTCCATACCTTCATCGGAGTGACCAGTGCACAGTGCTTATAGAGATGCAGGTCCTGTCTTCACATTGAGGGCACGTTTCATCATGTCATGGTAGCACTACCACTGTGCTATAAGAGATAGATTAAGAACAGAGCTAGCAACTCATGACCATCTAAGATACATATTGTGGACCATCATCAGCAGTGGAGTTGCCAGCCATCACAATCTGTACCGTCATGGCCAGAACATTGCTCAACTTCTTCCTCACCATGAAACCAAATGACTAAACCTGATTCAATGAGGAATGTGGAGCTGTGGCTGAAAGTGAGGTGTCAGCCTGGTGAAACTGCATGCATGCTAAACAGCAAGTACAGCATTCTATGTTCCAAATACTCCCAGAGAGTTGTGGGTATCATACTCCATTACTGAGCAATTGCCACAAGAAATTTATATTTCAGGAAATTAATGGAATGATGAAACTTACCTGAATATGGTTCAACCAGAATTGGAAATCCTACTGCCCTGCTCTATATGCTGGGTTTCATATACTGACACGTTCTATGCCACTCATCTGTCTCCTTCTATCTCAACTTAACTTACTATTGGCAAGCGATTGTGTGGTGTAACCTGTGTACACACAATTTGTACATCCACAGATTCAATTAGTCAATGATCTGGCAATTACCAGTGTTCTGAATAAATAGCATCACTTATTTGATAAATATTATACACAAAATCATAGTGTTCAGAGTATAAATTCCAGTGTTTGTGTGGTGACCAATATACCTGGGTGGGTAGTGTTGTGCCTGCCTCCAGAAAGGCATCAGTCCACCTTGTGGGTGAGGTCCAGGCTGGACCGGCAGCCTGAACCCCTGAGGATCACCAAAGTTTTTTTTTGGTGAGCTAGCTAATAGGAGTAACACCAGAGCTGGTGGAGTAAGACCAGAGCTTCTGTAGGCATGAGAAAGGCAATCACCAAGAACGCACCTCAATTGATGTTGGCGCTCATCTTCCTCTGCAGAGCTAGTACTAAAGAGCACCATTGGGTGTGATTCCTGCAGCGACTTCAGGAATTTATAGTCTCCATTTTTATTATGCTATTTTTTAAAAATGTTTTAGTATTTAAATTTGTAAAACATGTTTATTCTTTCATGGGATGTGAGCATCGCTGGCTGGGCCAGCATTTATTGCCCATCCCTAATTGCCCTTGAGGAGGTGGTGCTGAGCCACATTCCTGAACCACTGGAGTCCATGTGGTGTAGGTACATCCACAGTGCTGTTAGGGAGGGCGTTCTAGGATTTTGATCCTGTGCCAGTGAAGAAATGGCGATATATTTCCAAGCCAGGATGGTGAGTGGCTTGGAGGGGAACTTCCAGGTTGCGGTGTTCCCATATGTCTGCTGCCCTTGTCTTAGTAAAGATTTGGAAGGTGCTGTAGAAGGAGCCATGGTGAGTTGGTCCAGTATATCTGTATAAAGTACACACTGCTGCCACTGTGTGTAGGTGGTGGAGGGAATGAATATTTAAGCTGGTGGATCAGGTGATCAGGTGGGCTGCTTTGTCCTGGATGTTTTTGAGCTTCTTGAGTGTTGTTGGAGCTGCACTCATCTAGGCAAGTGGGGAGTATTCCATCACACTCCTGGTTTGTACTTTGTAGATGGTGGACAGGCTTTGGGGATTCAGGAAGTGAATTACTCGCCTCAGAATTTCCAACCTCTGACCTGCTCTTGTAGCTACAGTATTTATATGGCTGGTCCAAGCTCAGTTTCTGGTCAATAGGGTGTTGATAATGGGGGATTCAGTAATGGTAATACCATTGAATGTCAAGGGGTGATGGTTAGATCCTCTCTTGATTGAGATGGTCATTGCCTGGCACTTGTATGGTACGAATGTTACTTGCCACTTATCAACCAAAGTCTGAATGTTGTTCAGGTCTTGCTGCATATGGACGTTGACTGCTTCAGTATCTGAGGAGTTGCGAATGGTGCTGAACATTGTGCAATCATCAGTGAACATACCCACTTCTGACCTTATGATTGTAGGAAGGTCATTGATGAAGCAGCTGAAGGTGGTTGGGCCGAGGACACTACCCTGAGGAACTCCTGTGGTGATGACCTGTGACTGAGATGACTGACCTCCAAAAAGCACAACCATCTTCCTTTGTACTAGGTATGACTCCAACCATTGGAGTTTTCCAGTCAATATTGGCTTCAGTATTGTCAGGGGTCCTTGATGCCACGTTTAGTTCAATGCTGCCTTGATGCTGAGTTAAAGAGGAATGGGCTCAAATGCCATGTTGTCTACAACCAGTTTGTGGGAACTCTGTGTCAAAAATGACACACAAATAATGATCACTTGAATGCAGCACCAGAGAATGATTGCTGCCAATGGAACTCTTCCCCTGTAGACAGGAAAATTGCAGAGATTTTTTTTAAAAAATTATATTAACAGAAAAACTTTGCAGGGCTATGGGAAAAGAAGAGAGGACTGAGACTAATTGGCTAGCTCTTAGAAAGGGTCGGCACAGGCACAGTGGGCTGAATTGTCGTCTTCGATGCTGTTTTTTAAATTGTAATTGTGATTGAGGCCACACAAGTCAGACCATCACCCATGTACTGAACTTCTACCCTGAGATATCCATTCCTGGTGGCATCACAACTATTCACAATGTGTCAGCTTGAAGCTGTTGAATGGTTTGTTAACCTTGATATCCAACTATAACTGCTTCTCCAGGCATACGAATAAAAGAATTCTGTGCTGTAAGATTCTATAAATGTAAATAATTAGTATTTATTTGCTGTTGTCAGCCTGTATTTAGTGTGGGGAAGTAACATTTCTATTTTGTACTGTAATGCACTTTGCCTTTTCCAGATGATGCAGGTAAACACCACAAATAAATTTGGCCTAGGTTTTGTCATTCCAGTTTAATTAAAGATGACTATTCATGAGGTATCGGTGTCAGAATTCTCAATGTACTGTGGCAGAGTATAGATTTGCAGCAATGATTACTTAACACAGTGGGTTTCTGTTCTCAATTGTGCCGTCAGAGGTCGAGTACTTCCCCACAGGGAGTGAACGTGACCTTAGATTCAGGTTTTGGATCCTGCTACTCAAATGCTCATTTCCTCCGTTGGCCGAATGCTGTGCTGGCACATTGGAGGCGATGATGAATTTAATCGTTTTTCTGACCTCATCGAGAGGAGGCTCTCAACATGTGGAAAATGGTGCATTAAACACATGAAGGGACTTTCTCGAGAACACACAGAGGCAAAGTCAAGGCGTCGATGAAAGCGAACAAATCTCCCAACAACTCAACCCTCCAAACACCACCTGCCCCGCACGGGGCAGAGTCTGTAGATCACACGTTGTACTTATCAGCCATCTCGATCCGGAGTAGAAGCAAGGCTTCCTCGATCCTGAGGGACTGCCTAAAAGAGGGACAGGGAGGGAAAGGCCGATAACAGTCACCTTTAAACACTGCTATGCAAACGGACCACCTAACTTCATTTGAGAATGACCTCACTTTTTTAAGTCCCTATTTGATTTCAAATAGAAAAAGAAGATTTCGATCAGACAGAATAGGGAGACTGAGCTTGTAATTTAAATGTAATTTTAAGGAAGGACGTTGAAAATAATTTCTAAACCAGAAATTAATGAAGGGAGAAAATAAAAAATAAAGGCCTCCCTGAGGCTCCTTGTGTTGATCTGATTGGTCAGTTGTGTCACATGGTCAGTACCCACTAATTCTGTGTCCTGATTGGACAGTGTTAGCTAGTTTGCACAACCCAACTGGCGTCATTATAGCTCACTATTATTTTGCAGGCATTCTGACAAACACATTACCGCTCCAAGATTTTTTAATAATATTGGGAGAAGACTTCGCTGTGTGATGTGTTCAGAAAAGTTCTACATGCATCATGGCCACTTGGCTAGAACACCAGAGATACCAGAATACTTTGCAATTTTATTACAAAAAGCACACAGAGGGAATGTCCCCACATAATTCCTATCTCATGAATCCATTTACTGAGTTGTTGTACAAAACAGAATAAGCTTAGAGCTGCATTAATCCAAGGAGATTTTTTTGACTTATGCTGAAAACTTCCAACATGATTTTCTGGCCATTTAGGTTTAATAGTTGGAAAGCCAGACAAACAGGGCATATCCTAAATTTCTGATCTGTATTGGCAGCAGGTGGGGTTTCCCAGTTGCAGTGCATAGTGGAAAAGCTGCTTGGGAGCTGAAGCAACTCTTGAATCCATAACAAAGTTAGCATTTCATTTCTGTAACATCGAGCATTTTTCACACCGAGAATGTCCAACTGAAAAACAAGATAGGCAGAGGCATGACATCAGGTTTATTGGTTTCCACCTTGGCTGGGGTGTGGCAGGTGATACAGGGAAGGATTTAATCCTTAGGCTGTTAGCAGTGGCAGTCTCAGAGTGATCACCTTTCGGAAGAATTTTAGCTTCTGCACCAATACGTTGGGATCAGCACTGATACTGCAGTGACAAAGCTATGTAAATGTTACATTACTGTTGTAATATTCATTATACAAATCTAAATACTAGATAAACAGAACTGTTGAAGGGTCATGAGGACTCGAAACGTCAACTCTTTTCTTCTCCGCCGATGCTGCCTGACCCGCTGAGTTTTTCCAGGTAATTCTGTTTCTAAACACTAGATACTTTTTTATTTACAATTTAAAATATACTTTATGTCTGCATATCATGTTATCCTTCTCTCCTATTGACTCTTCTTCCTAAATCTTTTCATGACTTTATTTCAATGCTACTATTTTTTCTATCTACTCTAACCTATAATTCTCAGCTTTAAATCATTTCCTGTTTCCTCTCTTTGGGCTCGTACTGTCTGTTTTGAAGGTAAGATGATTTCTAAACAGAACTTAAAGATAAATTCTGCCTAGAGATAGACTCCATTCCAAAGAAGCGTCACATTGAACTCAAAACGTTAACTGTGTTTCTCTCTCCACAGATGCTGCCTGGCCTGCTGAATTTTTCTGGCACTTTCTGTTTTTATTAAAGGCAGAGCTGCTTATATTTATGATGTGGCCACATCAAACCAGGAGAGCCAGTTTGACAAATGAATTCATCAAAAGCCATCAGTGCCAGATGATATCCTGGCAAGCTAACTTATCCATGGTACAGTAAAGGTTAAGGAAAGCTGGCAAATTAGGGAAAAGTTACAAAAGTAATATTTTTCATTACGCCACTCCTTGGGTTACTTTTCCACATTGGAGACATTATATAATTGCGAATGGTTGTTATCCTGTGTTCCTTCTTGAATTTATAGCACTGTATAAAATAATTTTGATATTGTAAATGGGGAAGATTGACTTTCACTGGTTAATGAAGATGTGACAAGAGGGTGTGGATTTAAAGACAAAATCAAAAGAGCAGAGGGAAAGATTAGGAGAACTTATTTTTAATGCAGAGCATTGATAGGGCATCGAATGACATGTCAGAAACAGTGGAGGAAGCAGAATCCATGATAGCTTTTAAGATGGAGGTGGATAACTTTTTGAAAAATAAAATTTTGCAAAAGGTTTGCGGAAAGGGCAGGAGAATGAGGCTAAATGAATAATTCTTTGTGACGGTTAGCATAGGCGCAATGGGCCAAACAGATTCTTCTGCGTTGTGAAAACCCTGTCATTCTGGAAGAGTCTTCCTGGAATACTGCTCTGCTGTGCTCTGTGGGAAGCGACAGAATGAAAACAGTTTTATGTTTTCCAGAGGTTCTGGGGGGGATTCAATGCCCAAAGGACCAAAGGAAAATACAAAAACACAGCACTCGTTCTATAAATGAACACATATATCTGACAGTAAACAATGTTCGTGACTCGAGCCCGAACTAGCCTGGACTCAAGACGCCAAAAGCAGGCAAATCCAGTCTCAGAAAATTAATAGCTTTGTTGGAAATTTATTTAGTGCAAACCCTGATATGGCCTCACAGGATTTACCCACAGCAGCTGACAGATGGTAAAGACATTTACTAATCTATAGAGGGAAGAGTGGGTAAAAGTTCACTGTTTGTGCTGCTCACTGTGATTACAGTGGAAAGATAATGACAGTATTTTTGTGGCTGCTGATTGCTCAGCCCATCTGCCTGTTATAATACAGGTAGTAGACATCAGGGTTGTTTAACTAGGGAATCAAATTCAGTTCCAATTAATGTGATTCCAATTAAGTTCCTCCTGTCCCACAGTCCATCCCCTCAAATCATTCACAATGTATATTGGGAATAATCTGATTTGGGGGAAAAAAAGAGGATGGAATCCTTTTGTTAGAACAGACAGGATTTAAAGAAACAGTAAACATGTTATAAGCTGCATTTAAGAAGCATGAAAGAAATGGGCACAGAAAAGGCATGGACTGGGTTTTATACTATCTTAATCACAGCGAGTGAAGGATAAAGCGCTGACTGAACAGATGCAGATCTGATTTAACAATTTTCTGTGTGTTGGTGTCGTTTGACAACATTTGTAGGATTAATCAGCAAATGTAAATAAAAACTATTTCAATGTGTTTGATTAAACATTGGATGAATGCGTTGAATACATTTATTTGGTCTCCTTTATCACTAATGCAGAGTGCGGATAGAAGAACAGGGTTATGTGGTTCTGCATGCCTCTGTCTAAATGCAGAGGATAGCCAATTGCATCCTTGCCAGTTTTCCTCTACTGGCTATATTTCAGTGTAAACAAAGCCTGGCTCCAGGCACCAATGACACTGCAGTTCCTCCAACATGTGCATCTACAGTTCTGTCATCGGGATGACAGGGCTGGTTTAAAACTGCTTTTATATTGAGAGGGGGTTGGGAATCAGTGACAACGGGGCGGGTGCGGCTTGCGGTCAGAGAAGGCGATCGAGTCCCTTCATGTAAAGTCAGAAGAAGCTCCCTCCTTTCTCCCACCTCCGCACTCAGGTAAGTCACTTGGCTTCTTTTGTTGCAGCAAGTTCCTAGAGCTGGTTTCTCTTGGGGTAAAAGGGAGCCTCCAAAAGCCACTAACCTCTTTAGCTGCATGTGCTGGGGGGTGTCTAATAACCTGTTTCTGGCCTGGGTAAAGAGCATTTCTTGTTTGTCCATATCCAATGTGGTGTAGGGTGTGGCTTCCAGTGTAACTATCAACATGCTTGCTGCCCACAATAATCTAAGCAGCACCACAAAATGGGGGGGGGGGGGGGGGGGGGGGAGAGTGGGGGGGCTGAATTTTTAGGGCCAGATTGGGTGAGCATGAAGGCGTGGGCACAGGTTTCATGCCGCTGGCCGGCGTGCCAGTTTGCTAGCACCATCATGCCCTATGCCCATTTTCTGGGAGGTGGGATGGGGGTGTGGCACACCCATGAGCATCAGGCAGCCAATTAAGGCTCCTTCTTAAAAGCCTAATGTCAGAGACCGACTGGAATTTTCCAGTCGGCTTCCAGGCTCCTGGAAGCATTGGGGAACAGCTCAGCTGCCTGGTGGTGGTATCCCAGCAGAAGATCAGAGGACCAGCGCTCCAGGCAGATCCTGAGGCCTTCCCTGCCTCGCTGGCTTCAGCTGCAGCCCCAGCCCCAGGCCACCCTGAGGGTGGGGGAGGTGGGGGAGGTGGGAGGGGGTGTGGAGAACCCCCCTCCACAATGATGGCCTGGCTGCTAAGGACATTTTTATTGTAAAAGTCAAAACATTGGAGAGAGGTCACCTCAAAATGGAGCCGCTCTCTCTCTCACTTAACTGAAAAGACAGCTTGCTGCTTCTTTCCCGCTGGAGAGCCCCCTATTGGCACTCCAGCTGAGAGAGTCCATGGCCATTATTAACTGGACAGCATGCCTGACCTCTGGCCATTAATTAGGCAATTTGGGAAATATCACTGCCGGGTGGATGTGTCCCCCACAATGCAGGCTTTGGACCCCTTAACATCGGATACTGATTTGTGTAAGTGTGAAGCTTTTGCTTTGCTGTAAAAGTACAAAGAGATCTCATTTTTAAAATGCGGCCTTGCACCTGGCTTAATTTATACTGCACCTGGTAGATCAGCTCTACACTTCAGTCCTCTCTGATCTCAGACCTGGCTCCTGAATTCTAGGGCAGGATTCCCCCCCCACCCCCCACCCCCCCACCCCCGTCAGGGGCGAAATTGAAGAGCGGTGCGCAGAGCTGTGCCTCCGATCAGGGGAGTGGCGGGTCACTTATGGCCCGCCCAGTGTCATGTCCGCATGGGATCGCTGTGCGCACGGAAGAGCGCACTCATCTCCCTGAGGCTAAGTGCTGCCTCAGGGAGATCGGCTCTACTGTCAAAAACATTAAAAATAGAGAAAAAAAAAATCCCTAACATGTCCCCTCATGTGACGCTGTCCACGTGAGTTGGGACGTGTCCATAATTTTTAAAAAAAGCTTCAATAAAATTTTTAAAATCCCTGCATGAAACATTATCCTGGCCGTGGATGAGGTTCCTTGTTTTTTCTATTGCCCGCCAGGGTTCCCGGCCTGATCACCAACCTTAAGGTTGGACGGGCAGGTCCATTAATTAGTTAAATGACTGTCAATGGCCTCAGTCAGCCATCGACAGGTCGGCGGACATACAGCTGATTTTGCTGCACCCCCTGCCTACCTGAAAATTTAAATGGGGCGCGGTGATGTCAGGAGTTCCACCCCCCGGCGGAAAAATCCTGCCCCTAGTGTAGCTTTTCATGTCACCCATATTGAAGAAAGTCCCCAACAGTCAACTGGCAACAGGTTGATCCGAAGCACTGAAATCGATGAATCCACGCTGACAGATATCACACTTGATCATCTAAAACTGGCCAGTGAGAAGGAGAGAGCTGGTGCGGGATCACTGTCGGAGATCTAATATCCAACTTTGCTGCCGGTGAAAATGAATTGAAGACTTTGGTAAGTGAAGCTTCTCCTTCATGGGAAGAGATGCAGGAATGAGAATCAGACTTCTGTTTCCAAATCACACTCTTGATTGTATGATTTGCACTATGGAAATTCCAAACACAATGTACAATTAATGAAATGAGGAGAGAGATTAGGAGAAATTTTATTCCACTGATTTTTATTGGAGGACGGAACCCTTCACCACAGGAAATAGTTGAGGAAGAGATTATTGCATCTTTTAAGGGAAAGGTAGATAATGATCAGAAGCTAAGGTGTTTGGGGAGCGAGAGCACTGCAGATAGTCTAGTTTTAGATTGTCCAGCAGAGACAGTGCAGGCACAATGGATTGAAAAGCCTCCAACTGTACTGTGAATTTCAATGGTTTGACAATACTCAAAAGCCAAAGGAAATGAGAAGGTATGTCCGACAGAACAAACATTCCCATGGAGTCTTCTCCAGCTCCTTGGTCTCAGTTTAAACAGACTAACCACAGTCTGATTCACGTTTACTTGACAAGATCATGTTCAGCCCACAGCAGGATGATCCAAACAGGTCATAATTCCAGCTGTGTTTGCACGCCCAGTTCAGGCACTGTGCAGTAATAAATGACTGAGCTCAGGAGTTATTGGAAACTGAATGAAAAGAAGAGATTTTTACATGAGGTGATCATCCCCTGTTTCACAGAAATGGCGAGTTTCCCAGAGATGCTTGATTTCACCCTGAACTAGGATAGAAACGCTGCCAAAATTACAGATACTGTACAGTTAGTATCTGCTGCTTCTGGCACTCTGGACCGACTTAAAACTACCAGGCAACATTAAACCTCCATCTAATAATAGGTCCGGCTGCAAACAAATGTTTTGAAAATAAACTCCTTTACCTTGCTACAACATTTGGGAGAGCAGGGCAAAAAATTAACTTCCAGGCACTAATCCCCTCCCTTTACTAAACTTCAGCACATAAACTATGTTGAGACATATAAATTAGGATCACCAGTAGGCCATTCGGCCCCTTGAGCCTGCTCCCCCATTCAGTACGGAGAGTGCTGCATTGTTAGAGGAAGCGCGTTTCCAATGAGATGTTATATAAAGCTGGTGGCCTGGAGTAAGTGGAATGCTTTAATTGTTTTTTTTAAAAGGCATTTTGATATCTGGTAAAAATGGTAGACAGTACCAAACAGCCAACGGGAAAAAAATACATTGGCTCAATCTTCTGAGGAGTGACAATCACTGTCGGATTGCCACTCCACTCAGATTTACTTTCTTTACACTGGAGCTTCACATTTCTCACCTGGACTTATGAACCTGCCCTCCTGAGAAATGTGGAGTGTCACCGTTCCTGAAGTCCTTCCCTCGTGGTTGTAGGAGCATCAGGGGAAACCAAGCCACACCTTTTTATGGTGTTGACTGCTGTATTCCGGTAAGGTTAAATGTCCCTTTGTTTCAATGCCACTTTGACAAGCTATGGAGAGAAGGTACGTGTGTAAGGTAAGTGGGTGAGAGGGAATAATGGCAGGTAAATGGGTGAGGGGTTGGGGGGGGGGGGGGGGTCGGGGGTGAGAACTAGTCAGGGTGAGGGTGATTGGGAGTGGGGGCGCTACTCAGAGATAGGAGAGTAGTCGGGGTCAGGGAAGTAGTTGTGGGGTTGGGGATAGTCGGGGGTTAGTCAATTAGTCAGGTAGGTAGTCTGGGGGTGGGGTGCCAGTTGAGTGGTCAAGCAAGTAGTTGGGATTTGGAGGGTGGGGGTTAGTCAGGGCTGGGGGGGGGGTTCAGTTGGGTGGTCAGGTGATGAAGGGGTAGTTGGAGGTGGGGGGTGTGATTGGAGGGGGTTTGAGGGGTCAGTCAGAGGTTGGGGAGATAGTTGGCAGGTGGGGGATTGTCGGAAGGTCAGAGTAGTTAGTGTGCTGGGGGTTAGTCAGGGGTTGGGGTGTAAGCGTTAGTTAGGGGCTGGGGTAGTCAGGGAGTGAGGTTAACTAGGGGTGTTTGGTGGGTTTGGGGGTGGGGAGGTACTCAGGTGCCTGGAGGGTAGTCAGTTTGGGGGGTAGTTGGGGGTTAGTCGGATGGTTAGTAGATGTAGTGGAGTGTAGGCTGAGGGGTTTGGGGGGGGTGGGGGGCGGTAGGGGGGGTGTGATTTATTCCTTCTTACTTACCAGAAAAGTTACCCAGGGAAAGGAAGTCGGAACCATCCAAAGTCTCCAACTTTAAATCAGAGTGTTGAATTGTCCCAGACGCTGGGGGATTGCTTGCCCAACAGAAATTGAAACCTCTCAAGCAATTCACATGTAATGAGTGCACTGGTCCCCCCAGTGCATCTTCCAGAGTACCTCCGGGGTACGAGCATCCGGAGGCTGGAAGATCTGGACCAATGCATGCAGGGAAGCGGTGACACTAACCACGGACTGATGGTCATTAAGTAGCACATTAAAGAGTTACAAGAATGCCAGATGACTGGGTTTCTCATCATTGCTGAGAGCCTCTTGAGATCCACTTGATCTGAATTGTTGTAGACCATGCTCGACTTTGCTTGGCTTCACTTCTCCGTGTCCATCAAACTGTGTGGAATAAATGCTCTCTAGAACTTACTTGCTCTTCCTTGAAATGGTCCCATGGGAGCTTTTACACCCACCTGAGGGGGGAAAGACAGAGCCTGAGTTAAACATCTCACCAGAAAGACAGCACCTCCATAGCGCTGCACCCAAGTGTGAACCTCGATTTTGTACTCAACTCTCTGGAGCGGGACTTGAGCCCGCAAACTTGAGGGCACGTGTGCTACCATTAAATCAACAGTCAGTACAAGAATGTATTAGCACAACTTCTGAGTTTGTAATTATGGCAATTTTCCTGAGGAGCTTCACTCGACCTCCAATGTGATCATTGCCTGGCCTGGGATTTTTTGAATGGTTGACACTCACTCAAATGAAAACTGGCCCATTGACTGAAGCACCACTGGATCACTGGAGCTGTAATGTAGCAGGTGAGGGCGACAGAAATTTGGGAACTAAGGTAAGGTGTCAGCCACGGCTCAGTTAATAGCACGCTCACCTCCCAGTCAGGAGGTCGTGAATTTGGTCCCATTCCGGAAGTTGAGCCATAAGAATCCGAGCAGATTCTCCAGTGCAGTACTGTGGAAGTGCTGCACTGTTGGAGGCGCTGTCTTTCGGACAACATGTTAAACCAAGGCCCTGCCTGACCGCTCAGTGAATGCAAAAGATCTTGTGGCACTACTTTGAAGAAGAGCAGAGGAGTTATCCCCAGTCCCTCAATTAAAGTCACAAACACAGATTATCTGGTCATTATCACATTGCTGCTCGAGGGAGGGTCCAGGCCTGGATTTCATGAAGCTGTCACGCATGTTTTTTGGCAGGGGCAGGGGTCGGGGGGAGCGCACATAATACACTAGGGTGGGTGGGCACCAAAATCAACAACAGGCCCGCCATTTGTAAATAATTAATTAAAGATCAATCAGGCTTTTTACCAAGTCTATTTTCCTGGTTAACCCGAGCAATACACTGTCCATGGTGTAATATGGCTGGTGTTGGCAGGCCATGTTATAAAAAAAGGATGGGAAGGAAATGGTGGGGGGGGGCACCTCATTCGGGGGATGTCCTGCAAGTATCAGGTGCACCTCCTCCCCAAGATGTCACCACCCCTCCTTCTGCATCGCCTACCATCCAAAACCCAGGTCCCTCCCCCCAACACCACCCCCCACCCTCCCCCCCACCCCCACCCAACCATCCCTTCCCCCATCCTTGGGGATTTAGGATCCCTCCATGTCCTAAAACCCTGGGATTTACCTTTCTGGGGCAGCCACGATCTTCTTGATGCTACTTCCCGCAATCCCAGTAACACGCACCTTGGCACTGACAATCAGATTGGCTGGCAGGTCCCGAGGGTGGGAATTCCTCCTGGCGGGGTGGGTGGTGGGGAGGGGGGGGGTGGGGGTGAGTGGGGGAGGGGGGGTGTTGGTGGTGGAAGTCCAACTCTCAGTCAGTCTAGCCTGCCTCCAGTGCGTTTCCTTCCATCTGACTTTAACCCAGGGGGGCAGGGTCAGGTGTGGTGTGCGATGTCAGCACCCGCTGTGTGAAAACTACTTTATTCGTGTAAAGTGCTGTGGGACATCCTGAGGTTGTGAAAGGTGCTATATAAATGTTATTTCTTTTAAATTACTGATTAGATAATAAGAAAAGCAAACACTTCTAACACGCACTCAGGAAAGTCAAATCATAAGCCTTTTTCCAGCCTTAGCAACTAGAAAACATAACTACAGTAGCTTGGAAAAATATCGCTAAACTCATCAAATGCAAGGAACAAATTTAAATAACTTGGAAGCTAAAACAGGATTTACGCTCCAACCATGGATGAGATAAGCCCATGAGAATCCTGACCCGCAAGTGAATATCATTACCCCTCCACCTTCTGACTAGAGATCTGGCTGATTTAATTGTTTCTTTAATGTTCAGCAAACTCTTCCAGCCAAGGAGAGAATGATGGCTACAGGTGAACAGTCTTCCCAAGATAAATCTCAATAACTTCTGAAGCCAGGTGCAAGCTGTAAACAATATGGCGATAAAGGCTAAAACCCTACAAAGAGGGCCCTGAATGTTTCTGTAGGAAAGAAGCAGGCTTCTAAAGAAAAAAAATAAAGAGAGAATGAAAGGAGGGGGGGGGGTGCTGTGCTGTTCCCACTCGTAAAAGGATCAAGAACGAGAGGGCGCAGGATTTAAGGTGATTTGCAAAAGAAGCAAATGTGATGTGAGAAAAAAAACTTTTGCGCGCAACGAATGGTTGGGGTCTGGAATGCACTACCTGGAAGTGTGGGTGGAGGCAGGTTCAATTGAGGCACTCAAGAGGACATTAGATGTTTATTTGAATAGAAGCAATGGGCAAGGGTACAGGGCAAAGAGGCAGGGCAGTGGCACTAGGTCATAAAGCTCATTTGGAGAGCCGGTGCAGACATGATGGGCCGAATGGCCACCTTCTATGCCGTTAAGATTCTGTGAATACAGACTGCAAAGTCAAGCCCCCCCCCCCCCAGTGTCAAACCAAGCCCCCGCCACCCCGTCCAACAACTATAGGTACAACGATTGAGGGGTCAGCGAAGTAAGATGGAAGTGCACCCGCCAGTGGATTATGATATGCTCCAATTCTCAGACTGGCCACGAGGTCCCTTTCAATATTTTTATTTACCCGTACTACAATCTGAAGAAAGAGAAAGAAATGAGACGATGAAATGCAACCCTCTCCGAAGAGGGAAACCACAAGGAGTCAAATTAAGGAAAATGAGGTATCACGTAAATTTTAGAAAAAGAAACTATTTGGCTAAATAATAATAATAATAAGTATAGGAACACAAGTGGGTTTCTTTTGTGGAGTATGACTTTCCATTTATAGATTTTGCAACCACAGCAATCTGACTGAGATATTTCTCCAGGGACACCTGATGGGTAGATGAGGAATTACAGTACACACACCACACTTTCAGCAAACCCGCCAGTGTTTAAAGCTTCATCCAAATCAGAGAAAAATTTGGAACATTCTAAGGCTCCAAGCCCTAAAGTTCAATGGCTAAAGGTACCCGAAGAAAAGGGCTGTTTATTAATAGACCTTTAACTGTTAAAAATGAATAAATCAAACAGAATTAAAACTCAATGAAGAGGCCAGAAAGAGAGTGTGTGGAAACTGGGGGTGGTCAAAGGGGAAGAGAGGAAACCACAGCTACACCATCGGGGATAGAGAGATATAAATACAGGAACAAGAAAAAAACTGGAGCTAATATATATAAAATCTACCCTTGTTTCTCAGCATAAATTGCTTCTTTCAGGGGAGAAGTGATTAGAAGTGAAGGAAGTAAAAATAAAGCTGGTACTTTAATGTGAATCTTATGGGGATAATTAAAACTTGAACCGTCCAGTGGGAACTGATTGGATAAAAACCCACAGTTTAGCTGAATCCTGTCTGATTTTACTCTCCATTAACTTTGATGTAGAATAGAATCAGTGGGATATAAAACCAGCATTCAACCTCATCCCATCAGGTGAGGTTTTAAGATTGCTAACTGTTCAAGCTCTTTTTCTGTTCTTAGGTGGTCTCTCAGGATAGAGAATGACTTGCTCCCATTCCAGTTTGATGGGTTGAGATTGTTGGTAAGTCCTATGCACGATCTGCAGACTCTGCCACACACGTGGGGCAGTTGGTGCTTGAAGAGTTGGGAGAAGGGTTCTTTGGAAGTTCGTGCGTTCTCCCCGATGCCTTGACTTCACCTCTGCACATTCCTGACGAAGTCTCGCGACGTGTTCGATGCCCTCCCAATTGAACCATCTCCGTTTTGATCGGTTATGGGCCACTGACTCCCGTGAGTCAGCAGAGATGTTGAACCTCTCTCTGGACATCTCTGAAGAAATCCATAAAGCGTTTCCATTGTTTTCCTGGGAGTCTCCTGCTGCGACCAAGTTCCGAGTAGAGCAGTTGAATCAGGAGTCTGGCGCAAGGCACACAAATGACATTTCTTGCCCAGCAGAGCTGATTTTGCGTGATTAGCACCATGATGTTGGGCATGTTAGCTTGGGAGAGGACACTGCTGCTGGACCATGTTTCTTGCCACCTGATTTGGATTATTTAAGTAAGCTATATGGAGCCAATCATGTACTGTGAATAAGGAATTGTCACTCAATGGTTCAATGGGTAACTACATTAATTAATGGTGTGCCAATGTACAGACGAAGTGTCAGATTTGTTGTTCGTAAGTTGCTCTCAGCCAGGGTGGCAGTGGGTGCACTACAGTTGGATTCAGTGACCTGGGCCCGTTTCTCTTAGCATTCTTCAGCAGACTTGAACAAAAGGTAAGTTTTTTAAATTACAATGTTAAAGCCGCTCTGTCTGCTCACTCAGACGGATGTAAAAGATCCCATGGTACTGCATCAAAGAAGAGGAGAGCTTTCTCCAGTGTCCTGGCCAATATTTATTCCTCAACCAACATCAGTCAAAATGTTATCTGGTCATTTATTACATTGTGGACTGTGGGGCTATGCTGTGTGAAAATTGCCTCCCATGCTTCCTACATTACAGCAGGGACTACACTGTTTAAGTAGATCATTGATTATAAAGCATTTTGACACATCCCGAGGCTGTGAAAAGTACTACATAAATGTACGTTTATTTTTTCCAGCTCTTAGGGCCTCTGCCAACTGTCCTTAACTCATTTTTCAACAGAGAGGCTAATTTCTTCAATGTCTATATACAGGGCTATCAAGCTATCGGTGAGCTGCTAATGCCCATGGAACTAAACATCAATAGGGGGTTACATGAGAAAAAGAAACAATAAACAGCATTATTAGTATTTTCCAGTGTTGGCTTCTATCATGAATATTCCTGGTTTCCCTGCTTCCCAAAGGTTTTACCTGTATTACCTGGCTGCTGCTCTGCTGTCTTCTGAAAGCTAAGATAAAGTGACAAAACAATGTAAAAGTACATTTATATGTGTAGTGGAAGGGGCTTTGTACAGGGTTAATGTGGTATAGTATCACCCACACTGTGATATAAGAAGGTACATGGTTAAGACCCATGGGCGGTATGGTGTTGGCCAGATACGCGTTAAGACCGAGGATGGCGATGGCTCCGCATCTATGTATATTTGTAAATAGTTACAAGTGGCTAATAAAGACTTGCTGTTAACATACAGAAGACCACAAAGACTTATTTAACAGGCACATTCTGTAAGCAACGCCATCCCAACAATATGCACATACATGCTCCAATCACAGCAAACTTCCAGATTCTCTTTATTCTTCCTTTGATCTTATTGGGATTCAGCTCCATGTGTGCCTGTCTTTGTTCCTTCAAGGAGTGATTTGTCATGTGCAAGTCCAGACACGGAATTCTAATCCTGTCCCTTGCATTGGTTGCTGTGTAGGAGGAACATTAACACTTTCAATAGCTCTGCTCATGTGTTGGGAGGCATAATGTACTTTGAGGAAAAGGCTGTGCTCGCTGAGCAAGGGGAAAAAATGGGAAAGGAAGATGATTAGGGTTAGAGCCAAAGGCACGGTCAAAGGTCAGGGCTTTGAGAAAGCTTTGAAAACCAGAGGGGGAGTTATAAAATGAAGGGATTCAGAAAAGGAACTGGGGCAGGCAATGTTGTAGAGCTGGAAAGAAAATCGCCTTGATAATGGATCCGATGCGGGGAGGAAGCTGAGCTTTTGATTGGGTGGTGCACCAAGGTCCCACACCTCCTGAGGTGACATCAGCTGAGGTTGACACAGTCAGGAACAAAGACGTGTTGCTTGTTATTGGAAGCCAAAGTGAAAGGCTTTACTTCTGATACCAAAAGTGGAAATAACTTTTGCTCATCAGGTTTTGTCTGCACTGGTGTTTTGAGAGTGGACCAACAGTGTTAGGATCAATGGGAGGGCAAAAGGAATAAGCCCATGTCTATCAGCATGTGAGGTCCAATCCAAATTGGAAATGGTAGTTGATTCCCTCCTCCCTAACCAGGGAAGATGTTGTTCCTCTTTTTCTGCCCTTCTGTAATCAGCTATGTCAGCACATATTTATCAAATCAATCTCTCCCTGCCAACAACTTATTCAACTTCACAACACAACACAACACAACCAAGGCTAATCCTCACACAATGTGTACATCCATACTCCTCCAGCAGGGGTCATTGAGTAGGATAAAAAGAAAAAAACTGCAGATGCTGGAAATCCAAAACAAAAAATAAAAAATACCTGGAAAAACTCAGCAGATCTGACAGCATCGGCGGAGAAGAGTACAGTTGACGTTTCGAGTCCTCATGACCCTTCAACAGAACTAAGTAAAAATAGGAGACGGGTGAAATATAAGCTGGTTTAAGGAGAGGGGGTGGGGGGGGTGGGGGGGGGGGGGGGGTGGCGGTGTGGAGAGAGAGAAGAGGCGTGGTGGTTGTTGGGACAAGCAAGCAGTGATAGAAGGAGATAACCAAAAGATGTCACAGACAAAAGAACAAAGAGGTGTTGAAGGTAGTGATATTATTTAAAAGAATGTGCTAATTAAGAATGGAGAGCAGCATCCCCACCCCCTTTCCATTTCTTCCCCCTCCTTTTTGTTTTTTCCAATAATTTATATAGATTTTTCTTTTCCCACCTATTTCCATTGTTTTTAATGTATTTTACCGATCATTTATCTATAACAAAAACAGAATTACCTGGAAAAACTCAGCAGGTCTGGCAGCATCGGCGGAGAAGAAAAGAGTTGACGTTTCGAGTCCTCATGACCCTTCGATAGAACTGACGAAATCTTTTCTTCTCCGCCGATGCTGCCAGACCTGCTGAGTTTTTCCAGATAATTCTGTTTTTGTTTTGGATTTCCAGCATCCGCAGTTTTTTGTTTTTATCTCTGTGATCATTTATCTATACCTTTTATGCTCTTTTAGTCTTATTTCACGCAACCCCCACTACAGCTATCTGTACCTTGGCTGTCTTGCTCTCCATTCTTAATTAGCACATTCTTTTAGATAATATCACCACCTTCAACACCTCTTTGTTCTTTTGTCTGTGACATCTTTTGGTTATCTCCTCCTATCACTGCTTGCTTGTCCCAACAACCACCCCCCCTTCTCTCTCCACTCCCCCACATCCCTTAAACCAGCTTATATTTCACCTCTCTCCTATTTTTACTTAGTTCTGTTGAAGGGTCATGAGGACTCGAAATGTCAACTGTACTCTTCTCCGCTGATGCTGCCAGACCTGCTGAGTTTTTCCAGGTACTTTTTTATTTTTTGTTTCATTGAATAGGAATCAGGAGCTGGACTTCAGCTGATTTTAACTTCTTGCAAGCCCAGGTTGGTAGGGTCAATCATTGGCTAACTGAGCATTGACCCCGAATCAAAGCTGGCACCTACAACTCAATGTCGCACGCGGTTGTGCATTTATCCATTCACTGAACTATAACAGGGGGACAGGAGCGGGCTTCCTGAAAGGCAAGTATTGATACTGTTGATGAGATGTAAGAAATGACAGGGAGAGTGCTGTTACCTAATGTGTACAGTCATTATTCAACACAGAGCTGGAAAATGATGGAAACATCACTGGCAAAATGCATTGCATAAAAACCACAAGACAACTAACATTTGGAAACCGGTCCAACAGCTTGCAGAGCCTGGGTTGAGTGAATGGAGATTGTGATAATCGTGCACGGTCTGCATCATCTCAACAGAAGGTTGAGAGAGATAATAGAAGCATGTCTGAAATGCAGGGAAACAGCTGAATAAAGCTGATTGCATAGACCATTTCAAGTAGGTACCCCTTACATAACTCTTTCAGAATAAAGATTAAATGGATTCAAAGTAGAAAATATATTTTTAAATTTAGAAACTAAAAAAAAGTTGTCACAATGGCTCTACTCCGGTGGCTAAGGGCACTTGCACATCATATCTTATTGGCTATTTATTCAGATGACACCATTAATTTCTGAATTACTCAAAGGAAGCAAATGGAATGGCAGCATTTATTTGTTGCAACAAGTATACTGATTTGCACCAGAGATAATGACCAATATTTTAAATAGAGCGAAGTATTCTGAGTTGGCCACCAGCCAGCAAGTAAATTTAGAATTTCAGTAAAATAACCCTATACATGCTGTACTAGACATTCACCTTTTTCAAGAAGACGCAGTGCGCACCTAATGGGGGATCTGCTACACTTTTGGAGCTGCTGTTTCAAATCGTGTGCACAATTGCCCTTTTGCACACACACTTTTATTATGCCTGAGCTATATGGCACACGATTGTTGAATGTGGACGTGGCAGCTACAGGACAGACACAGATGCTGAGGCATCCACATTTAAATGCTCCTCTCTATTAGGGGGCTTTATGGGGTCAGCAGCTGTGGGTACAGAGATAAAACTAGGAGCCATCCACTCAGTGTTTCTTTTTCTTACAATCTTCAAATCTTGTAAATCCAAGCTTGGTATCACCTAATCACCACTCCTGGATCTACCTCATCCTGTGCTTTTGTTACCTCCAGACTCTAATTAGTACAATGTTCCCCTGGTGAAGAATATCTAGTACAGCATATAACGAGTTAATTTACTGAAATTCTAAATATACCTGCTGGCAGGTGTCCAGCTCAGAATACTTTGTTCTATTTGAAATGTTGGTCATTATTTTTTGATGTAAATCAGCATTCTGGTCCACCCTCCTCCTTCTCTCTGGTTCTGGGGTGGGAAGGTTTATCCAACAAATCTGGAATTCCTTTCCTAAACGTCTCCCCATCTCTTTATCTTTCCTTCTGAAGACACTCCCTATAACCTACCTCTTAGCTCTGCCAATCATGTGATGTGATTTAGGCCAGAATCTTCAGGTTGGCGTGAGGGGGCAGGCCCCTTTCGCCAACGCGTAAAATGACGCACGGTGGAGTTGGGTGTGCGTCCTGACATCACCGCGCATCATTCAGACCTTCAGTTCGGCAGGCGCGCACCAGAGTCAGCTGCGCGCCCGCCAAACTGTCAAAGGCCTGTTAAGGCCATTTAAATACCAATTAAAATAATTAACTGAGCTGCCCGTCCAACCTTAAGGTTGAGCCCAGTCGGCCTTTGCATTTATCATGAAACCTCATCCACGGGCGGGATGAGGTTTCATGAAGGCTTTTAAACTTTAACACAAAATTTTTAATAAAATTCATAGACATGTCCCAGCTCATGTGACATGTGACTCTCTGGGCCTCAGGGAAATTTCTGCGCTCTTTTGTGCACATACACATGAAAGAGCGCAGGCCCCAACTCAGACTCCTCCCCCTGCCCACACAGTGAGTACTCAGCGCTTCCGGGTGCACATAACGCTGGGCGGGCCTTAATTGGCTGCACACCCGCTCCCGCCCAAACACCCGATGGGGAGAAAATTCTCCCCTTAGTGTCAATTTTTGTCTGATAATGCTCCCATGAAGTTCCTTTTACTATTAAAGGTGCTTACATAAGTGAAAGTTGTTGTTTCAGTCTCTTCAGTTGGTTGGTGTCTTACGGGTTTCTTACAAAACTATATCAAACCTTTATTAATAGAAGAAATGATTTTAAATACACACAAAGATCTACAAATTACTACTATGATAACTTCTAAATCCCCTAGTTAATCTAACTCCCAGTTATACTTTTGTTAAGGCAACAGTAAGACACACCGATTTTAAAACACTCAGGCAAAGAAACATGATACCCTGAACAATCCAATTCAAAGTGAGTTTTCTTAACTTCAGTTCTTTGTAGACACCAGCTTGAGGCACAGATGCTGAAGGCTTTTTACACTTGTTAGATCTTAGAATGCCTTCCCTTGCACACAGCCTTCTCTCCTTTATACATATTTTCCCCTTTGAATGCAAATTCCCATTGTTTCACTATGTCTTTGGACTTTACATTTTTAATAATATAAATCTGTCATAGTATCAATTTTCCCATTAATCAGTAAAAATAAACTCCTCCTAGCTAGGTGTAATATTTCACTTCCTCTTTCGACATCAACATAGTCTGGTTTATTCAAAAATGCAAATGTTTCCTTTACACCTATGTTTACTTACTTAACATTTCAAACCTAGCTTATCTTCTATTACATCAAAGCCTTTAATTCTATTACACCAGCTGCCTTTAATTCAGTTAAGTCATACGCAAGCACACCACACAAATACAAAACACAGGTAGATCCACAGACCCCACTATTACTCTGCTCTATAATAAATTCCAATAACATTCTGAAAATTATTATATATTTCTGACAATATTTATAATTCCAGGTTTCCTCGGAGCTTCTTGGAAACCACATCAAGGAGAGGCAGTATATCAGACTTACTCATCACTCCTTAATGTGAAATATAAACAAAGTGCTGGAAATACTCAGCAGGTGTGGCAATACCTATGGAGAGTGAAACATTTCAAGTTGAAAATTACTCTCCTTTGTCCAAAAAGGAGCCAATATTGGACTCAAAACATTAACTCTATTTTTCTCTCCATAGATGCTGCCAGACCTGCTGAGCATTTCCAGCGTCCTCAGTATTTTGCTTTGGTAAGAGTGAGAGCTTTGACCAAAGAGAAATGGTACCAGCACAATAATGCAAAATAAGATGTCATGCAATGCAAATTTTCAAACATTAGTTTTGCCAGTTAGAGAGATATTTTCTCTTCCATTGAAACATTGAGTGTAGCTCCAGGGAACAGGGAACCACAGGTATACTCCCACAACTCTTTCTCCAGTGCTGCGTCATGTTCTCGTCTGGACCTGGAAAAATTTATTAATTTTGCTTCCAATTTCCACCCCTCCATCATTTTCACATGGTCCATCTCTGACACTTCCCTTCCCTTCCATGACCTCCCTGTCTCAATTTCTGGTGATAGACTGACCACCAATATCCATTACAAACCTACCGACTCCCACAGCTACCTCGACTACAGCTCCTCACACCCCGCTTCCTGTAAGGACTCCATTCTATTCTCTCAGTTTCTTCGCCTCCGTTGCATCTGTTCTGATGATGCCACTTTCAAAAACAGTTCCTCTGACATGTCTTCCTTTATCCTTAACCGAGGTTTTCCACTCACGGTGGTTGACAGGGCCCCCAATCGTATCTGGCCCACCTCCCGCACATCCACCCTCACACCTTCCTCTCACTCCCAGAACCAGGATAGGGCCCCCCTTGTCTTCACCTATCACCCCACCAGCCTCCACAATCAAATGATCATCCTCTGCCATTTCCGCCAACTCCAGCATGATGCCACCACCAAACACATATTCCCTTCACCCCCCCGGCGGCATTCTGCAGGGATCATTCTCTCCGGGACATCCTGGTCCACTCTTCCATCACCCCCTACACCTCAACTCCCTCCCACAGCACCTTCCCATGCAACTGCAGAAGGTGCAACACCTGCCCCTTTACTTCCCCTCTCTTCACCGGCCAAGGGTCCAAACACTCCTTTCAAGTGAAGCAGCATTTCACTTGCACTTCCCTCAATTTAGTCTACTGCATTCGTTGCTCCCAATGTGGTTTCTCTACATTGGAGAGACCAAACGCAGACTGGGTGACCGCTTTGCGGAACACCTTCGGTCTGTCTGCAAGCATGACCCAGACCTCCCTGTCGCTTGCCATTTCAACACTCCACCCTGCTGTCATGCCCACATGTCCATCCTTGGCCTGCTGCAATGTTCCAGTGAAGCTCAACGCAAACTGGAGGAACAGCACCTCATCTTCTGACTAGGCACTTTACAGCCTTCCAGACTGAATATTGAGTTCAACAATTTTAGATCATTAACTCTCGCCTCCATCCCCACCCCCTTTCCGATCCCCCTTTTTTTTCCAATACTTTATACAGATTTTTCTTTTCCCACCTATTTCCATTATTTTTAAATGTATTTCCATCCATTGTTTTATCTTTGCCTTTTAGCCTATTTCGATCCCTTCCCCCCACCCCACCCCCATTAGGGCTATCTGTACCTTTATTATCACATTCCTTAGATAATATCACCAGCTTCCACACCTCTTTGTTCCTTTGTCTGTGACAAGTTTTGGTTATCTCCACCTATCACTGGCCCTCTATCCAGCTCTACTTGTCCCACCCACACCCCCTTAAACCAACTTATATTTCACCTCTTTTCTATTTTTCCTTAGTTCTGTTGAAGAGTCATACAGACTCGAAACGTTAACTGTGCTCCTCTCCGCAGATGCTGTCAGACCTGCTGAGTTTTTCCAGGTATTTTTGTTTTTGTTTTGGATTTCCAGCATCCGCAGTTTTTTTGCTTTTACCCACAGGTACACTGTTCACTTCACTGCTCAGAAGGTAGGGTTCTCCATACCTCAACATATTTGCAAAACACTAATTAGTGCCAATCAATAGCTTGAGATTTTTAATATTCATAGGCTGACAAGGACAGTGAGCTCTGTTTAATCCCTACAATTTGAAGGAATGGCTGCCGGGTTGTCTTTTAAATTTTAATAACGTTTTGAAAAGTGGACTGCCTGCCCCCATCTTCAGTGAACAGCACGTGTGATGTCTCAAGAGTACACCACCTGCTCCCTGTGGATCTCAACAGCAGCAATGAGTCTTCATACAGCTGCTTGGACAAAGCAAATGTCCCACATCACTTTCCAGAGGTTGAGCAGACATCAAGCAGGAGACTTAGGGCCACACCAGTGGGTGGGAGCAGGATGGTAGTGCCTCCAAAGCTCATGGGGAAAAGCACACTTCCCCATTCACCTCAATCCAGCCAGTGAAAGGATCCCTCCACTGCTCATTAGGCTGTGAGCCCTGTTGCCCCACAGGAGACATCGGATAGATGGAACACGTGCTGTGCATGTTCTACCCCATCTTACCAGATGGCACAGCTGCAGTCCACAAAAAAAAATTCGCCAATTTTCACAACAACTTACATTCATATAGCGCCTTTAACATAATGAAACATCCCAAGGCACTGGGGCATCAAGTCACATCATTTTAGGGCAGATCACCAAAAAGCTTGGTCAAAGAGGTCTACTTTAAGGAGTCTTAAGGAAGAAAATTAAGTAGAGAGGTGGACAGCTGCTGCAAGGCTATTCCAAAGTTCAGGGCCTAGAAAACTGAAGGTACAGCTGGTAATGGGGTGGGGGTGATAGGGATGCTCAAGAGGCCAGAATTAGATGAACACAGAATTCACCTAAGGTTATGGAGCTGGAGGGGGGTTACAGAGATAGGGAGAGGCCAAGCCTTGCAGGGATTTGAAAACATGGATGAGAATTTTAAAATCGAGGCATTGCCAGACCAGGTAATGTAAGTCAGTGAGCATAGGGGTAACGGCTGACTGGGACTTGGTGCAAGTAAGGACATGGGCAGTAGGGGTTTGGATGATTTCAAGTTTAGAGGGTAGAATGTGAGTGATCAGCCAGGATTAAATGATTAACTTAAAACAAATGATTTTTGTGGGCCGGATGGGACAAAGGTAACGCACACAAGAGCCTGGATTTGGAGGAGTGAAGGACAAAGGCTAGAATATAGGCTGCAGGGGCAGAGTGAGGTGAGCCCATGGAATGGTTTATAAACAAGGATATCAATGAGATAAATAACCAGCAAATCATTTTTTTAGCTGTGTGTGTAATTTTGGTCATCAGGAAACGTTCCTGCAGTTCTTTGGATAGAGTATCAAGATCTTTAGCATCTACTTGAATGGCAACTTATATTTCTACAGCCATTCTTCATGTTCAAAGAAATCTTCAGGAAGACAATATCGACCAGGGTAAGAGAGCGGAAAAAGAGATGGTTAGGATGGGGCCAGAAATACAGTTAAAGAGAAAGCCTTGGTGAAGATTTTTGATAATGAACTGGAAGGTGATCATGTGGAAAGATCTAGGAAGAGGGTTTCAGAAGACTGAGGCATTGGCCAATACTGGTAAAGAGGGAGGGGAGGTGGTGTAAGAACTCAAGGCAGTGTTAGAAACAGAAATTAAGTATGGGAACAAAGGACCGAAGAAGATCACTATGGTAGGCTGTGGTGAGACCGTGGAGGGATTTGAAATCAAGGGTGGGAATTCAGTTCACTGAAGTTGAGGAAACCAGCAAAGTTCAAGAGAGGACAGAGGTGACAGGAGTGTGAAACTTTGGACAGAGGAGGGTCCTGGCTGAGTGATTTGTAATTTAAACAAACAGTCACTTGGTAGTAAAGAACTCAAATGTTGTTGAAAAGAGAGACATGTTGCTGAAGCTATGCGTGTGGTACTTTCCACTAACAGGATGCTGCTGTCGGTCCCTAAAAACATCCTGCCTGCCACTCAGTTGAGCAACATTATGTATGAATTTCAGTGCCAGTGTGATGCCAGCTATGTAGGCCATACATCGCAGTGATTGGCTGATCGAATCAAACAACATGTTCCTTCGGTTTTTCGTAATAGGCGATCAGCCCATTCTTGAAAAACCCAAAGCAAAACTACTTCAGTTAGGTGCAATTCCGTGATTGGGCAGCACTTGCTGAATAATTCTGAGTGTGCTAATGGCTACACTAACAACCAATTTAAGATAATCAGTCAAGTTGGAAACGTGGCTCATTTACACCTGCTGGAGGTGACATGCATTCAGACCCAGGGACCCATTCTCTGCAAACGAAAGGGATCTGTTCAAGACTTGTGCCTTTTTAAAAAAATACCCTGGAGCTTGAGGAGTCTATAGTTCCCCGTTGTTTTCTCCATGGCAATGCCTTGGCCAGATTCAAGCTGTGAACCAATCCGCACCCTTTTCTCCTGCAGTATAAATTGCTGTGATCATTTGAAGATTTGTAATTTGTAAAGGTTGAGGAGGCAAGGAACATAAGAAATAGAAAAATGCATTTCCGTGTCTGTATAACGGCTGCCTAGCTAATTAATGAAAGAAAACCCACATAGAGCACCAAAACTCCTGTGTAACGTCAGCTAGCAGCAGGCAATACCACATGAAGATCTGATGGCATATATAGCTGCCTCTGATCTCTCCACAGGAAACTCTGCCTGGGAGTTCCCACTCAAACTTGTCATATTGAGCAACTGAGGTATTAAAATTAATGATTGGAAGGAACCACATAATGGCGAATGTTCTGAACAGTAAAAAAAAAGCTACCAGAAGGCTAATATTTGTGCAGATGAAGCTCTGTGCTGGATGTGCCTCTGAAGCTTGTTTACAAGCAGAAGTGCACTATATTTAACCGACTGGTGTCACTCCCCCTGACACCATCCTATCCTCCACGTTCAGCCTGATTTTACCAATCATGAATGGGACACTTAGTAGGGTTTCCACGGAGAACTTGGGCTCGATATTAACCCCCTTCCCCCAAGATGGACAGGAGAGTGTCCGGGGTGATTAAACCATCAAATATGCAAAATGTGACCCGAACCCATTGGGAGCAAGCACTTTTTTTGACAGTGGGGGCTTGTCCAAGCATCCCACCATGGAGAGGCCATTAACATTTAAATCTGACTCTTAAAATATGAATGGGAGCCCAATTTGGAAGGAAGAGCTACACAGATTTCCCAGAGGTTGGGGCAAAATTGAGTGGTGCTTTATCAAGGTGGTTAAAGGTTAGCAAACCCAATCCAGATAAATGCTCAGATCCCACAGCTGCTTGCTTAGTTCCTCTGGTACACAGTTTAGTGAAAGTTTGTGTTGTGAGGCACTTAGTTATAGAGAAAAAAACAAAAAAACTGCGGATGCTGGAAATCCAAAACAAAAACAGAATTACCTGGAAAAACTCAGCAGGTCTGGCAGCATCGGCGGAGAAGAAAAGAGTTGACGTTTCGAGTCCTCATGACCCTTCGACAGAACTTGAGTTCGAGTCCAGGAAAGAGCTGAAATATAAGCTGGTTTAAGGTGTGTGTGTGGGGGGCGGAGAGATAGAGAGACAGAGAGGTGGAGGGGGTTGCTGTGGTTGTAGCGACAAACAAGCAGTGATAGAAGCAGATCATCAAAAGATGTCAACAACAATAGTACAATAGAACACATAGGTGTTAAAGTTAAAGTTGGTGATATTATCTAAACGAATGTGCTAATTAAGAATGGATGGTAGGGCACTCAAGGTATAGCTCTAGTGGGTTTTTTTTTTTTTCTTCCGACTAGGGACTTTACAGCCTTCCGGACTGAATATTGAATTCAACAACTTTAGGTCGTGAGTCCCCTCCCCCATCCCCACCCCCTTTCTGTTTCCCCCCCTTTTTTTTTTTCCCAATAAATTATAAAGATTTTCCTTTTCCCACCTATTTCCATTATATAAAATAAAAAAAAAAACCCACTAGAGCTATACCTTGAGTGCCCTACCATCCATTCTTAATTAGCACATTCGTTTAGATAATATCACCAACTTTAACTTTAACACCTATGTGTTCTATTGTACTATTGTTGTTGACATCTTTTGATGATCTGCTTCTATCACTGCTTGTTTGTCGCTACAACCACACCAACCCCCTCCACCTCTCTGTCTCTCTATCTCTCCGCCCCCCACACACACACCTTAAACCAGCTTATATTTCAGCTCTTTCCTGGACTCGAACTCAAGTTCTGTCGAAGGGTCATGAGGACTCGAAACGTCAACTTAGTTATAGAGTTTGGAAGTGTTCACACAGAAGATGCAAGACATCAAGACTGCTTTTGTTTGGACTGAGGATGAGCAAGAGGATGAGAATCATAAGTAGCAAGGGAGGGAGCTGGATGTGGTCAGCAGAGAAAGGAACAACAGAGGGGCTGAGGGCACAGGAGGTACTATCGTCTTAACATTATATAAAGACAGAGGATAAACTTCCTTGTGCTGTTTGAAAAGTTCCCAAAGGCTGAGGTCGCAGACTGCGCTGCTATTGGGCTTGATGGTCATATATTATCACTGTCTGCGAAAACCACCACCACTCTCAATGTCTTTGTATCCAGCTCCTTCTGCAGCACCATCAGAGACATAGCGAGGGTCTTATATTCAGTTGCACAGCTAATGATGGATGGACTGTTTGCACAGGTTGGCGGTACATAAATATCCTATGATGGTCATAGCCAGAATGAGCACTACATTCATGCACCTTGCTGGCTTCCCACAGGTGCAGAAGTGCCATTGACTATAACAACCCTTGCCTCTCCAAGCAGTCCTGTAACTACACATCCATCTTGTTGCACATTTATCATTCAGTCTCAATCAATTCCGAGTTTTCACATTCAGCAACAAACAAATGAAATGGGCATGTGCTGCAAAGGGATACACTTATTTAAATATATTAATAAGTTTTCAAAAACACCCACGTGTGTACCCTTGGGGTGCACTATAAAGTTTTTTCCTCTTTCCCTCGGACTTCCGCATGGTGAAACCGGTGGCTTCAGCAGGGATAGTCTGATCCCTGACATGAACTCTCCATAGCTGTCCCTACCATGGCTCCATGCTGGTACTCACTTGTGAATTGCAATTCATCTGATGAGATCCCACCTAATCATCATCGCTGGTGCCTGGCACCAAATGTCCTGTGTTGGTGCACACTCAGCAGGAATGAGCTCCTCTGAGGTATCCTGGTCATCAAAGGAGAGGTACTGCTGCTCTTTGTGTGATGGCCCTGAAGAAGAGAATACAACACAAGCATTGCCACTCATAGGGTCTGCTGTGCCACCCTTGCAGGAGAAGAAAGCACAGAATACAAGGGAGAAGCCGAGGATCTTAGGTGGTACCCTAGAGATCACAGAGTATCAGAAGTGGAGGCATTGGAGATAGGGGACATCTCTCCCTCGCTTGGTATCAGAGATGGAGAGATTGGTAAGGTGTTGCAGCATATCCCAGGCCCATATCTTCTAAAACACAAAGTCAACTTGACTTCAGGCACTTAATTAAATATGATCGCCTTGTTCAGGTGCATTTCAACATTTGTACAGTTGCATGGCCAAGCACATTAAGCTTTTCTCACACCATCTCCAGCCACACCTCTGCAGCCACTGCAGACTTCTTATTCCCGCTGATGGGAAACAAGATTTCTTTCCTTGCCCTTACTGCAACCAGCAGTTACTTGAGGGTGTAGCCTTTGACCTCCTTTTCGTATCTCTGTTTCTGCTTATTTCAACACAATTCCTAGGGCATTGGTCTCGGCCTCTGGGTTACTAATTCACTAACGTTACCAGCACACCACCGTCTTCCTTATGCAGTGGACTGGGTGATTTGCATGGAGCAGCCATCAACACAAAAGAAAACATTTACTGGTTTGCATACTTGCCCATCTATTTAGTGTATCGAAATATTAGGCAGCCTTAAATTGGCAGGTTTTCCAGTCATGTAAATTTTTCCCTCAGTTTGCTTCAATATATTTTGGGTGGAGCATACAATGCTCATGTTGCTACCTTGCCACAGGGCTGCGTCACTGCTCTCCCAAGAGACAAGAGCCATGGAGTGTTAAATTGCAAGTGGGAATGAAGAAATGGCAGGAATGTTGAACAAATATTCTGTGTCTGCCCTCGAAATAGATGACACAGATTTATATATCAGAAATAGAGGATAACCAAGCAGCCAATATGAATGGGAAATGTAAAGTAATTAATTTCAGCAAATAAAAAGAATGGGAGAAACTCAAGGAACTAAATGCTGACAAATCCCAGGTGATAAGGCGGCTGTATTATGATGAGAAACTGAGTAAATTGGGCCTATACTCTCTGGAGTTAAGAAGAATGAGAGGTGATCTTATTGAAACATAAGAGATTCTGAAGGGGTTTGGCAGGGGAGATACTGAGATGCTGTTTCCTCTGGCTGGGGAATCTAGAACACAGGAGCACAGTCTCAGGATAAGGGGTTGATCGTTTAGGACTGAGGAGGAGGAGGAGAAATTTCTTCACTTAGAGGGTTGTGAATCTTTGAAATTTGCTTTCCCAGAAAGTCGTAGATGCTCCATCATTGAGTATATTCAAGGCTGAGACAGACTGATTTTTAATCTCTCAGGAGCTTGAGAGACAAGTGGAGCAGAGCTGAGGCAGATCACCCATGATCATATAGTGAACGGTAGAACAGGCTTGAGTGGCCAAATGGTTGACAGCTGCTCCGATTTCAGTGGTCGGTTCCTTTTAAATGGCTGTTGCAGCCTAAGTAGCAGTGGAGAAACCAAACCTCCCCTCGTGCAAGATTTCCATGGGAGGCCGCTATGCAGATGGAAGTTCGCACAAAATAGTTGATCAGATGCGCCCCAGAGGTTTGGTAGAAACTGTGCCAAAGCAGTGCCACCGATCACCCTGGCACCCGAAACACAGCAAATTCCCACATGGCCACTTGCATAAGACCACAAAACACAGCAGGATCCAAGGATCTACAGAGAGAGCCATACCTCGTACGCATAATGAGTTGTGACCAATATCAGTTGGTGGTTTATTTTTGGTAACCACAAAATCCTGTTATGCAGAACGTTAGACACTTGATGAAAATAGCTTCGTTGAACAATAAAGTTGACCTGGAAGTTCTATTCATACTTCAGAAGAACTTGTGTATTTTATATTTTACATTTTAGGAGTTAAGCATGGCACCTCTAGTCATTCATTAGATGATGGCCTTGATGTTAGCTGAAGACATTTTTATACTGATGGAGTAGTACCAACTGTAGGTGAGTGATATCCCTACTTTGACAGCACTCAGTAAACCAACCAGCTTCAGGAGAGCTAACAGCACGGTCATACTTTCATAATCCCCACATAACTTAAAACATAAAATCCCATCCCCTCTTTTTCACAAAATCACCACAGATCTTCAGTCTTAAAAAGTAGTGACAGAAAATAAATATGTCAAGGCAATGCATTGAGGTTGCAGATGTTGATGGTGGATCAGTTTTCTCAGGTCACTTTATGTAGAGTGCAAATTGGGTCCAAAACTTATTGTAGGTTAATTATTTAACTTAAAAGCCCTGGAGGAATGAAACAATTTTTCCTGGAAGGGAACATTTCAAAATGCATCATCTCTAGACTCAACCAATTAATCTGCCTTAGACATGAAAAGCAATTAATAATAAAAATAGCTTCCCTGCTGCTGCACAGTAAGATTTTGTCAGAGGAAGCCAAAAGCAATGCTTAAAACCTCCTCAGGTACCACTGTAATTTTGCAAGCTGTGCTTGGAGCCTCATTAACAGCAACCAATGGTCAGAAAATTGAGGCTATGAAGTTGCGGTTCTGTTTCCATTGCTGCAAGCACCTTTTGAAGCTGCAAACTCCAGCAGGAATTCACAAATCACCCCTACTATCTTTGACATTCCTTTGAAGAAAACACCATCGAAATCTTGTGTGCGGGGAACCAGAGAGCCACATAATATCCATAGAAACTTCCCTATCCATCATGCCAGTATCGTCCTCAAAACAATTCAACTCGATTTAGTCAGACATGACCTACTCCACTCAAATCTTCGATGACTCCTCCTTGATCAACTGATACTTGTCTTAAGTGCTCAGTCACTTCGTCTGAGGATGGATTCCAGCAATTTCTCCACAACTGATGTTAAACCAGTAAGACTGCAGTTACCCAGTTTCTTCTCCCTCCCTTCTTAAATGCTGACACTTCAATTTTCCAAACTAAAGACATGATTCCTGAATCTAGCTGGCTTAGGAAAATTGTGACATCTGGAATTTCCTCACTGGTTTTGTAATACCCGAGATGGTAGCCATTAGGACCTGGAGATTTGTCCAATTTAAATCCTATTATTTGCTCCATTGCCATTTTCTTAGTTCTATTCATTCCACTAAATTCCTCCCCTGGTGTTTTATACTCTACCTTCACTATGGAAGGAGTGATAGAAAGTACAATGTCACTGTACATAGCAAGTAGAGTAACTCCAAGCACAGAGCAAATTCTAATGAACTGTTGAAGAATTTTTGCATAAACAGCAGAAAATTATTGCTAATAAGCCACTGGAATTAAAGATATTTGCTGTGAATGAGTAATTACATTTATTTTAAATTGCAGAAGTCCGGTTTAACAGTAGTGGTGATAAAATACTTTGGAAGGACAGGTTAAGGCATCAAAGCGGAGTAGAGCTTCATTTGTAAAAGTAAATCTAGAGACATTGAAATAGTGGGCGGGATCTTCCTGTCGGTGAGTGGGGGCGGGTGGTGGAGCTCCCGACGTCACCCTGCGCCATTTTCATTTTCAGGTGGGCGGGGGCGCAGCCGAGTCAGCTACACGCCCGCTGACCTGTCAATGGCCTGTTGAGGCCATTGAGAAACAAATTAAGGTATTTAATGGACCTTCCCGTCCAACCTTAACCCTGGCGGGTTTCAGAAAAAGCATAAAGCCTCATCCACAGGCGGGATGAGGTTTCATGAGGGTATTTAAATTTTTATCAAACCTTTCAATAAAAGTTATGGACATGTCCCAACTCTTGTGACAGTGTCACATGAGGGGACGTCAGGGAATTTTTAAAAATCATTTGCATTAAAAATTTTAATTCCAAACCAATCTCCCTGAGGCAGCACTTAGCCTCAGGGAGATCTGTGCACTCTTTCATGCACACGCGCGAAAGAGCACCCTCCCGGCTGAGGGAATCCCCCCCCCCCCCCCCCCACCCCCCGCCGCCTGCACAGGGAGTGCTCAGCCCGCCCACACCCGCACTTCCCCCCCACCCCCGTTAATTTTTCCCAATGAAAAGGAGTCAGTGGAAACAAACTGATAGCTTTGTGGTGAATGATTGGATTTTAGTATAGGCCACTGGGCATTGAGCAGCCAAGAAGAGGGAGCTTTGCAAGCAAATTAACAAGACAGTAAAAAAAGTGCAAGTTAATTATGACAGAGACTTTAAATTATACACCCGAAAGGGGGCATGAAATGGCCCACCAGTTGTGTGGGATTCACTGAGACCATTGATGAGGCTTTTAGATGCTCTCGTCTTGATTTTGTCTGCCAGTCAGTTCATTGATTTATATGTTACATGAACATAGGTAAAACAAATTATTTAAAACGTCCCATGAAGAAAATTTGATTTTCAAAAATGATCTTAAACTGTCGGTTGGTGTCTTTGGACCGCTGTGTGCTAACCACATATGCTATCCCTTCATAACCAAATGGCTGCAGATTTAGACCCAGGAGATGCTTGCCCCTTGGATTTGAGTGTTGTTGTTGTTGGAGTGACTTTCATACACTTTTTCCATGCACAGTGAATTTGACAACCCATGACTTTAGTTAACCTCTTGTAATGTCTTGATCAGTGGAGGGTGTATTTTGCTCCAACTGTTAGGCACCAAGTCAACAATGTAAACAAGCTGGCGCTTCTCCTGCCAGCGGCCGTGTGCAGCGCCAGGTGTGTCATTCTTAAATTTAAATTAATACTGTCGTTCTTACCAAATTCAATGTGGACAAAAAAATGTTAATGCAAGTACAGTATGGAGCAATTTGTCAATGGGAATTGGGGGAGAAAACTCTTCGCTGTTTGGAGTCATACCTAGCACAAAGGAAGATGGTTGTGATTGCTGGAGATCAATCATCTCAATCCCAGGACATCTCTGCAGGAGTTCCTCATGGTAGTGTGCTAGGCCGACCTTCTTCAGTTGTTTCATCAATAACCTTCCCTCCATCATAAGGTCAGAAGTGGGAATGTTCGCTGGTGATTGCACAATGTTCAGCACCTTTCGTGACTCCTCAGATACTGAAGCAGTCCCTGTCCAAATGCAGCAAGGCCTGGACAATATTCAGGCTTGGGCTGACAAGTGGCAAGTAACATTCGTGCCACACAAGCACAGGTAATGACCATCTCCAGCAAGAGAGAATCTAACCATCAGCCCTTGGCATTACCATCACTGAATCCTGCACTGACAACATCCTGGGGGTCACCATTGACCAGAAACTGAACTGGACCAGCCATATAAATGCTGTAGCTACAAGAGCAGGTCAGGGGCTGGGAAATCTGCAGAGAGTAATTCATCTCCTGACTCCCCAAAGCCTGTCTACCATATACAAAGCACAAATCAGGAGTGTGGTGGAATACTCTCCACGTGCCTGGATGAGAGCTGCTCCAACAACACACAAGAAGCTTGACAGGGGAGGCAATGATGTAGTGGTATTATTGCTGGACTAGTAATCCAGAGACCTAGGGTAATGCTCCGGGGGCCCGGGTTCAAATCCTGCCATTGTAGATGGTGAAATTGGAGCAATTTAAAATGGAATTAAAAGTCTAATGATGACTATGAAGCCATTGCCGATTGCTGTAAAAACCCATCTGGTTCACTAATGTCATTAGGAAAGGAAATCTGTCCTTACCTGGTCTAGACTCCAGAGCAATGTGGTTGACTCTTAAATGCCCAAGGGAAATTCAGGATGGGCAATAAATGCTTGCCTAACCAGCGACACCCACATGAATAAATTTTTAAAAAATATTCAGGACAAAGCAGTCTGCTATCCACCACCTTAAAGTTTCACTTCCTCCATCACCTATGCACAGTGGTAGCAGTGTGGACCATCTGCAAGATGCACTGCACTGCAACAACTCACCAAACTTTCCAAACTTGCAATCCCCAATAGCTAGAAGGACAAGGGCAGCAGATACATGGGAAAACCACCACCTGCAAGTTCCCCTCCAAGCCACACACCATCCTGACTTGGAACTATATTGTCGTTTCTTCACTCTTGCTGAGTCAAAATCCTGGAACTTGCTTCCTAACAGCACCGTGGGAGTTCCCAAACACATGGACTGCAGTGGTTCAAGAAGGCAGCTCACCAGCACCTTCTCAAGGGCAATTAGAGATGGACGATAAATGCTGGTCTGGCCAGTGATGCCCGCATCCCATAAACACATAAAAAAATTGAGTTCGGCTGAAAAGCCATCAACCTGAAATGTTAACGGTTTCTCCCTTCACAGATGCTGCCTGACCTGCTGAGTATTTCTGTTTTTATTATAGAACAGGGCAACTTGTCTTATACTCACATCTGCATTTTTGCTCACATTGGTGTTGGAGCAAATAGGCAGCTGGTCCTCTGGGAAAGTGGTCAAGGAGTCAAGTTGCCCTGTATGTAAACAAATAGTGAACATGTAAATACCTGCTATAACTCTCTGTTATACCACAATCTTAAGAGTTCACTTACAATAGCTTAGGTGGCAGTGCTGCATAAAATGAGCTGCTCTTGCCAGAGCTAATGCACATGACCAAAAGCGATGCTGTTTATGCTGCTCTTGGGTTTAAATAGTCAATGCTGCTACTGATCCAATATAAAATGATCAAGTAATAATAACCAGAATTATTATGGTTTTAATGCCCATATTTGGTAGCTCACTTCCAGCTTACCATCTCCAACTTGCCAACGGACTCCTTCCTCCAGTCTGGTTCTGACAAATTGCATTACCGACGCTAAGAGAACATATGAAAATTTTAAAATACGAATGGACACATTATAGAAATAAAACTGAAAATGCTTGTTATTTCAGGTGTCTGGCAACTGCTGTATTTCGCTTTTGAAATAATTATCAAATCCAGGGGTACCACGCTCAATTCAGTACATACAGTGGGGTTTGGGCCCGGAATCAGCCACGTCTTCTTGACAAGCAGTTGGCAGTGACCGAAACATGTCAAGCTGTATTTGAACACTGATGTGATGTCATTGGCCTTATCCACCCTCCCTCCCTTACCCCATCAAAAAGGGGACAATGCAGTCAAAATAGCAGGACCACTTTACAAGCCGTGACAACACACTGGGAGCATTAAAATGTTTGGATAATCCATGGTCAGTTAATGAGAGGTCAACACATTTGTGAGCAGATACATGCACCACCCAAATAGGATAATAAAGTCATATCATGGGGAACACATTATCAACCCTATTAATTTTACATCAATGTTCCTATTAATTTGCTTGTATCTCAGACATCAGTTACAGACAGAACTTAATGTTCTTACTGAGGAGTTTTCCAATAATTAAGTCAGTCATTTCCAAAGCTCTGGCTGCACAAAACTGAAACAGAACAGATCAGTTTGTAGATATTCCTGAACTTTGACTTCAGCGGTTATTTCCCTGGGTGCAAAGGTCAGGGAAAAAAAGTGGGTGGGGTCCAGTCCTTTTAACTTCCCCCTAGGTTTCTAGAGCTTTGGGTGCTTCTGCTTTAGTTACGTTGGCATCACAGATTAATATCCATATTTCAACTCTAAACCAGGCATGACCTGCTGAAATGGTAGTCATAATAATGAAAAGTTTTAAATGGAAATAATCTAAAGATTTTAAGTGATGGGGCTGTGACTAGTTCCTTGGGCAGTATGTTCCATTGGGATTGTCCTTGGGAAGAAATACACTGCCTCGGAAACAAATGGTCTTTGTAGTTTGCGTGAATGGCTGCATCGTGCTCTGCCATTGCAAGAGGGCACCAGGTGCTTGTTTCTGTCAATAACTACCAGTCCATTCCATACTTTATAGAACATGGCCAGACTATTTTGCTCCCTTTTTGAAGTGGTGAGGGAATGAAAGGAGGGTGTGCAGCTGGCCCTGTCACTGCATGGGGAAAATCATAGGTTACAGCAAAATAGAACACTGGACTATAACCAGACCCAAATTACCAACTTTCTTGCAAGGTGTGGTGTACAATTCCCTGAACATCAGACTCGCTTTGGAACTTGGATGAAGTGGTCATTTTGTTTGATGGAGCGTTCACAGTGTTGGTAGTCCACAAAACGGTGGAGGTAACACAGTCAAGCTGATCCAACATTCACTCAGCAACCATATGCACACTTCCAACAGGGGTCATTAGTAATGATCAGGAATGAACTTCTTGGCTCCCTAGCCCATGGTGGAGGCCAATTCCAACACACTCAACCACCAATCACTTTGACTTAGATCAACTAACTAATGACAGATCAATTTGAGACCTTTCACCATCTGTAGCTTTCACAGGGATGTTCAGTGCAACAGAAAGATGAAGGTCTGCCTACAAGGCAAGGTCAGCACTCCAAGAACACTCAACAATGGTCGGCCCACAGAGAAGAATCCTGATGCCAACGCTTAGCATCTACATGATGCCCACCACATCACCACAAAAAATTATTTACACCAGCAATATTGCTCTCAACTCAGGCAAGTCTTTCTAGGATATGGAAGCCATGCCAAACTCTGACCTGTCAAAAATAGCTGAATGTTCCTTCAAGGTGGAGACTACAACTAAACCCAGCCAAGTCCATCGTCTCTGCACTCCACCTTTAAAATCGCAAGCCACACAGCACCCTAAATGTCACCTTCTGTGGAGGAAAAGTGTGGCATGACCCGACTCCCACCTATCTTGGAGTGACCCATGACCTCTCCCTAATTTAGCATCACCAAATCTGAGACATCCGAGAAGACCAAGACACAAACGAACATCATCCCCAAGCTCGCCAGCACAAGCTGGTGTGCAAAATCCACTGTCCTTTGTACTCTGCTGCAGCTCAACTTCACACCAAACTCATTGACACAGCTTCACTCAGTAATGAGGATAATCTCTGGAACTCCAGGTCAGTGGTGTGTCTGACCACACTTTGCCAGTTGGTTCACATATACCACATATTTACCCTGAAGATTAGAGTATAAGGCAGATATGCTAAATTGTGTTATCTTTCCGAATTTGAATGTGTCTGTAAAGATATAGCTGGGGTGAATATTTGAATTATTTTTCTCGTGTTTGAATTGAGATCTTTCCAAACTTTGTCTGGTGTAATATAGTTCATTTTTCTTGTTTAATAAATGTTTTAATATATTTGTTAAAAGTTCTTCAGCAGACTTCTGTGAATTTGTTCAGTTAAAAAAAAGTTAGGATCCATCGAACCAGATTTCATTCTGGGATCTGACTTGTGCAGTAGTAACATCAGCTGGGATCGTAACACTTCCAAACAAACACATTGTCTCCAATGCAACATCTCAACAACCAGGCTTCAATCTCCCCTGGAGCATGTGGCCAACCTTCAATAGAAAACGGACTGGACAAGGCCGGTGTGGCCTCCTGATGGACAAGTGGCACCTCAAAATCTCGCCTAGCTGCGACTGCAGAAACCCTAACCAAACCATGGAGCATATAATAACATCTTGCCCCAACTCAAATTCGAGGGTGACATCCTGGAGTTACTTTTACTCTCCAGCAGGCCATCGGGCTGGTTAGGGAACTTGACATTACAATTGTGATGCTAGCTTCTGCTCCTAAAGCCATAGGAAAGAAAGAAAGACTGGGAGGCAAATTTACCATCAGGGCGTCTATGAAATCTTGACCAAAATGAACTTATGGGACAGTACAAATACTTCTCATCATTTTTAAGCCATTTGGACCAACAACATCCAAGGTTTGATTTCTGCCTTATTCTGAGTAAGCTGAAATCAGTCAGAGCAGCAGCTAGGGCATGAGTTAGAAAGGGGCAAAACATGCAGGGTTCCCACTTTCGATTGCTATCCAGTGTGTCTACATGTGTGTGTCTCAGCTATGATGCTGGATAGCCTGACAGTCAGTGTCAAAAGCTCATACAATGGACAACGATCACTTGGGCAAGCTATCAGAGGTCTGTGTTACCATGCCAAATAAAAAAAAGAGTCAGCAAAGGAGTGTTGGGACAAGGAGAAAATTGGCAGAAAACGTGCCAAGAGAAAATGGGAAAAGAATTGATTAATAATCAAACACTATTCCATCATTCTGCCCTTTGTAACTATTGAAACCACACAGGAAATAACCACATCTTGGGTCCATTTCTCATTCTTAGTTTTATGAGAGCTAGCGGCTGACAGACGAAAAGGTAGTTGGCAAGCTTCCTGCTTTATAAATACAGTGCAATTAGCCATTATGAACATTGCCAAGTGTAGTTAGTGCTGTCTGTTGTCTTTGTAATACTGCAAAATGTAGACCCAATTTCCTTCTAATGTAAGGGCAGAGGCTGAAGGAGAAAATTCCACCCACAAATGGATGCTAATCATTGCGGGGAAAAAAATATCTAACCTTTTCTAAGGATTGCGAAATATGTCTAGTGGGATGTTTTGAAACCTCTGAAAGACGTGTGTTCTCACTCAAGAGTAGTCTGAAAACTGCAAACACTGCAAACATCAGGATTTAACAAGAAAAGCAGTCATGTGCAGTATAGAAGCATTAACAAGGGTCTGCTAGTTTTGTTCTTTACATACCACACCATAAACCTTCTAGATGCAACAATCCTGCTCCACTCCAAGCAGTTGGGATAATCATGGAAGCAGACAGTTAGAGAACTTGGATTTCAGTAACTTACAAACAGTCTTTCATTTTCCCCACCTCATGGTCAAGGCCCCTGAAATTCCAAGAAAGTTGAACTTTGTGGTAAGGATATTAAATTCTGTGGCAACAAATATCTAAACTCTGTGGCAATTTGAAACATCCAAAATAACAACCAGACTGGTGGGGGCGATGTTAGCCAAAGGCAACCAGTGCAGGAAACCATCCCAATTCCACTATTGCTGGAAAAAAAAGAGATTTCTAAGCTTTTCATCTTGCACTCATCAAGATACTCGCAAGAATACCAATATAAAGGGGAAACACAACAATTTATACTGTAAAGGAAAAATCATTTTTCCCCCAATATCACTGTGGGTTACTTTAAAGAAGGCTTGTAGGGGCTGTGTTGTGCCTGTGCGCTTGTGTCTAGTTTAATTGAACTGCAGACAGCCAGACTGCAAGGTTTGAATCACCAAAAGGGATAAGGTGCAAAACAAGCATTTGAAATGGAGATGGGTAAGCTAGGATGAAGTCTCAGCAGATACAGTGTGAATGGAATGTGCCTTTTTAAGTTAGTTGAGAGGTTGTTTGATCTTAAAGGGACATGATAAGATGTTTACAACTGGCAAGGTAAATAAGGCAAAGCTATTAAGTTTATTTTCCCGAAAGTGCTGCCCATAATGACATTACTCTGACCCAGGGTAATGCTCTGGGTTCGAATCCTGCCAGGGCAAATGGTGGAATTGGAATTCAATAAAAGAATCTGGAATTAAAAGTCTAATGATGACCATGAAACCATTGTTGATTGTTGTAAAAGCCCATTTGGTTCATTAATGTCCTTTAGGGAAGGAAAATCTGCCATCCTTAACTGGTCTGGACTACACGTGACTCCCCATCCACAGCAATGTGGTTGACTCTTAAATGCCCTCTGAAATGGCCTAGCAAACCACCCAGTTGTACCAAACCACTACAAAGACACAAATAGGAATGAAATCGGACGGACCACCCGGCATTGACCTAGGCACCGGAAATGACAACGGCAAACTCAGCCCTGTCGACCCTGCAAAGTCATCCTTACTAACATCTGGGGGCTAATGCCAAAATTGGGAGAACTGTCTCACAGGAAAGTCAAGCAACAGCCTGACATAGTCATCCTCATGGAATTATACCTCACAGAAAATGTCTCAGGCACCACCATCACCATCCCTGTCCCACCGGCAGGACAGACCCAGCAGAGGTGGAGGCACCATGGTATACAGTCAGGAGGGAGTTGCTCTGGGAGTCCTCAACATTGACTCCGGACCTCATGAAGTCTCATGGCAACAGGTCAAACATGGGCAAGGAAACCTCCTACTGATTACCACGTACTGCCCTCCCTCAGCTGATGAATCAGTACTTCTCCATGTTGAACACCACTTGGAGGAAGCACTGAGGGTGGCAAGGGCACAGAATGTACTCTGGGTGGGGGACTTCAATGTCCATCATCAAGAGGGGGTGAGCAGCACCACTACTGACAGAGCTAACCAAGTCTTAGAGGACATAGCTGCTAGACTGGGTCTGCAGCAGGTGATGAGGGAACCAGCACGAGGGAAAAGCATACTTGACCTCATCCTCACCAAGCTACCTGCCACAGATGCATCTGTCCATGACAGTATCGGCAGGAGTGACTACCGCACAGTTGTTGTGGAAACAACGTCCTGGCTTCATATTAAGGATACCCTCCAACGTGTTGTGTGGCACTACCACCATGCTAAATGGGTTAGATTTCAAACAGATCTAGCAACTCAAGACTGGGCATCCATGAGGCATTGTGGGCCATCAGCAGCAGCAGAATTGTATTCAAACACAATCTGTAACCTCATGGCCTGACATATCCCCCACTCTACCATTACCATCAAGCCAGGGGATCAAACCTGGTCCAATGAAGTCAGGAAGGCATGCCAGGAGCAGCCATAGGCATACCTAAAAACAAGGTGTTAACCTGGTGAAGCTATAACACAGGACTACTTGCATGCCAAACAGCATAAGTAGCAAGTGATAGACAGAGCTAAGCGATCCCACAACCAATGGGCCAGATCTAAGCTGTGCAGTCCTGCCACATCCAGTTGTGAATGGTGGTGGACAATTAAACAAGTTGTGGAGGTGGGTCCACAAATATCCCCATCCTCAATGATTGAGGAGCCCAGAACATCAGTGCAAAAGATAAGGCTGAAGCATTTGCTACAATCTCCAGCCAGAAGTGCCGAGTGGATGATCCATCTCGGCCTCCTCTGAAGGTCTCCAATATCACAGTTGCCAGTCTTCAGCCAATTTGATTCACTCCACATGAATCAAGAAATGGCTGAAGGCACTGGAAAAGCTATGGGCCCTGACAATATTCTGGTAATGGTACTGAAGACTTGTGCTCCAGAATTTGCTGCGCCCCTAGCCAAGCTGTTCCAGTACAGCTACAACACTGGCATTAACCCGGCTATGTGGAAAATTGCCCAGGTATGTCCTGTACACAAAAAGCAGGACAAATCCAACCCAGCCAATTACCTCCCCATCAGTCTACTCTCGATCATCAGTAAAGTAATGGAAGGAGTCATCAACAGTGCTATCAAGTGACATTTGCTTAGCAATAACCTGCTCACTGACGCCCAGTTTGGGTTCCACCACGGCCACTCAGCTCCTGACCTCATTACAGCCTTGGTTCAAACATGGGCAAAAGAGCTGAACTCCCGAGGTGAGGTGAGAGTGAATGCCCTTGACACCAAGGCCGCATTTGACAGTGTGGGGCTTCAAGGAATCCTAGAAAAATTGGAGTCAATGGGTATCAGGGGGAATACTCTCTGCTGGTTGGGGTATTTCCTAGCACAAAGGAAGATGGTTGTGGTTGTTGGGGGCCAGTCATCTCAGTTCCAGGACATCGTTGCAGGAGTTCCTCAGGGCAGTGTCCTTGGTCCAACCATCTTCAGCTGCTCTATCAAAGACCTTCCTTCCATCATAAGGCCAGAAGTGGGGGTGTTGGCTGATGATTGCACAATGTTCAGCAGCATTCACGGCCCTCAGGCAGGCTGCTTTGTCCTGGATGGTGTCAAGCTTCTTGAGTGGTGTTGCTGCACTCATCCAGGCAAGTGAGGAGTATTCCATCACACTCCTGACTTGTGCCTTGTAGATGGCGACTGCTCAGGTACTGAAGCAGTCTACGCCCAAATGCAGCAAGACCTGGACAATATCCAGACTTGGGCTGACAAGTGGCAAGCAACATTCATGTCACACAAGTGTCAGGCAATGACCTTCTCCAACAAGAGAGAATCCAACCATTTCCCCTTGATGTTTAATGGCATTACCATCACTGACTCCTCCATTAACAACAGTCTGGGGGTTATCATTGACCAGGGACTGAACTGGACCAGCCATAGGTCCATAATGGAATACTCCTCACTTGCCTGGATGAATGCAGCTCCAACAACACTCAAGAAGCTTGACACCATCCAGGACAAAGCAGCCTGTTTGATTGCAACCACATCCACTAAACATTCACTCCCACAACTGATGCACAGTAGCAGCAGTGGGTACCATCTACAAGATGCACTGCAGGAATTCACCAAGGTTCCTTTGACAGCACCTTTGAAACCCATGACCACTACCATCTAGAAGGACAGGGCAGCAGATAGATGGGAACACCACCACCTGAAAGTTCCCCTCCGAGTCACTCGTCATTCTGACTTGGAAAATATCGTCATTCCTTCACTGTCATTGGGTCAAAATCTTAGAGCTCCCTTCCTAACAGCATTGTGGGTATATCCATACCACATGGACTTCAGCGGTTCAAGAAGAAAGCTCACCACTACCTTCTCCAGGGCAACTAGGGATGGGCAATAAATGCTGGCCCAGCCAGCGAAGTTGAATAATAAAAAAAAGATTTTTATATTTTGAGAAAACTAACTTCCAAAGTAACGGTGAAACAATGGCATTTACAGATCAAAAGGGAGAAAATATATTTAAAGAAAGGTAGAAAGCTGTATGAGAAGTGACCGTGTGAGATCTTAGAAGGTGCACTGTGTGGAACAGACTTAGGGGAAAAGCCTCTAGCCACCCTGGAGAAGTAACTAAGGTTTTGTTAAAAGTCTTTGGAGTTCCATTATTGAATGAGGAGAGAGAAGCTGTGAAATGCCTCCCTTATAGCAACAGTGGGTGCTTGTGGTAAGATTGCTTGATGTTTTATAGATTAAGAATCTATTTGGCATGTTGCCTAAAAGAGGTGTGCAGTTGGGAGTTTAGTTAAGTAGAAATCTTGAGAGAGTTGCTATAAAACTAAATGTACCTGTGTAACTGTAGTTTTGTATGTTTAAGCTTTCTTTTGTTAATAAATGTTTTAATTTAAACTGTAAAATCTCTAAAGGTGGTAGTGCACAAAGCTTTCCGGAATAAATACAAATTGCAAAATCGGTGTGATAGTGTAGCCAAGTTTCCCTTTGGGATTTGGTCAGCCCAGCAAACACCACCTGCCACATCATAATGCAAAAAGTGTGCTGATTTATATCATTTAAAAAAGTTAGATTTATGCTTTTTTATTCTTCTCTTCTTTATTCATTCATGGGACATGGGTGTCATTGGCTAGGACAGCATTTATTGCCCATGTCTAATTGCCCTTGTTCAGAGGGTACTTAAGAATCAACCACATTGCTATGGGTCTGGAGTCACACGTGGGCCAGATCAGGCGAGGGAGGCAGATTTCCTTCCCTAAAGGACACTAGTAAGCCAGGCGGGTTTTTACAACAATCAACAATTCCAGATTTTTTATTGAATTCAAATTTCACCATCTGCTGTGGTGGGATTCGAACCCAGGTTCCCAAAGGATTATCAGTCCTACAGGATAAACAACCAAGAACTGAAAAGTAGGATTAGGCCGGATCGTTCTTTTTCAGGCAACAATGACACTTTGGGACAAATGGCCTTCTTTTGTGCTGCATGTATTCTTCATTATTTTGTAATTATATTTCTACGAGTACAAATCATTCCCTCCAAGGACAAATTTGACCCAAACACTCCATCCATCCCATGCACGGGAATCCACGTAAATAACTAGCTTCCATATCAGGTAAAGCCAAAACATATAGATAGAAATTCATGCATCACCTTATTTCATCTCTCAAATGTCTGAAAGCATTTCATCAAAAAAAAATGATTGTAAAACGGCTATTGCCGCACGTTAGAAGTTGATGGTGTGCTTTCAGTCTCTTGTTCTACAATCTGCGCCATAGCCCTGTAACAGAGACTGCCAAATGTGTCCATACTGAATTTTATTAAGAAGGGTCCTCAGCAATCTCGACAGGAAAATCTCACTGTCACGTGCATTGATGCTGGTAGCCTTCAGCTTTGGACTTAATTTTGAATAGACTACTCCTTATCCTGTCCCACATTGGGTCTCATTCACTCATTATCCCCACCATCTCTGCCTTCTATGCATTAAATTTGAACTCCATAACTAAATCTTCAGATCACTCCACAGGTTTGGCTCATCCAATTTCTACAATCTTATTGAACCTTATATACCTGTCCTCCTACCACATCCCCCACAATCATTATTTGGTCTCCTGAGACTGGACTTTTATGCATCTCCCCTCTTTGCTCTATCCTGACGTTGGTGACAGATCCTTCAGCTGCTTTTGATCAACACTCAAATTCACTTTCTAAACCTTTGCCTTACCTCTGCTCTCCCCCTCACCTCTGTACTCCCCTTCTTTAAAATTCTTCCTAAAGTCCATCTTTTTAGCCAAGCTTTCAGTCACTCCCCCAAACCTTTCCCTCTGTTTCTGCTCCATATACTTTTATGTTAATTGACATAAAGACTTTAGTTTTTTTTTTAAAGTTTTTACTCAGTTTTTGGGCTCACTCAGAAAGGCTACAGCAAAGATGGCCATTTGGCCCATCATGTTGGTGCTGGCACTCTGCTGGAGCAACTCGCCCTGTCCCACTCGCCTGCCTTTTCCCCATTGCTCTGAAAATTCTTTCCCTTCATATGGTTTTCCAATTCTTTTAAAGGAATTGGCATGATCTCTCCTGCTCACCCCTTTTCAGCTCAGTTGGCTAAGGGGATGACCTGATTGAGGTCTTTAATATTATGAAGGAGTTTTGATGTCGTAGACGTAGAGATGACGTTTCAAACTTGAGAGAAGCTGTGCAACCAAAACTTGGTATCAAAAATATAAGGTAGTGACCAATATATCCAGTAGAGGGTCCAGAAAAACTTCTTTACCCAGAGAATGGCAAGAATGCAAAACTCATTACCACAAGGAGTAGTTGAGGTGAATAACATGTAAGGGAAAGCTAGATAATCACTTGAGGGAGAAAGGAATAGAAAGGTATGCTGATAGGGTTAGATGAAGGGGGGTTGGGGAGAGGAGATTTGCATGGAGCATAAATGTTGGCATGGACCAGTTAGGCCTGAATAGCTGTAGACTCTGTTCAATTCTATGTGAAAGATGTCTTACTGCTCATTCTTTGTCTATTTCCATTTGGGGATTTTTGGAGGGCACCACATGGAATGCCTTCTGTGGTTGTATTAAGACTAATGCACTGCAGAGTGCAAACTGCAATGCGTCGTACATACTTGTACTGGTACATCCCCTTTCTCCTCACATTAAAAATAACTTTGCCATAAATTAATAGACAGCCCAGGAGAACAAAAAAGACCATAGGACTTTTAAAGGTATTCAGTTTTATACCATTCTGGAATTATATTGCACGTAGTATCAGACACAACATGCCTCCCAAGAGTCTGATTTCCAAGTTATGCAGTTACTTTGTCAATAGACACCTGACCTGAAAGTGGAATTTAACTGAAGTTTGAACCCCATTTCTTTCCCCACTTAAAACAACATGCATATTTATCAAGCCTACAATACAGTAAAATATCCCAAGGTGTTTCACAGGAGCGAAAACAAAACTTTACACCAAGCTAATAAGGACATGTTAGGGAGGTGACCATAAGATGGTCAAAAAGAGGTAGGTTTTAAGAGGTGTTTTAAAGGAGAGAGGTAGCAAGATAGAAAGGCTGAGGGATACTCAAGAGCCTAGGGCCTAGGCAGCTGAAGGCAGCTAATGGTGGAGTGATGAAAATCATGAACGCTCAAGAGGCCAGAATTGGAGAACTGCAGAGATCTCGGAGGGCTATGCTCGAGTTTCGTGTCTCAAAACCCGATGGCTTTAACTATTCATTTGTGGGAAATAAAAGTTAGAACTTGGAGCCACTATACTTCCTGCTCACTCCTCTCCTAACCAATCCAGTTTTGGGTCTGCCAGGTTTCTTTTTTAAAGTTATTGACTCATGGGATGTGGGCATCACTGGCTAGGTCAACATTTATTGCCCACCCTGAATTGCCCTTGAGAAGGTAGTGGTGAGCTGCTTTCTTGAACCGCTGCAGTCCATCCACAGTGTTGTTAGGGAGGGAGTTCCAGGATTTTGATCCAGCGACAGTGAGGAACGGCGATATAATTCCAAATCAGGATGGTGACTGACTTGGAGAACCTCCAGGTGGTGGTGTTCCCATGTGTCTGTTGCCCTTGTCCTTCTAGACAGTAGTGGTCATGGGCTTGGAAGGTGCTGTCCAAGGAACCTTGGTGAATTCTTGCAGTGCATCTTGTAGATGGTACACACTGCTGCTACTGTTCATCGGCGGTGGAGGGAGTGAATGTTTGTGGAAGGGGTGCCAATCAAGCAGGCTGCTTTGTCCTGGATGGTGTCGAGCTTCGAGTGTTGTTAGAGTTGCACTCATCCTGGCAAGTGGGGAGTATTCCATCACACTCCTGATATGTGCCTTGTGGATGGTGGACAGGCTTTGGGGCAGCAGAGGTGAGTTACTTGCTGCAGGATTCCTAGCCTCTGACCTCCTTTTGTAACCACAGTATCTATATGGCCAGTCCAGTTCAGTTTCAAGTCAATGGTAACCCCCCAAGATGTTGATAGTGGGGGATTTGGCGATGGTAATGCCATTGAATGTCAAGGGGCAATCGTTAGATTCTCTCTTGTTGGAGGTGGTCATTGCCTGACACTTGGGTGGTGCTAACATTACTTGCCACTTGTCAGCCCAAGCCAGGATATTGTCCAGGTCTTGCTGCATTTGGGCATGGTCTGCTTCATTAACTGGGTCATTAAGAATGTTGCTGAACAATGTGCAATCATCAGCAAACATCCCCACTTCTGACATTACAATAGAAAGGTGGTCATTGATGAAACAGCTGAAGATGTTTGGGTATAGGGCACTATCCTGAGGAACTCCGACAGTAATGTCCAGGAACTGAGGTGACTGGCCTCCAACAACCAAAACCTTTTTCCTTTGTGCTAGGTATGACTCCAACCAGCGGAGAGTTTTTCCCGATTCCTGTCGGCTGCAGTTTTGCTAGAGCTTCATGATGCCACACTCCTACAACTGCTACCTCGATGTCGAGGGCAAACGCTTTCACCTCTGGAGTTCAGCGCTTTTGTCCATGTTTGAACCAAGGCAGTAATGAGGTCAGGAACTGAGTGACCCTGGGGGAACTCAAACTGAGTGTCATTGAGCAGGTTATAGCTAAGCAAGTGCCGTTTGATAGCACTGTTCATGATTCCTTCCATCGCTTTGTTGATGATTGAGAGAAGACCAATGGGACAGTAGTTGGGCAGGTTGGATTTGTCCTGCTTTGTGTGTACAGGACATACCTGGGCAATTTTCCACATTGCTGGATAGATGCCAGTGTTGGAGCTTTATTGAAACAGTTTGGCTAGGGGCGCAGCGAGTTCTGGAGCACAAGTCTTCAGTACTACTGTTGGAATATTATCAGGGCCCAAAGCTTTTGGAGAATCAAATGGCTTCAGCCATTTCTTGATATCATGTGGAGTGAATTAAATTGGTTGAAAACTGGTATCTGTGATGCTGGAGACCTCCGGAGGTGGTCAAGATGGGTCACCCGCTTGGTACTCCTGACTGAAGACTTATCCTTTGCACCAATGTGCTGGGCTCCCCCATCATTGAGAATGGAGATATATGGGGAGCCTTCTCCTCATGTGAGTTATTTAATTGTCCACCACCATCACGAGGGGAAGTGGCAGGGCTGCAGAGCTTAGATCTGATCCGTTGGTTGGGTAAATGCTTACCTTTGTCTATCGCTTGCTGCTTCTGCTGTTTAGCACGCAAGTAGTCCTGTGTTGTAGCTTCACCAGATTAACACCTCATTTTAAGGTATGCCTGGTGCTGCTCCTGGCATGCTGTCCTGCACTTTTCATTGAACCAGGGTTGATCCCCTGGCTTGGTGGTAATGGTCAAGTGGAGGATATACCAGGCCATGAAGTTACAGATTGTGGTTGAGTACAATTCTGTTGCTGCTGATGGCCCATAGCACTCATGGTTGTCCAGTTTTGAGTTGCTAGCTCTGTTCAAAATCTATCCCATTTAGTCCCACACAACACAATGAAGGGTGTGAAGATAGGACTTGGTCTCTACAAGGACTGTATTGTGGTCGCTCCTACTGATACTGTCATGGACAGATGCATCTGCAGCAGGAAGCTTGATGAGGATGAGGTCAAGAATGCTTTTCCCTCTTGTTGGTTCCCTCACCACCTGCCACAGACCAAGTCGAGTAGCTACATCTTTTAGGATATGCCAGCTTGGTCAGTAGTGGTGCTACCATAGAACCATAAAAAAGTTACAGCACAGAAGGCAGCCATTCAGCCCATCTTGTCCATGCCAGCCCGCGGACACCCAGGTGCCCTTTCTAATCCCACCTTCCAGCATCCGGCCCATAGCCCTGCAGCTTACAGCACTTAAGGTGCAGATCTAGGTACTTTTTAAAAGAGTTTAGAGTTTCTGCCTCTACCACCAACTTAGGCAGCGAATTCCAGACACCCACTACCCTCTGCCTAAAAAAGTTCTTCCTCATGTCCCCCCTACACCTTCTGCTGCTCATCTTGAATCCATGTCCCCGGGTTCTGGAATTCTCCATCAAGGGAAACAATTTTATCCTGTCCACTCTATCTATTTTCCATATAATTTTGTACACCTCCATCAAGTCACCTCTCATCCCTCTTTGTTCTAAGGAAAATAACCTCAACCTATCCAATCTCTCCTCGTAGCTACACTTTTCTAACCCTGGCAACATTCTTGTAAACCTCCTCTGCACAATCTCCAGAGCTATTACGCCCTTCCTGTAATGTGGTGACCAGAACTGCACACAATACTCCAGTTGTGGCCTCACCAGTGTTTTATACAATCCCAACATTATATCCTTACTTTTACATTCTATACCTCTGCCAAGCCACTCTTGGTGATGGACATTCATGTCCCCCACCCAGAGTACATTTTGTGCCCTTGCCACCCTCAGTACTTCCTCCAAGTGGTGTTCAACATGGAGTACTAACTTATTAGCTGAGGGGCAGTGGGGGGAAGAGTGGGTGGAGGTTTCCTTGCCCATGTTTGACCCTATGCCATGGGGTCTGGAGCCAATGTTGAGGACTCCAAGGGCAACACCCTCCTGACCGTATACCACTCTGCAGCCACCTCTGCTGGGTATGTCCTTTCCCACTAGGGATGGCGAGGCTGGTGTCTGGGTCATGGTTTGTAAGGTATGAATAGTCAGGATGACTACGTCAGCTGTTGCTTGACTTGTCTGTAAGACAGCTCCCCCAATTTTCGCACAAGCCCCCCCAAAGATTGCTGCTGTCGTTTCGATGCCTATTGGTCTTTCCGGTTTCATTCCTTGTTAACCTTTTAGTGGTTTGATACAACTGGGTAGCTTGCTAGGCCATTTCAGAGGGCATTGCTGTGGGTCTGGAGTCTGCACAGCTGCATTTTCAATCTGATGCTTACAAACATCACAAAATAACGAGGGAGAAAAGACCAGATGATCCACCAAGCCTGCTGCCTGCACTCTGGCTGGAGCATCATGACTAAGCATTTCCTACACACCCCACCCCCACTCAGAATACCCTAGGCAAGAAACAACAAGTTACATCGCACTATATTTTTAGATTTTCAACCAAACTGATTTTCTGAATGGCATTTTTACCTGGAGATGTGATTAAGAATTACAATTCAAACTCAGTTTCCGTGATCTGTAACAATCAACCAACTGCAGCTTTCATTCTTGTGATTACTAATCACACCGTACTCAGTGGCCAAAATTTTCTGTTTGGCGGTCAGGCGGAGCAGGAGCAGACACAGGCAGGCGCTGACCTGATCGGCACCCGCGATTGGGGCTGCGCTGCCATTTTGTGTGGACGGGCCAATTAAGGCCCGTCCAGTGCATTTCTGACCCCGGTGGATAGCGGGAGTCTGCGGGCGTGCACAGACTGCCGGGTCCAATGGTGACCCGGCAGCCTGTTTGAAAGAAAGGCTGGCAGCCTCCTGTAGGCTGCTCACAATGGCCACTTGGAGATCTAACTGCAGGGGGTTGGCTGAGCAGGGGCAGACTGCAGGGTCTGACACAGGAGCAGGGGCAGACTGCAGGGTCTGACACAGGAGCAGGGGCAGACTGCATGGTCTGACACAGGAGCAGGGGCAGACTGCAGGGTAGGCCAGCTGGAAGCCAATGTGTCCCTTACTTTTCTGATGACTGCCTTGCTGCCCTCCTCGAGAAGGTGGCAGCACGGCGAGAGGTGTTGGCTCCCCAGGATTGGAGGAGGAGGCCCCACCACATGACCAAACCTGCCTGGGAGGAGGTGGCGGAGGTGATGAGCTCCCGCGATGTGGTGTGGCGCACCTGGATCCAGTGCTGTAAGCACTTCAATGATTTGTTGTGCTCTGGAAGGGTGAGCACCATGTTGGCATTGGGCATTTAACCCAGCTGCTAGCCTTAGCCTTTGAGGGACCCCCCAAATAAGTCTTACTATCGTAACTGCAGTGAATCATGTTGGGCATTTCTCGTACGCTGGGTGGGCAAGCAGATAGTGCCCATGCTTACATCAGCCTGAGTGGTTCATGAGGAGATGGGTTCTCCCCGGTATCATGTGTTACTCTTAGTCGCACATGACTAGCCTGGGGGCAACCTGCAGGAGATGCAGCTAGCTGCATTTTCAGAGCTCCAACATGTCCTATTCACGGTGATGAAATTGTGGAAGGAGAGCCTCAAGGCCTCATGGCCAATAGCCATCAGCCGCCCTCGACGCTGCACCTAGTTGCGCCTCCTTACTATGGGAGCAAAGACCGTGTTTCCTAAAGTGACGGACGCAGAATGTGTCCAAGGTGGGTGTTGCGGTGGGGGGGGGATGCTGGGAGCAGGCATGCTATCTTTGTGTGAACGATCAGCAGTAGTGTGGAAAGGAGGCACTGGAGGTTTGATATGGGCCACTGTGGTTAGGGTGCGGTGTGTGCATGCAGAGTCCACGTGCAATTAGCCACAATGAACGGTCTTCTCTGTTTTTCAGGAGAAAAATGCTCAATGACTGTGAGCGCTCGTGGACTGGAGGAGGCCAGGCCTGGTGGCTGATGATTTTAAGCCGATTCAAGCAGGAGGCCCTGGAGCTTGAGAGGCACCATGCGCCCAGGTTAACAGGTTTCAGTGAGGCTGGGGTGGAGCGGCCAGGTATTTGAACTCAACAGTGACATCCGCTCTATCTTCCCACCATCCATAGCACTGATGATTGTTTGAATCGTTATTGTTGCAACATTGCTCATTCACAGACTGATAGAGTCAGGTGTGAGTCATAGACAAAGGTCTCTCAGCCCTTCGAAGATACGGATGTCAACCACCTTCCAAAGTCGCCTTATCCCATTTCTGACCACCATTCCCTTGGCCTTGAATCCAATGGCATCGCAACTACACATCCAAATACTTATCACATGTTAGGAGGGTTTCTGCATCAACCATCCTTTCAGCCAGTGCGTCCCACATTACAGTGTGCAAAAGTTCCTCATCACCTCACCTGTCAACCTCATGCCCCTTACCTTAAATCAATGCCACCAGGTTAGTCATCCCTCCGCCAAGGGGAAATGTTCCTTTCTGTCGACCCTATCTATGCTCCTCATAATGTTATAAACCTCAATAACGTTACACCTCAATCCCCTCTGCTCCAGGGGAAGTATCCCCAGTCTATGCTATGTCTCCTCATAACTCCAACTCTCCAGCCCTGCATGCATCCAGGTCAGTGACCTCTGCACTCTCTCCACTCCAATCACATCCCTCCCATGAAGCGCTGATCACAACTGCACACAGAACTATAGCTGCGACCTAGGTAGCGTTTTCTGCACTTGCAACATGGCCTCCCTGTTCCTATATTCTATTCCTCGGCTAATAAAGGCAAGTATGGCATTTACCTTCTTAACTGCATTATGTACCTGTCCCGCTACCTTAATGGGCCTGTCGATATGCCCAGCAAGGTCCCTCTGATCCTCTTTACTTTCCACAGTCCTACCATTCCTCGTGCATTCCTGTACCTTGTTTCTCCTGCCCGGGTGCATCACTTCACACTTATCCACATAACATTCCATTTGGCATTCCTTAGGCCATCTGACCAGCCCGTCTGTATCCGCCTGTAATGTTTGGGGCTCCTCCTGACTATTTGCCACCCCACCAATATTCATCACCACAGGTTCTAGAAGGTTTAGCGCATAATGAGCCAGAGAGAAAGGGATGAAGTGTGTCATTGTGTGCACACTAACTGATCCACTGTCCCTGTTGTTCATTTCAGCATCATCAGAGCCTGTCTACCAGGCTCCATTACAGATGCCCCCTCTCACACCTGAGGGCCCTGAACTGTCACCTGCATCATACCATTTCTGCGAGGCAGGCACCAGCGCAGATATTAGAACCGCGTTGGGCATTGCAACATCGACTAGTGTCCTGGGGCACAGTGGAGAGGGCACTTCACAATCGCTGGAGGAGCTGGCAGAAATAGAGAGTACTGATGGTACCAGCAGTTGGAGGACTGCAGGGGACCAGGCATATGCTGAGTCGGGGCTTGATGATGTGTCTCTGGAGTCGTCTGTGACGCAGCAGCCACAAGAAATGCAGCTGGGTGTACAGGAGCATCTGGAAGTGATACATGAGACTATGCTTCACTTGGTGCCCGTGGTGGAGTCGTCCATGTGGAGCATCAGTGATGCAGTGAGCCTCATGGCAGAGCATCATATGCTTCCTCCATGGAGAGAGTGGTGACTCTCAAGGAGAGGGGCCTCCAGGAAAACAAGCAGCTTCTCCTGAGGTTATGCTGGGGCCTGCAAGCCCTCACAGCGCCAGTGGCCACAGCTGGTCATTGCCAATGTGGGAGATGGTCTGGGCACCAAGCTTCCCAGTTCATTGCCCAACCACCCACGGTGAGCAGGGAGGTCCAGGACGACCTCATGTCGGCACAGCAGCTGCCTGTCATTTCTGCAGGCTCCTCTCAGGGTGCTCTGGATGAGGACACCAGCTCCTCTGCCCCTCTCCCAGTGACTGCTTCATTGGCTGAAGCTGCGACTACTGGAGAGATGCCAGCTGTGGAACTGGCAGATCCCTCCCAGGCGGGGCCAGCACTGGCTCCACGGGCCAGAGGACGGCCGCCAAGGTCATCGAGGCCAACAGGACAGAGTCAGCAGGCTGGCTCAGATACCACTCCCAGCGATGGGGCAGCACCAAGACGTGGCACCCGTAAACATAAGCATAAGGCACCTTAGGCACACCACGGGTTTCTCACTGGGCCTTTTGTGTTGGCCCGAGATTAGGGAATTGCTTGTTTGTGGTTGAAAAACGTTTTGCTTTCACTTTGTGTGGCCTTATGATGGGGAAAATTAAAACCAGATGTGTTACCATAGCTGAGGGTGGCTCCTTTGTATGTTTCACACGTCATGAGTGTTTGAGTCGACATTGAGGTTTATGTCCAAACCCTTAATTGCAGATGATGGAGCGGCAGATGTAGCACCGAGTATGTAGGTGCCGAGTATGGAAGCGCCAGGCAAGGCTGGGCCTCCTGATCCACGTGTGTGGAGTGAGCTAAAGGTTCATTGGATTAAAGTCTCCAAGGAGGCAGGGGCACCCGGCTGTAGTCCCGGGTCAGTGTTTAGCCCCATATCATTCCCGTGCTTCCTCAACCTCAATCAGTGCTGGACTCATCATGTGCAGCCACATCCATCACATCAACGTCTTCATCGTCCACTGCGTCCCCCCTTTTCAGTGCAAGACTGTGGAGAGTGCAGCATGCAACCACTATCACCAAGGCAAGATCTTGGGGGTACTAGAATGCACCCCGAGCGGTCCAGGCATCGGAAGCACATCTTGAGAAGACCGATAACTCTCTCCACCACAGCCCTTGTAGAGGCGTGGCCCCTATTGTAGCGCTGCTCAGCTTCTGTTCTTGGATGGCATCATGAGCCACCTTCTGAGGGGATAGCCCTTGTCACCCAGCAGCCATCCATCCAGCCGGGCTGGAGCACTGAAAAGCCCCGGCACCTGGGAGTGTCTGAGGATGTAGGCGTCATGGGAGCTGCCTGGGTACCTTGCATAGACTTGTAGAGTCTGCATCCTGTGGTCACACACTATCTGCATATTCATGGAGTGGAAGCCCTTCCTGTTGATGAAGGCACCGGGCTCACATGCTGGTGCCTTGATGGCCACATGTGTACAGTCTATAGCACCCTGGACGCGGGGGAAGCCAGCAATGGCCACGAAGCCTCTGGCTCGCTCTGCCTGGCTGGCCTGGTCCCAGTGGAAGTGGATGAAGGTCAATACATGCCTGAATAGAGCGTCGGTAACCTGCTTGACACAAGCGTGGACAGCTGATTGGGAGACACCACAATGTGGGTGGATCAGACAATCCAATTGGTACTGAATCCCTTTTTTTAAAGGGACAGGTTGAGTTTGAAAGTTACATCTGCTATAGGTGGAAGGTTGCTTTCAGTATGTTGGTTTATTTTTGTTCAGTATGTATTGATCTGATTACTGCAGTTTTTTTTTTAAAGTATTTAATTTTGAACATAGGCAACCGAGCCCTGGAAGGAGTCAGAGGCATAGAAGTTGAGGGCAACTGTGACCTTCAGAGCCACACAGGGAAGATCTCAGGGCCGATCATCTGACAGATATAGTTGACTGTCTTCCCTTGACAGTCGGACCCTCCTTCAGCACTGCACCTCAGACATAGTGAGGTAGCTACTTCACTGCCTGTATACACCAGCAGCAGGACAGTGGTGTCTTCTGCAGCCCCTTCCGTCTTGGACTACCTCTTGGTGCCTGCGCCTGTACTGCCAAAGGTGGTTCCCCTGGAGGCTGATTGTGCACTCCAGGCCTCCTCCTCCTCAGAGGAGCTGCTGCCTCCAGTGGACATGTCAGAACCCATACCCAGGCTAAAGGGAGGCCTCCGGAAAGCTGCAGGCCCGATAAAGATCACTGGCTGCTGAGCTGAAGGTTCAAAGTACACAGAAAGCTTCTGGAATTTGTTCTGAACTGCTACAGATCACACAGGCAAATTTAAAATACTTTCTGCCATAAATACTCAGAGCAGATCGACAACCCCACTGAGCCCTCTTATCCCGCCCGTGGATGAGTTTTATTAAAAAGTCACTTACCCACCTGCCCGCTGCGGCCCGTGCGCCAAGCATCACACGGGCGCCTGAAAATCAGCATTGATTGCCAACTTAAGGGCCTTAACTAGCCCGTTAATTAATGGCGGGCGTGCGTTGAGCTTCATCACGCGCCTGCCCAGCGAAATATCGTGATGGCGCGCGGTGACATCAGAAGAGTCGCCCGACATCATCGCGCATCATTTTATGCACTGGTGCGCGAGGCCTGCCCCCTTACCCATCAAGCACAAAACTCTGCCCAGTGAATCTGTAAAATCCCAGTTTAAACCAGGAGATACGGAAATGACTGGGCTAGACCGGCAGTCGGCTACCTTTTTGGATACAGGAGCGGATTTAATTTATTCACCATTTTAAAAAAAATCTGTTTTTCAATAAGCCACTCACTGGTAAATGTATTTATAATCAAACCTGTGTTATCAGTCTAGAGTCAGCAAGAGCACGCTCACCTCCAAATCAGAAGGTTATACAAGAACAGAATAGGAGAATAGCAGGCCACATGGGCCTTCCAGCCTGCTCCATCATTTAGCAAGATCATGGCTTAACTTTGACGTAAACTCCAATTTTCTGCCCGATCTCCATGCCCCTTGATTTGCCCCAAAAATCTATCAATCTCAGTCTCGAATATATGCAACAACCAAAACTAATGGCTCATACAGGGATTGAGACTCTGACCTTGGTAATATTTGTACCATACTCTTAATCCACGGAGTTTAACAGGCTTCAGACTTGAGGCCTGAGCGCATAATCTCGGCTGACACTTTAGTGAAGTACTGAAGGAGTGCTGAGCTGTTAAACTGAGGCTCCACATAACCCCTCAGTTGGACACAAAAGATTCCACAGCACTATTAGAAGTGCAAGGCAAGTGCCCTGCTCAATATTTATTCCTCAGCCAATATCACCAATTGGTCATTTATCTTATTGCATTTTGTGGGATCTTGGTGTGCACAAACTTGCTTGCGCTCCTCTGCAATACAGCAATAACTGGTCTCCAAAAGTATTTCATTGGATGTGAGATGCTTTGGGATATTGATATAGTGCCTTCTATGACCTCAGTGCAGGTTCCTACTCTCTCTAATGCAGCAGAATGATATTGCCGTTGGCAATAATGAAAATAATAGCTGATGTTACCTGTGTTTTAGTTGTATCACTGAGCTTCATCTTGTGCCAAAATGGAACTGAACCTGAACTTGGAAAAGTATCATACAAAGACTTGTAATCATATGAGGACAGGTAAAGATGAATGAGGCTAATACATAGAATTGGTTTAGTTGGAAAAAATGCAAATACAAGCATGTAAAGGCCTGTAAGTGAGAGAAGGATCAATTCTGTAGACTGCTCAACATTAGTATGTTTATCATTACACAGTAAAAAAAAAAATTAAAATCATTTCATATAATGTTTTTAAAAATGAGCAGGTACAAAGCACTTGATAGGCAAATTTCAAGGGGTTTCCCCAGTGGAATGAGAATTGATTATTCTTTTACACCAAACAATGCAATATCTGGAGGTAATACAATCATAGGTCTGAAACACTCATTCTCTCTGGAAGTGGCTATTCCTCATGAATAACCGAGTGTGTGGAGAGGAGGCTATCTTACTTAAAAAAGGCGAGTCCAACCTTGTTCACCTACTTGTAGGAGTAGTCGTAACGTGGATCACGGAGGCTCCGCTGATTTTCTTTTCCGAAACACACAGGGCAGTGAAGATAATCTTTTAAAGAAGCATATGCTTAGGGCTTCAGAGTTAGTCTTTTCATTATGGATCACAACGCCCTGCTTCAAGTGGATCCTGCAGCAGGATTCGAAGAGTAGAAACTTCTTATGGCGATCTATACAACCAACAGTTATCTCTCAACTAATACCACCAGAACAGATGGGCCAAATTGCCAACTCCTGTTCTTATTTCTTATGGTCTTGGATTACCTGGTCGTTCAAAATTTTGTCCGTGGGGCCTTGTTCTGTGCAGGTTGACTGCTGTGTTTGCTAACACAAGGGTCTACATGCTTCAAAAGTGATTAATCAGCTGTGAATAAAAATCTTTCTGCAAGTTAACAAATAGCAAGTTCCAAAAGACATTCAGTATTCAAAAGGATTAACTTGTGCCTTTTGATTTTAGTGAGGTGCGTCCATTGTAAAACGCTTGCTTTGGTTGGGTTTTTGTTTATTGTGGTTCTCTTTGGAGCATTATGAAGATGATATATAAATGTAAGCTCTCTTTTCTGTTGACATTTAGAACTGACTGAAAAAGCTTTAATTATTGGTTAGAAAAATGTTAGAAAAAAGCATGTGACGGATAAACAGAAAATATGGGCTGCTGAAAATACTACAAATGCGTATAATATACTCAGTTGGAAAATCCCTAAAGACTGTCAGGCTTAGTAATTAAAGCAGTAGCCTGACCTGAATCCACGGCATTTTCACAATATATTATACAAAGCAGGTTCTATAGTAATGAAGGCTTCAACTTTACAGTTTCTTCAATCAGCATTATGTTACAGCAAATATCCTCAGGTAAGTAACATGTAACTTCACCCTTGTCTTTTTTTTGTGCAGAGCTGATTTGAGATTTGTTATAAAGCAGCTGTATGCTGCAATAATTAACAGTTGAACCATAATGACAGAATATTACAAAACCTTCATTCAATACATAAGAGGATTTATTGTGCACTAAAATGCCCAACTGCTGTCTCATTAATAAAATTAATCTCCATTTTATTATATTTTTCAGTTTTACTTTCAAAATGAAACTTACTTCCTTAATTCCTGAAAGTTTTTGTACATGTGTGTAACATTAATCTGTTTAGTTGGCTCCCGCTGCAACTCAGTTAGTACTAGTAGTACTTAATGCAAGGAAGATATTTGCCCCTCATAACCCATTCTCATGTGGTCCTTGCCAGAAGCATTGATCCAGCTGTCTCCAGGTCCATTCACAGCTCTGGTATGGCCTCAAGTTCAGTGCTGTTCCCTTTACCTTTTTTGCAAAGGTATGCTAAGGAACAAAACTAAGGGCTGGGTTAGCTCAACATCCACACAGCATGTGAAAGAGCCAAATACTATAGAAAGTAAGGTTTTGTTTTCCTCTTTTCATATCCACTTGATTCATGATTGAATGCAGAAGCTGAGTGGGTGGGAAAATCACAGGTGCAGACCCTGTCATTCCAGGGTCAGCAATGCTGCAGCACTGCTAAGAGTAGCCTGAAGCATGACAAGTTAGAATTTTGCAACCTCCATGCCAAACTAGAGTTTCTGTTTGACTGACATTTCTCCCCATTCAAGCACTTCTACCAGATTCAAAAAGCTTCGGGCACAGATCGATAGACTCTCATCTCAGGAATTCCTCAAGTGCAAGCAATGGCACTGCTGGTGTTTAAACCCAACCCATAAATGAAGCTTCCAAGGCTATGAACAGTCAAGTAGGGAGAATTCCAACCAATGATAACAGGTCTACCTACCCCTCTAGGCTCCATAAGCGAGGCAGGCTGGTTGCTCATTCATTGTCAGTATCCTGGAGTACTCCCAAAATGCCTGGTCCCTTTGCCACACCTTAATTTTAAGCCAAATTCTCCATCTCCGGGGGGAATGATTATTATTTGCTCCTTACAGAATTGGCCAGTGAGGATTTGAATCCTTTTGAAATAGACAGCATGGACACATATACTTCATAACATGGGGAATTCTCCAGTCGAGAGGTATGGAGCCTTAGCTGCTCGCCGCTCTTTGTAGCTGCTCATCAGGTTTAACATATGTTCGTATACATCTGGCCATCAGGAGCCATCACGGTAATTTTCTGCAGTTCCAAATACAACCAGTGGACAGTGTAGTGGAAGGGCTAGCACAGGCCAGCTTGTACTGTGTCAGCTACCTTGATATTATAAACGTTCCTTGTATTTTCTAATTATTACACCCAGGATCCTTTACCAATCTCTGCAATAGCGTAATGTAGCACAAGGGCACCCTTCACCCCATTCCATTGATAAGTCCATTTTTCAAGGTGGTGATTGCAACTCATAAGCTCTACAAGTGAGTCCACAAGAACACATTACCACTTACCAAAAGGGATGCTATGGTTCAATTGAGAAATGCCTGGATACTCTCAGTTAGTCCCTTACAATGCCATCCAATACAACATTGGCTGGAGATGGCCATTGTGATGAATATCTAGCTCATGGTTCATGTTAATATGTTAGAAGTAATGTTTAGTTTTGGGAAGGCAAGTTGTGAAGGCAAGGTAACTAAAAGGCTGGACTTCAGAGATTGCCAGAACACCTAAAAGAAAATGGCAGTTCAGAAGGTTACCCAAGTTTAAAAGAGTCAGAATAGAAGAGATGGAGCCATAAGACAGCTGCTGGGCTCACTTAGCTGGAGGTGTAATGTCTCCAATGCTTGCAAAAAAATTGCAGTCCAGAAATGTTTTGTCTTGGGAGTAAGAGCTAAATTAGTTTAAAAACAGTGAACCCTGAAAGACTACATCGTCGTGAAAATGGGTGGAGCTTAAGAAGATTCTTTGGTTTCAATTTGTGTTTTTGCTGGGTGAAGGGGCTAGTTGCAGTTTGGACACCATGTGGTTTGTAGCCCACAGAGAAGTCCTGGGAGCCATTAGCAGGCTCCAAGCTGTTAGGGCTCAGAAGTCCTGGAGAGCTATTTATAGCTCAGTACAGCCGGGAGACCTGAGTTCGGAGAATCCCAGGGCCAGTGCCAGTAAAAGAGTGGAATTGTGCCGATAATTAAGAGGTGGGAGTGTAGCTTTGTGAATCCCATGGAATGCAGTCTCAGGAGAAGAGACTGAGCAATCGGGAGCTGAGCAGTCATTGAAGCATCCTGAGTTGGAGCAGCTTTCAAGGGAATTCAGGGGCTAGTTCTTCAAAAGTGAAAAGTCGAAATCCCTCATGAAGTAGACAGAGCTTTAACAAGATTTTGAGACTCAGTGATTACGGACATCTGGGTGAGTTGCTGAGAAAACTGTGGAATCTGTCTTGGGTCTCATATGCCATTTAATGTGTAGTGTGGTGTGTTCAACCACAGTTTGCCTGTTAATTTGTATTTACCTTGTTAATTCTGAATGTCAGAATATAAGGTTGATATTGTAGGTTGTTTTACCTTTGACTATTGTATAGTAAAGTTTATTGCGTTTATTTAAAGTCATGGAATCTTGTGGTTTTATTTTCTTAGTGGGTAACTGGGATTTCAAACTTTATCTGCTTTAAAAAGGTTACTGGTCCCTAATTGGATCATAACACCCTCCATAAAGAATGAGTTAACAGTGCATGATAAGGTGGTCTACCAGCAAAGTAGCAGCCAATAATGAAAGCTATTTCTTTCATATGGTGACTCTTCAGTAGCTGTGCGTGTGCTTTACAATGTTAGAGATGTCACAGTAAAATGACAGAACTACTTTGTCAAAATTTGTTTTTAAATTTTCAGTTAAATACATTTAATATAATGTTGCAATAAAGAATTTTTTTTGTCATTGTTGCAAACAATAATTGCTTCAAAATAGAGAACAATCCAGTGGCATAAAGGGAAAATGACATGTCGTGACCAAAAGTACTTTAACATGGCTGGTTAACATTTACATTCAACCCCACCCTGTTTGGTTCCCATTTTACCACTTCTGACGATTGCACCATTTTACCTTTGCATGTCTATTATCTATTCAACATTAAAAGGTATTATTTTAGGGGTGAAACGTCTAAATTGCACCACTTCTGAGCAAGTTCTGGGAATGCACATAGCAAAACTGCAGACTCTCAATCTGTGATTGTCCATTTTTGAGATACACAGTCCCAGCTCTCACCAGGGAGTGAGACATTGGGATTCTTATCCCTTCATTTCTCCATCACCTGTTAACTACTAATTTAATGTAAAGATTTAGAGATGTGCAATAAGAATTATAATTAAAAAATACATCTTTACCTTAGAACCAATGTCCTATTTAAATGATTTCTATCATCTGATAATGGGCATATCCACATTTATAATCATCATGCACATATTATGGAGGCATTAAAAATATGAACACCTGCAGGGTACAAAGAGCATTAAAGCCCAGAACTAAGAAATTAATCATGGGCCCTAACTTAAGCCTAGAAATTAGTTTGTGATATTAGCATGCAAAAGCTTAATGGGTTTGTAATGATTTTCTGGCTGCTATTTTAACAGAGATGTTAAAACAAACCAATTAATTAAAACAGCGGACCGAGGAATGTCCTGCTAATGCATTAAGTGCTTGTTTGCTAATATCACAAACAATTTCTAGTCTGTATGCATTCTCATTAAATTTGACAATTTTCTTTCCCATTGTCCAATTGTTCCCTCCCTTCCTGCAGACGCCAAGCAAGCATGGAATTCCATATCACCAGCACCAATTATACTCTAGGTTCGCAAACGTGGTTCAGATACCAAAGGAGGAACTTCTTCAGGCTATTCAACTGTGGGCAGCACCACAACCTAGCCTGATGCTATCCTCAAAGTCCACATGTGTCCACCTTCTAGCAAATATAATTGGATAATGACCAAGAGAAGGCTGATTTTTTCCCCCCTTTGTTAACCCAATGGCACTATAAAAGCTGCCTTGGCCTAGACTGGGAATCAAATCTAGTACTTTTCCTGGATTGTATAGGGATGCTGGGCTCCATGTAATTTTGGGTACTGGACCTTTCTTCTCCAATTTCTTAGCAGTTCCAAACATTAAAAAAAGAGTATTCAATCCTACTAATTGCTGATATTTATAAATTAGTGAAATACCAGCTTTATTCATTAGCTCCAGGTCCTAGTGTTTGCAGATTGTGAAAATAACAAAAAGGTTCATTTAACACAATAGAAAAAGCGGTAGTGTGAATTTGAAATCGTGATTTACTGCACACCCTTACAGATAATCATTATGTTGATTATATTACGGCCATGCTTACCATTCTGGTGACCTTGCAGAAGAATGTATTGAACGTCAAACTTGCTGGGTGTCAGTAAATATGAGATGGATTTTTGTTTTTGCCCTCCAGTTTTCTCCTTTCCTCTCCTGAAAGTACCCGCCTCATGCTGGGTCAGTTCCACATGCACTGGCTGCCCTCACCTCATCCAACAGAACATTCATCCCTTGTGAACATTCATCCCTTGTGAGCCTAGAATGCAAGTGCTGACCTTGTTGGGACAGGGGAAAAAAGAGGCAAGTTGGAAATCGTAGTCAAGCCTGATCCTGTTCTCACCCAACACCAACAACATGCACACAATAACCAGCAGCAGTCACTGGATAGCAATCAGGAGTGGAAGACCTAGCTGATTTTTTTTCTTCTTTCCTTTGCCCAGGGACAGTGAGATTTCTAGCTCCTCTACCTCAGCTGAGATCAGCTAACTCAGCACAAACTCAAGACTTAGACCTAGGACCCCCTAGTCTGTATGGCTCAGTTTCACACTGTGCAGCACAGTTATCCACACTGAACCATCGAGGAAAGTTTCTTAGAGATGGATTTCAGAATCCATTTAATCTTGATTGCTCTGGACAGCTTACAATACAAAATGCAGGCCACAAGCAGCTACACTTAAACTTCAATGGATCTACCAAGTTGCAGCCAAACAGCTGAGGGATAGTTCAGTGCCCTAAACAATCTCAAAAGCACCAAATCTGTGCTGTGAAAGGCACCACTGGGTTGCAATTTGGCAGATTCTGCTATTGCAGACATCTGCAAATGCATCCCAATGAACACTGAAAGATCCGGACTCACTGGCTGCGGGAATGGCAGGAGTAATGCACGAACACCAAGTTTAAGATTTTGGTACACTGAGCTGGCTACTAAACTCACTTTACATTCACAACCTTAAACTAAACCACGTTTATAAAATAAATTTCAGCAATTTTTTTTTCTTACATAAAACATCTCCCCCAGGTTGGTTCTTTTACAATCACGCTCTCATTGATTATTGTCTCAGGCATTCTTTTCCAACAAAGATTCAATTCTATGGTGCTCAGTTGTACCATTTCTAACATGTGCTACCAATAAGCCATAGGTTAAACAATTTAATACCTGTGACTTGCTGACGGTATAGAATATCCCAAAGTCCTCCATATCCCTCAGTGTATGTTTAAATGGAGCCAAGAGATGGCAGCTCATATAGGAGTATGGGAAGGGCTATGATACATCACAAGCTGATATCAATATGACAGATCAACATTCTCAGTATTAAAGGATGAGGAAATAGTGTGGAGTCTTGTCTCTTTAAAGGGCAGAACCTTGCAATGCAGTTACTTTGGTCTTTTTTGCCAATTTTTTTACCCTTTCTGAATGAGATTATCACCACCTTAAAACTGCTACCCAAGGATGACACCAGAATTTGAAAAGATGAAATTTTAAAAATACACTATAGTACTCTTCCTCTTTTAGCCAAGATGACCAAACAGATTACATAAGGTAGCCTGCCTCTTAAAGGGACAAGTTCCACTTTATTCTGCTTTCATCCCTACAAATTTTTATACAAATAGAAAATTAACAATTTACTTGGGTTTAGGGTAATTAGCAATACTCTCAAGGCTAATTGCTGCATCACATCTGTCTTCTATGTTTTACCTGCACTAGCACCCAACGTGAATTAAAAAAAAACATCATGGTTGTGTTTGTATTTTCGATGCTATCCAAAGTTCTCCTGAAAAAATAGACTTTCCAAAATGTTTGTTCTTGGTTCCATTCAATTCCGTTGCACATTTACCAGTTCATATGAGATAAACTTTCGGAGCCGTTCCAGGTACTGACTGTACAGTTCAATGTCATTGTGACCAGCCCCCTCCACCCACAGTGGCTCCACTGCTTTCATGCAGCGCTCATACAATGCTAAGCCATGAGAGAAATCGATCACCTCATCCTCAGTGCCATGGATGATCAACACAGGAGATGTGATTTTGGAGATTTTATCAATGCTGTAAAATACAAGGAGAAAACAAATCAATGTCAAAATAAAAGACATCCTACTTCATTCAGTGTGAATAACACTGGATCAATTCAGACTGATGAATTTTACTTGAGGTTTGTTTTTGTAGAGAGGAGTAAATTTTATTTTTTTTTCAATTTTGTCTCTTCCACTTAAGGTTCCATTGGTCCTGTCCAAATTTACTTCATCTAGTTGAACATTCTTCATGCAATAGTTGAGACCTAGGCATTCTGCCTTGTGCTATGCTGGCCAATTTGGGTCGGTGGGCAGGCATTAGCATATGCTTTACTTGCATCTGGACAAGTGTATTTAACATGGTTGGGCTTATCCTGTGGACAGCTGGAAGGAAGGCAGGAATGTAGCAATGTACATCCCAGAGCACATATCCAGTTCTGCCCAGCCTAGTTCCACTGGTCATTGGTAATTGATAGCAGACCAGGGAACCTAGGCCAGAATGTAGGCCACAACGAAACTTCCCTACTTCAACTTGTCTGTAGAAGAAATAGGGCAGAGGAGGAGTGGAAAACTATGTATAGTATTCCACCCAAAAGAGCACAGTGCTGATTGATCAAATAGGTTATTCCTTGAACAAAAACAACAGACTCTCTTTTCCTGTGTAAATGAATCATTTGTTTGTCACCAAAACACTTGGGTGATATTCTCATTCATCCCAATGCTCCTGTTCAAACTATCTGAATTTTGTTAGTAAGCAGCACAGCAGCTGAAAACATTATCAGGTGAGAGAATTAGTGGGACTCTAGCAAACACATACAGGCCACATGTTATTCACATTACGCAGGTATCATATCCACGGCCCAATCATCTGGTTGAGACATTCTGTTTGATAACAGTGGCACTATACACTGGCATAGACTGAATGCATTGTGACATCTCTGGCACCTACCTCTATGTTGTGATGTAAATGGCTACAAATAACCTAAAGGCTATAACATTGGCAAAAGTTGCCAATATGGCCACACAGATTCCATTGTTGAGGCCCCACATTCTCAGGAATCCAGTCACTACGCAAAAGTGTAGTGTCCTCTTCTTCTGCAAGAGGATTCTGGTTGAAAAAGTGATAAAGTCATTCATACTAACAAACAAGATATCAGGGATCTGATGTTTGCAGTGGAGGCTGGCTGGTCTAGCAGGCGTTGTGAGGCAGCTCCAAAGGAACCATATACATGGAAGATCAAACCAGCAGCAGCTTTCACAACAATAGGCCAAGCTATTCCAGTCATGGCCCAATACTGCATCTGGTCTGCAGAAGGCGGCAAAGTTTTGAGACTACCTTCCTGGTGAAACAAAGGCAGCAGAGATAGATTTCCCTAGACATGCCCAGCTAACTAGAGGCAACTCTTTGGATAATGATGAATTCGGTTCTGTACATACTGATAAAACTCCTCATCCTTCAGCTCCCAGGGAATATTCATCCTTTACAATGTTAATAGGAGGTGAAAACAGGAAAAACAAGACGTATCTAGTCCACAATAGGGCAATAATACAAAAGAATACAGCTGGCCTCTGAGCTGAAGTGCTATACCAATTTAATTTTAGGGTTCAGAGTACGTGTCAACAATGGACACCAGCACGTCAGTGGGGGCCGAGGAGACAGCAAGTTTTGAGAGTTGGGCAAAGGAAGCAATGGTGACAGCAGTCAGAAGAACATCACAGCCTAGAAATTACTATGTGACTTTAATAGAGGAGCTACCTATTTTAAAATGTTTTAATTCTTCACTTACAGTAGCAAACAGAGAAATATCATTGAAAGTCATAAGCATTTGCTCATTAATATTACAAACAGTAATTTCAAAGATCACAACTGACTGAAGTTCAATTAGCTGAATCGGGGTATTAGAATGACCCAGGTTATTGATTTTGCTTAAACAATCTGGAAATTCAGGAAACATACAAGTTTTTGTGCAATATTGCTTAATTCCTTTAAGCAGACCATTCATTTATTACGATAGTTTTCAAACATTTCTGTCAGGAGCCCTTGTAAATCACAGGATCGTTGCAACACAGGAAGCTATTCGGTCCATCATATCTGCACTGGCTCTACGAATGAGCAATTTACTTAGTGCCATTCTCCTGTCTTCTCCCCATAACCCTGCACATTCGTACTAACGTTTCCAGGCATCCTCTCATTCTACAAATAATGACACACCCCTGAGAATCTTTGGCCAATACTGACAGTCTTGGGTGCTCTATTTGAACTTCTGCAGAGAAAGGGTACTGTCATTGCAGAAAATGTTTTTAGCATATAATAGAAATAAATAAAGTGCTGTTAAATCAACTATAAAGATAAGCCCTCATTTTTATATGTAATAGTTTATCTCATTTCTCAGAAATGTCTAAAGTGCTTCACGTACAATGAACAACAATATCTGTTTTTATGTAGACAAACAGGGAAGAGCGCTAAAATCTGATTAGATGGACATAAATCTGATGACTTTACAGAATCTGGGCAGACAAAGGCCTACAGTTTAAAACCTCTGGTTTCAGGTGATTGCTTTAAGTAAACCTTCGCAGCATATCTCCATTGACATGTGGAATGAAATGGTCATCTTGCAAAACAAGAAACTTCGCCAGTTTTAAAGGGAGTACAATGCTTGGCAATATCACATATTGGTGTTTGTTTCCGTGGGAAATAAGTCAGACAGGGCTAGTTAATCCTGCACATCCTGGTAGTAGGTTTAGACAACGCCATATGCGCATTTTTGTAGCACACAATATTTATACACATTGTGCTCAAAGCATTAAAAGGAACACATTTTATTGTAGCCACATCCTACCAAGAGGTCATTAATTTTTAAGGAGTGTCAAACTAATTGGATTGCTCTTTCAAAGAGCTGGCACAGGGTATGATGGGCCAAATGGTCGTCTCCTCTGCTGTGTTGTAACATTCTATATATAAAAAAAATGGGCATGTTCCCAGTGCTCATCAATGCTGTGCCTAGACTGGGCACTGGGATGTATGCAATAGGAACCAGGGATATCTTATGTCTTAGCATTCTTCCTTCCTGGGAGGAAACAGTTTGGCTCCTCTCAGCATCTATTCCCATGACGCCAAGTTCTAACTATTCATATGCAGGGAGGAGTTGTGGGCTCTGTTCCTTAAATCACTGGTCATGAAGACGCTGCTATAAACACACGACTCCCCTTTGTATTCCAGCCCCTCAAAACAAAGGCCAACATTCTGTCGGTTGTTCTGATTGCTTTTGTACCTATCTACTTGTTTTTAATGATTTGTGTACAAGAGAGACACAACTCAGTAAAATCATTAAAAAATATGATTGTTTACCCTAGACAAGAAGTCACCCAAAGGAACATTTTATAATGAAAAATGACAGATTCTGCCACCGTCACTATTCTTAGAAATATAACAGGCTTGACCTTGGTTATTTCAGTGGAAGTGTGCATCACTGGCCCATAGAGCCTAGAAATAATAGGCATGCAGCAGCAGACCATCAAGGTCAAAGCTGGAATGACTGTTTCAAGAGAAGCAACAAATCTTCACTTGGTATTAAGAGAGGCTAAGATCTCACTACAAAAGAAGCTATTTTGCAGTTTTGGAAATCTCACACGTTGTTATCTCTGAGGAGCTACTAATGATCACCAGGGGGCTGCACAGCCCAACTTCAAAGGGAGCTACATCGAAGGCCTTTTGTATTTGATTAAAAAAATACCTGGAAAAACTCAGCAGGTCTAACAGCATCTGTGGAGAGGAATACAGTTAACGTTTCGAGTCTGTATGACTCTTCAACAGATTTAGCTCATGTTCTGTTGAAGAGTCATACGAATTCGAAACGTTAACTGTAATCCTCTCCGCAGATGCTGTCAGACCTGCTGAGATTTTCCAGGTATTTGTATTTTTGTTTTGGATTTCCAGCATCCGCAGTTTTTTGCTTTTATTTTTGTATTTGATAACCCAAGCTGGCCAGTGGATACGGAATGTCTATTAAGACAATGACCTCTCAAACATTCCTTCTAACCCATAGTGGCTAAGACATTATCTGTCTGCAAGACGTCAATTTCCAAACACTGAACAAACATCCTTTGTTGAAGACATCGTGGAGCGATAAAGTCTCATGACCTAGGCCTCTAGCTTATTGACCAAGTAATATTGCCTTGCTGGGATGAATAGCTCAATCTGTTTATCTGACTAAGAGACCACGCCGAAGGAGCTCTGGCCCAGATTGGACACTTGGCCCCATGTACTATGCTTCTGCTGGAAGTCTGTACCATTGTCTACAAGACTGATTCAGCTCTGCATGCCGATCTTATTAAGTGAAGTCAGCACCACCAGAAAAGTGAATTACCCAGCATCGGTTTTCAACCCACTGACATCCATAAAGGAATACCTCATTGGACTTTGATTCTGGAATCCACGTGAACCGATATTTATTTTATGTGGCCTCTGTACCGTAAATCCTTCTTTTTTCTATCTCTCTCTTTTCTGCCTGAGTGTGGAGGCGATGTTGCGAACCTCCTCCCACATTCAGAGTATGTGTAAATAAAGAAACCCTTTGAGTTCATCCTATCTCAAGTTTGCTGTGGAGTTATTAGTGGAAAATTGGATCACACAAAAACTGAGGGATTGGGGAAATACACCGCCATTTATAAAGAGGAAACCGAATCAAAACACCTGTTTATGGGCGGGTGGTGAGAGGAGAAATTAGTGCTGTTTATATTAACCCACTTTTGTTTATAACAGAAATCAGGAGCTCAAATCAGGGATCACCCATTTGAATATGACCAGAGTCCAAGACAGACATGAGCCAAATCTGATATAATAGGAGCCAATTGGAAAGCAAAAAAGGGAAAAAGTCGGTGGTTAGAAAGGAGAACCCCCACAAACTGGTGTTCCCATTGTAATAAACCAAGCCATTTCAAACTTGAATGCTGGAAGTTGCAAGGAAAGCCTGTAGGTCTAATAGAGCTCCACATGAGTAGTCCCTCAAAGGACACCCCAATGGACAGAGCAACAAAGCAGGCAGAGATCCTCACTCGGTCCTTAATGCTGGAGGGAAACCAAAACCTACAACTCCCCCCCCCAAACTGCCCAAGTCCTCCCTGACTGCCAAAGCCCTGATCAGTGGAGGAGAGGAGGAGGATCTATGTTTGCATCCCTCCATGGGGTCCACCTGGAGTGTGGCCTTGTTTCAGGCCCTGTCACGGCAGGAATTATCCCTGAACTACCAGTAGCAGGAGTTAATTTCCTTCTGGGAAACGATTTGGCTGGCAGGGAAGTGCTATCCAGCAAAAGAAGAGACCAACATCAGCCAGCAAAAATCTGCAGGTGTGTAGAAGGCTGGGGAATGTTAGAGGCCCAAAAGGGTGAAATAAAACCCATAACCAATGAACGAGAGCTGCTTGAATATAACAAGGCCAAAGCCAGGCCAGTAAAGTTAAGAGGGCCAATAGAATTTATAATAGACTCTCAGAATATCTCAGAATTAAACAGGGAGCAAAGAAGCCCTAGAGCAGGAAAACAGAGTGAGGGAGGTGCCCCACATAGTCAAAGAGCCTGAAGGAAGGCAACTTATTTAACCATATAAGACCAAGGTTAAGGGGAATAGCCTGAAGCATGGCTTGGCAGTAATCTTCTTTCCAAATTTAAATAGGGACAAAGGGAGTCTCCAAACCGACGAGCAGTTAGGGAGTGAGATGCCTCCCCCAGCGGAGGCATCACAAGGGAGTGTAGCCGGAGCTACCCCTCTACTTGAAAGCAGTGGTGTTCGAGGCGATGCGGAATAAGTTAGGAGAGCGCCCACTCCCATGCCAAAGACACTGGCTAAGAAACCATTGATTGGCCTAGCCAGCAGCTATATGGCAAATATAAATGGGGGCCAGGGAAGTTCCCAAATTGGCACAGAGAGGGTGATGCCACACTTAGTTGAAAAACCACAAGAAGGTACAGCAAGAGCTGACCACCCACCAGAGGGCAGCAGTGTTCCAAAAGACGTAGTCTACTCCCAACTGACCAGCAGAGGTTCCAACCAGAATTGGATCCCATCTCACCCACCTTAGCGCAAAATCACGAGGCAATCTGACAGAGCTGCCCACTGCGTTCAAAATGACCCATACCTGCCTGCTGCTGTGCCAACCCATAGCACCTAGCGACAGTAACTGGGAAACCCCAGTTATGCCAGCGCCTGAGCCGGACACTAAACCAGAATCCTGAAAGAGGTCCAAGTCCCATTAACACACCCCAATCTCCTGACAACCAGCCTAACCACAGTCCCTAGGTTTGAACAGCTAAACCCAGAGGTTACCAAGGTGGACAGGAAGGAGACAAGCTGGATCAGAGTCACTCAGCCCTATGATCAAAGGACCTGGCACTCAGTGAGATACCAGGCATTCTCCTGCAGATAGCCCAGAGCAGCTGGACCATTACTCACCCAGTATGTTAACCACCCTGTAAAACCCCCAGACGCTTGAGAGCACAATCAGGAGTTGGATTTCTGAAAGCAATGGCTTTACTTATGCCTGATCCCCAACAGAGGAAATTCAGAACTATAGCAAGGCTTCCCATAAAGACAGGTTTGAATCTTCCCACATCACTTAACCATTTCACATCCCAAGACTGTCCGTCTGTGACCCCCTGAACAAAATAAGCCATCTGGCAATTTTAGGAAAACTCACCTCGTTACCTCTGAGGAGCCACTAACAACTACACCCCCCTTACCATGTAGTACAGCCCTACTGCAAAAAGAGTGATACAAAGATCATCTGCATTTAATCACCCAGGTTGGCCAGGAGGAAATGGAACGTCTGCTAAGACAAAGGTCCTGCAACCTTCCTTTCAATTCCTAATGGCTAAGACAATTAAGAGTCTTTGGAACCCTTTGTCAAAGGCTGGGTAGGCCGAGAGGTAGGAAGCCATGTGACATGGGCCTCAAGCCTGTGGAACAAGTAATACTGGCATGCTGAATTGCACAATCTCAGTCTGTTTATCTTCTGACTGGCAGCCTCTCAGAAAAAGGAGCCCTGCCCAAATTGAATACCTAGCCCCATCTATACTGATTCTGTTCGAACTTCTGTACAATTGTCAACATCTCCGCATGCCTCTCTAATCACGTGAAGTCAACACTATCATTAAAATGAATTATACAGCATCATTTTTCAACCTGCCAACCTCAGCGAAGGAATACCTAATTGGACTTTCATTCTTGACTCTGGAACCCACGTAAAACAAGATTTCTTTTCTCTGTAGTCTCTGCACTGCAAATCTTTCTTTGCGCTGTCGCAGTGTGGTGGCAATGTTGAGACCCTCCTTTTGCGTTTTGAGTGTGCACAAATAAACTGACCCTTTGAGTTCAGCCTCTCGCAAATTTGCTGTGGGGTTATTAATAGAAAATTGGATCACTCCAATCCCGTGGGGGTGGGAAACATGCTACCGCTAATGGAGAGGGGGACAAATCAAAAACACCTTTCTGTTTACGGACAGGTGGTGTAAGGAAAAATTAGTGCTGTTTAAATTAACCTTCCCTCTTGTCCATAACAGTGTCAATTCCAAGCAGTCTTGTTAAGATTGGGAAATGACTATTTGGGAATTTGGGAGGATGAGCCCATGTCCCATCTCATACTGACATCTGTGCCTGTGAAATGCATGTGATGCACACCACGAGACAGACCAGACACATGTAGAGATGCCCCAATGAGTGTGTACACAGTACTGGTGCTGGGTTGAGACTTTCATGAAAACATTTCACATCTTTACAAGTCTAAGTCACGAGGCTGATTCCTAATGCCAAAGAACTGAATTATGCAGAAAATTTTGGAAGGGAGTCAGTGCATGTGAACTAGTATTTTAGTGGTGCATTGGACCACAGTTACAAGCATAGAAATGAAAAATTAGATTTATTACATTAAATTAAATTGAGAGAGTAGGACAAAAAGTGACAGATTCAAAACAATTAAAAGTAAACTTAAGACTGACGTGAACAAATTCTTCTGCATACAACCATCAAAAAAAACCCTAGAATCATTTATGGAGTATTTGGATGCTACAATGACTTCAGTATTCCTCTGGATGGATGAATTCAGTTGGGTTGAATGGCCTCCCTCATCTGCAACTATTTGTCAAAGCAAGACATATGAAAAAAGTTGCACTGAAATATTATACACTCTTAGTACTTTTCCCTCAAGATTTGACAAGAGCTATTGGATCATTATTGAATCTGAAACAGATAAATTACAACATGGAAACAGACCATTTGGCCCAACTAGCCCATATTGGTGAATTGTCCATAATCCCAGTCATCCTAATCCCATGGTTTTGCCTGCTTTCATATCAGTTTATTTCCCTTTCCTTCAACCATCTTATCCAACAGGAACAGGAGTAAGCCATGCAAGCTCTTGCGCCAGTTCCATCGCTCAATCAGATCATGACTGATTTGTACTTCAATTGCAGATTCCAGCCTTCCCCCATATTCCTTGATACTTCTATCAAATAAAAATCCATGGATTTCAGTTCTGAAAATTGACATTGAATTAGCATCCACACTATGAAGAGGAGTCATACGGATTCGAAATATTAACTCTGTCTTCCTTTCCACAGATGCTGTCAGACCTGCTGAGTTTTTCCAGCTATTTTTGTTTCTGTTTTAGCATCCACACTAGTTTGGAGAAAACACCTCAGTCAGATTATCCCTCAATCTGCTACGCTCAAGGGAAGGCAAGCCAGGTTTATGCAATACTGCCTCATAATTTAACCCTCCAAGCCCCAGTAGCATTTTGTTAAATCTGTGATGAAACCCCTCCAAGGTCAATATCTCCTTCCAGAGGGACAGTGCCAAAAACTGAATGCAGTGCTTCAGACAGGGTCTGATCAGGACTCTTGGAAGCATAACCTCCTCCCCATCACATCCTAGCCCTTTTGAAATAAAAGCCAACATTCTATCAGCTGTACTAATTGCTTTTTGTACCTGTCTACTAGCTTTTAATGATTTGCGTACTTGAGGCTTCCAAATATCTTTGCCCCCCCACAATTTGTTTCTCGTCATTTAGAAAATACTCCAATTCATCTTCCTTGACCTCACTTGCCCACACTGAACTCCATTTGCTGTAGTTTTGTACACACAATCTGTTTAAGTCCCTCTGAAACATCTTGCTCACATCTACATGATATACTGGCCTTTAAGCTTAATGTCATCTGCCTACTTGGATATACAGCTAACCATTCATGTAAGTCAATGATGTTTATGGTGACAACTGAGGTTTCAGTACAGATCATTGGTACATCACTTGTTATTTCTCACTAATAAGAGTATATTCACTTTAGCCCTGCTCCCAACCAATTACCATAATCTATTCTTAAATTTTGACATGGTTTCCATTTCAATTGCTAACTCTGGTGGTGTATTCTATAGCCTCACAGCCAACTGTGCAAAAACGTTTCTCCTACTCTGTGCTAATCTCTTATATTTAACCTTTTTTTCATAACTTTAGACACATTATCCTTACATTGCCATTCTTCTAAAGAAAATAGCTCAAAGTTTCTGACTCACTCTTTGTACTTGTACATACTTACTGAATCTTTGCTGTATTCTCTCTATTACCTCAACATCCTTCCAATAGTGTGCAACCCAAAATTACAACCGAGGTCACACTAACGCATTCAACATTAAATCACACTTGTTAACTTATATGCCACCTTCTCAAAATTCAGTATTCAATAATGTTATTTGACCTTTAACTAACCTTGATCAATTTGAAATGTTGATTTTAAAGGCTTGTGGAATGCAAACATCCACTCTCCTATACCACTCAATCTTCTGCCCCAAAATACAAAAATTTTACAATGCAAAATTATATTACTCCACATTTATTGACATTGGATTTTTAATCCAATTTCACCCTCTGATCAAGGTCTTCTTGTAACTTGCTTTGGTTCTCAATGATTTGATGTGCCACACATTCTAGTATATTCTGAAAATGTTAAGAAAGCTTTAAACGTAAAATTCTGTAAACACAGCCTTGGAAGCAGGGCCTTTGGAGTGGGAGGTTCAATCACTGATTTACCATCATTGTGCTTGTGTGGGAAGTTGCTAAATCATGTAGGCTGAAAAGCTACCATAGCTGATAACTGGGGTTTGCTGCATCCCTTTCCACTGGTTTACATAAGCGTATAATCATACTACAGCTGTAGCACTGGAGGAACACTGCCCCTGCCAAAGCAATATGGCTGTGCAATATGGCCACCCATACACATCTGCACTGGTCTGTGCATGCGCAGAAATCCAATGATGTGCACATATCAGTTTACCCAGCACACTGCCAACTCATCTTGCTTTCTAACCTCAGGTATTCAGTTATTCAGAGTTGCAGAAGGTGGGAAACAGTGTTCCACAAGGATCAGTGCTGGGACCACTGTTCACTATTTAATGATTTAAACTTTGCAATCTAAAACACAATTTTTAAATTTATGCATGGCACCAGATTGATGAGGACAATCAATACTGGGGAGGACTGCAATAACTTACAGGAGGTCATTAATAAACTTGCAGAATGGGCAAATAATTGGCAAATGAAGCTCAACACAGATAATTGTGAGGTAGTACATTTTGGTAGCAAGAATATGGAGGTCACGTTATTTGGAAGGTACAAGTCTAGGTGGGATAGACGAATAAAGGGATCTCAGGGTACAAATAAACCAATCATTAAAAGTTGCACCACAGGTTAGCAAGGTCATAAAAAACAAGTACGGTACCAGGTTTTATTTCTAGATGGATATAATTGAAAAGTAGGGAAGTTATGCTATACCTGTATTGAATCCCAGCAAGAGTAACGTCTGCAGCTCTGGTTGCCATATTATAAAAAGGGTTTAGAAGCACTGGAGAGGGCGCAGAGAAGGTTTACAATAATAATACCAGAAATGTGTGGATATACATATCAGGAAAGGATTGAAAGGCTCTTTCTCTTGGGAAAAAAGGCTGATGGGTAACCAAATAGAGGCCTTTGAAATTGTGGAAGGTTTTGGTACAATGGATGCAGAGAAAATGTTTTCTCTACTGGGGAAAGAGTACAAATAGAGGCCATCAATTTAAGGTGGTCACCAAGGAATCCAATAGGGAATTTAGAAGAAACTTCTAAAACTTCTGCCCAGAGTGGTGAAAATGTTGAATGTGCTGTCACAGGGAGGGGTTGAAGCCAATACTATAGATGCATTTAAAGGGAAGCTAGGCAAACATAGGAGGGAGATGGAATAAAGGATTATGATAGTAGATGAGGAAAGATGGGAGGAGGCTGAAGGGGAGCATAAACATGGCATTGGTCTAGTTGGGCCAAATGGCCTGCTTCTGTGCTGAATGTAATCCTATGAATTATGCTTTATGATTTACTACCAGGCATTGAAATGTACTACATCTACTCTGCAATAATCATAGATTGAGATCACACAATATACAGTAGATCCTACCATCTGCAGCACACTTAGTTATTGTTGGCCTTGTCACAAGTGATTTATTATCTATAACCTTCGTTTTCCAGACATGCATTTTGTTGATAGGATTAGATACTTTGAGTTGTCACTATAAAGGGGCATGATGGGAATTAACAAGGAATCAGCTCCGCATACAAGCTCTTGTTGAATCATGGTAGTGGGCACTTACTTGGGGAATGCATCAAAGCAGTATGTTTTCTTTGTGTCTGGGAATGCCACCCGCATTCCTGAGGTCAGAGGAGAGTGCAGAATAACGGCAGCACACTCATACCGGGAAGCCAAGTCTACAGTCGGAACGGTACCAATACTCTGCCCATACAATATAATGTTTTCAGGACTGATTCCATATCTGTAAGGAAAAAGAAATCAAGCAAGTGAGAGGCTCATCACTTAACAGGTCCCAACAAATAGTTCACCTTTTTATCCTTTTTAATTTAATGCTGTATTTGCATTCACCAAGTGTAGTTCAGGTTAATGCCCATCACAACTGACTTTTACTGCATTTAGAATATAATCCTACAGCAATCACAGTTGAAAAACAAGAGCAAACAGAAATCTGCAATGTAGTAAAAATAATTTGTATTTATATAGTGCTTTATGCGATCTCAGGATATCCTAAAGTGCTTTATTTTGAGGTGGCATCATACTGATTTGTAAGTTATCACAGTATCCAGTATGCTCACAACAATTTCCCATAAACTGCACCAAGGTGAATGATCAACTAATTTGTTCCAATGGTACAGAATGTGGAATAGTTGCCAGGGCACAGGGAAAATTCAATGTTCCCCTTGGCATAGTATTATGCAAACTTTTGTGTCCATCTGAACAGACAGACAGAACTTTGGTTTAACATTCATACGAAGGGAAGTAGATAGGTTAAGTGAGTGGGCAAAGATCTGGTAAACGGAGTATAATTTGGGAAAATGTGAAATTGCCCATTTTGGAAAGAATAATAAAAAAAGCCGTATATTATCAAATGGTGAGAGATTGCAGAGCTTGGAGATGCCGAGAGATCTGGGTCTCCTAGTGCATGAATCCCAAAAGGATTGCATGCAGGTACAGCGAGTAATTAGAAAAGCCAATAGAATGCTATTATTGTGAGGGGAATTGAATACAAAAGTAGGGGGGAGGTTAGGATTCAGTTGCACAGGGCATTGATGAGACTACATGGAAGATGTAAATGCTTTGGAAACAGTTCAGAGAGGTTTACTAGACTAATATCTGGAAAGGGCAGGTTGGTTTAGAGGAAAGGTTGGACAGGCTAGGATTGTATCCGCTGGAGTTCAGATGAGTAAGAGGCAACTTGATTGAAATACAGGATCCTGAGGGGTTCTTCTTGACAGGGTGCAAATGGAAAGGATGTTTCCTCTTTATGGGATAATCTAGAAGTAAGGATCACAGTTTAAAAATAAGGGGTCACTCATTTAAGACTGGGATGAAGGGAAATTTTTTCTCAGAGGGTAGTGAGTCTTTGGAACTCTACCACAAAAGGCAGTGGAAGCAGAGTCTTGGACTATTTTTAAGACAAAGGTGGATAGATTCTTGATAAGCAAGGGGATGAAAGGTTATTGGGGTAATCAGGGGTGTGGAATTAAGATTACAATCAGGTCAGTCACAATCTTATTGAATGGCAGAGCAGATTCGAGGGGCCGAGTGTCCTACTACTGCTCCTATTTCGTATGTTCGAAATATTAAGACAACACCTCCAACAGCATGACATTGTGCAATGAGCCAAGTTTATAATTAATGTTCTCAACTGTATCAACAACAGTAAGACTCAATCTCAATGGTACTCATGATGATGCACGTTAATAGGATTTCCTGTTTTCTACTCATGCTGATGACTTTGCTAAAATTCCTGATGGAAGGTGCTGCATCTACTTGTTGCAGGACAGTACAGCAGCAGATCTTGGACAGAGATAGCTGAATCAAAGGATAGTTAACAGCACAGGGGGTCATGCAGCTTTTTGAGTTTGTGTCGGTTCTCTGCAAGAGCAACTTAGCTAGTCCCACTTTCCCCACACCCCTGAAAATTTTCTCTCTTCAGCTGTTTATCCAATTCTTTTGAATGCCTCCACCACACTCAGGCAGTGCATCCCAGATCCAAACCATACTGCATAAATTTTTTTTTCCTTTTGTCACTGATTGCTCTTTTGCCAATCACCTTAAATCTGCATCTACTGGTTATCGGCCCCTTTGTCAACTGGAACAGTTTCTCTCCATCCACTGTTTAGACGCCTCGTGATTTCGGGCACCTCTATAAAAACTCATCTCTAAGGAGAATACCCCAGCTTCTCCAATCTATCCTCGTAACTGAAGTCCCTCATCCCTGGAACCAGTCTGGTAAATCTTTTCTGTACCATCTCCAATGCCTTCATATTATTCTCAAGTGCAGTACCCAGAATTGGACACCTTGAGCATTTAAAAGTTAAAACAACTTGGGGAAGCTGCACACGCTGACAGCACACACCAATACTCTGTACAACAATGCAGCACCAACTTCACAGGGTCACAAAATTGATACAGATGAGGAAGAGGCTATTTGGCTTCTCATGCATGCAGAAAAGCCCAAACTGTCCTCACATGTAATAGTCTCTAAATCCAAAATCCACCACCCGCCGCGCCGCCCCCCCCCCGTTTACCCTAACCAAAAGTCCATTACAAATGATGACTGCTTTCATAAGAAATTACTGATGAACACCCTGAACTTTTCTTTCACAAGTTTGAACCAGTTGAACCTTTGTCCTATTTGCCTGGTTTATCTTAAGATGTGGTGTTCTGGTTTTGCCTTCTCTTAATTGTGTAATATTTCAAATAGTTCTAACAAGCCCCCTACAGCCACTTAATTTCTAAACTAACAAGCCCAGGCTTTTCTAGCCTTTTCTAATAATTCAATTCTTTAGCACCATCCTTGCAGCTCTTCCCTGTATCGCTTCCAGAACTTAAATTACTTCCCCGTATCTTATTACAAGTTGCTGAACAAACAGCTTTATGATTGTGTCCTGAAATTACAGCAGTTGATATTTATTCAGTGATTTCTTCCCATTTCTATGTTTTCAAAAGAAATTTCATCAGCGTTGAAACTTATATTTTTTTGAAATGTTAAAAGTTGTTTTTGGTGACTGGGTGACTATACAGAGCGAAGATAGAGTCCATCAACCTTCAAACACAACCCCCATTTTGGGCAAATGAAGTTCTACTCATTATCAGCTAGATCATTTAGGTACATGAAGATGTTCTTGCATCCAGCAAAAGACCATTAAAATCATGGGTTTAAGTCCCACTCCAGAAATTTGAGCATGTAATCTAGGCTGACACTTCAGTTCAGTGCTAATGAGATAATGGCCCAAATTTTTCATTAATAACGACAGTGAGGTTAACTGTATTCAATTATTGTGAAGTAAATCAGAAGCGGCTTCCAGACTTGCTATCTTCTTCACAAGCTATGCTATATTTGAACAACACTGACAAACTCAACATTGAAGTTGATACAAGGGCTGTAATTTGCAGTACTTACCTACTAAACGGTCCAGAAAAAGATGAGGGCAGTGCATTCAGGTGTAAATGAACTTTTAACAGTGTGATAACCCTTGGTGAGGATGGTGGTGTCACTGGGCTCATAATCCAGAGGCCCAAGGGTAATGCTCTGGGGACCTAGGTTCTAATCCCACCATGGCAGGTGAAATTTGAATTCAATAAAAATCTGGAATTAAAAAAATGAGGACCACAAAACCATTGCTGGTTGTTGTAAAAACCCATCCGGTTCACCAATGTCCTTTAGTGAAGGAAATCTGCCATCTTTACCTGGTCTGGCCTACATGCGACTCCAGGCCCACAAAAATGTGGTTGACTCTTAAATGCCCTCTGAACAAGGGAAATTAGGGAAGGGCAATAAATACTGGCCTAGCCAGTGATGTTCACATCCCAAGAACAAATAAAAAAATTACTGCAAAACAACTTAGCTGGTACGTAAAATTTAATTTGAGAAGTGTGAAACCTCATTCTTTGACAATTTAATTAAATTATAACCACAACTGAGGTTAGTGCCAGGTCTCAGATTGAAATCCGCCTCAGCTGATTGTATTTTTTTTCTGTATTGTAGAAATAAGGGAAAGCTACTGAACTCCAGTGATAACTTTGAAAAATTTGAACAATTAAAATATGTTTGTTAAAAGGAAAAAAAATAAATACACAAGATAAAAGATACACATTTAGAAAAAAATCTTACAAAATAACCCCCAAAATGCTTTATCATAGGTGCACAATAAAACTCTTCTGGGTAACCGTCCTTATAGATTCTTAGCCATAAAATCCAGGTAATATTATCCAAACCAAGAAATTGCTTTCACTTTAAACAGAAGTACAATCCACGACCTCCCAGAACAAATCCACACTGATGTAGGTTTTCCAAAGGAAGATTTAAAACAAACTGCTCGAGACAAATATTCTCCTGTCTCAAAATCGGGTTGCTTTCTTCAATTAAGATTTTTACAGTTTTTTTTGCACCAAGCAAAACACCAGAGTTGGTCTTCAGCGGGACTCTCCCGCAGCAACTACTACAGCTGAAACCCGGTTTTCATAAATGCCTTTTCACCCGAGTTCTCCATTGTCTTTAAATATTTCTTTGAAAACTCAGGTTCCCAAAATATCAAAACCTTTCACGTTCCTATTTTACCTTTATTTCGGATCAATAAAATTTAAAACATCCGCCCCTTTTCACTCTCAAATCTCCTGTAAGATGCAAAAGTTCTTTGATACCTTTGAGATTCCTTTGAAATGTAATAGCTACAAATCAATTTCAAAACTTATCCTCAAATGCTAATTTCAGATCTACTGTTTCCTTGGAGGTTAACACCCACCATATTGTCTCATTACAAAATGCAAGATGATAACACCTTTAATCTTTCACCTCTTAAATTCTACAGGCAATCTGACTAACAACCTCACCTTTGATTAATCCTGGACGCGCACACACAGCTTACCCTTATCTACACAGAATACATAGATAAACGCAAATATAAAAATATACACATCACAATTATTGGAGCGTTTTCTAAAAAAAAACTTTAAAACCTTTCACTTTTTCTTAAGTCATTTATTATTCTCAAGCCTATCTTTCGGTCCCTCCACATTTCAGTTTTTCTACATGCTTTTTACAATTAATTAAATATCCTAATTCACATTTCTTGGTTTTAAACTTTGCATGTCTCAGTGAGGATTCTTCAAGCTGATTGAAAAGCTATGCTGTTGTTTGCCATGCTCACAGGCCCCAGATCCCCTGTAGAGGACACCAGGCTGGAAATGATCTCTACGGACTATAATGTGCTGCGCAAAAGCCTGCGAAAGGTCTGTGGGTTGCTGCAAGCGTGATTCATTCACCGCTGACTGCAAAATCTAGGTCTTTAAACATTTCCCCAACTTTACTGTTCAGATTGACAGAAAAATATATGGCATTTTTTAAAGAGCAAAGGAGTATTCCCAATGCTTGGCTAATATATTTCCCTCAACTAATTCATCAAGTTACCCGATTATTTGTCTCATTACTGTCTGTGAAACTATACAATGTGTAAACTCGATGGCACATCTACCCACATAATGGTGACTTATACTTCAAAATGCCCAACTGGAATTAAACCAACCTCAGGAAATATCCATTTATAGCAATTAGGCCTTCCAGCTTTTTCTAGGGCCACAATATATATAGGTCAACTTCAGTAACAGTGGAATAAATTGTATGTTACATGGCATAATGCTCCTGTGGTCAGTGGCCAGGGACAGGAGAGTGTGACTGTGAGTGAGGCAGGTTAGCAAACTCAAGAGGGCAGAAGCACAGGAGTGAGAACCTCTGCAATTGTCCAACAGGTTTGAGGTTTTTTTATTTGTATGGATGAGAGTGGGGGCTGCAGGATGGATGACATGGCTACAGGAGGACATGGATTAGGACCTGGATTCTGAAGGGTGCAGGATATTTAGGAAGGGCAGGAAGCAAGGAAAAGGTGGAGTGGTGGCTCTGTTAGTTAATGATAGTATTAGCACAACAGAGATGGATGACCTAAGCTCTGGAAACCAGGATATGGAAACAGTTTGGATGGAGATGAGAAATGGTGAAGGCAAGAGGTCACTTGTGGGAGTTGAGTACAGGCCCCCTAACAGTAACTACATGGTAGAGTTGAGCATAAAGGAAGAAATAATTGGAGGTTGTCAGAGAGGCACAATGACAATCATGGAAGATTTTAATTTACATAGACTGGAAACTTTAGATGGGCAAAAGATAGCCTAGATGAGTACATTGAATGTTTTCAGGATAGTTTCTTGGAACAACATGTTCTGGAGCCAACCAGAGAGTAGGCTATACTAGACCTGATATTGTGCAATCAGATTAGAGTATTAATGATCTCATAGTGAAGGCGCCCCTACGTAGCAGTGACCATAATATGAATGAATTTTACATTCAGTTTGAGGGAGAGAGGAATGGGTCTGAGACTAAGTTTTTAAGCTTAAATAAGGGCAATTATGAGGGCATGAAAGCTGAGCTGGGGAAAGTGAATTGGCAATTAAGTTAAGGGATAGGTCAACAGAGATGCAGTGGCTAATATTTAAAGGATATTTCAGAATGCACAGAATAGATACATTCCATTGACTAAGGAAAAGTCCAAGAGATGGACATACCAACCATGGTTATTTAGCAAGGTTAAAGATAGCATCAAACTTAAAGAAAAAGCATATAACTGTGCAAAGGTAGGTGGAAGGTCAGAAGTTTGGACGGAATATAAGGAACAGCAAAGAATGACTAAAGACTAATCAGGAGGGAAAAATTAGAATATGAGAGAAAGCTAGCCAGAAATATAAAAACAGATACTAAGAGTTTTTATACATATTTTAAAAAGAGAGTTAACAAAGTGTGCACTGGTCCTATAGAAAGCGAGTCTGGAGAATTGATAATGGAAAACAAGGAAATGGCAGATGAATGGCACAGGTATTTTGCATCAGTTTTCACCATAGAGGATACAAGTAACATCCCAGAAGCAGCTATAAACCAGGAAATGGAAGAGGGGAAGGAAGTCAGAAAATTACTGTCACCAGAGAGGTGGTACTGAGTAAATTGTTGGAGCAGTGGTTTGACAAGAGCCCGAGTCCTGATGAGCTTCAACCTAGGGTCTTAAAAGAAGTGTCAAGTGAAATAGGTGATGCATTGGTTTTAATTTGCCTAAACGCCCTAAGATTTGGGAAGGTCCCATTAGATTGGAAGATAGCAAACATAACTCTATTATTGAAAAAGGGAGACAGACAGAAAGCAGGAAACTACAGGCTAGTTAGCTTAACATCTGTCGTAGGGAAAATGTTGGAACCAATATTAAAGTAGTTATTGCAGGGCACTTGGATAAACTCAAACTCATCAGGCAGAGTCAACATGGCTTTGTGAAAGGAAAATCGTGTTTAACCAATTTATTGGAGTCCTTTAATAAAGTGTCACATCATTATTGAGGAAAATAAAAACTCATGGTATAGGGGGTAACATTGGCATGGATAGAAGACTGACTGGCTAACAGGAAGCAGAGAGCAGGCATAAATGGGTCTTTTTCAAGATGGAAAGATGTAACAAATGGTGTGCCACAGGGATCAGTACTGGGATGGCAACTGTTGACAATTTATATGAATGACTGGGATTGAAGGGATGGTTGCCAAATTGGCTGATGACACAAAGATAGGTAGGAAATTAAGTTGTGAAGAGGACATAAGGAGGCTACAAACATATATAGATAGGTTAAGTGAGTAGGCAAAGATCTGATAGATGGAGTTTAATGAGGGAAAATGTGAAATTGTCCATTTTGACAGGAAGAATAAAGGAGAAGCATATTATCTAAATGGTGCGAGATTGCGGAGTTCTGAGATGCACAGGGATCTGGGTGTCTTAGTATATGAATCACAAAAGGTTAGTATACAAGTACAGCAAGTAATTAGGAAAGCAAATAGAATGCTATCATTTATTGCGAGGTGAATTGAAGCATAACCTCCCTACTTTTGTATTCAGTTGTACAGGGCATTGGTGAGACCACATTTGGAGTAGTGTACACAGTATTGGTCACCTTATTTATGGAAGGATGTAAATGCGTTGGAAGCAGCTCAGAGAAGGCTTACCAGACTAATACATGGAATGGGTGGGTTGTCTTATGAGGAAAGGTTGGGCAGACTAAGCTTGTATCTGCTGGAGTTTAGAAGAGTAAGAGGCGACTTGATTGAAACATACAAGATCCTGAAGGGTCTTGACAGAGTTGATGTGGAGAGGATGTTTCCTCTTGTGGGAAAATCTAAAACTGGGGGTCATTGTTTAAAAATAAGGGGTCGCCCAATTAAAACAGAGATGAGGCAAAATTTTTACATTCAGAGAGTGGTGAGTCTTTGGAACTCTCTTCCTGAAAAGGTGAAGGAAGCAGAGTCTTTGAAATTTTTAAGGCTGAGGTGGATAGATTCTTGGTAAGCAAAAGGGGTGATAGGTTATCAGCAGTGGACAGGATGCAGATTTTAGGTTACTATCAGATCAGCCATGCTCTTAGTAAATGGCACAGCAGGCTCGAGGGGGCTGAATGGTCTACTCCTGCTCCTTGTTCATAGGCTCGTAAGTCCTTTTAAGCAAGTTATCTTCTCATGGGAGATCTGCTAGCAAATATAAAAATGCATACACACTTACTCCAACTAACTTACTCAGACAATCTGCCATCGATTAGTTCTGACGGCATCAATTTCTGGGATGTTGACTTTTATCTGGAAAAGCTGCGCATCTCAACAATCAATGCCAGCCATAAAGAGAATCTGCTGATCAGATCAGCAAGAGAATTCTACGATTTATTGACACAAGATGATGCAAGGAATGTTTGTTTTTGACAATTAATCTTTATCTAACTGCTGAGGCTGTAGGCAAAATTCTCTGATGAACAAAACAAAAGAATTGAGGTCATTTTCCCCTTGTACATGGAATACTTCAATAAATCAGTTGTCAAAACAGACATCCAGAGCAATCCTGTTGATAGTATTTAGAGTTTTTACTATCAACTTAATTTCCAATCACAATGCATGCCATTCAATTCAACCAGAACGCTGTATTTTCTTAAAGCTAGAGTTGGGAGCCAAAGTCCAGTTTCCGACCAATGTTGTAACAGCAGCAAGCTTTTTTGCGTCAAGAGTAGAGCTGTAGAATTGCAACATTTTTCTAGCTCTAATTTTCTAATGAGAACAGCAAAAATTCTGCTCATCCAGGCCACACAGTATAATGTTCAAGCGATTGAGCCTTCAGTAAAATACTTATCTCGCTCAAGGGCTGGTTCATGGATAAAGGGAAAGGGCAGGACAGTTAATAATTGGAACAGCGGTCTGTTGTATTCAAAGGCCCAGGAATGGCATGGATACAACAGCTACAAGGTGGCATGCAACTGGAAACCAGAAAGAAATAGGAAACATTCAGGGCCAGCTCAATGTCAGGAGAAACGTGCTTCACTACACTTCTAGGCATTAACAGCACTTGCACTCACCTAAAGACTATTTAATTCAAGATTTAAACATTTTAAGTAGCTGTTCTGGGTGGTTTGGCCATTTTAGTGCTCCAATGGGCTAGGTCACACTATGGCAGGACCTCATGTTGTTGTTATTGATTCCTCACATGGTTAATTTCCCATTGTTACCAGGCTTTTGGGAGAATTAGAGAAGAGAGAAAAGGTGTCTCCCACAATGGAAGGGGTGGAGAAGAAATTGGAGCACACAAGTCAATCAAAATGGGTCTTCTTGCATCTTTGCTTACGTCTCAAATCCATGCACCAATGATCAGGACACACCTTGTGATGAACAGTTTGACAGCTGGGGCTAGAGGCCTGGGAGCAGCTGTGTTGTCAAGCTGTTTGTTATTTTAAATAGTACTGAATTGACAAAACAAACTGCCCTGATAGTTAAGTGTCTAAAAGAACAGTCTGGTATAGCACTGAGCCATTTCTGGTTTGTGATGATACGATCTCGGCTCAAAAAGGAGAGGAAACCTAAATCAGCTCAGATTCCTGCTCCTAACTGCAATTTGCTAGTATCATTGGAACACAACTGTCTGGAAGTGATTGGTATCAGTGTTAATGGAATCAAATCCCGGCAAGTGTCATCCCTTTCAGATGAGGAGAAAAGGGCGGGGGAGAAAACTGGGCGGGGAAAGATCAGCCACTTGTGTTATGTGATGTGTAACTGCCAGTAATAACGAAATTGAATCTACGCAGGGAGTCAATATCTTAAGAGAAAAAAAGTTAGGAGGGGAAAGAAATAACAGAGCAGACTTGTTACTTAACTAAACAGTTTAGTCCTGTGGTGCACATGACAGCTGTTAATACTGCACCAGTGCCAACACAAAGTTACTGGAGCCCTGCCCTTATCCTGTGCTGTCTCGTGCCCTGTACTTGCAATACGTCATCTTATAGAATCAAAGAATGGTTACAGAACAGAAGTATCACAAGTTTCTTTGCACAGGTTTTGACCTCAATCTAAAAGGCCAAACAATCTGGCTCCTAATTTAAATTGTTCCACATTTCAACAGCATGTCATCTATAATCCTCGCATTAGTTCAAACGTTGCAGTCTAGTTCAGAGCTGTTATTTTTCCTCCAGCTGTTGCCGATATCACATGATTCCAAACTGAACAATACATCCGTTAACAGCCAAATGTTTTTGGAAAATCAGCTCTGTTCTCCTCTCCTGAAAGCGGAGTCATTTCTTGGCGTACTGCACAATAACTGCCAGTCACCCATGGACATTTCCCCTGAACTGCCATTTTTTCTGCATGAACTTAGTTAGGCAGCTGTGGGTGACTAACTGACTGTGAAGGTTATCACAGCTAAGTATGATCCTGCCCTCAAAATATGCAGATAGGACATCCAGCTAGATCTTTGCCACCAAGAGGGAAGAAAATGCAGTGTGGTATTGCAGCACCCAGTTCAAAAGGTATACAGGCCCCCACACCCCACCCCATGATCAAAACACAACTTTCACTTTCAGCTGAAGATGAAGGACAGCCCAGCGTCTTGGGACATGGGGGCGGTGGGACAAAGTTCATGCAGACTCGAAACATTAACTGTGCTCCTCTCCACAGATGCTGCCAGACCTGCTGAGTTTTTCCAGGTATTTTTGTTTTTGTTTTAGAAAGAAAGGAATATTGGGTAGCTTGGCAGGTTCTGCTTCCCCATTGTCATTCATATACAGCAGATAAGAAAGGAGAAGCTCATGTCCTTCCCAGTTGAGATGGTAGACGAGAATAACAGTCTCATTTGGAACTGGGTGCATTTTTGCCACTGTTGTGCTCCATTTGTAGGAGCACAACCAGTCCTGAAAGAAAAATCTAGTCAAATAATATAAAACACAGTCCAAGAGGCAGGCAGCTTTCTGCTATATCTTTTTAAGGAAAAACAAGTCTCATTTTCAACGTGGTGTTATGGCAACACCAGACTTCTGTACATGACTGCCTGACAAGCAGCAGACTCCAGAATAGGAAAAACATTCTAGTACAGGGTAGGCCCTCTGTGCTTTTGTAACAACAGCCTTGTCCCTAATGATTATGTCAATTTAACAGTCCTAGTCCTCATGTGATGAACGTGACCTCCATTTGAGCATGAGAATAGTTTGAATTTGTCAACCATCTTGCATTGAATTTAAATGAAACATCCATTTCAGATGTTTGATGCTTCTAGTACTTCATTCAAGAATATTCAGCTTCAACCATGAGGTGAACAGAGTAGTCCAAAAAAATGCAAGTTTCAGGTTTAACATTTGCAGAAACTCTGGTTCAATGATAGCAATTTTTCTGGCAAATTACATAGTCAGGCATCCATCAGGATTAATTGCATATAATCCAAACATAATCGAATATAAAATATTTATTGCATGCTATACAGTCTAAAGAATCATTGCTATTTTGAGCATACTGGAAAAGATGGCTGTTTGACATGCTATTGTATAATACAAGGAAATCAATTATGACTTCCTAATACAAATAGCAAAACTGCAACTGCACATTTATAAACAGGAGGTAAGCTTCCCAAAGGCACTGCTAATAAACATGTCACTCAGGTTGCAATTCAACGACAGTCCTGGCTGACTTAGCTGGAATCAGCGTTAGCACTGTTCAAGAGTGCTGCAATTAGCTTCAGTGTGCAGTGGTTGGGCGGAGGGTGGGGGTTGGTAGTAAACCAACCTGCCGGAGTTGCTATCTGATGAAAAATGCATGTCAAACTCTCCCCCACCCAATCTAATAGACTGCTGCTATCTTCAGTGAATGGCCACTTGGATATGTTCAGAGAACAGCAGGCTCCATGGAGGGTCAGGGCCTTCAGGGGAGGAGAACTTGGGGGTGCAGACGCCACTTTTCTCAAGCAGAAAAGGATTCAGACTAACGCACAGCTATCCAGAACAAGCAACCATTTCACACTCCATTTACCCAGAGATCCTACCCTTTCATTAGTGACTACATTAAAAATGTGAATATTCAACATACAACCACAAATGAAAAAGGAATCTTATTTAAACAAAGAGGCTGAGCACTGCACAATCCATCACATTTCTATATCTCACTGCTTTGTGTTCAGTTTCACAAGCCATTTTCAAAAGCTATTGTCGCACCCTGAACAGCTTCTCAGCTATCAGACAATGTGGGTGGATTCATTTCTTCCTAGAAGCAGAAGCAAAGGTTTGCTGGGTAGGAACTATTTTTGTGGCAGCAGAAAAGGATATATAAATTTTAATTGAAACTTTCATTTTTCTCTTTTGAATTGTAATGTTATCTTTCCATTTTGCTAACAATGCTACTTTTACACAGACAATTGTACCTGCTATGCACTTGTACCTCACTACTACTAAATCATAAATTATCAGCTTCTATTACCATTGGCCAAGGATTGGCACAGGTGGAACTCCAGGGTCCATTCCACCAGGATCTCATTTTTGGGTTGGATAAGACTCTCAGCATTGACCTTTGCACACGTCATGCTCACTGAAATGACTGACATTTCACTCTCCCAACCCTGACTTGCACATCACTTCTCACACAATTACTTAATCCTGCGCTCAAATTGAGCAACAACTTGCATTTATATACCTCCATTTACATGGTAAAACATCCCAGAGGCATAAACGGACAAAATATGACACCATGTCAAATATTAGGAAAGTTGACCAAAAGCTTGGTCAAAGAGGTCGGTTTTAAAGAGCTTTTTAAAAGAGGAAAGAGAGGGGTAGTGAGTTTTAGGGAGACAATTGCCAGTGAGCCAAGGGAAATTTGGGATGCACAAGAGGCCATAATTGGAAGGGCACAGAGATCTCAGAGTGTTTAGAGATCAGGAGACTGTGTAACCATGGAGGGATTCAAACACAAGGATGAGAATTTTAAATTTGAAGTGACGCTGGGTCCGGAGCCAATGTAGGCTAGTGAGTACAGTGGTGACAGTTAAACGGGCCATGGTGTGAGTTAGGATAGCAGCAACAGTTTTGGATGAGCTGGAGTTTACAGTAGATGGAAGGTAGGAGGTTCATCAGGAAAACAATGACATAGTCAACTTGAGATAACAAAAGCACGAATGTAGGTTTTGACTGCAGATGGGCTGAGGCAGGGGCAGAGATGGATATTTGAGGTAAGAGTAGGCAGTATTAGTGTTGGAGAAAATATGAGATTGGAAGCTTAGCTGAGCACAAGCGCCAGCAATCACATTTTTCTAGTTGAGAAACTTAGACACTTATAATGGACCGCTCATTTAGAAGAGCATCTTACAACTGATAATGCATAGGTAAATGAGAGAAAATGGGAAGGGGGTGAAAGACGAAGAGTGGAATCAAGGAAACGGAATGAATGAAGTGTTACCAAAGCATTTGGAAGCAAAGGTAAAATTAAATTCAGATCATAGCAAATACACCATCAGCTTTAAAATGAAAATTTGCAAGGCCAACACACATGCTTAAGACTTGTTTTATTATCCAGGAACTAATATTATACAGAGGCCCTGATTTTAATGAGCTCCTCCCTTTTTGTTAGGCAATCCTTCAGGATGGAAGATTATTTGCTTCCACTCTGGTTTGAGGTCTTCCAAAACAGCTGAAACTTCCACTGCACGATCTGCCACATGCGGGGCAGATGCTGCTTGTAGGGTTAGGTAGAGGAGTTGTTTTGAGGTTTGTGCACTCTCTCCATGCCTCAATCTCACCTCTGCATATTCCCAAAGTCTCCCAATGTGTTTGCTGCCCTTCAAAATGGAGAAGGTTCATTTAGATCAGTCACAGGCCAGGGTCTCCCATGAGTCGATGAGGATGTTTGGCCTCTTTAGGGACATCCTCAAAGCATCCCTGAAGTGTTTCCGCTGCCCTCCTGGGAGTCTCCTGTGGTGACCAACTTCTGGGTAGAGCACTTGCTTTGAGAGTCCAGTGTTAGGCATATGAACCGCATGTTCTGCCCAGGGGAGCTGGTTTTGAGTGATTAGTGCCTTGATGCTGTGCATTTTGGCATGGGAGAGGACATTGCTGTTAGACCGCTTTTCTTGCCACCAGATTTGGAGATCTTGCGAAGGCACTGCTGGTGATACTTCTCCAATGCTTTGAGGTGCTTGCTATAAGTTGTCCCAGTCTCTGAAGCTTATAAAAAGAGCTAGAATGCTTGCATGGCCTGAAACAGGCAGTGATTCTGGCAAGTCCATGGACATGTATCAACACTTTCACTAGTGCCCTGCCCAAGCTCGATTCCACGCACTACTTGAACAACAGGCAGAAATGGAAAATCGCAAATCAGGATGAGCAGCCTTGCTCAGATCTTGGGGCCTGAACCAGCTTGTGCCTGGTGTCTGTTCAAGTGTGGTTAGCATCGAGACACACCAGGAAGGCAGCGGGACCTGAAGGGGGAAAATTGTTCCCCTTATTTCAACCGGTTCACCACCAGTGGGGCTTAACATCGTGACCTAATGTTGCCCTCGTCAAAATCCACACACAGACACTTTCTAGTATGCTACTGGAAGCAATATAGATGGGAACCCTGCCAGATTTTTGTCTTGCCTATCCAGGCATGCTGAATGCAATTATGTCTACAGTCTCTGTTGGCGCAAGCCAATTTAGCACTAAATGTGCAGCCTACCTGGTCTACATAGCGTAAAGGCACTCCTCCTGGTGCTATACTAAAATGAAACAAAAATAAGGGAAACACTTTTTTCCAACTTCTTTGTCTTCTAGTTTCACTTACCTCTCTACCTCTTTCCTTAGCCCTCCCTTCACAACCCCCGCCAACCTCTCAAAAGGTGAAAGGCCTCATTTTTAATTTGATGCTACAACTAACATAATAAAACAAGGGACACAGGCATGATATTGCCTGATATACTCAGCTGCCCAAAGCTGTGTCACTTCTTTGTTTCAAGAGTTAAGATGCAGTCGCATACAACTGATATAGGAAAGGTGGAGATACAACAGTTTTCACCATCTTAAATGTCTACTCTCACCTGAAAACCACACAGATAGTAACTGACTTCATGGGCATGGTAAGGCATTTTGTCAGGTTGTATACCCTTGCCCTAACCTTCCATGCCCCCTCCCTCTACTGCTTCCTCACTCCCTGGTCAAAGTAATCCACGTGAGCTACATTATACAATATCTATTACAGCATCCTATTTGCACAGATTTGCTTGCAAATGAACTATTGCCTCACTGCACACTCTTTCATTTGAGGGATTCCTGCAAAGTGAGATGCAAATGTCATAAAAGTGAAAGGGGACACTGTTGTCTAGCAGTGACTTAGTTGCATTTAAAGTGCTTGGAGACATTTAAAATGCCAGATTACACAATATGAATAGGCTTCACAGAGGCTCTTGTCAGGAGAGAATTGACCAACTGCTGTTCCCTAGGGCCACAGGCTAATTTAATAAATTCGTAACCTTTCACTAGATAATTAGTCACAGGTAAGGATATTGTGAACAGAGAGTTGATAGGCGTGCCTTTGAAATTTGACTACATCACTCATGCTGACTATAATTTGGTAATTATTTTCCACTTGAAGAGCAGACAGCTAGTATGTGTCTAGCTGATTGAGTAATTCTTTTATATAGCAAGGAGTCACTTTGAACTCCACACAGCTGCACAGGCTTTATCCCACTAGAATCAATGAGCAGGGAAAGGGAAAAGCACCTTGCTGCAGCCAGCAAGCGTTTTGCCAGTAAGCAACATTTGCATTTCATAAAGTAGAACGAAGATGTATTTATGTTTTCCTTACACCATCAATGCCAGAAAACAAAGACAAGATGGTCTCTTTCTATAAATGTGTATCACCATAACAAAAAAAGATGACAGGGCTGGGTAATGAAAGGAATTAGGGTATTTTTCTTCAACTCTCACTTTCATGATTTAAGTCCCAATGAGATTCAGGTATCTTCTGTCTGATAGATATGGAAATTTCAGGACAACCTGAGAATTGCCATATCAGCTCCTTTCTACACCTACCATACTCTAAATGCCTGATTTGGCTTATTAATATCATCAGATGATAATGTATAGTAAACTGTATTGTGATCCTCAAGAGATCAGAGTTCAGGGACCAGTCCCCTTCAAGTTTCCAGGTCATCTCAAAGGGAGACAAAGCAGTTGATGAAACATCCTTTCACACATTACTTTCTTGTGTCAATTTGTCAGTAACTATGAAGTGTCTACATGTCAGACTGTTCCACGTTCTCATCTATAGTTCCAAGAATACAGAAAGAGGAGTTGCATTTAAATAGCATCTATAACATAATACCATGTCTCAAGGTGCTTTGCATACAAAATTATACACCTAGACACAGAAGCAGTTTTTGGATGAGTGATCAAAAGCCTGGGCAGAGGTAGGCTTTAAGATGTATTTAAGAGAGAAGTGTAGAAGGTGGAAGACGTTTAGGGAGGTAATTCCAGAGCCTAGGGTTCAGGACAGTTGGAAGGAATCTCTCCAATAATGAAGCCATTAAAAAATCAGGGATGAACAAAAAGCCAGAAACAGAGCAGCGCAGAGATCTCAGTGGGTTGTAAAAGGTTACAGAGATAGGAAGGGCCAAGGCCATGGAGGGATTTGGAAACCAGGGTGAGAATTTAAAATTGAGAAGTTGCTGGACCCGGAGCCAATGTAGGTCAGCAAGCATAGGGAGGAAAAAATTAGGGAACAGATACGAACCCAACCTTTAAAAATAATTTTTATTTCTCTGACGAATAATATCAATAATAGAAAAATCAAAAATTGTTCACACTGTGATATTGGAATGGAATGTTAAGCAAGAGTGTGCTCAATTCTGGGCCATAACTGAAGGGGTAGCTATTAATCTGCAAGGATGAAACTTGACCTCACTGGAGACTGGAAAGGAATAAATGAAACCATTAAAAATGACACCGCTAACATCATAACTGAGTCATCATATTATGCAACACTAGTAACAGTGCCCCTAGTAGCTGGATGGAAAATGGGACTTGTAATCTTTTTGATATCAGATATCTGGAATGGGGAGGTCAGTGGAACAGTGAGATCTTAGCAACAGCATCTAGTACAAAGATGTCATATTTAGAATTGGAAAAGGTTCTCAAAATTGTTTAAAAATAAACACTTTCAAACAAGTTATTTTTATTTAACCGACAAATAGAGTTCAGCACCAACAGGTGGGAGGGGAAGGCACAGCTCTGCCAAGGCCCATGCCTGCTCTTGTAGTTTTACCTTTGTTGCAAGGGGACTTGCTACAGAAACACCTCAGGGGAAAGTTTCTTCTCTGCATTAGGTATGGCAAAATGATCACATTGATAAGAAACACGTTTATAATTTAGCAGCAGCTAGTGCACAGTAAGTCTTCCAGTAACTGCTTGCAATCAGAAAAAGTAGCTTAATTTTGGGTTCAGCTGATAAAGCTCTTTCCACGGTAGTTAAGATAAGGCCTAACAGTGTTTCCTTTTCCAACTCTTGCGTGTGTTGACCAGCTGTTAGCTTACACTGTGTCTTTATGCTGATCAAAGTACAGAAAGCAATAGGTATAGTCAGAGACGCCCTGTCACCCTTTCAGTTTTATGATATTTACAAATTGAATGTTCAACTAAATAGTCACAGCATAATGACACTATGCCCTTTCATAGGAAGATTACAGAGTGACAGGTGAACAACAGAAACCAAATAATTAAACAACTGGAGTTAGTTTGTAAAAAAAAGTAAAAACTACCACCACTTTAATTAGAGGTCTCCAAATTCACTTGCCCTTTGAGATGGGGCAACACTGTTCAAATGCAGATCAACACCTTTGTGCTTTGTTAGAACTGCTGGATTGTTATGGTGCTAGCTGATGCTACTACTGGACAAGCCTGATCCCAGGGTGGAGCCTAGCATGATAGATCCTAACTTATATATTTTTTTGGTTTAGATATGTGGAGAGCGGTTACTGAATAGTCACAGGGGTCAACTGATGAACTTTAACAAAAGAATAAAACATTTATTAAACAGGACAAGATGAACTAAATTGCAATACTCCTTCACCCGGAACTATAGCTTTACAGATATATACAGATTTGTAAGTGTAACACAAGTTACAAAAGCTATCCTATACTTTGTTTAAAGTATATAATCTATTCAAACCAATAGATGACCTGAGGTCAAGCACACCACATTTTGAAACCAAGTGACAGATGCCACCCCAAACAGGTGCTATGGATCTCTCCTCAACTCTCCCCAGACACTTGTTACACCATGAGCCAACTGGTGAAAGATGGAGTTCAGTGAGACAAGGGTTTCCAATCTCAACTCCAAGAACTCACTTTGGAACCTTCTTCCAAACTGACGCCTTTCACAAGGGTCTCCCTCCAGCATTTCAAACTCTAATTCTGATGCTCCTTTCCCTTGGATCTACCATGTGCATTTAAGCTGTCTTCAACACACTCACTCTCGCTGACTCAGCCGTCAAAAGTACACCATTGCTACACATGGGCATAGTAAAGAATTACAGACCTGCAGCTGTCTGTTTGGACCTTCTGGCTTCTCTCATACCTATATTGCTTTAAATTTGCACCCTGCAGCTTTCATCTCTTTAAGCTTGAAGCCTTCCTCTCTGCTCCTTACTTTCACTTCTACAGAATAGAACCTCTTCCGGATTCCTATCCTTTGACTAGACTGTCTTCTTTCCTGTTCCACTCCCCTAGATTTGGGACTTTATTCTTTAGTTTCTGGAACCTGCTTCTGCTCGCAACTGCTCCCAACTCAACTCAAACTGCTTTTATTTAGTGTTGCGTGTGTGTGTGTGTGTGTGTGTGTGTGTGTGTGTGTGTGTGTGTATATATATATATATACGCATGGGTTGGGGCCTCCCTCTCTGGGCCCCTGTTGCTAGGCAACAGGAGTTTATTCTAAAACAAAAACAAAAATACCTGGAAAAACTCAGCAGGTCTGGCAGCATCTGCGGAGAGGAACACAGTTAACGTTTTGAGTCCGTATGACCCTTCAACAGAACTAAGTAAAAATAGAAAAGAGGTGAAATATAAGCTGGTTTAAGGGGGGGTGGGACAGGTAGAGCTGGATAGAGGGCCAGTGATGGCTGGAGATAGCCAAAAGATGTCACAGACAAAAAGACAAAGAGGTGTTGAAGGTGGTGATATTATCTAAGGAATGTGCTAATTAAGGGTAGAAAGCAGGATGAGCAAGGTACAGATAGCCCTAGTGGGGTGGGGGTGGGGGGGGAGGGGGGGGGAAGGGATCGAAATAGGCTAAAAGGTAGAGATAAAACAATGGATGGAAATACATTTAAAAATAATGGAAATAGGTGGGAAAAGAAAAATCTATATAGATTATTGGAAAAAAAGGGGGGGGGGGGGGGGTCGGAAAGGGGGTGGGGATGGAGGAGAGAGTTCATGATCTAAAATTGTTGAACTCCGTATTCAGTCTGGAAGGCTGTAAAATGCCAAGTTGGAAGATGAGGTGCTGTTCCTCCAGTTTGCGTTGAGCTTCAAAGTCACTGTCTTAGGTCCCCACTCCAAACTCCCTACCCAAGCTACAGATCCCATTCCCCTCCCTGGCAACCGTCTGAGACCAAGTCAGATTGTTCGCCATCTTAGTACCATATTTACCCCAAGATGAGATCCCGACCACATATCTAGATCATCACTAAGACTACCTATTTCCACCTCAGTAACAACACCCACATTCGCCCCTGCTTCAGCTCATCTGCTGCTGAACCCTCATTCGTGCGTTTGTTTAGACTCAACTAATCCAATACTCAGCCAAATATCTGCTGCCTGTGTCCTTACTTACACCAAGTTCCATTCACCTATCACCGCATTGACTGCCGGTCAAGCCAAGCAACGCCTTGATTTTAAAATTCTCATCCTTGTTTACAAAACCCCAATGGCCATGTCCCATCTTAATTCTGTAACTCTTTCAGCCCCACAAACCTCCAAGATTTCTGTGCTCATCTGATTCTGATCTCTTAAACATCTCTAATTTTATTTGCTCCACCATTGGTGGTTGCCCAGACTCCCACACACTGGAATTTCCTCCCTAAACTTCCCCAGCTCCCTAACTTGATCTCCTTTTTTAGTACACTCCTTAAAACCCATCTTTTTGATGGATTCGGTTTTCAGTCATCTGAACTAATATCACCTTATGTAGCTCTGTGTAATATTTTGCTTTATTCTCCTGTGAAATGCCTTGGGCTGTTATATTTATATAGCACTTCTAACATCATAAACTTTGTTGTTGTACTGCCAACCTGGTGCTGCACTTGCATGAATATCAGCAAACACACCAGAAACTGACAACAGGGTAAGTGAAAGACTTAATCATCTCTTTCAGCATTTCTAAAATATCACAAGTCATTACAAATGGAGACACGGAAAGGGCAATTAAGGCTAACTTTCCATCAATTCCAACTTTTAAAGCAAGGTCGAGACTACTTTTTTGTCTTCAGTCAGTGTGTGGGGAATATCCATTGAGTTAATAATGAAAGCTATATTATACACAGGCTTAAAGTAGAAGACAGAAAAGTTTCCTCCTGACAGAGCTGCAAGGTTAGCACCCAGCAGCAACAGAAAGTTTCTACAAGTAAAATACCTGAGCCAGTTTAGCTTTGACTAACTTAGCTAGAGAAGTGAACCTACATTTATGGAATTATTAAGTTGCTTGTTCATAATCAAGGAGTGTAGAGATTTGAATGTTATCACTGTGAAAACTATATACTATTTGTGTATGTATCTTAAGTAAAATAAACCAGTTGTCAGTTTGAAACTGTGCCTGAGCACTTTTCAATACATTTTCCGTCATGAGAGGGGAATCCAAATGGTGGTATTTGCAGTATATCAATAGCTAGTGTATGGTCTAAAGGTTTTTGCTACAATCCTGGTAAAAGGAGACTGTGAATTAAAGGATGTCGAGTGTGCCCAATGATGCTCAACATGACAAAATAGGTAGTGCAAAATCCCAAAACTGTGATAACAGCACTTTTATCTGAATAAGTAAGTCACGTGTTCAACCCCCTTTGCAGATTTGAGTACATAATCTGGACAAGCTCTTCAATGTAACACAAAATTGCCATCTTTTGAATGAAATGCTGAGACATTAGGCTCCGTGTGCCTATTCAGTGGATATTAAAGATTCCACGATCCTCCTCAAAAGAAGAGTAGGGAGCCAGCTCAGCATTCGGGACAACGTTTCTCAACAAACTCCTTCAGAAACAGTTGCAAATTGGTTTACTTTGTTTGTCCATGGAACAGCATTGTCTATGCTTCATGAGGTAATTCTCTAACTGAAAAGATTTTTGGGACATCCTGAAGATCATCAGATGACCAGAAAGGCCAACCTGAAATGTTGACTGTTACTGTCCCCGCTGCTGCCTGACCTGACTAATTTAAGCATTTTCCGTTTTTATTTCAGATTTCCAATATATGCAGTATTTTGCTTTTGTACAGGTATTTCACCATCATCACTGTGGGATTATGCAATTGGATTGTACTTCATGTCTTCTACATTGTACTTACTAAATAAGCCAACATCATAATGAACGTCAATTTACAAAGCAATTAACAAAATGTGCCAACTACAGTAAGGTGAAAAAATTTGACCTATGTAATGAGCTCAGTAAAATGCCTGATAAACATACCTGGTCCTCAATGCCTGCCATGCAGCGTCAATGTCAGCATACAGGTTCTTCTCTGAAGGTTTTCCATTGCTGACTCCATACCCTGAGTAGTCATAGGAGAAGATGTTACAGTTGATTCTGGTGCCTAGACCAATGTAGAAGCTGCTCATCTGACCCAAATCTACTGCATTCCCATGGGAGAAGAGAAGAGTGAACCTGGAAACAAAGAAAATACATTTACAAACAGATAAAGTAATTTTATCAATGCTATCATTGAGGCAAGAAATCAAAAAAAAAAATGACACTACAATGAAGTGGACCTGTGGAATAAATAAGATTCCTTTCAGCACCAGAAAGCATTTTTATTTAAATAGCGAGAGGGATTCTAGAAACAGAGTTTTGACATGACAGAATTGTACCAATGCATTAAGGACCATAAACAGGTAGTTTAGAATATTTTACACCACTGGGTAAGGTTGTCAATCCTTCAGGAACTGAACATTAATCTCCAGAAGAATACTGCTGGAAGCAACACAGGAGAAAAATCATTGATGCATTAAAAAAATATTATTTATAGAAGTGTTGAAGTTAGACAAGAAAAGGCTGTTTGACTGCAGGTTAAGAATAATCCAATTGGGTACTGCAGAGTATTTTCATTTTCCAATTGATGTGGGAAGGCTTTGCACCAAGAGAATGGACTGTTTGGGGGAACCACTGAAGAGTACATGAGGGTGTGGCAGTTGGAGCAGGACATCTTGTAATGAAACTTGGGTCAATTACCAGGGGGCACAGTTTTAAGATGATTGTTAGAAGAATTAGAGGGGACATGAGGAAAAGCTTTTTCACCCAGAGGTTGGTGGGCGTGTGGAATTCACTGCCTAAGTTGGTGGTTGAGGCCAAAACGCTCATTTAAAAATTAACTGGAGCTGCATCTGAAGTGCTGTAACCTACAAGGCTACAGGCCAGGTGTTGGAAAGTGGGACTGAAATAATCGGCTAGTTTCTTCTTTCTCTTTTTGGCTAGCGCAGACACAGTGGGCTGAATGGCCTCTTTCGGCACCGTAACTTTTCTATGGTTCTATAGAATACACTCAACTATATATTAGGGTCTGCACCAACATGTCTATAATAACAGTATGTGCAGTCTGAGTGCTGTACTACAGAGCTCATCTATTAGGCTTAAAATCCACATAACTCAAAGAAAATCCACCCAATTAACGAAATTCCATTTTGTCGCTACCAGATTTAATCACTTATTTATAGAAGGCAGTAAAGCATTCAAATCAACAGCTGAGCAGTGATTGTGTGAATGCAATATTAACCTATTTTTTCCCAATAACGTACAAGGGAGTAGAAATTTACACTGTGCTACTCTGAAGAATCCAGCACTTTAATTCCAAAGCTACATAGGGTATAGAGCATAATAACAAGGTCTTTGAAACTAGTTTAGTCTCAATCTTCAAGTAATAGTGAAGTTTACAGATACTGGTGCCATATCATAACTGAAGTTAATTTGCCATTCGTGGAGCCACTACAAATGCCAGCAGCCAAATGGGCCACAACTGTCTATTCCAATTCTTTACATTCCCATGTTTAAATGAACAACTGAGGTGCAGTTTTAAAGTTTCAGTCTTTGAGTCAGTGTTATAGACAGATTAAAACAGCACTTACATCAGGTGCATGAATAAGTCACCTGAAATCAAAGAGCAAATTCCGAAAAATCCAGTTGCAAATTTGCTTGACTTGGATATGTTTAGATTCAGAGTTGATCTCTAAAACTTGACAGGCAAGAAACAGACAATGAGTAGAAAATTAAGTGCCAGAATGAACTTGCAGATATATGCAGTAAGAATGCACAAGTTACAACACCAACAACTTGCATTTATATAGCCCTGTTGACATGGTTTAAATCTATCCAAGGTGCTCCACAGGAGCTTTACCAAAGTCTGACACCAAACCATGTAAAGTAGTATCAGGACAGGTGACCAAAACTTGGTCAAAGGGATCAGAAGTGGTGCAATGGTTTTAAGGAACATGTTAAAGTAACAAAAAGACAGTGAGGAGGATTAGGGAGGGAATTCCAGAGGAAAAGGGCCTGGGCAGTTGAAGGCATGGCTGTTAATGGTGGAGCATTTGAAATTGGGGATGCTCCAGAGGCTAAATCAGAGCAACACAGAGGTCTCAGAAGGTTATTGGGCTGGAGGATTTTAAAGGGATAGAGAAGGGCCATGGAGGAATTTGATAAAAGTAAGAATTTTAACATCAAGACACCAGCGAAAAAGAAGCCAACGTAGGTCAATAAGCACAGGGGTAACTTATGAATGGGACTTTGTGCAAGTCAGGGATATGGGCAGCAGGATTTTGGATACTAACATATGAACAAGCAGGAGTAAGCCATTCGGCCCCTCCAGCCTGCTCCACCATTTAATAAGCTGATCTTATTTATAGTAACCTCAAATCTGCAACCTGCCAGCCCCAATAACCTATCACCCCCTTGATTACCAAGAATCTATCCACCTCTGCCTTAAAAACAGTCAAAGACTCTGCTTCCACCGCCTTTTCAGGAAGTGAGTTTCAAAGACTCATGACCCTCTGAGTGAAAAAAATTTCACCTCATCTGTTTTAAAAGGACAACCCATTGCTTTTAAACTGTGACCCCTAGCTCTAGATTCCCTGACAAGAGAAAACATCCTCTCCACATCCACCCTGAAAAGACCCCTCAGGATCTCATATCAAGTCGCTTCTTACTCTTCTAAACTCCAGCAGATACAAGCCGAGCCTGTCCAACCATTCCACATAAGACAACCCCCCACCCATTCCAGGTATTAGTCTGGTAAACCATCTCTGAACTGCTTCCAATGCATTTACATTCTTCCTTAAAAAAGGTAACCAACACTGTACACAGCACTCCAGATGTGGTCTCACTCATGCTCTGTATAACTGAAGGATAACCTCCTTACTACTGTATTCAATTACCCTCATAATAAATGATAACATTCCATTAGCTTTCCTAATTAATTGCCGTACCTACATACTAGCCTTTGTGACTCATGCACTAAGACACTCAGATCCCTCTGCATTTCAGAGCTCTGCAACCTCTCATCACTTAGATAAGCTTCTTTTATTTTCTGCCAAAATGGGCAATTTCACATTTTTCCACATTATACTCCATTTACCAGATCTTTGCCCACTCACATAACCTATCTGTATCTTTTTGTAGCCTCATGTCCTCTTCACAACTTACTTTCCTGCCTATCTTTGTGTCCTCAGCAAATTTGGCAACCATCCCTTCATCCAAGTCATTTATATAAATTGTGAACAGTTGAGGTCCCAGCACTGATCCCTGTGGCACGCCACTTGTTACATCTTGCCAACCTGAAAAAGACCCACTTATGCCTGCTGTTTCCTGTTAGCTAGCCAAGCTTCTATCCGTGCCAATACGTTACCTCCTATGCCATGAGCTTTTATTTTCCACAATAACCTTTGATGTGGCACTTTATCAAATACCTTCTGGAAATTTAAGAAGTGTACCCACTGGTTCCCCTTTATCCACAGCACATGTTACTCCCTCAAAGAACGCCAATAAGTTGGTTAAACATGATTTCCCTTCTGCAAAACCATGTTGACTTTGCTTGATTACCTTGAAGTGTCCAAGTGCCCTAGTATAGCTTCTTTAATAATAGCTTCTAACATTTTCCCCATGACAGATTAAGCTAACTGGCCTGTAGTTTCCTGCTGTCTCCCTCCTTTTTTGAATAATGGAGTTACATTTGCTATCTTCCAATCTAATGGAACCTTCCCCGAATCTAGGCAGTTTCAGAAAATTTAAACCATTAGCCACTTCTTTTAAGACTCTAGGATGAAATCCATCAGGACCCGGGCACTCGTCAGCCCGCAGCTCCAACAATTTACTCAGTACCATTTCTGTGATGATTGTAATTTTCCTGAGTTGCCCCTCCCTTCCATTCCCTGATTCATAGCTGCTTCTGGGATGTTACTTGTATCCTCTATAGTGAAGACTGATGCAAAATACCTGTTCAATTCATCAACCATTTCCTTGTTTTCCAATATCAATTCTCCAGACTCACTTTCTACAGGACCAATGCTCACTTTGTTAACTCGTTTCTTTTTTAGAATATTTATAGAAGCTCTTACTGTTTTTATATTTCTGGCTAGCTTTCTCTCATACTCTAATTTTTCCCTCCCTATTAATTTTTTTATTCATTCTTTGCCATTCTTTATGTTCTGTCCAATCTTCTGACCTTCCAACTATCTTTGTACAATTACATGCTTTTTCTTTAAGTTTGATACGACCTTTAACCTTTCTAGTTAACCACAGATGGTGCATCTGTCCCTTGCAGGGTGCATGGTGCAAGGCTGGCCCGGGGAGCTTTGGAACAGTCAAGTCTAGGGACAAAGGCATTGACGAGGGTTTCAGCAGTCGAGCTGATTCAGGGGCGGAGACAGGCAAATTTACAGAGGTGGATGTAAGCAGTGTCTGTGATGGGAGAGGATATGGAGCCATTAAAAGAAATTGTCTAGACTCTCCATGGGAAATTTCTTCAAAGGGTTGGAATTCTTTGGAATTCTCTACACCAGGGGAGCTGTGAATGTACCATCGCTGAATATATTTAAAGCTGAGATAGACAGATTTTTGGTCTGAAGGAATTAAGGGGTATGGGAAGCAGGCAGGGAAGGAGAGTTGAAGCCAAAAATCAGCCACGATCATACTGAATGGCAGCAAAAACTTGCGAAACCGCATGGTCTACTCCTACTCCTAGTTCTTATGTTATGTTTATGTTCTTTCCGCCTTTAAGACAGTCCTCAAAATATACCTCTTTGAGCAATTGGCAAATAACATTCATGCCACACAAATGCCAGGCAATGACCACCGCCAAGAAAAGAGAATCTATATATCTCCCCTTGATATTCAATGGTATTACCATCACCAAATCCACCACTATCATCATCCTGGGGGTACCATCGCCCAGAAACTGAACCAGCCATATAATATAAATACTGTGGTTAAAAGAGCAATTCAGAGGCTGAGAATTCTGGAGAGAATAACTTACCTTCTGACTCCCCAAAGGCTAGCCACCATCTACAAGGCACAAGTGTGATGGAATACTCTCCACTTGCCAGGTTGAATGCAGCTCCAAGAACACTCAAACAGCTTGACATTATCCAGGACAAAGCAGCCCACTTGATAAGCAACCCATCCATCATCTTCAACATTCACTTCCCATAGTTACCCTCGCATAGAATTTGAGACCGACAAGGTGATTCCACTGTAGTGGAGGAACAGAGCCTTACTGAAGGCATTCAAAACAGAGTTGAAGAAAGAATGGCAAGGATTTGGGAGGAGATGACATATTCAAGGACAGGAGAAGAAATTGAGGCTGGACATGGGCAATAGTTTGCAAGGACAGAGGGAATCAAGGCTATGTTTTTTGAAGAAAAACATGGCAATGGCAGATTTAAAAGGGTGAGCAATAGTACCCCAGGACATGGATTGGTTAGCAATATCAGTTAACATGCAGAGGATGGAGGTTAAGAATGGAGGCTGAGTTTTTTTGTTTCCTGTTCTACAGCAGGTTACTGATATGGCACAGTGAATAATCATGTACCGGAATGCATCTGGGCTTTAGTACTTCAGGAGAATATAAACAGACAAATGCTGCCAAACTGAGCTGTGTTTCACTCAGTGATATTGTCACATTTTGTGTACGATGCTGAACTCAGAATGCCACACTTTTGTTAAGATGGGTTAATTGTATTCAAATATTTCATTAATTATTTTAATTAAGTCAATGTAATATGATCAGAGAGTTGGCTGACAGTCCTAAGCATGTACACAGGGTGAAAAAAATTCACCCTATAAATACATTTGAATTCATTGAGTTCACAAAGGCACAAAACTCAAACGGAATGCAGAATTATCTTGTAAAAGAAAGATTAATGTAACATGGAGTGAAAAGACAGCATTTATTGTGAATGCCAATGCACCAGGGGCTTGTTTACCATCTTCCCAGATTGTCCTCATGTGTCCCTGGTTAAAAAGGCTAATTTCCCCAAAACACCTGTGAGCAACCTGGGGGAAAAAAAAAACCATTGGAGCATTTTCTTCTCCCATTGCACCCCAACTGGAGTCACAACAAGCAGCAGGGCTGCAACAATCCTGGGATGTAAAGCCTCCCTGCTACACACACATTCTAACTAGCAAACATGATAACTGGATAAAAGCAAAATACTGCAGATGCTGGAAATCTGAAACAAAAACAAAAATAGCTGGGAAAGCTCAGCAGGTCTGACAGCATCTGCGGAGAGGAACACAGTTAACGTTGAGTCCGAATGACTCTTCATCAGAATGATAACTGGAGCAGTTCCTGGAGCCCAGAGGATTGAGAGTATTGCAGCCACGATCATTAACCTATTTCCGAGACTGCTCAAATGTCTGACAATTAATGGCAGCAACTGGGACAGAGTGATTGAAAGGAGGTCATATGGTGAAACAGCCTGGAATTTTGTCATTTGAGATGTGGACACCCTATGGTGCACAATAGTAAAGCCAGAATGAAAAATAAATTGCACTGGTAAAATTTGTGTGTTGATTTTCAGGTTATTCTTTGTGGCTCTCTCAATTTCTCAATGATTTAATTCAACACCAAGTTCAGAGAGCGAAAGCCCCAACTATAAAAGGCACTCATTAGAACAGCTGTTAGCATAGTTCCAACCAATAATACAGGTGCTAGAGGGGGGTTTGCTATACCGGACTATCTTAATTCTTGCATTTCCAAAATTACCATTTAATATAGTCTGCCTGCATGTTGTACTTTCAGTATACCGTAACAAAATTCATAATACTCTCGCACCTAAATTCAAAATCTAAGAGTGAGAAGCTCGGCATTTTAAACCCCCCCTCCCTCCATGGTTCTTACAGCAAAATCCTTTAATTTTTTTTGATAACCCTAATACGGACACTCCTTCACTCAAAGGACTGGCCACCACAACACGGAAAGGAAGCTACAGAATAGGAAAATCAGTCAATTAGATTATTCTAAGCTAACTTCTGACTGATCACACATCAAAACAGTACTTTCACACTAGGCACGTGAACTGGTTTGTAATCAACTTTAGTCTTCAGGCAGTTAGAACAAACAGAGCACTTCTGGAATCTTTGACAGTTGCTGTGCATATTAAAAAGCTTAGCTGTTCTCAAAACAGATAACGTGGCACCAATGAGACTTCAAGCTCACAGTGTTAATTTTGAGATGTTGAGGTATTTCTGATGCAATTAATTTAAACACATAGGGAATCAACAATACCACAGGGAACAGGCCTTGCCCCAAAACCTTGGGTCAGGTGTAGGTTGCCTCACTTTTTACCCCACACAAAAAAAAAACAAAGCAAACTGATTTAAGAAAGCAATTGAGCAAAGCTTCATTTTAAAGCACAATGGCTGTATCTAAATTCTCATCTGAAATATATATTAAGAACCAATAGTGCAATCCCAGCATTGAGCAGCAGGAGCATTGCTCTTTACTGTTGCAGGCCCTATACTACTGTGAAGAGACATGCTCAAGATCAGGGTCCTTCATTTAACACTTCTGTGGTCACCTAATAATGTCTGAAGCAAAGAGGTTATTATATCTGCAGCCTGCAGCTTCTAAAGGGTTGCTTGATGCTTTAAAGCTGCCATTGAAGGGCAGAAATTGTTGCAGCAAGATCAAAGTAACAAATGATACCCTTCCAGGTGCAGCTTCAGAGGCCCTGCTGCAGGACTTGCTAGAAAAAGTATGATCCTTTTTGGAACAGAAGATTTTCCTCTCTAAGGGTAGCCAAGTTATCCTGGAAAGGGGTAACTTGCAGAGTGCAAGCTGCCTCACCCAACGTCTGGGCAAATGTCAATGGTACACATGCTCATACTTTGTAAAATTAAACAACGCTACCTTATAATGCATCTCGCTAGAACTTCATCATAAGCTTAATGGAGAGTGACAAGGAAGGTTGTGCATCCCACAGCTACTCTCTATTTACTTTTCAAATTCATAGGAGTGGCCATGTTTTAGCACTGTTAAACAACTTTTTAAATTCTCATCCTTGTTAGCAAATCCCTCCACAACCCACTGATATATTTGCACTCTTCCAAATATAGCCTCTTGTACATCCCAAATTTTAATTACTCTACAATTGGCAGACATGCCTTCAGCTGCCCAGGTCCCAAGCTCTTGAATTCACACACTAAAACTCTCTATCTCACTTTCCTTCTTTAAGACACTACTAAAAGTCTACCTCTTTGACCCAAGTTTTTGACCATCTGCCTGAATATCACTATATGGCTCAGTGTCAAATTTTATTCAATAACACTCCTGTGAAGCGCCTTTGGGACATTTTGCTATCCTAAGGGCACTTTTATAAGTGCAAACTGTTGCTATCATATTGATGTCATGTTCATACCTTTGCTCTGTGATTCATCAAAATGTGGTAAGGAAAAGATAGCAAGCAACGTGTACTAAAGAGAAGGTGCCAGCATTTGCAGTCACTTAAGGTGAGCTGATGGCCAAATTGTTTTTGCCACTGATTGTGGATTCTCTTTTTCTCCTTGTTCCATTGATAATGGTCCTTTACAGAGTATTGTTGTGTAGATTAAATCACCCTAGATGCATAAGTTGGCCTTAATTCTTACCCCTGCTTCAGCATGAACTAAGAGAGAGCAGAGATGGCCTATAGGATACCCAGATGCCCTATTTAGGCAGAGCCCTGGTAAAGTCCCTTTGACTAATGCTCATGATCATAAATGAGATGCAAGAGTTAAACAGGTTTTAATACCTGCAATAGTGAAACTCAGGGACACCACAAGCCAGCTACATAATACAACTATCAAACGCATGTGCGGGCCAACCACCCAGCACCCCTTTTGTGAAGTGTTGTTCAGATACAATACTGAGACTTCAGTATTTTTCTTGGGGTCCAAATGAGGCAAGCACAAGCCTGACATGCTAACCATCAACCTCAAGAGTTTTCCCATTACATTGTCCCACACTATATATTACAAATGCACAGGCAGGCCTCACCAGATAATGCTCATCATCCATACCTAACACACAACACAACAGGTGTCAAGATACAGAGATATACTATTTGATGAAATCAGCTTCTGTCAAACTCAAAATTTCCCATTACTAAACTGAAAATTTTCAAGCTACTGTGGTTTCCATTTGGACTTTCACATCCAGTTTTCAGCAGTTCTGTTACAGAAATGGCTAGCATAAGGTTTTCAGACGTAGGCAAGTTTAAATAGCGGAAGCCATTCAGAAGGTTTATAATCCAATTTGGTCTCAAATTAAAAGCTCGAGTAGTATTATTGAGTGTTCACCTAAAGAGACAAAAGACTGTCATTTGGATTCAATAATGTTTCTAAGTGTAGTTTCATTTTCAACTATCCTAACTATTCAGCAAGGTGCCAGCCTTGACCCAGTGGTTACCTTCCTGTCACTAAGTCAGAAGTTTGTTGGATCAAATCCCACTCGAGAATTGAGCACAATCTAGACTGGCATCTCTGTGCAATACTAAGGAGTTTCTCTTAATGTAACTGACATTAACAAACCTTAATATAATTGAGCACTGTCAGGGATGCCGTCTTACAGATAAGGTACTAAACCAAAGCCCCGGCTGCCTTTGCAAGTGGAAGTAAAGGTACCACAGAGAGGAGTCCAGATGGAGTTCTCCTGGTGTTATGGTAAATACTTACTCCTCAACCAACATCACAAACAGGTTACCTGGTCATTTATTTCATTGCTATTTGAGGGGCCTTGCTGAGTGCAAATTGACTGTCACCTTTTCAACAATGACTACACTTCAAAACTTTTTAATTAGTGCTTTTGAATGCCCTGAAAGACACTGCATAAATGTAAGTCTCTCTTTCAAGGGTGATCATGTTCCAAAGTCACCAAGTAATGTGTTCATCGGATTTACTACACATTGACATTTTTACTGGAATTACAGTTATTAATGTGCTTAACAGGATTCAAGCTGGCTGGTGAAATCAAAACTAAGACAAAGAGTCTTTCCTTGCTGAGAGTTTATTGATTTGGTCCAGTGTCAACACTCCTCACCCACAGTCAGTGTCCCAGTTTTCTCCTATTTGTATTCAAATACCCATCACCTGTTTCTCCTTAATGTAATTGACATTAACAAACCTTAATGAAACTGATAATGCAATGGCACAATGTATCAAATCTTCAGAAATTGTTTTAATAATTCATTTTGTCTTGACATCTTGGGATGTTTTTACATCGAGGAGCCAGTACAAGAGCCAGTACCTGATGGAAGGACAGGTGGGCGGACTCCAATAAACCTACCAAAAGTCTGCATCCGACACAGCTGCAGCCTTAGCACTCGATGCAGTTTGATTTAAGAATTTCAAGAATGAAGAAAAAGCAGATACCGGTCCCATTCCATTCAGTATGTCATTGAGGTCTTGCTCCAGAGCTTAATCTGACCATGTTTTCATGGTCAACATCACAACACAACAGTCAGTTAAGACTCTTCAGAATGCAATATTCTACAGCCACATCTGTTGAGCCAGTTGTCAAACCTTTATATAAATCTGATCTATCCCATAATCAGTTTGATGAAAATGCCGATATTTTAAGTGATTAACTAGGGGACCTCATTCCTTCTATTCTGAAGCACATTAAAAACATGGGTGAAGTGAATAAACTCTACCTGCATGTGTCACCCAACTATATCCTGAACATATCTTCCAGAAAGCCATGTGACACAATGACAAAAGGTAGAAGTCACTGCAGCCTCTGTCACATGCCTGATCCCAACATCAGCTGTATCGCTCCATCCAGAGGTCAACAGCTTTGATGTGAAAAAGGGTTTTGCAAAAAGACAAGTAAAGTTCAAACTTTTTACTGCTTGTTGACAGTCAGCAGAAGGTACCATTTATATCACCAAGAGCTAAGGTAATCATGGAATGAGTGTTTTTTTGGTAAATTTGTTGTTTGATAATGTTAATTTGGCATCCATATCAGATTAACAGAATAAATAACCATAACATTGTTTGCAACATTTTTGAATGCCTATTATCAAATAGACCTCAGATCAATTATAATTCCAATCATTGTAGCGTAACTCAGGATTTTTCATTTCTAGAATGAAACTTGATCAACTATACAAAGTAAAATTGGTTCACAAACTTAACCAGGGTAACACTCCTGACATACCATAAATAGTATTTACTTGGTCGTCTCACAATGAAAACACAATCCTACCTATTACTCTTGCAAACATTTATGATTGAATTAAACACAAACCTATTAACTTACCTAGTTCCCATCATGCTAGATTTATCTGCAGATCAGTTTCAGAAAACAGCAATGTCAAAATTACTAAACGCACAATTCCTATAATTTCCTATTCTGGTGCTAGACACGCCCCAGTTCTAAAAAGATCGGTATAGGCTAGTCAAGTGGAAACTGCATTGCAGGGGCCTATAAAGCTCAGCAGAGAACTCATCCCATCATAGACCAGAATTAAACTGCAGCCTCAATTGCACACAGACTTCACAGAGATTCTTTTATCTTCACTACTAGGAATCTTTTTCCTCCAGACGCAGGGACCAAAACCATTTCACAAGGTGACATTCCTCCCTGCCCCTGGAAGGGTGTATACTGCCTTATTAATATTGCAGACCTAACTTCAGTTATATAGATCAACATTACATTTCACACACATGGTTTAGTTTCCTTACTAATAGCCCTGTAAATAAACCAGAAAAACACATGGTCTGCAACACATATCTCTTATAAATAATGGCTCCAGAAACAGTGTTCAGGAGGGGTTCTGAAGAAAAGATCCTTGACCTGAAATGTTAACTCTTTCTCTCTCTGCAGAAGCAGCCAGACCTGAGTATTTCCAGCATTTTCTGTTTTTATTTCGGATTTCCAGCATCCACGGTATTTTGCTTTTGTTCAGGAGGGTTCACTGTACTAGTATGTACAAGGTTTATTGAGTCCTGAATGTATTTTTTTCAAACCAAATTTATATGATTCATGCTAGTTTAGGGGGGTTACACAGGCAGAGCTATTAAATTACTCCAGTAAGCAAGACACATTGCAAATGCACAGAAATAAATAGTCCTTCTCTGTAACTTGGATTGGAACTTTATTTCTGGAGTTACTTTAATGTACTCAAGAGGCTCTTTGGAGATTACAGTAATCAGGGCTTGTCATGAAGCTATTAAAGTATATAATATTTTAGAAAATATTTTTCTTTTAAAATAGAGGTTTAGTTTGTGGGTGTATCTTAATAGGATTAAAGCCAGCTAGTCTGGGTGATTTGATGTGTACTAGTTTTAATATATGAGAGAGAGAGAGAGCATCTGCATTTTTTGAATACAGCAATCAAGAAGTAGGGTGAAATTTGAAACCTAGTGAGCAGAGACCAAGCAATATGTTTATATTGCTAATAACATTGGTATTATGAAAGGGGTTTTATTGTTAGAAGAGGCTGGTGATACATTGAGAACTTACATTCAATAGGCTGTGCTAGGCATAGCTTCAGCAGTTTTGTAGAGCAGAGGCAATGTGAGATCAAAAGCAGCTGTAAGTCTCCAACTGTCTCCATAGAAACCAAAGTGAAAAGAACTTCATTTTGAATTCATAAGGTGAAAATGCTTTGCATGGTGTCTTGTTAAGTCTAAGTTGTTGTTGCCTTAATGGAGATTAGTTTGGGAATTTGTTAAAAGTTATGATAGTAGTAATTTGTAGCCATGTGTATATATTTAACTTGTGTAAATTAATAAAGTGTTTCATCTAGTTTAATATAAAACCTCTCGAGGACTGGTGGTCTGATTCCTGAATTTAGAGTTGCATCTCAAACATACCACTTAAAATTATAGGCTATGACAGTTGTTTAAAATTTCCCTCTGGGATTTTTAAATAACTCAGCTGTACCAACTTCACGGTCATAACAATTGGAGGCTCTTGCCAGGATAAATTATATTTTAATTCCTTTTTTGGTTTAGAATTGGTGAATCTTAAGGTTACGATTAAGAGAGGCAACTTTGAATTTAGGAGCTATTTTAGAAGTGGTGAGACAATAAGATAGCTTTGGCAATTGCTAAGACTTGTCTGGGAGAAGAAGAGATAACTGATTAGGTTGGAGAAAACAAGCAAAAGTAAATTGGCAGATAAATTAAAATTGGGGTTGCAGGGAAAGATTGAAAAAAGCATGAGAGTTGGCTTTGGAACATTTAAAAATATCACAGCAAGTGATGAAGATGAAAGCAGATAAGGCGGCTAAAATTCGCAATTTTGTTTCTGGAGAGAAAGTACTAGTTTTGTTACCAGTACTAGATGATTCATTAAATGCAAGATTTAGTGGGCCTTACAGGAATGAAAAGAAATTGAATGAAGTAAATTATTTAATAAATACTCTAGATAGAAGCAGAGGGTGTGTCATGTAAATATGCTCAAAAAGTAATTTGACAGGGAAAAGGAACAAAAAAAAGGTATTAGTGACAGTGGATGATGAGAGAGGTAGAAGTGCAGAACTCTGAATCTGATTTTCCTCTAATCAAATTGGATAATGAGGGGGCACTTGAAAATTTAAATGAAATATTGAGTTACCTTCCAAGCAATTGTCAAAGTGATTTGGAAAATATATTGCAGTCACACAAACTTATTTGTTGGAAATATAAGTTAGAATATAAGTTGGAAAAGACACATTTAGCTTTACATGATGTACGTATAGGAATTTCATCTTCAATAAGGCAACAACCGTATAGATTAAACCCGGCAAAGTTATCACAAGTACAAAAAGAAATTGATTTCATGCTTCAAAATTATATCATTGAGTCTAGTTGCAGTAACTGGAGTTCGCCTATTTTACTGGTACCGAAATCAGATGGAACACAGACTGTGTGTGGACTATCGAAAGGTGAATGCGATGACAAAAGCTGATATTGGCAGGTACCATTGTCAGAGAGAGCAAAGGAGATTTCAGCTTTTGTAACGCCAAGTGGACTATATCAGTTTAAAGTTATGCCATTTGGTATGAAAAATGCACCTATGACATTTCAAAGGCTAACAAACAAAGTAATTGTCGGTCTCAGCAATTGTGGTTTATATTGATGATCTAATCGTTTTCAGTCAAACGTGGGAGGAGCATTTACAGCTTCTGTAAGAATTATTTACTCGACTACAAGAAGCTAATTTGTTGATGAGCTTGGCTAAAAGTCAATTTGCATGAGCAAGTTATGTATCTAGGCCATACCATTGGACATGGTAAGATAGCTCAGAGAGATGCGAAAGTCAAGGCTATCATGGATTTCCCACTGCCTACAACAAAACAAGAAGTTTTGAGGTTTCTGGGCATGAGTGGGTTTTACTGGAAATTTGTACCAAATTTTAGTCAAGTGGTTGCTCCACTGACTGAACTATTAAAAAAGAACAAGTAGTTTCAAATGGACACAGGAGTGTCAGAAGTCATTCGATAATTTGAAAACTGTATTAACTATGACACCAGTTTTGGCAGTACCCAATTATGCCAAGCAATTCAAGTTGGCCATTGATGCAAGCGATATAGGCATTGGAGCTATACTGTTGCAAGGTGACGACACTGGAATTGAAAAATCGATAAGGGTACTTTTCACAGAAGCTGAATGTACAACAGAGAAGATATTCAATGATCGAAAAAGAGACTGAATTTGGTGCTAGCATTGCAGCATTTTGAAATTTATGTTGCAAACAATTCATCAGAAACAATTGTTTATACAGGCCATAATCCTTGTACAAATTTTGTGACACAAGCGCAAGACTTTTCAGATGGAGTCTATTTTTACAACCATTTAATCTACGTATTATACATATTGCTAGAAGAGAAAATCTGTTCGCAGATGCATTATCAAGAGTTTGAAGCTTAAAGGAAAATGGGACACAAAAAAAACCTGGACACTGAACTGAAGTGATTTCTGTTGATACCATGGGCTTGTGTATATATGTTGTTGTTATTGAATGAATCTGGTAATGTAATAGTGTTAAAAGTATAGGAGATAGTGTGAGATGGGTCATTAAAATCAAGCCATCTTCTAGAATTATGACGGTTCATTTTTCGATAGGGAGGGGGATGTCATGAAGCTGTTAATGTATATATCTTTAGAAAATATTTCTTTTAAAATATAGGTTTAGTTTGTAGGTGTGTCTTAATAGGATCAAAGCCAGCTAGTCTGGGTGCTTTGATGTGTACTAGTTTTGATATGTAAGAGAGATAGAATGCATTTGCATTTTTTGAGTACAGCAATAAAGAATGGGATGACCTTTGGTACCTAGTAAGCAGAGACCAAGCAATATGTTTACATTGCTAATAACACTGGTATTATGAAAGGGGTTTTATTGTTAGAAGAGGCTGGTGATAGAATGAGAATTTACATTCAATGGGCTGTGCTAGGTATAACGTCAGCAGTTTTGTGTGTAGAGCAGCAGCAATGCGAGATCAAAAGCAGGTGTCAGCCTCAACTGTCTCCATAGGAACCAAAGTGAAAAGAACCTCATTTTGAATTCGTAAGGTGAAAATGCTTTGCCTGGTGTCTGGTTAAGTCTAAGAATTGTTGTTCCCTTAATGGAGATTAGTTTGGGAATTTGTTAAAAGTTATGATAGTAGTAATTTGTAGCCATGTGTATATATTTAACTTGTGTAAATTAATAAAATGTTTCATCTAGTTTAATATCAAACCTCTCGAGAACTGGTGGTGTGATTCTGAATTGAGAGTTGCATCTCAAACATACCACTTTAAACAACTGTCATAACCTATAATTTTAAACCTCCCTTTGGGATTTTTAAATAACTCAGCTGTACCAACTGCTTGGTCATAAAAGGGCTATTGCTGCAAGCCACTGATCAAATAACATGCTGCAGGAATGTCTTCATTGAGGTACATACCATGGGCCCTTAAAAGCCATACATGTAAAGTTTAAAGTTTCAATTTATATAGCTCAAGTTGCTGGTATAAACGGATATTAGTGTTCTGATTTAGGGTTCAGTCACCAGTGAGACAATAACTCCAAGGACAGGCTTTTACAAACTTACATGGTCACAATATGCAAACAGAACAAATAACTAAGTAGTATAACCACAAGCAGGTGTGGGTTACTTGGATTTTGAGGGCTGGATTACCGGGGTTCAGCCACCAAATGTGACCCAGGGCCACCAATGACAATTAAATGAAGTAGTCATCCAATACATTATTCCTCCTGATTTTCAATCATGGAACCACTTAATGAAAAATCATTCCTTTTCCTTTGCACTTGTAATAACTTAGATTTGAGACACAAGTTTAATCTTTTCTTTTTATCTCACTCACTAGTAAGTAGCTAGTGCTATGTTCATTTTGTCTTGCTTGAGTGGGTGGGGGAGAAGAGAGATAGAGGCAGAAAGAGAGTAATAAGAAAAACAGGCAAAGAGGGACAGATGTATATGAGAAGAGAAAGAAGCCACAATTTGAATTGGCAAACATCCCCAGGTTTCGACAAGCTGACATTTAAACAGGATCAAACGCTTAGTCAGGACAAAGGAAACAACATCCATCAGATCTACTTATCGATTTGAATTCATGAAAGGATACAAAACTAGGTTTGTTAAAATTCATTTTACATGATTTTCAGGAAACTTTGCAAAAAAATGTACCAGAGCATTCTGAAGTACAGTAACAACTTTAAAAGGGAGCACTTAAAAGTTCTATCGTAAAATCTGATACATCAACAATATCCTCACATATATTCTCACAACCTGAAGTTTTAGGAGCGTGACTGTGTTTCACTGCAAACTATTATTTACTATTCCTCACAAAAGTTACAGATACAACACATACACACACATGACAGCTGTACCTTGTTTTACAATATTCCAAACTGCCTGGCATTTTAGATTTTCAGATGAAATGTGCGAGCACACCTCTATTTAAAAAGTTGCTTTTCAGTACAAACTATTAAAATTCCATCTGTGTATGAGTAATCCCTTTGTAACAGTGCTTCAGAGATAAAGAGATTGGGAGAGAAAAAGAGGGGGAAAGATAGATAAGAAAGCACAAAAATTTATATACAAACTTACCCCAGAAAAATATCCCAAGTCAGTTCTCAGAGATGCAATCAAATATATGGATTCCAATCAAAGGAAGAGATATTAGCTGGGACAATTATAGATTTGCTCAAAAGGGCAGTTTTAAAGGAGGGTCTTAAATGAAGAGGATCTGTATGCTAAGCTTTACGAACATACGAATTAGGAGGAGTAGGCCAGTCAGCCCCTCAAGTCTTCCCTGCCATTCAATAAGATCACTGCTGATCGGAGTGTAACCTTAACCCCACATTCCTGCATATCCCTGATAACGTTTCACCCCCTTGTTAATCAAGTATCCATCCAGCTCTGCCTTAAAAATATTCAAAGACTCTGCTTCTTTTTGGAGGGACAGAATTTCAAAGACTCTCAGACATCAGAAAAAATTTCTTCTCATCTTCTTAAATGAGCAGCCCTTTACTTATAAACAGTGACCCCCTAGTTCTAGATTCTTCCACAAGAGGAAACATCCTCTCCACATTCAGACCCCTCAGGATCTTAAAAAAGTTTAAATCAAGTCATCCCTTATTTTTGACTCCAGTGGATACAAGCCTAACCTGTCCAACCTTTCCTCATAGAACAAGCTACCCAATCCTGGAGTTAGTTTAGTAGGTCTTCTATGAACTGCTTCTAATGCAGTTACATCTTTCTTTAAATAAGGAGAACAGTACTGTGCACAATATTCCAGATGTGGTCTTACCAGTGCCCTGTACAACTGAAGCATAACCGCCCTAATTTTGCAATTAATTCCTCTCACAATAAATGATAACATTCTATTAGCTTTCCTAATTACTTGCTGTACCTGCATAGTAGCCTTTTGTTATTCATGCACCAGAACACCCAGATCCCTCGGAATCGCAGAGCTCTGCAATATCTCACCATTTAGATAATATGTTCTTTTTTATTCTTCCTGCCTAAATGGACAATTTCACATTTGCCCACATTATATTCCATTTGCCAGATCTTTGCCCACTCACTTAACCCATGTTCCTTTATAACCCCCTTAAATCCTCTTCACATTTTACTTTCCTACCTAGCTTTGTATCATCAGCAAATTTGGCAACTATTCCTTTGGTCCCTTCATCCAAATCATTTAAATAAATTGTAAAAAAGTTGAGGCTCCAGCACTGATCCCTGTGGCACAACACTCGTCACATCCTGCCAACCTGTAAAACACCCATTTATGCTAACTTTCTGCTTCCTGTTAGCTAGCCAATCTTCAATCCAAGCCAATGTTACCCCCTTCCATGAGCTTTTATTTTCTGCAATAACTTTTGATGTGGCACTTAACCAAATGCCTTCTGGGAATCTAAGTACAGTACATCCCACCGGTTCCCCTTTATCCACAGCACGAGACTCCTTCAAAGAACGCTAATAAATTGGTTAAATATGATTTCCCTTTCACAAAACCATGTTGACTCTGCCTGATTGCCTTGAATTTTTCTAGGTGCCCTGCTCTTTAAAATAATTTCTAACATTTTCCCCATGACAGGTGTTAGGCTAACTGGCCTGTAGTTTCCTGCTTTCTGTCTCCCTCCATCTTTGAACAAAGCTTTATCCTGTAAACATACAGTACATCACGTCAGAAGAGTGAGTACATCATCAATTTTCACTGGTAAAGCATTTCAAAATGTGCGATCTTCACACATGTTATAATGTAGAGGTCTGAAACTATAAAAATAACACTACAGTACTAAGAACACAAAACACTCACAGTTCATCACTTTGGAGTGTTTCAAACAGGGAGCCTGCTGACATGTACATTCCCTGCTATTCCAGATATTCCCAAAGGCCTTGTTTTGTCAATCTAAAAAGAACACAGAATCTGCACGGTAAGCTTTATTCTGTGAGTACAGTACTCTGCAAAAGAATGCTTTAAACTGCACACGGCTGGCTTTACTACTCAGAACTAGTGCTGCAGTAAAAATTATTCTGCAGTCATAACATTTTATGTGGAAACTGGCACTAAAAAATAAAAGCTTTATATGAATCAAATATTTTACCAATTTAGATTTAATTTTTTTAACTGCATAATCCATTTCATTATCTTCCACTCCTATTAATCTCCTTTACAGTGCCATCTGATCCTTAGGAAGGAATGATGAACATTTCAGGTAGACAGTGACTTCTCCTCTTCCGGTTCCATGATTAAGCAGGAGATTCAATAGTCTGAAATACTTTTAACAGCGTATCCCCCTCTGACAACTCAGTTGCAACTGCTCAAAGACTGAGGAAATGAGTTTGCCAACAGGAACTCCAAATCATAACACTCTTACTAACTGAAGCAACCAAACAAAGCCTCTACATCCAATTCATCCAGTGACAAACTCAGTATTAAAATATCTTAAATTCAAAATACTCAATTGAGTTAACTTGACCTGAGAATTCACTGAAAACGTAAACTTTAATTACCCCACTAGGCTTGCAAATTCATTGACCAGTGACTGTAGACTTTTAGAGCATTTTCATCACTGGAAATGTATATCTGGTTATTAAAAGCACTTCTCATTATTGATCATTCAAATTTAACACACCCAGCCAATAAAAACAAATAATAATTTGAAGCTGGAACAGGCTGACTGTGTTAGATGCTGACAATGTGAGATTGCTGAGAGAATGCAAAAGAAATAGTTTGGCTTGAATAGGTGTTTGGCATTGAGAGCATCAGCATAAATCTGCAAGGCCAGTCAGGTATGTGTGCATTGAGAGCATCAGCATAAATCTGCAAGGCCAGTCAGGTATGTGCGCGCTGATAGCGTATTTTTGTGATTCAAATAGATTGTATAGGCAGGCAGGAATCAAGTTGTGAGCTAAGCGAAAAGCAGCTAAATGAGTATCCATTTGGTTCAAACAGGTTCCACCAAAAAGCCTAACGAATGGAGAGCACCCTTTACTGCAGCACAGTAAAAGCCACTTAGTCTTATTTCATTTGTTGGTGAACTACTAGGGTATAGAAGGCTTGACCTAAATAGCCAAGTGGTTATGGTACTGGGTTTGTAACCCCAAGATCAAGAGTTCAAATCTCACAATGGCAAACTATGAAACAATGTAACTTCAGATGGAAACGTGTTTGTACTCAAAAGAGTTACTAGGGTATAGACCAAATGAAATTGCTAAACAGTTAGAGAAACTAAGGGCTAGAAACATTTACAATGGTGCAATAGCAAGTGTTCCTCCATTTTGTAAATGAAAGATGCCCCTTGCAGAATTGTTATGCTATAACCAATGTATTATGCTGAACCTCAGACTTATTTAGTTTATTGAAGACACTTCATGCACAATTAGTAATTCTTTAACATCAAATTATTCCCACCAAAAGATCTAACCCACCAGTAATTAACCGTGGTGATATACAACTCATTATCCCAATGACATAAAGCAAGTTTGGATCAATGAATGTTATAATCGTACAACTCTGTTTTACAATTCAAGTGGACCAGAAAGCAGAAAGGTATTCCACTTCCCAGCAATGGCAAGCTACAGCTCAATAAGAAAATGAAAATCACTTCACACTTATTAAAGTATCGTAGCGCTAGAAAAGATTTTAAATCCATGTTGCTGTTCTGTTATCTATTGCTAATTTCAGCCAAACCAATGCCTGTAGTCTTGTACACGCACAGTGCATATATGAAATATGCAATCATGCCGAGTGTGCATGGGATCTTCAACCCTGTATACATCTAGTTAGCGTGTATGGGATATACAGCCTTGCACACGTGAGCTGTGGAATATTCACCACATCTGCTGACCAGGTTTTGGACATCCATTCTCTATTTTGCAATGGAACCACTTTGCATAGCTAGCACCAGTGAGTATCCAACATCACCTGGGAAAATGATCAGTGTGGACAGGATAATAAATATCAAATGTTTTACAATCTACCACAAAAGATCAGGTCATACACTGTAAAGAAAACTTTATCTAAAGTCAAACCTGTTAGTGTAAATGTAAAAAGAATACTATTTTGTTTTTAAAGAGGTTTTTAAATATAATTTTTTTCAGATTTGTTCTTCCATGGGATGCAGGCATCGCTGGCAAGGTCAACATTTGTTGCCCATCCCTAACTGCCCTTGAACTGAGTGGCTTACTAGGCCATTTCAGAGGGCAATTAAGAGTCAACCGCACTGCTTTGGGTCGAGGTGGCAGATTTCCTTCCCTAAAGGACATTAGTGAAACAGGTGGGTTTTTAAAGACAATAAGATAGTTTCATGGTCCTCATTACTGAGATGAGCTTTCAATTCCAGATTTTAGCACTTGAATTTAAATTCCACCAGCTGGTGGGATTTGAGCCTGTGCCCCCAGTGTATTAGCCTGGGCTGCTGGATTACTAGTCTTGTGACATTAGTACTACACCACTATCTCCCCTTATAAAGTGAATCTACAATAAAAGTATTTAAGGGGCCACTGGTGTTGTCAGCAGGCCAATTTACTGGTAGGTTCAGCACTTGGAACAACTGGTGCTGTTTATCCATTGGAACTGGGCTTGTGGGGAAGATGCAGCAATGGATGCATTGCAGGTTGCAAAGCAATCGTCCCAGAGTATTCTACCACAAAACAGTGGCACCCCTGGTGGCCTAATGGATTAATACACCATATGGCGTGGCATCGAGCCATTATCACCATAGCCCTAGGTTTGATCCATGTCGAGTTTGCTGGTCTCAGTTGGGGCAGCAGTAGGTGTGCTGTCAATAAACTTGTCATGGACTAGGATAAGGGGGAAAAACAACAGGGAAATCCACTCCTGATCACTACCCAAGTGCTACCCTGACTGGAAGACATATACATGTGGTCATTAAACAAAGAACAGAACTGGATCAGCTGCAAGGAACTCCATACTCCATCAGCCTGCCGGCACAAACTGTGCAGGGACATAGGAATGATTAGCCAGATGAGGTATTAGAGAGCTGCCAACACCCAAGGACTCCTATTCCACGAGGCAATTTTCCAGAAGAACAGGGACAAAAATTGGGAGCGAAAGTAAAATATTATTTTCATTGTTACATGTGGCCAGTAAGAATATGGCTAGTAAGAGTTTTAAAGTTCTGCATCTAGATCATACTTGCTCCAGTGCCATTATGGGCTTTTCAGGATTTTGTGACATTCTAGCAATTCCATTACACACACCTCACCACCATGTAATGACTCACTCCTTTAAGTGGCAAGACAGTTTAATTTGATGTTAGCACTCATTAATCATGGAGCTGCATTTGCCTTGTGCATTTATTTGCACTGCTTGGAGAACTGCACTGGGCACCGTGTGGGTACAAGTTATGGGGGTGGCGCTGTTAATTAAAGGGCTGAGTCATCAAGTTGGGAGAGGGAAAAATTGAGGGGGTGGACTTGCTCTCTCAGAAACCTGAAACAGACCATGCTGTTACCATGGTAACAGTTCCCTGATGTCTGGGAGCAAGCACTAGTTAAATCTCTAAATGCCAACAGGGTTGAGCATAGAGGTTAACATATTAAGTGGATCATGCTGAAAACAACTTGAATTAGACAAACTGATCAGCACTGCTCTGTTCATAAAAAAGGACACAGCAGATACAGTAAAACTGAAGAGTTAAGACAATCTTCAGATTAATCTCAGGAAATGGTGCTACATATTTGTCATTGTAGCTACTGGAAGTAAGAAATTAAAACTGATCATTCAAGTAGTCACCTGCTCTGGGATCTGCTACTGAGACTCAAGGAGATGTCTTAGCAACATGTATAGTTATTTTTAGAACCTTTTGATCCAAGAGGTACTGAGGTAATATTGCATGCATTCAGCATTTCAGAACACAACCATTATCACTCAAGAAGTAGACAGGTGTTTATTCACAGGACTTTGCTCAGATAGGAAACAGTGATTCCTGGACTTGTCAGGCACTGGCAAAGAAAGATCAACAGTTTAAGGAAGAATGCAAAACTCCAAAAAGAGATGAATAAAAAGATCAACACATTACATTCCTCATGTAAAATCTGTCTAAGCCTTATAATGAAAGCAACATACATTAATTATGGGTCTCAGAACATACCCCAAGGAGGGAATAATAGTTTCAGCAATTCCAACTGATAAATTCAAAACACAAACGTAAATTACTGAGCTGATATGCTACAACAGGAGAATTTACTGATACAAGAGAGCTGGAATGCACATCTGGGCCAGATACCCAAGCAAAACATTTAGCATTGTCATGCAAGGCTGCAATGGAGAGGGTGGAACATTTCCAACAAACAGGGTTTCTGAAAGTACACAAATTCTTACAAGGTACAACGTGATGACAGGCCATCCAGCCCAGCCAGGATGTGCCAGTATTTACTCTCAGTGAGCAAACTATTCCTACTTATGGTCGTAGGAATTCTTTTACCCATAATAGTTATTTTTTAATTCATTTTTGGGATGTAGGCATCGCTGGCTAGGCCAGCATTTATTTCCTATCCCCAATTGCCCTTGAAGAGGTGGTGGTGAACTGCAGTCCGTGTGGTGTAGGTACACTCAATGCTTTTAGGGTGGGTGTTGCAGGATTTTGAGCCAGAGATAGTGAAAGAACAGCGATATATTTCCAAGTCAGGATGGTGAGGGGTTTGGAGGGGAACTTCCACATGGTGGTGTTCCCATGTATCTTCTGCCCTTGTTCTTCGAGATGGTAGTGGTCATGGGTTTGGAAGGTGCTGCCCAAGGAACCTCGTTGAGTTCAACAGTGCATCTCGTAGATGGCACACACCGTTGGTGGAGGGAGTGAATGTTTGTGGAAGGGTTGCCAATCAAGCAGGCTGCTTTGTCCTGGATGGTGTCAAGTTTCATGAGTGTTGTTGTAGCTGCATTCTTCCAGGCAAGTGGGGAGTATTCCAACACACTCCTGGCTTGTGCCTTGTACATGGTGGACAGGCTTTGAGGAGTCAGGTGTGAGTTACTCGCTGCAAGATTCCTAGCCTCTAGCCTGCTCTTGTACCCACAGTATTTATGTGGTTAGTCCAGTTCAGTTTCTGGTCAATGGTAACCCCCAGGATGTTGCTAGTGGGGGATTCAGCGATGGTAGTGCCATTGAATGTCATGGGGTGCTGCTTAGATTCCGTCTTGTTGGAGGTGGTCATTGCCTGGCACTTGTGTGGCACAAATGTTACTTGCCACTTGTCATACTAAGACTGGCTATTGTCCAGGTCTTGCTGCATTTGGACATGGATGTCTTCAGTATTTGAGAAGTCAAGAATGGTGCTGAACATTATGCAATCATCAGTGAACATCTCTACTTCTCATCTTGTAATGGAAGGAAGGTCTTTGAGAGAGCAGCTGAAGATGGTTGGGTCTAGGACACTACCCTGAGGAACTCCTGCAGTGATGTCCTGGAACTGAGATGATTGACTTCCAACAACCACAGGCATCTTCCTTTGTGCTAGGTATGATTCCAACCAGTGGAGAGTTTTCCCTGATTCCTATTGACTCCAGTTTTGCCGAGGCTCTTGAAGCCACACTCGGTCAAATGCTGCCTTGATGTCAAGAGCAGTCACTCTCACCTCACCTTAGTGGGCTGCTTCAGAGAACTGTGGAAATGGTGACAGGTATCCCTCTAAGCTTGTGACCCCAATCAGCTGGTGAGCCATACCACAGATGAATGTCAGCACAGCTACAGAACGGGATCCCACCCTCCCTGTTCCACACCTACCCACAAAATTCCACAAGGCCTTAAACCAGCTTTACTAAATCCATAATACGAGCAAGTTCTCTCCTCCTAATTTCTGGAAAGCAATGCAGCATGATGACAGAACTCTTGTCGAAATAACACACTGTGCCACAAGAATTGACCCTAATATATATCATCCAGAGAATATCATTTACAAGTACTCCATGTATTCTCTGTTCCCCCACAATCAAGATTACATATCCTTAAATTGTTTTGTATTAAGACCAACTTACTTTGTGTTACTTGAATTCCATGTGTTGCATTAAACTAAAACATCTGAAAAAGCTTTATAAAAAAATAGAAAATCTTCAAATCCAATTAAAAAGGGTAGCACATGAAAGTGAAAGAGTCAAGACATCAGACATCATCACGACCAGGGATGACTTCTGTTGCGATACAGACACTGCCCTCTGGGATTTCACTCAAGTATTCAACCTTCAAGTGACAGCCAAGGCAATGAATGTTGGCAAAAGAGTGCAGCACAGCCAAGACCACTCCTATCCTAACCTCCACTTTCCAGCAGGAGTCACTGTGCAACAATGTAACATAAGAAATTGGAACAGGAGTCAGCCATTTGACCCCCTCGAGCCCACTCTGTGCCATTCAAGTAAGATTATGGGTGATCTGATTGTGGCTTCAACTCCACTTTCCTGCCTCCTCTCCCGTAACCCTCAACTCCCTGTCAATCAAAAAACCTAACTCAGCCTTGAATATATTCAACGACCCAGCCTGCACTGCGCTCTAGGGTAGAGAATTTCAAAGGTTAACAACCCTCCGTAAGAGGGAATTCCTCTTCATTTCAGACTGAATGGGAGACTCCTTATTTTGAAACTGTGCCACCTAGTTCTAGATTCCCTGAGGGGAAACATCCTCTCAGCCTCTACCCTGTCAAGACCCCTCAGAATCTTTTATGTTTTAATAAGATCACGTCTCAGTCTTCTAAATTCCAATGCGTATAGGTCCAATCTGCTCAACTTTTCCTCATAAGACAACCCCTTCAACCCAGTAATCAACCTAGTGAACCCTGTCTAAACTACTTATAATGCAAATGTATCCCTATTTAAACATGGAGATTCGATTCTTTCAATTTCCTGTTCTGTTCCAAGATTATTTTTTTAAACAGCAAAACATGCTTTTTCACAAATTAGACAGTACTAAACCCCAGTGATGCACAAAGACCATTAGAAATGGAAGCAGAAAAATAAATGAACCACAAAGTGTGCTTAAATATTTAAGGATAAAACAAACCCATGGTTATATCAAGCCAGTCTCCTCAAACCAGCTCATTATCAATTTCTTTATTTTTGGCTACCATTAATCAGTAGGTCAATTAAAATAAACAAGTACCCTTTAGCATAAAATTAATGTTGGAATGTTGATTGTGCATAATGTAACCATACTGATCTATCAGAAAAATATTTAAAATAGATATTTCACAGTAAGGCGACCAGGCTTCTAGAACACACTTGCAGGTAAAGAACGTCTGTGGGCTGGCTGCGTTAAAACATCGAAACTGGAAAAATATAAAATATTTAATGCCCGAGTTAGGAAGCAAATGCTTTGAATTGGAAATTGTCCAGATCCCGTTGAGCATGCCCACTGTAAAGTTACACCACTATTGGGGAAGGGGTGTCAGGATTGAACTTAACTGCGATACCTCCCCATAATGAATGTCCAGCCAACATATCACAAAAGTTCATCTACAAATATTAATCACTTAGAGAAGGGCAGCTAGTACAGGTGGAATGAGTCATTTTCTTCACACAAGCAGCATATTTAAAAATACTTCATAACTGAATTGAGTGAACTTCTACTTTTTAAGAATTGAGCAGGGATATATATAAAAGATAAATATTAATGATGCTATAATCACATTGATTAAGTAATTTAAATATTCTCAACTGCACAGCTTTGTGACCAAACTAGCAGCTATTTCATCTGCTGGATTGGGCCAGACTTGCCCAAAAAATTGTTGGTATCTCTAAACTGGCAGTGAAGCATCCTGGCATATTTATACAGGCTTTCATACATCCATTTATGTTTTTCCTCTGCAGAATCTTCTCAGCAACTGTCATGAGCTCCAATATGATCCGAGTATCAGATTAAAAAGGTCAGAAGTAAGATTTCAATCAGAGCTTCCAGTACAAGCAGCAGAGAACCAACAACTTGATTTCAAGTTGGACACAGGTCACCCAGACCAAAAAATGACAAGGTGTAAAACACAAATTGAATATGAGTACGTAAAATATTCCTTCATCCTCTGGAAGTGAATGCAGGAATCTTATTCATGACATTCCAATAGTTTTCAAAGTCAACCTCTGGTTAAGACAACCAAAAAATACAATAGTTTACCATGTGCGATTTATGTTGTTTCCTCTAGTCGTTCAATATTGATAACTCTCCCAAGGAGTTCTTTCTGCATCCTAGCCAACATTGATCCCTCAACAACTGCTACCAAGAAAACAGCTAAACTGGTCATCTATTTTTTATTGCTGTCTGTGGGATGTTGCTGGAATCATTGTACTTCTACAGTCATACATTCGTAAAGCGCTTTTGAGATATAATGACTTAAATAAATGCATTACAAGTAGTGGTGAACACTGTCGAAGAGATCAGACCAAGGTATTTCCTGATTCTGACAGTTTGAGACCTGAATCAACATATATAGCTGAAATTGCATTACTATTTCCCTGCATCCATTCGCGTGCGTATTTTGGCTGCCACGCTGAGCCCGTTACTCCATTTTCTACCCTAGGTTTACTTTTCTCCTCCTAGACCTCTCTCTTGCCAACATGCCTCCTTTCATTTCTCCCTTCTCAGCTACTCTGCCCCCAGATTACTAATCCAAACTTACAGCACTCACCTCAACCTTTCTATTCTCTTGCTTCCATCCCAAGCTTGAATCCCTCTTAGATAACCCTCTCTTGGTATCCTCTGAAAGGCACATCAAAGGGCTTGTCACTGCCTCTTTACAAGCAGCAACCCAAACTGCCCACCTTATTCTCACCGACCTTTCCATTCAGCTCACCTCCCAATGGCTAATTTTGCCAATTTTCTTGCAGTACTGACTCTGGATTCTTCCAGCAGATCTCCTATCGCAGCCCCACTTTGCATTTCTCTCCAGAATATCCACTCATTTGAGTGCAACATCCATTAGCTTATTGCAGATAACTGCATCAAAATGACTATGTCTGAAACCTGGCTGAGGGGTGAACACACCTTTCCCCAAAATGAAGTTCCTCACCTATCCCTTCCACCACTAGCCCCATCCAGGCCATTGTGGTAGTGTGGCACCAAATCACCTGGTCTGGCCCTCCTACTTTCAACATCACACCTTATTCTACCCCCTCATCTTCCAATTATAACACTTGTCCTCTACTGCCCACCCTATAAACATTTTCTTACCAAGGTATCTCACTGCTAGCCTCCCTTGGCCTCTCCACAGAGTTAGCAGCTTCTTATTCTCAGTGATTTCAATCTCCACTTCAATTCGTTATGCTCGCACTCCTCAGGGTTCACTTCCCTCTTATCCTCCCTTAACTTCTCCTCTATGTATACTTACCACTGCATTCATAGCTGCACTGCACCCCTGACCTTGCCATCTCACATGGCCTATCAATTTCTATCATTTCAATCATCAAACAGGTCTTCTCTGTTAATTTGATTGACTGCTCTCCACCCACATCTCCCTCCCAACACTAATCCCTTCTGTGTCCATTCTCGGAGAAAGTCTCTTCCAATTAAATTATAATTGCAATTGTAATCCCAACTGTCTAGCCTTTGGTAGCTGAAGAAATGTCATGGTGAACGGAGGGCAATCAGTTCAACCTCACCTTCACCTCGACCACTGATACCCTAGCCCCCATTAAAACCATTGCTCACTCTCACCCGGCCCATTCCCCAGTGCAGCCTTGATCTCCACTCCCTGAAAACCAAGGGATGCAGATGTGAATGGATATGGCAGACAGCTGGCTTAGCTATTCATCACCAGGTCTGGCCACGTCAGGCCCTGTTTTTGTCTGCCAAAACTGCTCAGCATTCTTGGATCATCTGGAAAGCAAAGGTAACCCTGACTTCTTTTCTCAACAGTAAACCACCTTCTTAAATCCTCGCCACCGTCTCCTCCAGCCTCAGCTCTGAACAGTGTGAGGAACTCATGGATTTCTTTCTAACTAAGAGAGGCCATCTAGTCAGCTGCCCTGCTGTTTCTCTCTGTTGTTGTAAGTCTCTGCTCTGCCTCAGCCCTGAATCCTTCTCTAGTTTCTTTCCCATCTCTGCTCATGCCCTCTCCAAGCTTGTCTTATCCATGAGCCCCACCTCCTGCTCCCTCAACCCTATTCCCATTAAACTACTAAACACCCGACTTCCCCTCCTGGCTCCCATGTAAGTCGATATGGACAATGGCTCTCTCTCCTCAGGTACTCTGCCCCCTCCTTAAAATCTGTCATCACCACAATCCACAAAAAATCCCTAGACTCTTCTGTCCTTGCAAACTACCAACCAATATCCAACCACCTTTCCCCCCCTAAAGTCCATGAACACTTGTTTCTCAAAATCATGCCTAGCTTTCCCAGAACTCCAGGTTTGAATCCCTCAATTTAGATCTCCAATCCTGTATTGGTATTTAAAATCACTTTCACCAAAATGACAAATCACATTCAATGTCACGCTAGCCAAAGTAAACTACCCGCCTTGTCCTTAAACATGGTTGATCATACAAACCTCCTCCAAAATCTCTCCATTGTCTTCCAGCTGGATGGGACTGCTTTCTTACCTATGCAGTTGTGGACAGAAAATTACCTACAATAGCTTCCCTTCCCACTGCAACATTACTCCTGGTGTCCCCTAAGGATCAATCCTTGACTCACTAGTTCTCATCTACATGCTACTCCTTGGCAACATCATTTGAGAAGAGTCCGTTTCACATGTGCACTGACAAAAACTAGGTCTACCTCTCTCAGCTCCTTCATTGTCTCAAAATTGTCAGACTGCTTGTCACCATCATGAACTGAAGGAGCCAAAATTTCCGCTGATTAAATATTGGGAAGATTAAAGCTGCTGTCTTTCAGTCACCACAAACTCTGTTACATAGCTACTGAAAACATCCCTGTTCACAGTCTTGGTGTCATACCTGAGCCCTAGATGAGCCACTAATCACGTTTCTGCACCATTGTCACCTATTTCAACTTTTGTAACATTGCACAACTCTGTCCCTGCCTCAGCTTGTCTGCTGCTGAAAGTTTCATCCATTCCTGTTACCTCTAGGCCAGACTATCCCAATGCACTCCTGACCAGCCTCCCACATTCTTCCATCCTTAAATTTAATGGTCATCCAAAACTCTGCTGCCCCTGTCCTAGCTCTCTCAAACTCCTGTTCACCTGTTACCCTGTGGTCGCTGACCTACACTGTATCCCGGTTAAGTACCTTCTCAAATTTGAAATACTCATCCTTATTTTCAAATCTTCTCCAGCCACAGAATCCTCCCCAAGATACTTGTGCTCTCCAATTCCTTTATTTTTTCATGGGATGTGGTCGTCGTTGGCAAGGCCAGCATTTGTTGCCCATCCTAATTGCCCTTGAACTGACTGGCTTCCTCAAACATTTCAGGGAGCAGTTAAGAGTCAACCACATTGCTGAGGCTCTGGAGTTACGTGCAGGCCAGTCCAGGTAAGGATGGCAGATTTCCTTCCCTAAAGGTCATTAGTGAACTAGATGTTTTTTTTTTTACAAGTGATAATGGTTTCATGGTCATCATTACTGAGACTAGATCTGAAGTCCAGATTCATTAACAGAATTTAAATTCCACCAGCTGTCATGGTGGGATTTGAACCCCCATCTACATGGCAACAGCCTGGATTACTAGTCCAGGGACTTTACCACTACACCACCCTCTCCCCAGTATAGCTGACAACAAGGGTCGATTCTTTAAATGGGCTTCCATCTACAAGAAGCACTTAAGGTTCCAGTATTTCCTGGCTTTAGTTCTGACCTCAATGCTTGTGCAACATTTTGCTTTTCTGTTCCACTTCAGGGCATGTCAATCCCTGAGTCACGTGATTGTCGGTAAATTCTGGTCTCCTGAGCATCCCTGATTTTAATCACTCCACCACTGGTGACCATGCTTTCACCTTTCTGGGTCCTTAGCTCTGGAATCCCTCCCTACAACTTTCCATCTCTCTTCCTTGCCTTCTTCCTCTAAGATGCTCCTCAAACCTTTTTCTTTGGCCAAGATTTTGGTTATCTGACCTAATATTTCCTTATGTGGCTTATGTCAAATTCTATTTGGTAATTCTCCCGTGAGGCACATTGGGACATTTTACTACATTAAAAGCGCAATGTAAATACTTGAGCACTGACTTAACAACACTAACCAAAGCTACTAGTGAACACAGACACAGTTTCTTAGTTCATCCAATTAAGTCAACTGCACTTACCAATTTAACATCTTAGAATCAACAGAAAAGGTTGCCCTATCTGTACTTAAAATGTCAGTAATTTTTTTTTTAATTAAGGACTCTTAGGGGACCAGAATCTTAAAATAGATTTGTTTAGGCTTGATTCAATTACCATACGATAATTGCTTCATTGGAGCGGCTGAATGATAGGAACATTTTATGATCACGGGATGATAGAGCTTCCCGAAGGAATTTTCTGCTGGAAGTTACTTAAAACAAATCCTGACAGCTCAAAGGGCAACAACTGCAGCTACTGACTGCCTCCAACAGATTCAGTGCTGTAGTGGGCTCAAACATGATTAAATCAAGACATCTATACCACACTGAAGGTGCAACAGCAACATATTCCTTAGCAGACCTCAGAAAGCAACATCACCAAACTCAGCTGCAGAATGTGAGCCTCTAATGTGGATTACTAGCCACTGACCAATCTGAACAGAAGTGCAATCCAGTGTCAGTTTCAACCTGATAAGATTACATCATCCAACTGTTCTCTGACGACAACACTTTCCAATATCAGCACAAGCTCCTATTGCCATGGTTTTATGTTGATTTAATTGCACTATTGAAAGGGAAAGCAAACAAGTTTTAAATGGCCAATTTTCCCCGAAATCATGTCTGCAAAATCCCTGTGGTGACTCATGGAATTTAGCCAGTGAATAACTAAGGCACATAGGCCAGGAGTCTCCGGCATGATTGTTGGTCTGTAATTAGGTAGCTAACCTCAGCTAGGATGGTGACTAAGGGATTACAATTGGCCATAAATCCCTAATGAGTGGGAAAATGGATTCCACTCCTATGAATAATGTCCACTTGGGTGAGATCATCTTGCCCATGGAACCACAATATATCAAGGAATCAACACCTTCAACAGAGGTGAGAAAAACACCTATTGCCAATTGTGGTGAAAATAATTGTAACCTTTCCAAAGTACTTAAGTCATGCCATTGTGAGACAGGGCTTAAGGCATACATATTTTCTACATCAAACCATGGCTGATCAATTTGCAAATAAAACCTACAATATAACTGTACCACTGTGATCCACAGGATGCAGTTTGTCATCTTATCAGATGCTGGTGGGTCACATTGGCACTATATCTGCTATTAGATTAATGCTTTTCTGTACGTTGAGATTTATAACGTATGTGTCACATTCCCACAACATCGCACAACCAGAATTGCAGCTTGACACATTATTCCGCACACTGTACCTGGACACTGATGCTGTTCTTGTATGCTCAGCTCTCTAAACAGGGTGGCAGCCCCCACCGTTAAGTGTCTATGCTCAGCCCTAGAGACTAGTACCCGCAAGGCGGTGGTGGGGGGGGGGGGGGGGGGGGAGAAAGGGGGTGAGGAGAGGGGTCACAAGGTTACCTGGCGCTCGGGGAGCATCTGATGAACATGCAGGCGATCCTGTTCCCTCGGCTGGTGCGGATGAGGAAGATGTCGGTGCAGTCGAGCTCCCTCTGGCCGTACTGCCACTCGGCCCGCTCGGTGAAGCGCAGGCTCCAGCGGCTGCCCGACTCGTCGGCCACCGCCGCGTACGTGGCCTCGGGGGGCAGGAAGGCCAGCTTGGCGGCGATGCGGCTGGGGCAGGGCGGGCAGCAGAAGAGGCAGCAGAGCTCGCTGAGCGAGAGACCGTTCATCCTGGCAACCCTTCCCCCGCCGCCCCGCGAGCTCCCGGTGCCCAAGCGGAGCGTCCCCCGCCGCCCCGACGCCGAACCGCTTTCACTGGGGAAGTTAGCGAGGCCTCCGCTTCTCAATGGCTTCTCCTCAACCCCCTCCCACCACCACCGCCGCCGCCGCCCCCCAAGTCAACTCACATCCTTTTCCTCCATTTCTGGCGACGACCAAAGGCGGATCGCCCTCGCCGGATGTGACCTGCTCGCGCCCCCCCCCTCTCCTCCTCCTCCTCCTCCTCTCGGCGGATGAAGTGACGTCGGCTTCCGGCGGCGGAAGTGACGCACACCCCCCTCGCCCGGGGCCCCTGCTGCCTCAGCTGAAAACCACTGGGTCAAAGGTCACGCACCTGCTCATTGACCTTGCTCACCTGGCCGAGTATAGTGCCAGCTCTTTCCAGCCTAGGTTACAAATAAAGTAGGGAGGTCATGTTTAGAGTTGTATAGAACCTTGGTGAGTTTGCAGCTGTAGTACTGTGTGCAGTTCTGGTCACCATATTATAGGAAGGATGTGATTGCACTGGAGGGGAGTGCAGAGGAGAGTCACCAGGATGTTGCCTGGGATGAAACATTTAAGTTATGAAGAGAGGTTGGATAGACTTGGGTTGTTTTCTTTGGAGCAGAGAAGACTGAGGGGTGACCTGATCGAGGTGTACAAGTTGTTTCAGTGCATCTTGTAATTGGTAAATACTGCAGCCACTGTGTTGTGATTGTTTCATAGTTTGCCATTGTGAGATTTGAACTCTTGATACTCTTTTGAGTAAACCTGTTTCAGATGAAGTTACATTGTTTCATAGTTTGCCATTGTGAGATTTGAACTCTTGATACTCTTTCGAGTACAAACCTGTTTCCATCTGTTTCAGATGAAGTTACATGTTTCACAGTTTGCCATTGTGAGATTTGAACTCTTGATCTTGGGGTTACAAACCCAGTACCATAACCACTTGGCTATTGAGGCCAAGCCTATCGAGGTGTACAAGATGATGAGGGGCATGGACAGGGTGGATAGGGAGCAGCTGTTCCCCTTCGTTGAAGGGTCAGTCATGATGGGGGACAAGTTCAAGGTGAGGGGCAGGGGGTTTAGGCAGGGGGATGTGAGGAAAAACTTTTTTACCCAGAGGGTGGTGACGGTCTGGAATGCCATGCCTGGGAGGGTGGTGGTGGTGGAGGCATGGCCCTGCTGAATGTCTGTCTTTCATCCATCCCCATTCCAAGGGTTAGCCGCAGTATGAACAATCTTTCTCCTCTGATTTCTGTTCCCTGCTGCTCTCTCTGCCTGTCCCATAAGTGGGGCTATGCAGTCCATGTTCTGATATTATCCACCTATGGTACCTTGGGTTTTCCAGACACTGCCCACCTGTTCACACCACATGTCCAAAATACGTATGCTTCTTTGATATCACTGCCTCAAACAAGACCCTCTCAACACCAGCTTTCTTGTGTTACGACCAGTCCCCAGCCGAGGTCCCACAATTCGGTAACTTCCCGAATAGGGCCCCCATTTTGTTATTCTCCCTTGAGGAGGAATGAGCTGGCTCCACTTTATTCAACCCGCTCAGCTGGTTGCAATAAGGTTAATTTGAAAGGGATCCCCTTTCCCCCGTGGATACCTTTTCCCAGGCCAAATCAGCAATCTTTGGCTGCTCCATGAGGCGTAAATGGTGATATGTTGTGGCTATAAAGTTGGGTGATTCCAGTAGAGCTGATTTTGCTAGTTTCGTAGTTTGTTTGGAGACACTTGGTTCTGAAGGATAGCTAAAGAAGTTGTCCTATTCCCTTACTGATCGTAGCTTCTGCTGCCTTGCGTCCAACGAGAGAGAGAGAGAGAGAGTGTGTTCGCTTGCAACTGCAGGGGTGACTAGTTCGTCTTCTTGTTGCTGTCACACGCAGAGCACTCTAGCACTACTCTACAGCTAATTTTTAAACCCATTTTCCCTGTGTATTCCGGTAAGGGAAAAAAAAAACCATGTCATGCACCCAGAGTCTGTTTTCCTCGATCTTCAACCATTTTATACATCCTGAGATATGAATCAACAGGAGATAGATTTAAGATGACTGCTGAGGCATGGTAATAAGTTTTTTGTCTCAGCAACCATAGGAGATTAAAGTTTAGTCTGTTGCATCTTTCCTACCTCCCTTAAAGTGGCCCTGCTTGAAGAAGGCTTTTCAGGTGCAACATTCCATGTTCTCTCAGGCCAAGTCTGTCAGAATAATCCACATAGAAATTTTTCCAGAGAGTGGTCACTTTACATTATCAGCCATCTTTTGCTCAGTGTCCTTGCTTGTATTTCTTTAAAAACACACGTCTTCCTTAAAATTTTCAATATGCCCTTAAGTCATTTGTGATTGTAATAGACTTTGCATGACACTCAAGCGCCCACTCATTTGTCTGCTTGGCCATCCATGGCACAAATAATACCTATCTAACAATTATTGCTACTTTACTCTTCTCTTTTGTTCTGTCGCCGTTCCCCTGCCTCTGCCCTTACCTAAAAAGACTTGCATTAATATAGTTCCTTACATAACTACAGAATGTTCCAAAGCACTTTACAGCCAAGGAAGTACTTTTCAAAGTGCAGTTACTGTTGCAATGCAGGAAATATTACAGGCGGCCAATTTTCACACAGCAAACACCCACAAACTATAATGCGATAATGGCCAGATAGCCTGTTTTTGTGGTGTTGATTGAGGGATAAATATTTGCCAGAGTACAGGGGAGAACTTTCCTCCTTTTCTTTGAAATAGAGACCTAGGATCTTTTACGCCACCTGAGAGGGCATACAAGCCTCAGTGTTTAATATTTCATGCAAAAGACAGCACCTCCAACAGTACGGTACCTCTTCAGTACTGCACTGGGGTATTAAAACTGATTTGCAATTCTGACAAAAGTTCACCTCCCTCCACAGATGTTGTCTAACCAATTCCAGCATATTTTGTTTACACTCGCTGTTTTGTCATTGTCAGGTAATAAATCTATACACTTGCACGTATATACACTATATATGGGGCACCAAATGGTACTTGATATTTGAGTTGCCCTTACACATTTCAGTTTTTAATAACTTTAGCAGGACAAGTTGCTGGAAGTGCGAGGTGATAATGTTGTGGTGAGGGAAATGTGACCTGCTACGGTTGTGCAGGCTTTTGGTGAGACTGCATCTGGAGTAATGTGTGCAGTTTTGGTCTCCACATTTAAGGAAGGATATACTTGCATTGGAGAAGGTACAGTGAAGGTTCACTAAATTGGTACCTGGGATGAGGACGTTGTCCTATGATGAGATCCTGAGTAAATTGAGCCCATATTCTCTGGAGTTTAGAAGAATGAGAGATAGCCTCGTTGAAGCCTACAAAATTCTGAAGAGGCTTGATAGCATGGAGACTGAGAAATCATTTCCATTGGTTGGGGAATCGAAAACACGGGGGCACAGTCTCAGGATAAAGGGCCGATCATTCAGGACTAAGATGGAGAAATTATTTCACTCAAAAGGTTAGGAATCTTCGGAATTCTCTACCCCAAAGGTGGATGCTCCATCACTGGATACAACTAAGGCTGGAATAGACAGATTTTTGGTCTCTCAGGGAATTAAGGGATATGGGGAGTGGGTGGGAAAATGGAGTTGAAGTCCAAGATCAGCCATGATCATATTGAATGGCAGAGCAGGCTTGATGGGCTATGTGGTCTACACCTGCTCCTTATGTTCTCATGGTACCTGGTGAACAGGACAAGAAACTGTGTAGCCCTTAACCAATTAGATTGAACAATTGGACTGCAGAAAAATTGGTGAATTTAATGTAAAATAAGGTTTAAAAAAGAGAAATAAAGGGATTTACACATATTGCTCGAGGCACCTGAAGGTGTTGTTCCCTGAGATTCTCATCCTTGTCTAATTCATGCAAAATAATTGAAACACTTTCACAGATTTCAGTCCTCAATACTTTGCTAACTGCAACTTTTCATGTTGCAGCAATTCATACAATTTCAGGAAAAGCTTGCCTGCAAAGTGAACTGTTTGGAATCATGCAGAAATGCACACCAGTTAAAATGCTCGATGCTAAATGCATAAGCTGATAAATACTCAATGGCAAAAATAAATTTATCCATCCACTGCAATGGGAAATCTTGCTTGGAGTATTATACTAAAGCAGAAGAGGCCAGTGGAGCAGTCATGTATATGCTGGGAAATAAATACACCATTAATCTACTTTTCTAAACAAAACTTCCATACTCTAAGTGCAGTAACAGCATATAACATGCATTCTGGTTCAATCTCATAAAATTGAAGGCACTCTTTGTTTCATATCATGCATTGCCTCCATCTTCAAACAATATCAGAATATTTAAATATCAAACAAAGTAATATAAAGAAATTTTAAATCAAAGCTCACTATGGTATATTAAAATGAAAGGCAATATCCTAAAATAAATTTGAACCATCAATCTAATTGTGGACTTCAAGTGATATTTAGAGATGATTAATTGAAATGGCTTGATATGATTATTACCTTGTAATTTATTTACAGTTAGCCATTATCCTCTGTAGTGTTCGGTCATTGATAGGTTGGAGTGAGTTCAAAGAAAAATATATCGGGTAATTATAGGGTGTGGATCTCACAGTTAACAGGAATAAAGTAATAGGAGTTGAACTTGTTACCACCAAGGGAAGAAAGCTGAGAAGAAGCATAATCCAGATCTGTAAAATGGTGAAAAGTCCTAAACTATGGAATTTCTCTCTAAATTTCTCTGTCTCACTACATCGCTTTCCTCCATTAAGACACTCCTTAAAACCCACCTCTTTTGACTACATTTTTGGTCATCTTGCTTAATATCTCCTTTTATGCTTCAGCATAAAAAGTTGCTGTTGCTGTTGGAGTAAAAAGACGATTTGGGCAGTGAGGTCAGATATTAGAGACTGCAAGTTTAAAATTAACAAGACTGAAACAAGAGTGTAGATTAGAAGACTTAGTGAATTGTCAGCTGTTGTTTAGTGGGTAGTATTCTCACCTTTGAGTCAGGAGGTTGTGTGTTTAAGTCCCACTCCACACTGACATGCCAGTTGAGTTCTGAGGGGACGCTGCATAGGGTATTGTCTTTTGGATGAGATGTTAAACAGAGGCCTTTCCTGCTGTCTTAGGAGGACATAGAAGATCAATGGCACTTTTTCAACAAAGAGCAGGGAGACTTAGTGCCCTGGCCAATATTTATCATTATCATCCCAAAAACAAATGATCTGGTTATTATCACATTCCTATTGTTGCTTTTGTCCTGGCTGTATGTCAGGATCTCAAATTGTATTTGCTATGTTTCTCTTGGCCTTCCACCTTCAACATTTTGTGCACAAATACCTCCAGATTTGTTTGTTTTTGCACCCTCTTCAACTCCCATTCAAGTGGAATCCACCATGAGACAGAAAATCCTACAATTACCAGTTTCGTAAAACAGACTTCATGCCTGACCCTTCCTCTTCACCAAATCAGAGGACCTCATTGGCAGGAAGGGCAGGGGAGACTCAAAAGGTAAGTGAAACCTTTTTTTTCCCCCCAAAATGGATCCTCTGGGCAAGATAGCAGCTATAATACCTGGAGCCAATGGCCATTGACACTGAAATTGTGAATGCAGGTCTTTGGCAAGAGCAGCTACACCTTGAGAATAATTGGCCTGGACCTGAAGCTGGAGGCCTGGACAGGTTCAGGCCATGTCAAGTAGAGTGTGCTTCAGCCACATGCTGCCTGGCCAGTGTCCAAGCAGAAGGAGAGGGGACGAAAATCAAAGCAACTGCTCAGGAAATCCTGGCCTGTAAGCCCTGACTATCTGGCCTCTGAAGCCTTCCTGCAGTAGAACTGCCCAGCCCAGTTTCTATCTCCGTTATCATTTTTACAGCATTGGGTTTGTCTATTTATAATTTTTTTGGCCCTGACAGTTCAGAAAGCTCTGTTCTCAGCTCTGCTTTCCCATTAGTGGATAAACGTACATTCACAAGTGTCTGACCACAACAATTGAAGCAATTTCGCTGCCTTTGGCCATGAAGTCACATAGCCATCAAGTACTGTATAAATTGACAACTTCTTTGGCAAAACTATACAGAAAAAGCATTCAAGTAATGAATTATGGAGGATTTCTTTTAGTTAAGTAGATGCCTGTCAATTTACATTTCATTTAAAAAAACTTAAAAGAACCAAGTTGAGATATGAGTAATTCTTCAAAGATGTTTTAATTAATCTTTAATTACATGTCACAAAGTAATTTTTTATGTTTTAATTAATCTTTAATTTATGTCTGTAACAGCTTCTTGGAATGTTTCTATGGCCACAATATTATGCTTGTTGGGTGAGCGCGCAATGGTCCCAAACACGCGTAAAATGATCACTTCTTTGGCAAAACTCACAGAAGAAAAACTGTTCAAACGATGAACTTTCAAGGATCTTTCTTAGTAAAATATATACCTGGCGAGTTTACATTTGATAAAGGCCTTGAAATAATCAATTCCAAGTGCATTCAGGTCAGGTCTGAACACAATGTCAAATGATCAGATTTGCACTACCGTGCAAAGACTATGAAATAGGGATAGGCTTTGGCTACTTGATAGTGTAATCGAACATTTACATGCGGACAATCTTAATGGCAATTCCCCAAACCATTGAATCGTCATTCAATGGCCTTTGAAATTGGAACTTTGGACTTCTGTAATTACAATTCTTTTTGGAGTGCAGTCACAACTTGGAACAAAATCTAGGATATTCATTCTCCAACTGCAATCTTCCTGGGCAACGTGTGTCAGAATTTTATTATTACATCAACTTTTCATTCTTTTTGTTTGCAGTCAATTACATTTTGCATCTTTTTTTGTAAGATGGGAAGGGCTTAGAGGAAAATGAATAAGCTTAAAGGGTAATCTGATGGCATAGCTTGGCAGTGTATGAAGAATGGTATGATAGGATGTGAGTTTGTACTAAGTTACACCCTTTGGATAGTGAAAGGCCTGAACAAACACAGGCTAATGTTCCCTTTAAGAGTGACAGTCAGACAGAGAGTAAATATGTGCCAGTTATGCTTCCTGACAGCTAGTTCCAAGGTGATTTTGTTAGATGCCTTTTTTTAATGAGAAATCAAGATGAGTGTCCAAGGCCCATAGGGCACCACACTACCTTGGGCTGATGAATGACAAATAACATTTGGTCCACACAAGTGTCAGGCAATGGCCATTTCCAACAAGAGAGAATCCAACCAAATCCCCTTGACATTCGATGGCATTACCATTGCTGAATCCCCCATTATCAACATCCTGGGGGTTACCAATGACCGAAATTGAACTGGACAAGCCATATAAATACTGTGGTTACAAGAGCAGGTCAGAGGCTGGGAATTCTGTAGTGAGTGATTAACCTCCTGACTCCCCCAAAGCTTGTCCACCATCTACAAGGCACAAGTCAGGAGTGTGATGGAATACTCGCCACTTGCCTGGATGAGTGCAGCTCCCACTCAAGAAGCTTGACACTGTCCGGGACAAAGCAGCCCACTTGATTGGCACCCCATCCACCACCTTCAACATCCACTCCCTCCACCACTAACGCACAGTGGCAGCAGTGTGTACAAGATGCACTGAAGAAACTCACCAAGGCTCCTTCGACAGCACCTTCCAAACCCGAGACCTCTACCACCTACCATGGGAACACCACCACATGCAAGATTCCTCCCAAGCCACACACCATCCTGACTTAGAACAATACCACCATTCCTTTACTGTCGCCGGGTGAAAATCCTGGAATTCCCTTCCTAACAGCACTGTGGGTGTGCCTACACCACAGACTGCGGCAGTTCAAGAAGGCAGCTCACCACCTCCTTCTCAAGGACAATTAGAGATGGCAATAAATGCTGGCCTAGCCAATGACGTCCACATCCCGTGAAAGAATAAAAAAGAGAAGTAAAATGGGGGTCAAGTACACAATATATTTAGCAAGACAAAAACCTATGCAAGGTTAGGAGTCCCAGAGATTTCACAAACTTGGAAAGAATGAGATAAAGTAGGAGACCATATAATTAATTTTGATTTCAAAAGACTGGACCGTAAGATGGAGGGATAGCATGTAGAATGACATATACGGAAGTTATATAGAACAGGAGAAGAACATTCAGAGGATCACTGACTCTGTTGATATCAAATAAGGTTGTGAAGGTGATAGGAATCACAATATCTGCCAGCCCTCACTACACCTCTCTATCCCCCTACCTCGCTTTCTTTTAAGTCAATCCATTTATGTTCATCAACTATAAACATAGTCCTTAGGCAGAATTTTTAGATTGGCAGGCGGGCACGTGCCTGACCCGCTTGAGCGTTAAATAAAGCGTGTTAACGTCAAGTGTGCCGACATCAACGTGCACTTTCGCGATATTTCCCAGGCAGGCAAGTGATGGAGATGGAGGTGTGCCCGCCATTTATTAAGCGGCCAGTTAAGGTCCTTGAGACACCAATTGTCTGCGACTTTATGTAGCCTGTGCGATTTTTAGGCCGTCACACAGGCAAAACAGGCAGGCCACAATTTGCAAAACCTCATCCACGGGCAGAATAAGAGGGGTCCAGTGGCCTTGTCAAAGCGATTAGTGAGGAGTTTAGGATTTCACTTGCTGCTGGTTGTTTTAGTGAACAGAACAGCTTCATTTCACTTCAGAGCTGCATTCAGATATTTTAGAGGCTTCAATTCAGGACTCAACTGTTGTTTTCCAGGCCCCCGGAGGATTCTCGCCACATGGTGCTTTTCAGGTATCAGACAGTCTTCCCTTGCCCTGTAATGGGGATTGTGGTCTCCGCTGGTGGCACTTCCTCTGAGGAGGGAGGGCCAGAAGTGGGAGGAGGCCAGGTGTCCCTATTCAGCTTCCAGAGGAGGGACCTGTGGGAGCAGAGGTGCAGGCACAAGGGGCGCAGGGCCAGCAGAGAGTCCAAGGTGGAAGGGGCTGCAGAAGACGTCACTATCCTGCTGCCAGGGTTTACAGGCAGCGATGCAGCTACCTCAGTATGTCTGAGGTGCAATGTCAAAGGAGGCTCCGTCTCTCACGGGAGAGAGTGACCTCGATCTGTCAGACGGTCGGCTTTGAGATCAGCTGCAACTGTGTGGGTGCACACCCCATGCCAGTAGCTCTGAAGGTCAGGTGGCCCTCAACTTCTATGCCTCCGGCTCTTTCCAGGGATCAGTGGGGGATCTTTGTGCAGTGTCTCAATCAGCTGTCCACAGGCGGGTACTGACTTTCATTCTTTACCATATGGACAAGGCCAGCCAGACAGAGTGAGTCAGAGGTTTCGCAGTGATTGCTGGGTTCCCCCGTGTCCAGGGTGCAATAGACTGCACACATGTGGCCATCAAGGTGCCAGGAGCCTTCGTCAACAGGAAGGGCTTCCACTCCAGGAACATGCAGATAGTGTGTGATCACAAGATGCAGATTTTGCAAGTCTATGCAAGGTACACTGGCAGCTCCCATGATGCTTACATCCTCAGACACTCCCAGGTGCCGGGGCTCTTCAGTGCTCCAGCCCGGCTGGATGGATGGCTGCTGGGTGACAAGGGCTATCCCCTCAGAAGGTGGATCATGACGCCTCTTCGCCATCCAAGAACAGAGGCAGAGCTGCAGTACGACAGGAGCCAAGCCTCCACAAAGGGTGGCGGTAGAGAGAGCCTTAGGTCTTCTCAAGGTGCACTTCCAATGCCTGGACTGTTCGGGGGTGCACTGCAATACCCCCCAGAATGTGTGTCACTGATAGTGGTTGCATGCTGCGATCCCCACAATCTGGCACTGGAAAAGGGGGGACGCAGTGGAGATTTTGACGCAGCTGCTCAGGCAACAGACGATGAGTCCACTAGTGAGTCCGAGGATGAGCACGGTCATGAGAACGGTGAGGGCATAGATGCTGACCTGGGTAACCTCCAGGGAGGCAGGGACACCTGGGACACTTTGATCCAGTGTTCATTCAGCTAGCCTACCAAATAAGAACCACCACCACATGCCAGGGCTGCAGGTTCCATACTCGATCCCTGACAGGTCCAGTTCCTTGGTCACCAACATACACTTTGTGTCTTTGCAATAAAGTTTCAGGAGACACTCGTCCAACAGAACATCCTGCACCTACAGAGCAAATAAAGCATACAGAGGCCAATTGCACAAAATAACATATAATTTACTTGTGAATGTTAAAAGTAGCAGAAATTAACATGAAGCCGTGTTTTCCACCACATCATTAAAAATGAAGAAAAATGGGGGAACCAAATATCACCCACGATAAAGTATTGTGCTTAAGGTGCTTTAAGTTTTCATCTGTGGGTGCTACGTCTAGGTGCTCCCTCCTCGCTGGCACTGGCATTGGAGACAGCTGCTGACTCTGCTGTCTTGTTGGCCTTGATGACCTTGGCGGGCGTCCTCTGGCCCGTGGAGCCTGTGCTGGCCCCGCCTGGGAGGGAGCGGCCAGTGCCACAGCTGGCATCTCCCCAGTTGCCACAGCCTCATCGGATACCACGGTCGTGGGCGGAGGAGTTGCTGCCATCATCTGGAGCGCCCTGAGAGGAGCCCACAGAGACGACAGGCACCTTCTGCACCAACGTCAGGTTGCTTTGGACCTCCCTGCTCGCCATTGATGGATGAGCACCTCGCTGAGATACTGGGTGCCCAATCCATCTCCCACACTGCCACTGACCAGCTGAGGTCATTGCCAGTGTGAGGGCTTGCAGGTCAGAGAGCATCCCCAGGAACCCCTGATTGAGTCCCTGAAGAGCCTGTCCACGAGAGTCAGCACTCTGTCCATAAAGTCGGCATTGCGTTCGGCCATGGGGGTCAACGCAGTGCTTATGCTCCACATGGACTCCTCCACAACGGGCACCATGGCATGCATTCCCTCATGTATCTCAGCCAGAACTTCCCGCACACCCTGCTGTACTTCCAGCATCTGCCGCCTCAGGGACAACTCCAGAGGCCCATCATCAACCATTGACTGAGCATTGTCCTGGTCCCCAGCAGCCCTCCGACTGTCGATGCCCTGGGCACTCTCTGCCTCCTCCTGCACCTCCAGCGATTGTGAAGTGCCCTCACCAATGTGCACCGTTTGGTGTTATGCCCACCGAGGTGATGTCTGCACTGGTATCAACTTGACAGGGAGGGTGTGACGCGGGTGCGTGGCGAGCATGGTGGTCCTCAGAGGTTAGGCTCCTCATAACGAAGGGCTGCTTGTGAGCCTAAAAGGGAGAAGAAGGACATGTCATTGGTTTACGTCATGAAACTGTCACTATGCATGCCTGACACCCTGAGGAGCCAGAGATTTGTATCATGGTGCCCTCATCTTTCGATTATCAATGGGGATTGCAGGCTCCAGGCTCACATCAATATAGAGACTATACTGGAATAGTAGCAATAACCAACATTCTCACCTCAGTGCACTGCACTCTTACCCTCCTCTGGCACCCCAACCTCACCACGGCCGCTTGGCCAGGCGCATGGCGCCTCTCCAACTCCAGGGTCTCCTGTTCGTATCACGAGAGGATGAGGTGGTGTGGGGGTCCCCCACCAGTCCACAACCTCTCAGCATTGTTATGGGATGTTTTCTCCTGAAAGGTCAGAGGAGCATTGATTAGTCCACTCTCTACCTGCATTGCCATTGCAGCATGGCAATCCTCACCTGAGGAACGCCTCACAGGGGCTCACCCGATTAGTGACCCTGGAGCCGCAAGGCACTCCGTCCAAGCAGCCAGGGCTCACCCCCTTGGCCAGCTCCTGCCTCACTGACATTTTGCACTCACGCTCTAACACTTCTGAGGTCCACAGGGGGATGGGCAGCTCTTAACTGTTCTGCGAGGTGACCCATGCCAACATGGTACACACCCTTTCCGATCACAGCAGATCACAGAATCACACAGTGCAGAAGAGGCCCTTCGGCCCATCGAGTCTGCACCGACACTTGAGAAACACCTGACCTACCTACCTAGTCCCATTTACCAGCACTTGCCCCATAGCCTTGAATGTTATGATGTGCCAAGTGCTCATCCAGGTACTTTTTAAAGGATGTGAGGCAACCCACCTCCCCCACCCTCCCAGGCAGAGCATTCCAGACCATCACCACCCTCTGGGTAAAAAAGTTTTTCCTCACGTCCCCCCTAAACCTCCTACCCTTCACCTTGAACTTATGTCCCCTCGTGACTGACCCTTCAACTAAGGGGAACAGCTACTCTCTATCCACCCTGTCCATGTCCCCTCATAATCTTGGACACCTTGATCATTGAAGCGCTTACAGCGCTGGACCCATGTGCACCTCACCACGTTGTGGCTGCTGACCCTGGATGCCACCTCCTCCCAGACCTTTTTGGTGAGGTGTAGGGGGGGCGGGGGTGGAATGGGTGGGTAGGGGCGCAGTCTGCTCCCATCCCTGGGAGGAAGGTTTCTCTCCTGGGTGCCACCTCCTCCAGGAGGGCTGTGAGGTACTCGTCCGAAAAACACGGGGCCGACTGCCCTGCTGACCTGCCCTCCCGCTTGCCGTGTCCACCCGCTACACTCTCCATTGGCAACACTTCCGCATCCCTCGGTGGCAGCTTTCCATTGGCTGTTGAGGCCGCATTGCAATCAGCCACCGGGTCGCCATTGGACCCGGCGGACATCATGCCCCCGCCCGCCACTTGGTGCACATTCCAGGCCACGTAATCGTGCTGGATGGGCCTTACTTGGCCCACCCGCGTAAAATCGCGAGCGGCAGTCCAATTCCCGATCGCCCCTGTCAATCTCACACGCCAACAGTAAAATTCTGCCCTTAAAATTGTAATTATCACTTGGGGGACAAAGAAAACAGCAGCTATGGGAAAAGTGAACACACCATAGTCAATAGCTTCTTCTTCTGAAGAAGAATGCTTCGCAGCACTTTGAACATTTTTAAAAGCACTGGATGAGGTAGTTAAACATTTGCCTATGCAGATTCCCCAACCAATGGCTGGTATAGATAGATGGAGAGATGTAGGGAGGGAATTGCAGAGCTTGGGGCCTTGGCAACTGAAGGCATGGCCACCCAATGTGGAGTAAATATTATTGAAGATGTACAAGAGGCCAGAATTAGGGGAGGGCAGATATCTCAGAGGGTTGTGGGGCTGGAGGGGATTACAGAGTTAAGGAGGGGTAAGGCCATTGAGGCATAAATGTAAGTAGCTTCTAATAGGCTGATTCTGAATAATCAAAGTGCCTCAATGCTGGTTTTGCAAAGCCCTTGGCATGCTATGAGATTTGAGGAGTTGTAAACTTTGCAGCGTTAATCATTACAAAATAGCCTAATGCACATTGGGGCTAGGATGACATATCCATTGCACCGAACTAGTATGATGTCACCATTGTTTTTAGCAATCTGCAGTTTGACATTGACTTGAAAAAGATACTCTCACACCATGAATGAGTTGCAATAGGAATCCAACCATTATAAAAAATCTTAGGAAAATCTCGGGTGAATTGCTGCAAAGCCGTTCAATGCTAATGGGATTAAAGAACTGACTCCTATATTTTGCAGCAATATAGAATGGTACTCAGTGTTCTGCAGTGTATTTCAGGGTGCATACATGCATCATTGCTTTACTCCACTGAATAGCAAGGAAAAAGAGTTAGTGTAGCCAGAGCTGCACCCCTCAAATTGATGATCAACTCTTGCATTGCTTGGTCCAATATAACTAAGGTAGATATGTAGAAAATTACAGCTTCATTACTAGAGATGACTAATTCCAAGATTATAATTCAGGAAAGAATGGAAGAACAGTCTGCTGGAACACAACACTTTTACTTCTGAATCCAGACATTGTGAATTCACTTCTGATAGAAAAGTATACCAGATGAATCCCTGTCATGTAGAAGAAAGAACTTACATTTATATGGTAACCTTCACATACTCAGGACATTCTAAAGTGCTTCATAACCAACACATTATTTTTGAATTACAGTTGCAACTGTATTATTGGCAGATATGGGAACTAATTTTCACACAGAAAGGCCCCAAAAACAAAGAGAGAGATTATGACCAGACAATCTCTTCTGGTGATATTGGTCGGGGGGTGAATGTTGGCTAGGACACCAGGAGAACTTTCTGCTCTTCTTGAAATAGGGCATTTATGCCTATCCAGGCAGGTAGACAGGGGATTGGTTTGAACAATTCTCTGAAAGATAGTGTTATGACACAGCAGTTTGTAGAGGCTGAGTTATTTAAAAGCCCAGAGGGAAACTTTAAACAGCTGTCATAACCTATATTTTCAATTGGTATGTTTTGCATTGCAGCTCTAACTTCAGGAATAAGACCACCAGTTCTCAAGAGGTTTTTATATTAAACTAAATGAAACATTTATTAATTTACAACAAATTAAACACATACACATGGCTACAAATTACTATCATCATAACTTTTAACAAATTCCCAAATGAATCTCCACTAAGGCAACAATAACCAATAAACTTAATCAGGTATCAGGCAAAGCATTTTCACCTTACAGTTCAAAATGAAGTTCCTTTCAATTTGGTTCCTTTGCAGACAGTTGTACGCTTATAAGCTTAGATCTTACATGCCTCTGGCCTGCACAGACAAACTCCTCTCAGGTTATACCTAGCCATCCCTTTTGAATGCAAATTCTCATTGCATCACCAGACCCTTTGAACTCCACCTCTTTTAACAATAAAGCCCCTTTCATTGTACCAATTTTATTACTAATATAAACATTGCTTGGTGTCTCCTAGCTAGGTGAAAGATTTCACCCCCATTCTTGAATGCTTTATTAAACAAAGTGCAAACGTCCCCTCTATCTACTGTTTACATCTCAAAACTACTCTACAACAAAGCACCCAGACTGGCTGGCTTTAATCCAATTAACACACACACAGACTAAACGTCTATTTAAATAAATAATTCCCAATAACATTATATACGTTAATATCTTTTCCTGACAATAGCAACTGCACCAATGCAGGACTCGCTTAATTGCACTGAAATGTCAGCCCAGATTATCATGTTCAGGTCTGTAATGGGGCTTGAATTCCATACCTTTGAATTCAGAGGCAAGAGTGTTCACTGAACCATCACCTCTCTACCCTTTCTTTTGCTCGTGACTGCAGAATAAAAAGCCACAGCTTCCAGTCCCCTAATTTTATTTGTTTTATAAGTGGCAACTCTCGAGTGATTCATTGCTTTTTAAATTAAACAGCCCTCTTCTACTTTATCCAACAGTAAGACAAATGTTTGAAACGAGAGCCAGAAGCGCATGGTGAATTATGGGGCTCTTTGGACTTTCCAATGGTTTTGGCCTTTGGATGTCCATTAGTGGCTGATACTGATGCAAAAGGGAACTAAATACATATCAGTGATTTACAGGCAAGGAAATAAACTACTGATGCTTTAAATTGCTGTTGGAACTTTAGCATTGCAGATAGTAATGGATACATATTGAAAATTCATGTGTTCCAACAACATTGTGAGCATGCCATTTCATTACACATACAATGCTACCTCTCTGAACAGGACAGTGATCCTTCCATCTAGACAATCAATAGAAACAGCCCAATAAGTACTTTACTTTAGGAAAAACATTATAAAGCAATAAAATTCTTTGAAAAACAGCAACACAGAAGTACAAGTTCAGCTCTCAATCACTGCAAATGGTACACTTTGAAGATTCTGGTAACAATAATAGATACAGGTCAATGGCACTGTAACTGTGCAGTTAGTACAGCAAAGTCTTAGGTCATTTTTATGTGTTCTCATCGATTGTTTTAACGTGAACCAAGGATGGATGGGGGTCTGAGCTGTGGATATTTCCAAGAATAAAATCAGTACCATTTACGATTTCATTCCCTCTAAATTGGATAGTTCAAGCAGAGCTGTACTGAAAAGGGTGGCATCACAGCAGTGCCAAATGCAATCAACAACACCTTACCATTATGCAGCGCCTTTATTGTAATAAAACAGCCACAGCACTTCACAGAAGCATTATAAAACAAAATATGACACTGAGCTGTGTAAGCAAATATTAGGTCAGAGGATCAAGAGCTTGGTCAAAGAGATGGACTTTAAGGGCCATCTTAAAGGAGAAAAGTGAGGACGAGAGGCAGAGGTTAGGGAGAGTATTCCAGAGCTTAGAGCCAAGGCAGAGCCACCAATGGTTTCAGCAGCAGATGAGCTGAGACAGGAGTGAAATCAGGCGATGTTACAGAGCTGGAAATTGGAGGTCTTAGTGACGGTGTAACAATGAGGTCAGAAAGCTCATCTCTGGGTCAAATATAGCATCAAGGTTGTGTACAATCTCAGACCGTTGCCAGGGAGATGGATGGAGTCAATAGCTAGGAAACGGATTTTGGGACAGGAATCGAAAACAATGGCTTCAGTTGTCCCAATATCGAATTGGAGGAAATTTCTACTCATCCAGCGGCAGATGTCAGATAAACATTCCGATAACTTAGCAACAGTGGAGGAGTCTACCGAGATGGTGGTGAGGTAGAACTCGGTGTTGTCAATGTACATGTGAAAATTAACACTCATGCGATCCTCACCCAGCTGTGAAGAGACCAGAGACGCTGGGATCGTTCACTTTAGAGCAGAGAAGGTTAAAGGAATGAGGGAAGAGGAGAAGATTTATTTATTTACACACACATTAACATATTAGAATCACGACTGTACTGCCTGAAAGCATGGTGGAAGGAGATTAAATAGTAACCCGCAACAGGGAATTTGATAAATACTTGAAGGGCCATGGGGAAAAAGCAGGGGAGTGGATCTGTTCTTTCAAAGAGCTGAGTCAGGCATGATGAGCCGAATGGCCTCCTTCTGTGCTGTGTCACTCTATGATTCTAACACTCATGCACGCGCAAAGGCACTTTCCAGCAGGGAACACCAGGCAATGGTCAGTAGCAGGAACCCTAACTGATATTTCCCCTCCCTCCACCCAGATTACTAAATTCATCTGTCATGGCTCAATGGCTGACTCAGCTGAGATCAACCATTTGGAGGCTGGTTTTTCAGTGTACACTATAAACACCAATAATATTATCAGGGAAACTGGTCTGATGAAGTTACGAAACTCAAAGATGTAAGAGCATCTGATCATGTGAAATCTGACTAAAATGACGTCTTCAAATACTATTGCATTTACCATTCTAAAAGGTTGGATTCTCCTGCAGTGAAATAACTTTGTTCGTGGCTTCACACGAGCAACTGTCGAACGAGAATTTCTGAGAATGAAAAGGTCACTTGCAAATACCAAGAAAGGGAAACCGAGAGAAGAAATGAGGCAAAGCTGAAGGCGCGGGGAGCAATTCAAAGAGGGGAAACCAGAAGTGAGAGGTTATTTGATTCCGCTAGTAACTAATAGTTATCAAAGCAAATTTAATGGACTCCAAAATCAGCCCAGATGTATTGCTCCAGGACAAGCCATGTCTGTAGCCAGGTTCTAAGTATAGCTAAACCCTGGCATCTGCCCAGCAATATTGGGAAATTGCCCAGTTATGTCCTATCCACAAAAAGCAAGACAAATCCAATCTGTTCAATAATGATCCCATCAGCCTACTCTCAATCATCAGCAAGGTGATGGAAGGTGTCATCGAAAGTGCTATCAAGGTGCCATTAACAGCAGTGGTGTAGTGGGAAGTTTTGAGGTGCCAGAGTTCTAAGAAAATGTGTTGGAAATCTACTATTATGCTGTTTTCCTATGTATTAATCATTTGAGTTGCCAAACATCAGTAAAACTATGCTTTTTAAGTGGAAAACATTAGTGCCGATAGGCATTTTATTTCGAATCATGTGGTATTTTGAATCATTAGTCTTTAGCACAGCTAGAATTTCATAATGCAACTGTTTAATTATTTAATTCAAGCTTATTAAAAACATGTATTACAGAAAACTTTACTTACAGGATATGGAACAAAACTGGGTAAGTAGAGTTAAGATACAGATCAGCCATAATTTAACTGAATGGCTGAACAAGCTCAAGTGGATGAATGGCCTACTCTTGTTCCTATATTCCGATCTTGATGTCAATGAATGGGGCTTAGCGCGTGTGCAAGTATTCAGGCATCAAGGTCTTTCTCCAGTCAATTCGAACTAGTCCAGATCTCAAAGAACAATTAGTTCGAAGAGTATGTCTCTGATTTTCTATAGCATTCGAGGTTAAATATCATCAGGTCCAGCAACTTGTTCGATCTTCAGTGCCTCAAACCAAGCTAAGGCCATTTATGCATTTGCATTTAAGCAGTCAATATTTAAAGCATTTGCACCTACCACTGTATCAACTTCAGTAGCGAAAATGAATACAAAATATCTACTTAGCATTTCAGCCTTATCCTACTCCTCAATCATAACCAGTGCTAAATATTTCATATGGCTTTTCTGGCCTCTAACAGATCATATAACGCTTTACATAAAGATAAAAGCAAAACATATAAAGCTTTACCATGGGAATTCCAACTGATTATTTGTTTCTTTCCAATGCATTTTTGATATTCAATTGTGACTTTAGTTAACTTCAGCTGTATCTGATACCTATTCTTGCAATCTTGCCATTGTTTTATACTTTGCGAAATGTTTATTTTTGAGGTTACTTTCCCAATGTACCTTCATTAAGACATTTAGATTTCAGCTTAGCATGTACTCTCCTATTTATGAAAATGACATCAGGTTTTCTGACTATATATTTAAATAACTTTATTTTTTTCCCCTAATACTTATTTCCATCAACCAGCACATCCCAATCTCCACTTTTGAAACCTTTCTTCGTACCTGAAAATTGAGCCTGTTCTTACAGCAGGCACCAAGTTGTCTGCAACAGTAATTTGCACAACCAAATGGAATCTGATGATACGATGACTGTTGATATGAATTGAAGGGTTATTAGGGCACGGAACGTTCGCACCAGAAACAGTGGCAGGAATAGAATCCATCATACGTTTTATATCCGAATTTAAAAAAACAAGAGTATGGGGAATAGGCTGACAAGGATAGTTCTTTCTGAGACCTGTGCAGTTACAATGATGGGCTGAGTGGCTTCCTTCTGTGCTGTGAAATTCTATGGTTCCCATATGAAAATTGGATATCCTCTCAGGAATACTGCCACTGATTAAATCCATTACTTCCTAATATGCTGAGTAAGGAAGAAATTCTTGCCTGCACCCACAACTATCTTTTATAAAAACAAAAAACTGCGGATGCTGGAAATCCAAAACAAAAAACAGAATTACCTGGAAAAACTCAGCAGGTCTGGGAGCATCGGCGGAGGAGAAGAGTTGACGTTTCGAGTCCTCATGACCCTTCAGCAGAACTGTTCTGTTGAAGGGTCATGAGGACTCAAAACGTCAACTCTTTTCTTCCACAACTATCTTTTTCCTGCCATCCTATCTATTGAATAGGCTAACACACCCTAATTTCTGACCAATCATCATTGTTTTGTAATACACACAGCCTTTTTGTTTTAGGTATTGTGGTTATGCTTCAAATAGGATAAATAAAGTGATTGACAAAACTTCTGGGGTCTAAAGAAACCTCTGTATTCTGAGAGAATTTGGCTTCACATGACCCACGTCTTGATCCTTATAAAATACTTATCAGATTGGGAAGCCTGAAAAGGTCACAGCTCTAGTGTTGAGGTTCTATAATAGAGGCCATTGTCTGATTCACTCCTGCTTGTGATAACACAAAGGAAGAAAGGACACTAATTGAAAAGCAGAATACATTGCTCTTTCTGACGGAATGTAGACTTGAAGTGGAATGACTTGGCCTCGCCTCAGTGCAAGGGTGAGGGATTTACCTGCAGAATGTGCTTCTCTCTCTCTCCTGGTGGGCTGGTGGTGCACTCCTGTACATCACATCCTACTGCGATTGTGACTGCTCCTTGAACACGTTCAGTAGGGAACTGGATCACAATGCTAGGTGACGCCTCCCTGGGTGGAGGCTGCTGTCAGGAACAGCTCGCTCCTGAAGGAGCAGGCCCATTGCCTGGATACAAATGGGTCACATACATACACATGCACACATAGCAGTCAGCATCTTCCTCCCATGCCGCATCCCCCGTCCCCCCCTGCAATCCGGCAGCACTACACCATTGACTGACAGTGCTACCAGGCAACACTTCCTGATCAATAACCTGCTCACCAATGTTCTGCTTGGACTCCACCAGGGCCAGATATCATTACAGCTTTGGTCCAAACGTGAGTAAAAGAGCTGAATTCCAGAGTTACGGTGAGGGTGACCGCCTTTGATATCATTTGACTGACTGTGGCATCAAGGAACCCTAGTAAAATTGCAGCAAAAAGGAGATTAGGGAAGAAAACTCTCCAGTGGTTAGACTCATAACTGACATAAAAGGAAGATAGTTGTGGTTGTTGGAGGACAATTATCTCAGCCCTGGAATAATGCTGCAGAAGCTCCTTGGGGCAATATCCTAGGCCCAGCCATCTTTAGCTATTTCATCAATGATATTCCCTCCATCATAAGGTCAGAAGTGGGGATTACACAGCATTCAGTCCCAATAGCAATTCCTCATACAATGAAGCAGTCCGTACCCACAGGCAGCACAACCTGGCTTAGGCTGAAAATGACAAGTAACACTTGCACCTCACCAGTGTCAGTTAATGACCATCTCCAACAAAGATAAGCCGAACCATCTCCCCTTGACATTCAAATCTTCTACTTTTGTTGAATCCCCCATCATCACATCCTGGAGAGTCATTGACCAGAAATATAACTGGGCCAGCTAGATAAATACCACGGTTACAACACCAGCACTTCCCAAAGCCATAACCTCTACCACCTAGAAGAACAAGGGCAGCAGATGCTTGGGAACATCACCACCCGCAAGTTCCCCTCCAAGTGACACAACATCCTGGCTTGGAAATATATCACCATTTCTTAGTCATCACTGGGTCACAATCCTGGAACTCCCTATCTACCAGGGTATACCTAAACCACATGGACATCAATGGTTCAACAAAAAAGCTAGCACCTTCTCAAGGGCAATTAGGGATGGGCAATAAATACTGGCTTTGCCAGCCATGTCCACTCTCAAAAATCAGGCAGTATTTAATGGAGGCATACCGCGTCTTTTAGGGAAAGCCCGTCATATTAAGTGCCACCCAGGCACTTAGCTGGACAGCAGCGGGCTTTCTTTGGGATTAAAGGACCCCAGAGGCGAAGTCCCGCCTGCTGAGAGCTATTGGCCAATCAGAGGCTGGCAGCTCCATTGAACAGCAGTGTCACTGGGGAAGCGGCACAATTCCAATTGTCTTGTATATGATGTGGTACAAGTACAGCCATAGATGCTTGGCCCAAATAGCCAAGTGGTTATGGTACTGGGTTTGTAACCCCAAGATCAAGAGTTCAAAAAATCTCACAATGGCAAAAACTATGAAACTATGTAACTTCGTCTGTATAAACAGATGGAAACGGGTTTGTACTCGAAAGAGTTACAGCCATAGATGTAGAGAAAAGGTTTCTGCTGGTGGGGAGTTCTAAACTAGGTGCCATAAATGTGGGAGACACAAATAAATCCAATGGAGAATTCAAGAGGAAAGTTCTTTATCCAGAGAGTGGTTAGAATGTAAAACTTGCTACTATATAGAGTAGTTAAGGTAAACAGCATAAATGTCTTTAAGGCAAAGCTAGATAATTTTTTGCTCTTTATTCACTCATGGGATGTGAGCATCACTGGCTGGGCCATTTATTGCCCATCTCTCATTACCCTTGAGAAGGTGGTGGTGAGCTGCCTTTTTGAACCGCTGCAGTCTATGTGGTGTAGGTACACCCAGAGTGCTGTTAGGGAGGGAGTTCCATGATTTTGACCCAGCAACAATGAAGGAACTGCAATATATTTCCAAGTCAGGATGGTGAGTGGCTTGGAGGGGAGCTTCAAGGTGGTGGTGTTCCCATGTGTCTGCTGCCCTTGTCCTTCTACATGGTAGTGGTAATGGGTTTTGAAGGTGCTGCCTAAGGAGTCTTGGTGGGTACCTGCTATGCACCTTGTAGATGGTGCACACTGCTGTCACTGTGCGTTAATGGTGGGAGGAATGAATGTTTGTGGATGGGGTGCCAATCAAGCAGGCTGCTTTGTCCTGGACGGTATCAAGCTTCGAAACTGCACTCATCCTGGCAAGTTGGGAGTATTCCATCACACTCCTGACTTGTGCCTTGTAGATGGTGGACAGGCTTTGGGGAGTCAGGAGGTGAGTTACTCACTGCAGGATTCCTAGCGTCTGACCTTCTCTTTTAGCCACAGGCTGGTCCAGTTCAGTTTCTGGTCAATGGTAACCCCCAGGATATTGATAGTGGGGGATTCAGAGACGGTAATGCCATTGAACATCAAGGGGCAATGGTTAGATTCTCTCTTGTTGGAGATGGTCATTAATTGGCACTGGTGTGACACGAATGTTTCTTGCCACTTGTCAGTCCAAGCCTGGATATTGTCCAGGTCTTGCTGCATTTGGACATGGACTGCTTCAGTATCTGAGGAGTTGCTGAACATCTTTTATTCTAGGTATGACTCCAACCAGTGGAGAGTTTTCCCCTTGATTTCCATTCATTCCATTTTTGCTAGGGCTCCTTAATGCCACACTTGGTCAAATGCTGCTTTGACATCAAGGGCAGTCACTATCACCTCACCTCTGGAGTCCAGCTCTTTTGTCCATGTTTGAACCAAGGCTGTAATGAGGTCAGGAGCTGAAAGGCCTTGGCAGAACCCAAACTGAGTGTCAGTAAGCAGATTATTGCTAAGCAAATGCCACTTCCATCACTTTACTCGTGTGTAGACTAATGGGGCGGTAATTGGCTGGGTTGGATTTGCCCTTTGTGGACAGGTCAATTTTCCACATTGCTGGATAGATGCCAGTGTTGTAGCTTTACTGGAACAGCTTGCCTAGGGGTGCAGCAAGTTCTGGAGCACAAGTCTTCAGTACTATTGCCAGAATATTTTCAGGGCCTTTTCAGTATCCAGTGCCTTCAGCCATTTCTTGATATCATATGGAGTGAATCGAATTGGCTTAAGGCTGGCATCTGCAATGATGGGGCCCTCCAGAGGAGGCCAAGATGGATCATCCACTTGGCAGATTGTTACAAATGCTTCAGCCTTATCTTTTGCCCTGATGCTCTGGGCTCCCATCATTGAAAATGGGGATACTTGTGGAGCCTCCTCCTCCAGTTAGTTATTTCATTGTCCACCACCATTCATGACTGGATGTGGCAGGACTGATTAGTCCTGATCCGTTGGTTGTGGAATTATTTAGCTTTGTCCATCATTTACTGCTTAGCACACAAGTAATCCTGTGTTGTAGCTTCACCAGGTTGATACCTCATTTTTAGGTATGCCTGGTGCTGCTCCTGGCATGCCCTGCGGTGCCCTTCATTGAGACAGGTTTGATCCCTTGGCTTCATGATAATGGTAGAGTGAGGGATATGCTGGACCATGAGGTTACAGATTGTGATTGAGCACAATTCTGCGACTGATGGCCCACAGCGCTCATAGTCACCCAGTATTGAGTTGTTAGATTTGTTCAAAATCCATCCTGTTTAGCACGATGGAGGGTATCCTCAATGTGGAGAGGGGACGTTGTCTCCACAATGGCTGTGCAGTGGTCACTCCTACCGATACTGTTATGGACAGATGCATCTGCGGCAGGCAGGTTGGTGAGGATGAGGTCAAGAATATATTTCCCTCTTGTTGGTTCCCTCACCACCTGCCGCAGACCCAGTCTAACAGCTATATTCTTTGGGACTCAGCCAACTCGGTCAGTAACGGTGCTATCGAGTCACACATTGAAGCACCCCACCCAGAATAAGTTTTGCACCCTTGCCACCTCAGTGCTTCCTACAAGTGGTGTTCAACATGGAGGAGCACTGATTCGTCAGCTGACGGGGTACAGTGCGTGGTAATCAGCAGGAGGTTACCTTGCCCATGTTTGACTTGATGCTATGAGACTTCATGGGGTCCGGAGTCAATGTTGAGGACCCCCAGGGCAACTACCTCCTGACTGTATACCACTGTGCCGTCACCTCTGCTGGGTGTGTCCTGCCGGTGGGTGATGGTGGTATCTGGGACATAGTCATATTCACAGAATCAGACGGTGTCAGGTGTTGCTTGACTAGTCTGTGAGACAGCTCTCCTAATTTTGGCACTAGCTCCCAGCTGTTAGTAAGAAGGACTTTGCAGGGTCGACAAGGCTGAGTTTGCCATTGTTGTTTCTGGTGCCAGGTGGTCCGTCTGGTTTCATTCCTTTTAGACTTCATACTTGATACAACTAAGTGGCTTGCTAGGCCATTTCAGAGGACAGTTAAGAGTCAACCTGGTCTGGAGTCACATGTAGGCCAGGCCAGGTAAGGATGGCAGACTTCCCTAAAGGACATTAGTGAACCAGATGGGTTTTATGACAATGGTTCATGGTCATCAGCCTTTTAATTCCAGATTTTTATTAAATTCAAATTTCGCCATCTGCTGTGGTGTGATTGGAACCCAGGTCCCCAGGACATTACCTTGGGATTACTAGTCTGGTGACGGTACCATACACCACCACCTCCCCTTAATACATGAAAAAGAAAGGAATAGAAGTATATGTAGATAGGTGGTGTGGCTTGAGGTTTATACCAAGCATAAACGTAAGGTACAGACTAGTTGAACTGGCTGGTCTCTTTCCATGCTGCAAAATTTGATGTAATTTTGATGCCATCTCAGCTTGGCAGCATTTTGTCTCCACCATATATGGGAGCAAATTCATGCTTACACATTGTAATTGGATAGCAACTTAACAGTTTTTTTATTTGTCACAAGTTAGCACATTTGCAGCTTTTAGCCTTCACGGAACATTATTGGCACAGTGGAAACGTTAGATAACAGCAGAAAGCAAATCAGTTTATAGATAAATAGTGCGTCTTTTAGTGCTTATTTTTGAAAATAAAGATTTAGGATATTGTGCTCATGAAACATGCTAATTTTGTTACAAAGCCTCAGATCAGCAAGTAACTGGAAAAAAAAGTATAAATGAGGCAATCTTTAATTTGTCATATATTTCAAACATTTTACTGATCGAAATGGGAGCTGTTGGCGTGAAGGAATAATACACTTCCACCCCATTGTCAGCATCCAAAATACTCCCAGACTAGGAAGCACACTGATTAAAAATTCCTACCAAGGGTGGTGGAAGAGACAGTCAATGATTTCAAAAGTAAGTTGAATGGGCATCTGAGGGAAATAAAGTTGTAGAGCTACGGAGATAGAGGTCAGGAGTGGGTTCGACTGAATGAGAGTGGACATGGACTCAACAGGCCCAATAGCCTCCTTCTGTGTCATAATGACTCTATGACCTTCACCTAATATCATATGAACCATCCTGTCGTCTCTTTGTGCAAGGCTAGTAATTTGTGGCTATATTGTTGCAAGTTTCCTGCTCACTCAGAAATGTGCTGCGATTGCACACGTTACCTATATATAGAACCTATACAGCTATCAAGGAAGGATGAATTAGACTGGCTTCAAAGACAGGTTACAAAATACAAAAGACCAATCCATTGGGTCCACTTTTGTTTGTGGTACATTCGGACTTTGATAAATGAAACGCAATATTGGAATTTGTTGCCAACACAAAGGAGGTTTGGCCAACAGCATGGAGGACTATAAGAGATTAGGTGTAGATAGCATGATGGTATAATCACCTGATTAGTAACCCAGGGACCCAGGGTAATGCTCTGGGGACCCAAGTTTGAATCAAGCCACAGCAGACGGTGGAATTTGAATTTAACAAAAATCTGGAATTAAAAGTCTGGTGACAACAATGTAAAAAAAAACCCATCTGGTTCATCTGCTGTCCTTACCTGGTCTGCCTACATGTGACTCCAAACCCATAGCAATGTGGTTGAATCTTAAAATGCCCTCTGAACTAAGGATGGGTAATAAATGCTGGCCTGGCCATCCATGAACAAATTAAAAAGATTTCAGGAAGACAGACCAGTTAGTGCAATGGGCAGATGAATGGCAGATACAATTGAATCTGAGTAAACTAGTGATATCGCCCAAACATACAGCATCAATTTCTACAGACAGCATCCAACTCTACTTCACCACCACCACCTCTCTTGATCTTTCCACTGTCTCCAAATTGTCACACAGCTTGTTCAACACCCAGTATTGGACGAACAGAAATCACTTCCAATTAAATATTGGCAAGACTGAAGCCATTGTCTTTGATCTTACCCCCCCCCGCAAACAAACTTCATTTCCTCATCACCAAATCCATCCCTCTTCCTGGTACCTGTCTGAGGTTGAACCAGGTTGTGTCATATTTGACCCTGACAGACCACACATCTGCACCATCAGCGAGACTGCCTATTTCCACCTCCATAACATCACCTGACTTCACCCTGCCTAAGGCCATCTGATGCTGAAACTCCCATGGGAGCCTTTGTTACTTTATACTGACTATTTCAATGTACTCCTGGTTGTCCTCCCTCTCAGTAAACTTGAGGTCATCCATAGCTCTGCTGCTATTGTCCTAACTCTCACCAACCTATTCACTGACCTACATTGTGTCCTGATTAAGCAACGCATTAATTTAAAAAACATCCGTTTTCAAATTCCTCCATGGCCTTGTCCCTCGAATCTTTGTGATCTGCTCCACCCCGTAACCCCTCCAAGATATCCACACACCCGCTATTCCAGCCTCTTGAGCATTCCTGATTTTAATCACTAGCCACTGTGCCTTCAGCTGCCAAGGCCCCAAGCTCTGGAATTCCCACCTGAAACCTTTCGATTTCTCTTCCTTCCCCCTCGCCCCCACCTCTTAAAACACTCCTCAAAACCTACCTCTATGACTAAGTTTTTGACCATTCTGCCTTAATATCTCCTTACATGGCTTGGTGTCAAATTTTGTGAAGTGCCGCTGAGAACATTTTATTACATTAAAAAAGTGTGATATAAATACGAGTTGTTGGTTGAGTTTAATCCTAAATTAATTTACAATATATAAATTGCAGACTCCATTATCAACTATGAAATTATAATCACCAAGGAGTTAATGCTGAACTGACTGATATAGCTGAACAGCCTTTGTAACCTCTATATATTTGTTTTATCAATTAACCCTATAATAGAATCATATAGTACAGAAAAAGGCCATTTGGCCCATTGCGGCCAAGCTGGTTTTTTAATTATCTAATTAGTCCCACGGTCCATGCCCCTTTTCCTGCAAATATATCCTTTGAATATATATCAAATTCCCTTTTAAAAGCTTCAAAATTGAATTGGTTTCTATAGCCGTGCTGTGCACTCCAGCTCGTAACAACTCGCTGCATTAAAAAAGTTCCCTCATCTCACGTCTGATTCTTTTGCCAATTACATTCAGTCTGTGTTCTCTGGTTACTGTCCCCCTTGCCAGTGGAAACAGTTTGTTTGCTTTGTCAGAATCCTTTATAATTTTGAACACCTCTATTAAATCTTCCCTTAACATTCTAATGAGAACAATCACAACTTCTCTGGTCTCTTCCACATAACTACAGTCCCTCATGATCCCTCATGCCTGGTACCATACAAATAAATGACTTCTGAACCCTTTCCAAAGCCTTTGACATTCTTCCTAAAGTGTGGTGCCCAGAATTGAACACAATATTCCAGCTGAGGCCTAACCAATATTTTATAAAGGTTTAGTATAATTTCTTTGCTTTTGTACTGTACATCTTTAAGCTTCAAGCCTATGTACTTTTAACAGCTTTAACAATTCGCCCTGCCACCTTCAAAGATGTATGTGAATGCCCAGCTCTCTCTGTTCATGAATCCATTTAAAATTGTACTGTTTAGTTTATATTGTCTCTGCTCATTCTCTCTGCCAAAATGCATTGCCACACTTTTCTGTACTAAATTGCATCTGCCATATGCCTGCCCATTTTGCCAATCTGTCTATGTCCTCCTGCAATCTGCAACTATCCTCCCCACTGTTTACATTTCTGGGGTTTTTTGTAATATACCCAGGTTCAGGCCATTAATACATATCAAAAACATTAGTAAATTTAATACCAACCTCTGTGGGACACCATTGTATACTTCCCTCCAACCTGAAAAACAGCCATTCACCACTACTCTCTACTTTCTATCCGTTAGCTAATTCTATACCCATGCTGCCACTACCCCTTCTATCCATGGACTTGAATTATTTACATTCTCAATGTTTCAGTACTGTTAACTATGATCCTGAGGTTACTACAGGTCTAGTATCCTTTATCAGTAAATCCGAAAGCCATGCACTTCTAAACACCCCTTTTTTTTGAACCTCATGGACCTTTAGCGTGGGAAGCCCCTGACCTGAGCCGACATGAACCTCGCCATTTGTACCCGACTTTTAGTGTGGGAATTCTGGTTGTTTGTCTGCACATTGACACTCTGAACCCACTCCTACAAGCAGGGTCGCAGATGGTGCCACAGGTGGGAACTCAGGATAGGTATTATTTATTATTCAGTGATACATCTTAGTTTTCTAACTACTTTATTGACTTTAGACCATAGCCAGCCTAGGCTTAGGCTATTGTAATGTAAGTAGGCCTAGTCCTAATTGCCGTATCCGAAAACCAAAATTATCTGAAATCCAATAGGCCCTGAAGATTTTGGATACTTGACCTGTATGAATTATTAATTTGTGATTTTCTTTTCTGATTCTTTGCTAACTGACGAGGGGTGACGGTGTCTGGCAGTCTGGAGCCAGTGCCACTTTGTGCAGTATTGGACTGCTGCTCTCGGCGACGATACAGCAAGAAGGTTAATGAAGGGCGGCTGGTCACTGGAGAGCTGAATACTGTTTTTAATTTGATCTCTTTAAACCAATTTCGGTGGTTGGTTTCAATCTGGGGTTAAAGTAAAGAAAAAGAAAATGCTGTCCCGGGTAGTTCCGCATGTATCACTTTTTGTTGCCGCCAGTTCTTGGGAGGTGATCGAGGAAGGCAGAGCTGTGAGTGGAGCAGCGAGCAGCAGTGGGAGTCTGGGCCAAGCCAGCAAAGACAGGAATCAGTCTGCAGGAAATTGCAGAAAACTAACTGCTGGCTTCTCACAAGTGACCAAGATGATGGGTATCACCAGAGCTGGCCAATCGACAATCTGCAACAGACAAGACGTTAGTCCAGCCTCCAAAAACAAGCTGAAAAACAGGATCATGTGACCCAGAGGGGCAGCATGAAAACTGGCCGAGATGACCAGGCTTGAGAAGGGAGATTGTAGCGTAATTGAAGAAAGGTGACCACGAAGGCTGGGTCTGGAAGCGAAGATGAGGGAAAACAAGGTAATTGCTGCTGCTTCAGTTATTTTTTTTTAAAAGGAACTATTGACCCGAAGCGGCCATACAGGGTTGCACTGAGGGTTCGGATAAAGGGATCCTGGTGGATCTACGCCACCCAGACTGTTGTGAACAGGGTTGAAGAGGTTCTGCGAAAGTGCACTATTTTGGTGAAGAACGTGTCTATGGACCTTGGGTCAGCTGGGGCCTGCTGTCTAATGAGAATTTGTGGCTAAAATCATTGAAGAAAAAGGAGTTGGAATTCCACCTGAGGAATTGCAAAGCTTTGAAGGACTTTGTGGCTGAAATTAGTACCATATATGCTCAGTAGATTGCCCAGTAAACCCAAGAGATCTATCTTTGTTGGGGGGAGGAGATGGTGGCATAGTGGCAACATCACTGAACTAGTAATCCAGAGGCCCAGGCTAATGTTCTGGAGACATGAGTTCAAATCCCACCATGGCAGCTGGTGGAATTTAAATTTAATTAATTAAATCTGGAATTGAAAGCTACTTCTCAGTAATGGTGAACACGAAAAACACGAAAGTACTGTTGATGGTCATAAAAATCCATCTGGTTCACTGATATCCTTTTAGGGAAGGAAATTTGCTATCCTTACTTAGTCTGGCCTACATGTGACTCCAGACCCACAGCAATGTGGTTAAATCTTAAATGCCCTCTGAAATGGCTGGCAAGCCACTCAGTTCAAGGGCAGTTAGGGATGGGCAACAAATGCTGGCCTTGCCAGAGACGCCCACATCCCATGAAACAATAAATAGAAAAAAAAAGTGTATAATTTTATGTTTTACATTGACTGTGATTTGTGTTAACTCATGTTTAATTTATGTTGATTTTGATTTAATTGTTAAAGTTAAAGTTACAAAAATTGAAATCTTGACATTGTTTTTTTTTTGTTGGGGGTCATTCAGTAAATTCAGTTCTTTCGGTTGTTGATTCCATGGGGATAACAACAAAATGTCAATCCATTCACTCTGTAAGTTGTGTAAATGTTAACTGATTCTTGGCTGTTCGCAAATATTAGCTGCAGGCTGACCCATTACAAATGTTTATCCTTTTTTTTCACATCACCAACACTCAAATTTACTCTTTATTGTGAACCAAATTCAGACATCATTATCTACCAGGCATAGTTTGGTTCAAAACCCTAAACATGCGCTTGACAAGAAGTTTGTGTGAATGGTTAGAAATACACTTAATGCCTTTGATGAATATTCCTGTCAGGGTATTGATTCTTGTGTTCCTGCAATGAAGTGCATTAGGCACTATACCATTCACAACTAGGACCTGGATTTAACGTCCTGTCTATAGTCTATTTTTTTTAAAGTTAGCTGAGTGTTCTCCCTGCATGGAAATCAATAACCATGGTTAAAAGTTAACAAACTAAGTTATTAAAAAATCCACAGTAGATTTTGTTGGCATAATTTGGACCTCAGTGTGTCATACGTTAATCAACCTAAATCCACTGTTTCATTAAAGAGCATTAGTAATATTAAGCAAGAGCAAATATTAACAGATTGAACTTATACTTTACACTGAGCAGAATTTCTCAGCTATTACCTTACCTTCTCAGTTAAATGTTTTATGGCATGATTGTTGTTTAGATCATGTTGTAATATGGAATTTTCCATATATTCTTTACAACTTGAGGTGCACCCAATTTACTCCTTCAATCCTGACAAAGATCAGAGTTAGGTTGCCAACACAGCTACAAGTGTTGTGTTGGCTACAGAATGTGTGTGTGTGTGTGTGTGTGTGTGTGTGTGTGTGTGTGTGTGTGTGTGTGTGTGTGTGTGTGTGTGTGTGTGTGTGTGTGTGTGTGTGTGTGTGTGTGTGTGTGTATACATTTAAAAACATGCACCTCTTTTACAAATACTACACAACAATGCGAGCCTGCTATTCAAATACTGCAATATTTTACTCCAATTATAAACTTCAACATAAAATAAATAACTGATTCTTGGCTGTTTGCAAATAGTAGCTGCAGGCTGACCCATTACAAATGTTTATCCTTTTTTTTTCACATCACCCACACTCAAATTTATTCCAGAGTACAACCAAAGGCCTGGTTGGGGAGTATAGACTTGACGTCAGATGTTTAGCATCACTGTCAATGTTGATAATCTAGCAGCAATGTTTAGGTAAAACTTGTATAAAAGTGTGTAGGCTAGTTTAGTAAAGGATGCCTCGTCAACAGAGGCATTAGCCAATTCCTGTATTGTCTCAACCATATTCAAACCACAACTCCAATTAGTGTTTCATAATGAAACATCAAAAAACATTGAACAATCTGCCATGTAATATTTACTGCCAGCTGTGATCTGCATAAAATTACCTTGTCAGAAAGGAAAGCCATGATGGACATATTATGTTCCTGTGTGTTCATCTGTGGATACGAAATCTTCCACGCAGTTATTTGCTCTAAATCAATACCTTTTGCCAATCACCTCTTTCAAGCGAGCTGCTCCCCTAAATGAGATCAGAGGGTAAACACACAGCGGAAACACAGCCGTGATTCAATTCAAGAATTCAGGAAGAACTCTAGTAGAAATAAAGCAGTGATGGTTGATTTGGGCAAATACCGCCCTCATTACTGGTACAAGCCTTAGGCTCCCTGCCCACAGAAGTGCAGAGCACACTAACATGGCAAGCCAGTTCCAGGGTTTTATGGGGTCGGCGGGGGTGGGGGGCGGGGGGGGGTTCCTGTCTTAAAGGGGAGTATTCAATTTCAATTTTCCAGCAGCATTATACACATTTAATGACAACGCTTTCTATTCATCCTCTATTTTCTTTGACTTGTTCTCAGGCCTCCCAGGTGCTATCCGAAAACTTCGCCTGGTGCTATTTAATGCAGCTATGCCACAATGACAAGTTCAGTTGTCTCAAGGTCAGAAAAAAAAAACGAGGTGACTGGCTTTCTTTCTTTCTCCGCAAACTTTAAAAGATTTTTCGGCTGTGATTTATTGGTTCTCTGAAAACATCCGAAATGCCGTCTAGAATATGTTGACTCTTTCCTTACAGCTGGATTTTTTTTCCTCTTCCTGACCACAGTTTCAACATGAATGTTTCTAGTATAATAAAATCATTCAAAAATATTACAAGATTACAAGTGGCCTTTTGTACCTTTGAATACCTTCATTAAGGTTTTTAATTCAATACTTTGTTGAAACGAGGTACCAACTCTGTCTATGCCTGTAAAGATCTGTGTGCACTGTGAAGGATTTTGCACTATGCAGCAGTCTCTTTTTTTTTTGTGTTCAACTCAAAATTCATTTTTCCCTCATATCGTAACGATTTCTGAGTTTTGTTACTTCCCAAAATGATTTGAAAACTGTCAGTGCAATTTACAGTCTGAAAGTCTGTGGCCTATGACTTTGAAAGCAACTTTAGCATTCACTTTAAATCAGGTGATGTTCCAGATTTGAACAACCAATTTTTATTTGGAAAAGAAAGCCAAGTTCTGAAAGAGAGAGAGAAAGGAAATTATTGTTTATACTGAGGATTAATAAATAATTTATAAAGTGTATTTTTGCCACAGCAGTGCAAGTTATGTTCTTCCTGTCATTACATGTCTTATAATTCTGAAATTATTAATGCCAAAATTTAACTGTGCAGCTGAGCTATTTTATAACATCAAAATTTCATGAACTTTCCTCTCCCCAGTGATGTCAAACTCTAATATTGGCCCAATGACCTGTCAACCTGCAAGTTCTTCCCCTACTACCAAATATTAAGATCTGTCTCACTCCTAATACTAACTCCCAACTCATCATACAGCAGCAGCATACAGGATGTTAACATTAAAAATGCTACAACAGCCTATTCAGCTGTCACAGGACAGATGTGCATTTTACACTTTCGGTACAGATGGAGCACAATCTTAAATGCTGTGTGTTTCTGTCAGAGCCTAAAACTGATAAACGTATTTCAATTTGCAAAGCTTTTTCAACATACAAAACTGAAATTCTTTATTGAACAATTAGTCTTTTGTGACCTTAAGGGGATACAGGTTCATGCAATTAGCAGAATAAATCTTACTGCATGACATAGCACAATGCTTCTACTCAGTGCAACTTGCTAGGAGTGTCTCACTGGGAGATTAGCAATATAATAATATATTTACAGACATTCCTCTCAGTCACACAATAATTCTTATGTAGGTCTGTCAGAGCCAATTCTAAGCATATTTCACCAACAATCTTTGACAAAGAAAAAAAAGTTGGTTTGTTGACATTTACAATGTCCTTTGCTTGAAAACATATTTAAAATCATAAACCCATAAACATGATAAAAGCTTATACACACAGCTGCCTATATGGTGCAAATCATGCAGAACATTTTCTGAGGTTTACTCTTTTGTCACAAGCCTGAGACACTATTGAGTTACTTGGATGGAGGTTCAATTATTGAATTGAACTCTTCCGATCATTTCTTTTCTTTGAAAGTTTTCATATCTCCTAGTTTGCTCATGCCACACGTCTATCAGACAACGTCCTTCCATCTCTCTTGGCTCTACAAGGTGGCTCAATATTTACATCACTTAATGTTTGTGGGCTTACCCATTTGGAATCCTGTGGAAAGCCTGGAAGGCTTATGTTGTGACTTTTTGTACAATACCAGCATAAACAATGAAATGCTGGTATTTTTCCTGAGATAAATTGTGTAGGTAACTATAGAAGAAAGATTTGCATTGATATAGCACCTTTCTCAACCTCAGGATGCCTCAAAGCTCTTGAAACCCAATCAAATACTTCCGAAGTACAGTCACTGCTGTAATGTAGGACACAGCAGCCAATCTGAGAGAGATAAAAGGAAAAGTAAAAGGATTTACATTTTTAAAATTTCTAATAATAATTAAAACTAGAAGAATAAGACTTCACACTTATGAAAGTTAATTTTCAGTGCCAGAGGGGTTGTTTGACAGTAATTAAGACTTAACATGCTGTTAAAAATGTACTTAAACTGCAGTGAACATGTGTTAATTTTTTTTTCTGGCAATTTTAGTGGTTATCTATCATTTAAGTACAGGAACTTCCTGCCATTCTATGCGTTTCGATACCGAGATGCTCGGCGAGATACTGGTATAGCTAAGCTTCTGGAGGAACAGGGAAACTTGGGACAACTCCTTAATTCCTGTGTTTAACTGTGCATGTGCAATTGCAGAAGTTGCAGCCCGATTTACTCTTTAATAATGGCAAGTGCTGATAACCTCATTGTTGTTTTTAAACCATAAAATCTGGGCCTATGTGAATCATCTTTAGAAATTTAATCTTACAACAGTTTTGGTTACAAGTTGGAGGTTAGACTTGTATACAGCTGCACTAAATATATGTAAACAAGAGCTATAAAATTAATATCAATGCTTTAGCTAGCACAGCAGTAAATGAGTAAGCAGGTACAAAGTAACATGTTACTGCCTGTATAGTTGGTATAATATATATAGATAGATAGAGAGAGATGTTCAATAGATTTCTTTGGATCAGAACCAGGTTCTCTGGATCTGTGAAGACATTTATCCAATCAGTTACCTGCTACCAGGCTTGCTCCGCCAATATTTTCTGTGGAAGATACCTCTTCCTATAGTGTAAGATTAGCAAATTACTGAGGTGGGCCAAGAAGCTTTTCACTGTGCAGGAATTCAGAAGCACTTCCCTGTCTTCCCTTTTGATGCAGGTGAAAATGCAGCCATTTAAATTTACTTTTTTTTAAACTAGGAAATGTTCCCTTTGACTATACTTTCTGTGAGTGGTAAAAGAAAATATGTTAAACCACCCCCCCCCCCACCCCCCAACAAAGAAATCTGGAGTAAAAGGGTCCATTCATCATCAAATTCCAAAGCAACTGTGGTTTATAGAAATTCCATATTTTGCATTAGAAGGATCAGAGGTATCACTTTGTTTTCCAAATTAGATACCAGGAAGCCCAGGACCTGACGTGTGCCGGGTTTGTGGACTTTCCGGATTTTGGGTCCTGGGGGGAGGGGAGGGGGGGGGGGGGAAATAGGATAATGTTAATTAATTAAAACTTAAAAGCCAGGCTGATTTCCCTGCCCCAGGTTGGGGAGGACCAGGCCAGATTCCACCCCATCAATCCCGACACGGAATAAACGAGATAAAAACAAAAAAACTGCGGATGCTGGACATCCAAAACAAAAACAGAATTACCTGGAAAAACTCAGCAGGTCTGGCAGCATCGGCGGAGAAGAAAAGAGTTGACGTTTCGAGTCCTCATGACCCTTCGACAGAACTTGAGTTCGAGTCCAGGAAAGAGCTGAAATATAAGCTGGTTTAAGGTGTGTGTGTGGGGGGCGGAGAGACAGAGAGACAGAGAGGTGGAGGGGGGTGGTGTGGTTGTAGGGACAAACAAGCAGTGATAGAAGCAGATCATCAAAAGATGTCAACGACAATAGTACAATAGAACACATAGGTGTTAAAGTTAAAGTTGGTGATATTATCTAAACGAATGTGCTAATTAAGAATGGACGGTAGGGCACTCAAGGTATAGCTCTAGTGGGGTTTTTTTTATAATGGAAATAGGTGGGAAAAGGAAAATCTTTATAATTTATTGGGGAAAAAAAAAGGAAGGGGGAAACAGAAAGGGGGTGGGGATGGGGGAGGGAGCTCACGACCTAAAGCTGTTGAATTCAATATTCAGTCCAGAAGGCTGTAAAGTCCCTAGTCGGAAGATGAGGTGTTGTTCCTCCAGTTTGCGTTGGGCTTCACTGGAACAGTGCAGCAAGCCAAGGACAGACATGTGGGCAAGAGAGCAGGGTGGAGTGTTAAAATGGCAAGCGACAGGGAGGTTTGGGTCATTCTTGCGGACAGACCGCAGGTGTTCTGCAAAGCGGTCGCCCAGTTTACGTTTGGTCTCTCCAATGTAGAGGAGACCACATTGGGAGCAACGAATGCAGTAGACTAAGTTGGGGGAAATGCAAGTGAAATGCTGCTTCACTTGAAAGGAGTGTTTGGGTCCTTGGACGGTGAGGAGAGAGGAAGTGAAGGGGCAGGTGTTGCATCTTTTGCGTGGGCATGGGGTTGTGCCATAGGAGGGGGTTGAGGAGTAGGGGGTGATGGAGGAGTGGACCAGGGTGTCCCGGAGGGAGCGATCCCTACGGAATGCCGATAAGGGGGGTGAAGGGAAGATGCGTTTGGTGGTGGCATCATGCTGGAGTTGGCGGAAATGGCGGAGGATGATCCTTTGAATGCGGAGGCTGGTGGTACCGCTTTCTCTTCACCATGGACGTCCAATCCCTCTACACCTCCATCCCCCACCAGGATGGTCTGAGGGCCCTTAGCTTCTTCCTCGAACAGAGGCCCGAACAATCCCCATCCACCACTACTCTCCTCCGTCTGGCTGAACTTGTTCTCACGCTGAACAATTTCTCCTTCAACTCCTCTCACTTCCTCCAAATAAAAGGTGTGGCTATGGGTACCCGCATGGGCCCCAGCTATGCCTGTCTCTTTATGGGGTATGTGGAACATTCCTTGTTGCAGTCCTACTCCGGCCCCCTTCCACAACTCTTTCTCCGGTACATCGATGATTACTTCGGTGCCGCTTCATGCTCTCGTCAGGACTTGGAAAAATTTATTAATTTTGCTTCCAATCTCCACCCCTCCATCATTTTCACGTGGTCCATCTCTGACACTTCCCTTCCCTTCCTTGACCTCTCTGTCTCAATCTCTGGTGATAGACTGTCCACCAATATCCATTACAAACCCACCGACTCCCACAGCTATCTCGACTACAGCTCCTCACACCCCGCTTCCTGTAAGGACTCCATCCCATTCTCTCAGTTCCTTCGCCTCCGTCGCATCTGTTCCGATGATGCTACATTCAAAAACAGTTCCTCTGACATGTCCTCCTTCTTCCTTAACCGAGGTTTTCCACCCACGGTCGTTGACAGGGCCCTCAACCGTGTCCGGCCCATCTCCCGCGCATCCGCCCTCACGCCTTCTCCTCCCTCCCAGAAACATGATAGGGTCCCCCTTGTCCTCACTTATCACCCCACCAGCCTCCGCATTCAAAGGATCATCCTCCGCCATTTCCGCCAACTCCAGCATGATGCCACCACCAAACGCATCTTCCCTTCACCCCCCTTATTGGCATTCCGTAGGGATCGCTCCCTCCGGGACACCCTGGTCCACTCCTCCATCACCCCCTACTCCTCAACCCCCTCCTATGGCACAACCCCATGCCCACGCAAAAGATGCAACACCTGCCCCTTCACTTCCTCTCTCCTCACCGTCCAAGGACCCAAACACTCCTTTCAAGTGAAGCAGCATTTCACTTGCATTTCCCCCAACTTAGTCTACTGCATTCGTTGCTCCCAATGTGGTCTCCTCTACATTGGAGAGACCAAACGTAAACTGGGCGACCACTTTGCAGAACACCTGCGGTCTGTCCGCAAGAATGACCCAAACCTCCCTGTCACTTGCCATTTTAACACTCCACCCTGCTCTCTTGCCCACATGTCTGTCCTTGGCTTGCTGCACTGTTCCAGTGAAGCCCAACGCAAACTGGAGGAACAACACCTCATCTTCCGACTAGGGACTTTACAGCCTTCTGGACTGAATATTGAATTCAACAGCTTTAGGTCGTGAGCTCCCTCCCCCATCCCCACCCCCTTTCTGTTTCCCCCTTCCTTTTTTTTTCTCCAATAAATTATAAAGATTTTCCTTTTCCCACCTATTTCCATTATTAAAAAAACCCCACTAGAGCTATACCTTGAGTGCCCTACCATCCATTCTTAATTAGCACATTCGTTTAGATAATATCACCAACTTTAACACCTATGTGTTCTATTGTACTATTGTCGTTGACATCTTTTGATGATCTGCTTCTATCACTGCTTGTTTGTCCCTACAACCACACCCCCACCCTCCACCTCTCTGTCTCTCTGTCTCTCCGCCCCCCACACACACACACCTTAAACCAGCTTATATTTCAACTCTTTCCTGGACTCGAACTCAAGTTCTGTCGAAGGGTCATGAGGACTCGAAACGTCAACTCTTTTCTTCTCCGCCGATGCTGCCAGACCTGCTGAGTTTTTCCAGGTAATTCGGAATAAACGAGGCCGGACCAGGGGGTCAGCGTGCTGCTGCCCAGATGTGATGGATAACAATGCATTATGGGGATTGTAGTTTCCAGGGCGGGAGCTGGTTCTCAGGTCCTCGCGGATTTTGGGAAGCCGGATGAAGGGGTCCGGTACCTGTAATTGAAAACACCAAGATTAATTTTACATATTGTTTGGGCAAACTGCTTTGAAGTTATTAGAAAAAACAAATTGAAATTTATATTGATAACAATGATTATGACACCTGTGCTTTTAAAAAAAACACGTATACAATATAGTGTATAATTATGCAACTATGCTTATTTAGCCAACTACAGTGGGTAAGGAAGACAAACACTAAAATTAACATTGACAGTAAAATCATTGCACAAACCCCCTTCCTTCAGTCTCGCTAAATATTCCACAGGATGGGTCGATGGTGCCAAATACTTGTGCGTAACTGTAAAGCATAAGTGAAGCACAAGCATAAAATAACTCGAGTGCCCAACAGCCAGGAAACAAAACAATGACACCGACCACTGGAGAAATTCTCCAGCACGTTTCCCTTTCAATGCTCCCAGCTCAATACAACCCTCTCCGTGTGTTCATACCACAAGTCCTTTTCAATTCTTTCAGAACCAGAGATTCCTCTTCTGACTGCTCGAAACCTTGCTGTAAGTGATCTCAGAGCTTAGTAATTCAAGCAGACACCTTGTTATTGAACCGATCTTTTCTGCTCCACCTAGTCCTGACATTTCCCCACCTAATATCCTCCCGCTCACCCAATTCTGAAAGGTAGACGTTACAGCCAGCTTGACTGGTGTCACTTTGCAACCTCAAGTTCAGTTTAAAATTTTCTCAGTTCCTACTCTTCCTACTGCTGGTGAATTTAAATTTCTACTTACAAGTTTTTCAGTTCACAGTTGGTTTTGAAATATACTATGAGAAAGTGCAGGAAAGTTGGGGGGAGAATCGTTTTAACATTCTGATTATTTAAGTTAGAGATATGGAGTTAGGGCAGGAAAGTTGACGTGAGGTAGACCAGCTATGGATTTATGGAATGGCTCAATGACACCTTGGTTCTATATAAAAAAAAATCAAATTGTAACTGATGGAATTGAATTAGTCAAGACCTGTCTCTAAGAGCATTTTTGCTTTTATAAACAAGATGGCTGATTTAGTTAGTACTCCTTTCCCATTCCTGTCCAGATAGCCAACTTCCCTGACAGGGTTGGGGGTGTGGATAGATTCAGGAAAATAAAAAGACAAAAAGGATAGAGTTCAACAACTTCAGACCATGATCTCTCTTCTTCCATCCACACCTTTTTACAATATTCATTTTTCAATTTTTTTATCCACTTGTTTTTATTATTTTATCCCCACCTTTTTTCCTATTTTTGATCCTTTTTCCCCACCACTGACCCTCCCTCACCCCACCCTCACTAGGGGCATCTGTCACTTGTTCTTTCCAGAGTGCTTACCCTTGTCCTGCAATGACCACATTCTGCTTTCTGACCTTAATGCCACCATCAGCACCTCCTTTAGCCAGTACCACTATCATTAACACCCCTTTGCCCTTTTGTTCATGACATCTTTGCCGATCTCTCCTTTGCCTCCACCTACTCGCTGGTCTTCCATTCAGCTTCACTTGCTCCACCAACCTCACACTCCCTTAAATAATATAAATTTGATCACATTTTTACTTCTCTTTAGCTCTGAAGAGGAGTCTTATGGACTCGAAACTTTAACTTCTTCCCTCTCCACAGATGCTGTTAGACCGGAGTTTTTCCAGCATTTCCTGTTTTTGTTTCAGATTTCCAGCATCGGCAGTATTTTGCTTTTATCTTAAGACAAAAAGGATGTTTTTCCATACCAGGGGATCAGAACCCAAGTCTGATTCCAGACCTAGTGCAAGCAAGGAGAGAGAGGTGAAGTGTGAGAAAGGCACACAGAGGGAAAGGAGAAACAAAAGCAAGGTGGGAAAAGGTCAAAATTAGAAACAAAGATGTACTTCAGAGAAGGCAGCTATTTAGCCCATTGTGTCTATACCAAAGATGAAGGTGTTTTGTCCATAAACAATATCAGTGAAGATCAACTAGCAACCAAGCTTCAAGGACTTTTAAAAAATACAAATCTTTTATGGCGTGAGATAGCAGCTATTCATTGAGGGGAAAAAGTAACACTGTGGAACAAAAACAGGAAATGCTGAAAAAGCTTAGCAGATCTGACCATCTGTGGAGAGAGGAGTTAATGTTTTGAGTTTTTATAACCCTTCTTCAGAGACATACACTCAAAGCTTTAACTCTGTTTCTCTCTCCACAGATGCTGTCAGACTTGAGTTTTTCCAGCATTTCCTGTTTTATTTCAGATTTCCAGCATCTGCAGTATTTTGCTTTTACACTGTGGAACAAATTTATTCAGAGCTCTGCTCTTGAAGGGCAGACTTTGTCCAGTGTTTTGTTTTTACCTTAAAAGAGGAACTCCAACTGAACCACTGCCACTTCCTGTATTCCCATCTCACTCAGTCCCCGTATTCGCATCTCATCACAGGCAAAGCTACCGTTGATTACTTACTATCTTCCCCCATCAATTCCACTTCCTTCTACAAAAATCTACAAGTCACTTACAAGGGCAGTTTCAAACCCCCAACGATCTAGCATTTGGTGCTCTGTCCACCACAATGCTTTTGTAGTTAATCTATCCTTGCCCTCTCCCATCTACATGTTGTCTATGATATCATGAACACATCAGACGCCACATGTACACTGATTAGATCCATTTCTACCTCACCATCACTTTTCAACCCCTCCACTGCACCAGATTCATTCTGATGCTCATTTTGGACGAGCAGGGATTTCTTCTCAATATTTACTTGAAAGCCATCAACTTCGCCCCACAACCGTTCCCAACATTGACATTCTATTTGACTTTGGGCTGAACTTCCAATCTCTTTTCCTCACCCATCACCAAGACTATTTCTTTTCCTCACCCATCACCAAGACTATTTACTTCGATCTTTAATATCACCAGCATCTGCCCTTACCTCACCCCCTCTGCTTCAGAAACCATCATCCCATGCTTTAGTTACAGCCAGACTCAACTATCCCAAAACAGTCCTGACCAGCCTCCCATATTTCACCCTCTGTAAAGATGAGCTCATCCAAAACTCTACTGTCCATACCCTGACTTACCAAGTTTTGTTCACCCACACCCGTGCTCACTGGTGCAGTTCAACTTTACTTGATTTTAATCATCCTGGTGTCCATATACCTGTAACCTCCTGCAGCCCTACATCCCTCAGAACTGTGTTCCTCCCATTCTGGCCTCTTGTGCATCCCCGATTTCCTTAGCCCCATGAATGGTGCCTATGCATGCAGATGTCTAGGCCATAAAGTCTGGAATTCCCACAGTAGGCCTCTCTTCTCCTTTAAAACCTACCTCTTTCACAAAGATTTTGCTCACCTTTTCCAATACTTCCTTATACAGCATGATGTCAAATTTTGTTTAATAATACTATGAAGTTTTACTGTTAAAGGCACAATATAAATACAAATGGTTACTCTTGTTGAATCACTGTACATAACTGGTGTGGGGAATTCACATGAACTCTTTACGTTTAGTGCTAAATTGTGCATGCAGTTTGTGGGCTATTAACCAATTAGGAACCAGGTAAGAATAGCTCAGACTAAATTTCTGAAGATCTCAGACAAGGAACTGTACCTTTTAGCTAGCCCTTTTCTTGAAAGGACTGGATGCGACATTACTGCAGGAGTTAACTATCAAGCAGGGATATTCAACAGCAACCATGAGGCACACAGAATTCTGGAGCTCTATCACATCGATTTTAACTAAATGTTTCATTTATATAAATTTTGAATTGGACCCGAGTGCAAAATTCTCCGATATTATGCAATTAGTTGCTCAGGTTACTGCTGCACATCAAGCTGCATTTATACAGGTATTCTGCTAACAGCCACAAACTATTATAGGAACCTCCATACTTGCTGGCTAAAATGATGGTAGAAGTCAAATCAAGTTTTCTTTGGAGCCCCGATGTTAGATTCATATGAATTCCATAACATTAAAATTAAAATCAAAGTATGTGGGGCAACTATGATGTAATTTACTAAGTACTTGTACAGATAGATAACTCAAATGAATATTTAAAATTACCCATTGTTTGGAACACCACCCATGAAACAGCTCTCCCACAAAATCACATGGATATTGCAATGTTTGTTGTATTGGTTTCCATTTCGAGTCAGTAAACAGTTTCTGCATCACCAGGATCACAGGCTCCGATCCAACAACAGCCTTTGGTTTCAGTTACACCCGCATGATTGTAAACGTCATTCATTTTGTATATAAATAATTAAAATAGAACTGGGACAATTTACTCTCCTCCCCTTAGATCAGATCTAAGGTTATTTTGGGAAGGAGTTGATAATTGCATAAGGCAGATCTTTAGATCTGCATGATGCTACAATTTATTTTAGTATTTCAAACATTATAGCCACAGACAAATCAAAACTAACCAATTACAATGGGTCTTAGACAAAAAAAGGAACCTTACATGGTGCTTATATCTGTACAACAGTTTATTTACACATACAATTTCCAAACACAAGCTAAAACATAGGTATTACTTGAATATAATAAAGTGTGCTCTGTACAAATTCAAAATCCTAGAGTTTTAGTGACAATTAATGTACAAAACGCAATCAATATACTGTAAAATATAACTAAAGTAAATGAAATGCATGCAGCTATTAAAACCAGAAGCCTGTTATTTTGCTGGATAACAAACTGCACCTTGAAAATAGTATTTTGTTATGAGGGTATTTGTGAAACAATTCCTTTTTAAATCATTCAACTATCCATGTTGCTTAGTTTTGAGGTGGCAAACACAATATGTAGTGATATTTCTCCATAACCAGTAGCGTCATCAGCCAGCTTTAGCAGAAGCAGCATCACATTTTCACCAATAAATACACAGATCCATTTCTATGTTAAAGATGGTCAAGGAAGCTTTGTTCAGTTTCAGTCATTTATTTATAACACATCCCTTCTCAGATACATATGACTCATCACAAAAAACACCTACCCTTCCAAAAATTGCCTGGATATTCTTTAATTAGGGACCTAATTAGCCAGCATGCAGTTTTGTACATTTACAGCATTCTCAACATCCTGTCAATTCGAGTCAAGTGCTCAAATCAGCTTACTTTCCGGCCTCAAGCCCTTTTGAACAAAGGGCATGGAGGGACTTCAGTCAAGCAAGTTTTCAAAAGCACTAAACATGCCACAATTTTTTCAGTGGCTAAATTTGCCACATTTTAATCACAACAGGGGGAAAGAAAGAAAGAAATGGGGTAGATTTAAAAAAAAAGCTAGTGAACTTCAGTGCTGTCGCCAAGCTAAGAAAAATCAAAATGCTAGTACATGTATAGTCCTGACTTCATGACTGATCATTTTGAATTGGTCAATATAGAAAACAGCATATTTGAAAGAGGTTCCAGGAAGACACCTTGAGCTTCAGCCTTTGAAGATGCTTGGGGACATATGTCTTCTGCACACCAATTTATCCCCACTGATCTCTTCTTTTCCGCTTTTCAGCAGCTGTAATTGAGATCCACCCAGAAACAAGGCAGAGAAGGTCCTCTAGGTTCAGTGATGTTAGAAAGTGAGAAAATACTAAGCAGCTGAAATAAAGATCTATGCAGATGTAATTTAAAAAAATGATGAATTTACAAATATGCATGAAAACTATCAATTTTAACACTTGCCTCACATTATGTACTAAGCAATATGGATAGCACCTTGACAGGCAGAATTAGCCACATCACATGTTAATGCAGCATTTACATGAATCAGGGATTTCAGGGAAAACTCAAGAATTAAAGCTGAAAATGTTTGAAGAGTTCATACAACCTCAATTTTCCGAGTGTGTTTTGGTAGCTATGCAGAAGACAATTTTCAATGTACACATTGTAAATTTTACACACTCAACTCAAGTCTAATAGACAAGTATGTGCTTATATATCCCCTACCCAAAACAATAATTAGAATGTATGTTTTAAAAAAAAGACAAATTCAACCATGGTACGAGTTCAACACGCATTAAAAATTAAAGCATCTAGGGGTACTGCATTTTGAGTAAGTACTTGCGCACATGCTTGGCAAAACAGCACCTCTCAATTTCAAACTCGACAATCAGGTAACCAAATATTTCAGTTTCGACTTCTATTTATTATATTGCATGAATCGACAGTATGGAACAGTTCAGTAAACTACGTTAAGATCTCACTATGATGCCATTAATGGCAGATTAGTTACTGGAAAATAAAATTTAACTTAAGTCTCAAATTCCGCAACTGGATCATCTTTACATTGGTCAAACTCCATCTTTATTTGTGCCAAGCAGCAAAGACAGGTGGCCCATTATACTTTGCATTCAAAATGTAAGATACTATTCAAAGCTGCCTACTTCACTTTTTCTAAACTTCAAAAAGAATTTCTACAATGTAGCTCAAAATAGTTGCCCAGAACTTCTAATTACATGCATAGGGACATACCCTATTTTCCAAATACTATTCTTACTCTAATCAGCACCAGTAAGCAAATTGAACACACAAATGTATAAAAAGTTCAGCAACTTTTGCAATTTCAAGAAGCTTTCAAAAATAGATTTTAAGTCAAAAACTGGCTTCTTTGCTAGAAGCAATTGCATAATTCATATCACTTGAGTGCACTGTAGAAGTCTGCTTGTGTATGGCAGGAGAGATAGCCATAAAAAGAGCTTCTTTAAATTAAATATTCATCATTAAATAATGAGGTCATAAAGTCCATTATTCTGAAGGCCATGTCTTCACTGGCTCCAAATTGAAAGTTCTTGCAACAGCAGACCACTTCCATGCACTTCTCAACAGCCGGCTGAAGAGTGGCACAGATTTTACTCAGAAAAAGTGTCCTGCCTGTAGGAGGTGCATGTCCAGAAGAGGGTTGGAGAACAGGGGAGGGGAAGGGTGGGAAAAGAGAAGGGATGGGAAGAAACAAAAACTGGAGATTGATGAGTTGGAAAAAAAACATGGTAAGTCATTTAGGCATGGGGGGTGGGGGGGGGAAAGCTTTCCAACAGAGAAAAATGTCAAGAGTGAAGGGCAAGTTTTTGTCTATGTGAATGCAGATTGTAAACAACCATTAGGTCAAAAAACTGAACTGTACATAAAAAAGCCCCAGTGAAAAGAATCAGAACAATATTTCTGAAAACTCTTAATTCTCTAGCATTTACAAGTGAATGCCACAGAATATTCCAATATTAAAACATCCAACAGATGAAGACTACACAGCACTTTTAGGTAGATTTCAACTGGACAAAAAGGGTGCACATCAACATTTTTTTTGTGGGGAGGCACAGGTTCATTATAAAATTTTTTAGCAATTTCATGATATAGTCTAGCTTGCTGAACTTTTATACATTGCCATGTTTTTTTAATTGGTGATTACTCTAACTTAAACAAAGTCAAGATGATAGGCCTATTCAAGCTGAGAAATATCTAGAGTTGGCCAATATTTGTGATACTAGAAAAACTCATTCATTCCAAACCCATTCCAGCACTTGAGCAGATAATTTAAGCTGACACTCCAGTGCAGTGCGGTAATACTGCACTGTTGGAGATGTTGGCTTTTAAAAAGAGATAAACAGCAACCTTGTCTGCTAGTCTCGAGCTCAGGAGGATGTTAAAAATCCCACGCACTTTTTTTTTTATAAATACAATCAGAAAGCTCTTTCCATGTCTTGGCTAACATTTCACTCTTAAATGAAACCACCCACCTTGCCCCTCAAACAAAAAGGTAATACATCCAGCTGCTCTTTGTGGGCATTTTGCTGTGTGGAAACTCGCTGGCATGCAGGACAATCACCTCAAAGTATTTTATTGTATTTAAAAGAACTTTAGGGTGTTTGAGAGCCACAGTAAGTTGCTATGTACAGTCTAGGACCCTTAATTCAACTTACATTAGTTCAAACTGCAAATGTTCTAAATAAAAGCTTCTGTGCCGTTTTATTAAAATGCTTTATTCATATTACTTGGAAAATTAAATTAAGAAAATAAACTTTGAATCAACAGGAGTAGACTGGAATTGGAAGTTTCTCTTTTGTCAATAGTGCCCCAGTTAAAACAGTAAGTGTTGTGAACTAACTGTACTGGTAGTTTGATCAACCATGGTTCCTTTTGACATTAATCTCATTTGCATGGGCAGCATCCATTTTGTGGATGGGCAACATCTTCTCAGAGGGCAGAAATAGCCAATTCACTTGATAATGGCAAGAACAATTAAGAATATTGTAAGAAAGGAAATTCTGAAAACAGAGCATAAAAAAATAAAATGCCCCCCAAAAATGTGATTAACAAGTGGATGTCTATTTCTTCCATTCACAATCATAATGCACATTGAAACACACAAAAAAGGTGATATGAATTTATAAAATTATACAGTACAAAGAAAATTTGTTTAATCTGCTCTTTTAAAATTTGTATAAAGACGGCTTCAAGACAGACAACCCCTCTGTTCATACATTAAAAAAAACTGATTTTAAAAGAAATAGGTTTTTATAATAAAACATGGTAGTTGGTTCACATTTTTAAATTTTCTGTAGAGTTGACCTGGTTTGGTATTCTGCTGCGATCCCAAAATTGAATATTCTTTAAGAAATATTTCATCTTCATTATTCTTTTGCAAATGTTGACAAATATGTAAATTTTCAAAACTTGAGGTACAACATACTTTTACTTAATTTCCAACATGAATATAACTGCAACTCCATTGCAAGCTGCACTAGTAGGTAGCTGTCAAACAGTGGTGTGCTGGGGTTGCAAACACACCTACTCCACCAAAAATGTACGCCAGCAACATCAGGACACAAAGCTCCATAGGAGTATCTTGAGGTTAGTGGAAATGAAAGAAAAACCGGACCAAAACAAAGGGTGACAAAAAACTATGTCTAACATGATCCCCTCAAGTTTGTACATCATAAAAATCTAGATGAGGAAGTGAGAGGTGACACTTTACAGCAATTCTGAGAGACTGAATAGGTGCAGTTTGGAAGAGAGGTGCAATACTGATCTGATTTAATGCATACCTACAATACTGTAAATACATTTAACATTAACAAAATTTGTAAGAAGCTGCTTTTTATTGGTTGCATTTGGCAGTTTAAAAGTCATTTTGATTGGAGTACATATTTCAATTGCATAGGAGCTATTGTTTGTTTTCAAAAATTAAGTGTTTTACCTACTTAATATTGCTGGTGTCTATTAGAATACAGCAGATTTAGATTTGCATTGTTTCCCTTATGCAATGAGAATCCAGCACAGAAAGGCCAACAAAATGGAAAGTCATTTTCTGCATTTGATTCAATAAAATTCAAGTTAGTCTTAAGATTTGTGAAGGAGGGAATCTGACCAAACCACAAAAACTTTGAGGGAAGATAATTTTTAAAAATTTGCCAAAGCATGGATTTTGTGAAGCTTAAAACAGAAGTGTATTCTACACAGTCGCCTCAATCCTAATTTGGATGAAGAATTATCTGTACACTTATCAATGTGTCCCATCTTTTCTTTTGCTCTGAGGTTCTGTCCACCCAATATGAACTCTGGGTTGCTTTCCCCCTTTGTGATTCTCTATCCATCATGATGCATTGAATTATGATTATGGCCATTTCACGAGAATGTACTTTCCCTTTAAGCACACAACGAGAATATGGCCTGTCAAATTCAATGGGATTCTACAAGACCAAATTTCGATGCATCATGTTGGGTGGTTGGGTCAGCATTTCAACTTATTTCCCCCATACTTTGTGATTGGACCAAGAAGAGTGGGCAACAGCAGATACAACGCTAACAGATCAGTCTCTTGGTTTGGTGCAATAGATAGTGAAAGGCTACAGTTGGAGCATGTGCACAACATCTGGTCAAAACTTCAGAAATCCAGACTAAAATAACTAAAACCACACAATCCAAGCAAACTACAATATATTATCATTTTATATCATACTTTCATTAAAAGGAGAAAAATAATGAAGGGAAAGAAAAGCACACAACTAGCACCCAAAGCACTCAATCATCAATATATGTCTTCCACCCACATCCCTTACCAATTTACAAGTTTAAACTGTACATTGTTACAAAGTGAATAACTATCAAAGCTGAAATAGCTATTAAAAGGAGAAAAGAAAACTGGTAAAAGACTGCAACACTGCAATTTATTTGCATGTAGCTCAGCTTGAAGTGTGCAGTGAACCGGACCACACCCGAACCAGTGTCACATCTCATTAGAGACAGAATCACTTTTTCTTGCTCTGATTTTGGCTCAATTTAAAATAAATCTGGCTCTGATAGACCCAATGTTATTCATTCAAAACTCAATAAAAGGCCATTTCAATAATACTGCAAAAAAGTCATGTCAGGCCTGGATTTTTTTTCTCTGTGTTAAAGCCATGGTGTAGAGATTTCCACAAATATGTTCATGTTTAAAAGGTAGGTTGTGTTGTGTTGATATAATCCATCACAGTAAATCCAGGACACAGAAAACTAACCAAAAAGAGATACTGTCCCTCTGACTTGTCTGGGTAATGACCCCGTTGGCTAACCTGCTTGCCCTATAGACCCATAAAAAAATACCTTTTTAGAAATTGTGTTATGAATAGCATATCTATACTTACCTGTGTGAATGCACCTTTGTTTGAACTCAAAGCAGCCATGATACACAGGATAGTGTATGATAGTTGCCATTTTTAGCTTCGAAAGTTAAAAGTTAAATGAATCAGTTTATTAGATCGATTTCAACATCTTCTCTTCTCTTGTGTACCATGGTAGCTTCTAAGTCCATCATTCAGTCTCAAGAGTATTGCACAACTCCAGATGCCTGCAATACATCGGTAATTACCTGAGGGGAAAAGAGGTACATATCACCCAGATCAAACATACACAAGTTCACAGCTCATTAAAAAAGGAGCATGCCAATGAGGTCATTACTCAGGTTCCTGTAAAGGGGCATAAGTACCTACAGGCACATACATGGGTACACTGGCCTGGTTCCCTGCAGACTTGATCTCAGTAGATTATTAAGACAGAAGGCACAGTCAAAAGGCCACTGCTGAAAAAGGACTGCTTGTGTGGTACAGCGCACCTTGTTCCTTTGCTGGTTAAGTTTCTATACTTGATAATATAGTTTCTTCATTGTACCACAAGGCAAATTTCCATCAGCAGCAAGCCATTGACTAAACCATCTGCCAATCTCATGCCTATTTGTTTGCACAAAAACAGGTTTTGTCTTAAGCCGGGCTCTTCAAGATACCATGTTGGATTTTCCCACATGAAAGTCTTGCTACAATATAGCAGTTCATAATTTCTGAATTTTTTCAGCCACCACAATGGGATTCTCTTTCCGGATCTTCTCTGCTGCTTCAGCCTTGTAATCATAAGGGCAGTTGTGTTTGTCAGAGTAGCGGTGAAGTCCACAGAAAAGGTTTCCACAACGACAATCAAATCCTGTTGGGAGAGAAGTGTACGGGAAACCTTAAGAAAAGCAGTTTTGTCTTCAGTTCAACTCTGTAAAAAGTATGATTTGGCGTACATTGGTGCTGGGATTCAACAAAGGACTGATGGTAGAATTGAAGTTGAAAACTAACTTAGACCATAAGACATAGGTGCTGAAATTAGGCCTTGTTGGATAATTGAACTGAAACTAATGTAGCAGCTGAGGTCACTGGTCAGTGAAATGGTGGGGACAAAAGGAAGGAGTGGAAGAAAACAAAGAGAAAAATATCCCAAGATTATAAATATTTCATGTAGACATAGATCATTGACACAAACAAAATTGTCTAAACTTCAAAGCAATGCAGTAAATGTTTGAATATTCATCTAACATGTACTTCTTATTCACTATGTTAGCCAAAAAATGAGAAAACAATTATAAACACTATAATACTTTTAAGTACACATTCATGACAAACATGAGCTCCCACTAAAACAAGTCAAAGTATTTTTTTTATCCACACATTTGTTTTATATCCATATTGTCCATAGGACAGCACATTATTCTTTGAAACTGCTTCAGAACAGTGTGCAGCTGGACAAAAGATTTTGGTAAAAGCTCATTTTCTAAAAGCATTTGGCTTCATTTTAAAGTGGACCTGAGCACAGTCGCCAACCCTAAATTTTATTTGTAGACTTTTCAATATGCTTTAAAAGCCCAGCTTGAAACCAGAATTTATCTTAAGCCTTCAGGGTCCTTGAAAGAATCCACAGGACAGGCATTAATTTCATGAATTTCAGCACCACCTCCATTGTACTCAGATCAATATCAAGCATCACACTTCATTACAAAAACAGAATTACCTGGAAAAACTCAGCAGGTCTGGCAGCATCGGCGGAGAAGAAAAGAGTTGATGTTTCGAGTCCTCATGACCCTTCAGCAGAACTGGTTGAATCCAAGGAGAGGGGTGAAATATAAGCTGGTTTAAGGTGGGGGGCGGGGGGAAAAAAAGAGAGAAGTGGAGGGGGGTGGTGTGGTTGTAGGGACAAGCAAGCAGTGATAGGAGCAGATAATCAAAAGATGTCACAGACAAAAGAACACAGAGGTGTTGAAGTTGGTGATATTATCTAAGCGAATGTGCTAATTAAGAATGGATGGTAGGGCACTCAAGGTATAGCTCTAGTAGGGGTGGAGGGGGCATAAAAGATTTAAAAATAATGGAAATAGGTGGGAAAAGAAAAATCTATATAAATTATTGGAAAAAACAAAAGGAAGGGGGAAGAAACAGAAAGGGAGTGGGGATGGAGGAGAGAGTTCAAGATCTAAAGTTGTTGAACTCAATATTCAGTCTGGAAGGCTGTAAAGTGCCTAGTCGGAAGATGAGGTGCTGTTCCTCCAGTTTGCGTTGGAAACTGGGTCATGACTCGAAATGTCAATTCTTTTCTTCTCCACCGATGCTGCCAGACCTGCTGAGTTTTTCCAGGTATTTTTGTTTTTGTTTTGGATTTCTAGCATCTGCAATTTTTTGTTTTTATCACACTTCATTAGTTGCCCATTAGAGTCAGACATGTTGGTAAAAACATCTCTAGCTGCAAAGCTCAAGGGTACATTAAAGTATATCACATTCTGAATTAGCGCCTTTAATGGTCTCTGATGTGAATTTTGCTGTAATCCAAAATGAGATCAATGGAAATACAGATATACAATTGCTTATTTCAGGAGCGAACAATTAAACAGTATTTTGTGTGGTACGAGAATGAGCAAATGCCAATCACCTAGAAAAAGTGGCAAATGTTTCTCCTCTACTTTTGTACTGGAATTTGCGCCATGGCAGAGAAATCACTGTAGTGGGAAACCCAGACTGTGCAGATTAGACCAGGTAAGAGCAGGTCTGAACTTCGTGGATTCGTTTGGATAGCCAGGGTACCCCTTTGGATCTGGTCTCAGGGCACCTTTAGGGGAGATCAGTCATCCTCTGGAAATGTTAAAAGTCAGCATAAATGTGCTTAAAAAGTGGATAAACTCATTGGAACTGTCAGAAGCACCTGTCAAGGCAGCGCATCAGAACTGCCAAGGAGGGCACTGTCAAGACCAATTGTCAAAGGGAACCATCAAGCTGTCAAGGCATGTTACTGAAGTGACATGGGTATGGGGTTATGGGCACAAGGAAGCGTGTGTGGGGGTTGAGGGCTGGAGGGATTTTTTCTCTGAACTTTGACTAAGCGCTGCAGCACAGAGGTAAGCCTTCCAGCCAGCCCACCTTTGCATCAGCAGCCTCCACACTCATTCCAAGGCCAGGTTTGTGGAGCCGGGAAATGTCCCAACTCTACGTTCCCGACTCAGGAGCACAAATATATGCCATAACTCTAATTCAAGTTCAAATTACACTACCTTGTTACACCAAGATTACATGGAATCCGTGGGGTTACATTATCCTTACCAGTCAATCCAACCTTCTTCCTGCAAGTGAAACATCTATTCTTTTTGGGTTTTGACTTTTCTGGAACCTTCTCCTCTCCTTCTGTGGAACTTTCTGCAGTTTCTACATTCACAGCAACTGGTAATATAACATCCATGAGAGTAAGTTTGTTCTGATGACAAATGTTTGCAGCATAATTACAAGAAGCTCACAGGAGAGAAGGTGGACTACGAGTTCTGACAACTAAAATTTTTATTTTAACCTGTTATAAAATTAAGTAATTTTACAAAAATATGCACCATAGTTTTAAAAGTGGTTCAGAAATACTAGTTGCTTGGATTCAGGAAGCTCAGCATGCAGATTATCTCCATAAACCAGCAGTGCACTTGTAGACAAAGGTCAAATGGTATAGAACACAAGCTCCCAGAATCAGATATATAATGTAAAAGTAGCTCATTACCAGGGTTGAAAGGGTTAAGTTATGAGGACATGTTACATAGGCCAGGCTTTAATTCCCTTGAATATAGAAGATTAGAGATGGTGTCACTGAGGTGCTTAAGGTGATCAAAAGAGATGAGAGAAAAACTATTGCCTCTGGTAGAGATGTCCAAAGTAAGGGGGCATTACTGTGAATTTGGAACTAGGCCATTTAAGGGTAATATCAGAAACAAAAGGGTAATGAAAATCTGGAACATTCTCCTCCTAAAGCACAAATGAAAATTTCAAAACTGAAATTAGGTAAGATTTTTATTAGCTAAGACTAGTAAGCGTTATGGAACCAAGGTAAGTAGATGGAGTTAAAATGCAGATCAGCCAAGATATAACTGAACTCCTTTTCCTACCTACTGATTTCAGTACACAGGAACACTAGAATAGTATTAAGTTCTGCCAGCATGAACACCATAACCAGATTAAAACTATGAATATTTCCCTACTTAGTATATCTTTCTCATAAATACTGATTGATTTTTTAAAAAAAGCGAAAACACACCCACCCAAACTTACTTCTATTTCTCAACTTATTGCTTCCCTGCTTATTTTCGGCGAGTCTTTGTACTCAAAACACTGAGCAATTTTACTTCAGAGGACAGAAACCAACCTGATGCTGTGACGACTTCAACTTTTAGAGCTCCCTCTGTCTCAGTGCTCGACTCATCTTGCGAGATACTCATTGCTGTCATCTGCTGTGTTACTGGAGTGCTAGAAACAGAATTCTAAATGTCATCAAGTGCGGATTAGCAAAATGCCAACATATTACAAGTAGCAGCTTATTAGGCCATTTCAAAGGGCAGTCAAGGAGCCAACCACATTGCTGTGGGTCTGGAGTCACATGTAGACCAGGAGAGGATGGAAGATTTCCTTCCCTAAAGGGAATTAATGAACCAGATAAGTTTTTACAGCAATCGATGATAGTTTCATGGTCCCCACAACTGTGACGAGCTTTCAATTCCAGATTTGATTATAATTGAATTTAAATTCCATCGGCTGCTGTGTTGGGATTTGAACCCACGTGCCTAGAGAATAGCCTGGGCCTCTGGATTACTAGTCCAGTGACATTAACAACAGGCCACTGTCTCCCCCACTACGCATACAGTGACTGCTTCATGAAAATCCACAAACCCAAGACTAAATTTCCGGCCAGGCACTCATTATCCTTCAGACTTTTGTGTACACAGTTTTTAAAACAATTTATAATTATAAGTAATTATGCTAGGGAGGGTAGATGAACCGCAACATGAACACAATTAAGCACTTCCAGGTAATCTACACGCCAGATGTGAAGGAAAGCTCCAAACTTAATCCACTTCTACACCAAGGGCATCTGTCTGAATTTTAGCCAGCATGTAACTGAGCCACACAGGCCAGAAGGGTCCAAGGTTTGGTTTCCAGCCTGTATGGAGATAATTAGCAAAGTCTTAAAGTAAGTACCTATGTTTCATGCTTGGGGACAGGAAATCTAGGCTACATACTGTGCATTGGGTATTGTAGGAAGGCAGGGAATCATAACCCAGCACCGTTCAGTACTTTCAGGCAGGGACAGTGAGCAAGAACCGGAGTGATTAAAAAAAAGTGACTTTGAAATTGTCACACTTATGTTTCACTATAATCCTACTTGGTCAACCCAATCTCACGAATAATAATGGACATACCTAGTTTTGACACATGTGGCATTAGAGGCATCTGCAGATATTTCAGGGTTTCCTTCTGTGCACTGAACAGGGATGGACTCTGTGCTTGAATTGCTGTTACTACTGACCGCACTAGCTGCTGTTGGGTAAAGAAAGTTTTAATACCAACTCATTCAACTGAACCACAACACAATGTACAACAACTTCTAAAATAACTCCACCGATGCATTTGTTAGTCAAAGAATTGTAACTTTGTGATTTAAGTGCTAGTTGGATTCATTGCAGTTGATAGAGTTGACAAAGAAGGAAACCTATCAATTTATCTTTTTAGTGCAACTTTACCAGAATGTGAACCAAAATTCGAGAAACATGCAGAAAAGGGCAAAAAGCATTACATGTACATCTTATATTCCCTCAGGCAGGGAGTATAAGCAACTCTACACACTGAAGGAATACAACAAATAAATAACTGAATTTCTAACATTGCACCTGGCAAACCTATCCCACAATTTATTTAAAACATATACTCACCTCTTCCCTCTCAACAGTCAATTTGACAAAGGTGAAAACCGCTACATATTTTTACACATCCGTTAATTGTTAATGGTTAAATCTTTGAAAGCCATATCCTTTGATATATAACTTTCTTCCAATTAAATGAATTTATCCAGCGAGTAGCTTTGCTGTACAGACTAGGAAGATCCCGGGTCTGACACATGGTGTATGTTGAGTTAGCTGAAATAGCATGAGGGGTTCTACAATCAATATCCTGGGATTGAAGGAGGGAAAAATTAGCCAGGATTCCTGATCAATATACAGCAATCTTTGTTAAAAATGCACACATGTACAAATATTGGGGTTGAAAGCAGGATTTGGCATGGCTGCAATACGTCTACATCTTTCTTCCCTTTCCAATCAGTCAAATAGCCTGTTAAATGTACACAGTTTAATCTTACCCAGTCACTGCTTTCAGAAGGAAATGAGAGAATTAGCAAAAAAGATGCATTAACAGAGAAAACAATTGCCTGGCAAAGTAGAGTTCATCAATTAGTTCACATGCATATCTCAGAGACCTTAAAAAAAAAAATGTAATACTGAAAAGTATTATTACAAGGAAAGGGAAAGATAAAACCAAAATCCAGTTAGCCATGAGGGAAAGATATGGCCTAAAAATGCAGAAAGGTTGTAGTATATACACATAAATAAAATTCCAAATGAACTCTATTATTTGTGCAAAAAAACAAAAAAACTGCGGATGCTGGAAATCCAAAACAAAAACAGAATTACCTGGAAAAACTCAGCAGGTCTGGCAGCATCGGCGGAGAAGAAAAGAGTTGACGTTTCGAGTCCTCATGACCCTTCTATCACTGCTTGTTTGTCGCTACAACCACACCAACCCCCTCCACCTCTCTGTCTCTCTATCTCTCCGCCCCCCACACACACACCTTAAACCAGCTTATATTTCAGCTCTTTCCTGAACTCGAACTCAAGTTCTGTCGAAGGGTCATGAGGACTCGAAACGTCAACTCTTTTCTTCTCCGCCGATGCTGCCAGACCTGCTGAGTTTTTCCAGGTAATTCTGTTTCTATTATTTGTGCACTGTAATCACAATAAGGCTATTTGTTATTCAGTCAGTTGATTAGGCCAATATCCAGGATGCAGTTTATGGGCCTAATTTGCCCCACAAGTTATTTAATTTGCAGCCTGCAAAGCTCATGTCAGTTCCTTTCTACAGTGTAAGCAAGTGGACTCCAACTTCAGCTCTTTAATCTAAGCCTGGAGGGCTGGGAATGCTGCTCAGTTTTTTGACCAACTAAGAGTAAACTTTGATCAGTTGCCCAGGTGCAAGAAGTTTTAAGAGCAAAAGCTTCCAAGTTTTCAAGCTTGAGAGGTGTGGCAGGCTCAAACTGAAAGCATGGGCAGATTTCTATGTAATCAGATACTGTACAGACAAGTTACTGGTGTTGACAAAATTCCAGCTTCCTGGAGAATTTTAAAACAATTTTAAAAAAACTTAAGGCTGCCAAGAGAGCCAGTGACATCCCATCTTACTGAGCTGAATTAATTTCACATAAAGAAACTAAAATAAACTTGTTGCATTAATTCAATCCCAGGGATATTTTTCTTCATGAACCTTGACATCACAACTACTTAGCTCCAAGTAATGGTTGCTTATATAACAAAACTAGCTTTGCCACCCTGTCTTTTTCTTTGTTTTGTTGGAAGAGGAAAGCCTTTCAACATAACAATTGTTATTTCTTAAAGAACTATTTTCAGGAAACAACTTGTAGGTAGCCATATATATGAATTTACAAACATAACATTCAGACAAGCCTTAACCTTCAAAAGACACAATTTTGAATACATTTGGAAGATGTCACATCATTTCTTTCTTCTCTGCCCACAAAACATGTTCCATATGCTGCAAGGCTCTGAAAATATACATGTCCCCTTGCACTTCCCCTTTTCAGTTACATCAAATTTTATATTAAATGCAAGACCACTGATTAAATACTGTTAGCACCATACTGGCAATGCTTTGGCAGGCTAACTGCTGCACCTAGTTCTCCAGATAGAGAAGGTTAAAGAGCTACAGCCGGATCCAACCATAGTTTCAAACTATAGCGACCAACCTGGAGGGCAGTGAACTGGGGTGAAAAAGTCCAGTTACATGCCAAGCGTAGTCCAGTAACTTTCATCTAGAACCCATTAAGTAGGAGCCAAATAAAGCAAGCTCCAGTCATAGCATCAGAAGTACAGTGCTGAATTTTTAATCTTAGTTCTAACACTTAAAATTTAAAAAACTGATAAAGGGCAGAAAGAAATCTACTTGTAATAGCACATGCTATCTTTAGGGTTTATTCGCACGTGCACATGTGTGCGCGCGCGCGCGCGCATGTTTACTTCACACAAAAACATTGCAAATATTTCCCATACTATAGACATAAGCAAAACATTTTTGGTCAACTTTGAGTATAGTCAAATTTAACGCCCCAAAGCAAGCCTCCTTGTGGCTATTGTTTTAAACCGAATGCCAATTACACTCAATTTTGATGTCTGGTTTAGGCTGAAGATCAGTTTCAAACAGAACAGATTCACTAGTTCGTTTCTGCAATGTTCCTCCAACAAGAAGTCAGCATCTTTAGTTTAACCATGAAAAAGTATAATGGTCCATATGATTTGTTGTGGCACGGCAACAAATTGCACTCGTTATTAGACTCGCTCATTTCAGGTTATGTTTTGTTTGTTTAGCAAGTTGCTGGAAGAGCAAGCTGACAATGTCAGTGAGGGAAACTGGGCGCCTGGGATACGAAAACAGGGTAAGCAAGTGTGTGCTTCCTTAACCAGACTGATAGGTTATGAAATTGACAGGGCAACGACTAAACTGGAAGTGCTACATTAGAATGTGTGAATTCAATGCAAAATCAGGTAGAGAGATGAATAAAAAGGGAAAGAAAGATTGGATTGAGAAGAGAAAGTAAAAATTGTAATTTTAAATTTTACATTTTTTTTTAAATCTCCAGCAGCAATTAAAACATAAAAGGAGACTCTGCACATCTAATAGCTGGTTGTGTGTGTCAGAGCTTTTCTTTGCCAGTAATGAACACTTCTTACACTGGTAAAAGGGGACTTGGACAAAACTTAAATTTCTGTGGTGGGTTAGTTCATAACTACTGCGCAAATACAGCAACTTCATATTGTGCAGAGAAAAACACTTTCTGCAGAGCTAACGGCATAGTGGCACATCTTGGAAAGCAATTTTTGAGTCCTCACATTTAACTCACAACTGCCCTTGCCTGAAGTTTCTGTAGCCTTTGTGAATGCCATCAACCTCAACATTTTGGCAGAAAATTATATGACAATTTTTTAAATTCTTGGTTTATCACAAATGCATAAAGAAAAAAGTTACCCGAAAAGCAGAAAGTTTCCCTGCCCCATTTGGAGAAGTTTCCCATGGTGTTCCATGCTGAAGCTTCCTGACTCACCTGGTGGGCTTATCCTGCCACTGTTCTGCTGTCTCTGTAGATACTCTTTGTAGCAAACTGAACACATTCCATTGGTTCGTGGGTTGCCATAGAAACCACAGCCCGTGGTACACAGCATGGGCACCTGTGTTTGATTTGTCTCCTGGGCCATCCTGTTTTACATACACCCACTGTACAATCTGCAATTAGACAGAACACAGATCAAACAGACTGCAACAACAGCACATGACAAAAAGCATTAGAATTAAATCGTTTCATTATTACCAGCTAATTTCAGACTCGTTCTGAACTTCCTTGGCATAGGAGAAACCTAGAGAAATATTCTATTTGAGAAAAATTTGTGAAACCCATATAGGTGAGTGCTTTTTTTTTAAACCAATGTAGAAAAGAGAAAACAAAAATCTCTTCATTTTTCTCCTTGCTCAAATAGTAAGTGGCAGTTGTGTAATTAGGAGAGCCGATTTGGGATTACTGGACTCAATTAACCAGTACAGTGTTGAAATTTATCAGTAGTTTCAACTTTATATGTTTTTCTTTCTTGCCTGTTCAGGTGAACTTAAGGACATAGCTCCATATCTCTCCTAATTAATATGTCCTCACTTCATAAATGCAGGAAGATTAAAAAGCACAAGGATTTTTCATTAAAAAAAGACTGCCAGTTAAATATATTGCTAAACCCAATCTTGCTGAGCAGCAAAGCAACTTTAACAACAGATTGAGTCTCAAAATCTGAAAATTACTGCTTCCATTCCATAATTCTGTTACTAATGAGCTCCATTTAACATCACAGTCTTAGTCAAAATCTAATGCAAATGTTTCATGTCCAAAGCCATAATACTAAGATACTGGAAGTTCAGTCATTTGATCACTGGGGAAATCCACAGTACAGGGCTGAAAAACAGAAGAAAATTCCAGGTTCAGTCATTGGCCTGTATGTACCAGATTAGCTGCTCTCAGCTGAGGTGACTAGTGTAAGGTTTCTGCTCACACTTGCTACCTTATGATTCCTGCTTGGAGCATATAGAAACAGATGGTTCCCACAGCTGAACAGTACCAACACAAAATAAAGTACTTGGGCAAAGGTGCTGGCAACCAGGAACTATTACCCCAAAAGGAATCATTACCTTTAAATGGGGGAAACCCAGGGAGAAACTGCATGATAAATAAAGGACATGGGAATTTCTCTGAAAGGCCACAGCTGCTGTGCAGTTGTTAAAAAACACAAAGCTTCAGGGCTTGAAGGTTTCAGAACTGAGGCAAAAGATAAAAATCCAAGTTAAATATGTACCTACTGCACTTTTACATTCAGACATTTGCTATAGGCAAATTTAGAAATATAAAGACTACCCATACAGCAGCAGTGTAGTGCAACACAATTCATTCACAATTAGCATAGTGCACAAAGTAACTGTTAGGTTATGTGCTCCCAAATGACATGGTCCAGTCACACACAATTGCATAAATTTCATGGCTAAAGTGTACAAATTCCAATTAGACATCAACCTTAACTGTTTTTTTGTGTGATTAAGATCTATACAGGGGTTTTGGGGATTGTTTATTCTCTCAAAGTATACTGCTTGAGTCTGTAGTTTCTCAATTTACAGCAAGTATTTACACATTTGGATCTCTACACAAAATGGGAGCTTCTCCTTCATCCAGATCTCTTAACTCTCAGTCATGCGATCTGACATTATTGTATCAGCATCATGTATGCCTCTGATATTAACCCTTTACTCTACATCTCCCACCCCCCCCCCCCCACCCCACTCAAGTCTTTATCCCCATCGTATTTACATCTCCCCCAAAGTCTCAGACTTCGCAGGGTTAGTCTGAGACGCCTTGACCAATTCTCCCTGGTCTCGATCTAATCTCCTTTTGTGGTTGAGATATTCCGTATGGTCTTTGCTGTTGGTGTGAGTCTTCTCCTGGGTAGCCATAGAGCTTGTAAGTAAGTCTTTAATATCCTTAGAGACTCCGATCCTGATAATGTGCTGCAGTTTTTCCTCAGGATACTCTGGTCTGTTTCAATCCTGCACAATTTTGGTCGTGAACTTTTCTTCACCACCCCCCAGTGATTGAACCCTCCTATTGATCTCAGACCCATGGTCTCTCTGGGCTTTAGCACTGGTAACTCACATGATCTATGCCTATGATTAAAATTCCGAATCTGGTTTATTCTCTGTTCTTCGTGCTGTTTTATCCCGTGAATGTCGTGGTGATATTGGGTTTGAGTTTTTGCGCTAGAGATGGAATCTATGTTCTCAATCTCCTACTCATTAGTAACTCTGATGGTGGGAAACCTTTTGTAGTGGTGAAATTCAATAATTCAGAAGATCTATATTAATCGGTTTGTTTCTCTTTAATAAATCTTTAATGGTTTGTACCCTTCTCTCAGCTTCTCCATTTGCTTGAGGATAGTAAGGTGAACTGTTCACATGAATGAAGCCCTATTCATTTGTGAAATTGCAGAATCTCTCATTAGCAAATTGCGACCTATTATTGGACACAATGATGTCCGGGATGCCATGTGTTGCATAAGTTCGAGGGATTGGATCATTGCATTTGCTGTGATACCATGCAGCCTGAACAATCCACCATGAGTGGTAATCAATGACAATAAAGGAAGATTTTCCCCATTAATTCAAATAAGTCCATTTCCATGGCCTTGATAGGAAAGTAGAAGGTAATAGTGGATCTTTGTTCTTGGCTGTTTACGGCACAACAAAGATGGTTAGAAATCATGCCACCAAACTGATTGCTGTTGCATGACATTTTGACGATCATGGTGAAATATTTGAAGAATATCAAGCCGAAGTGTTTTTGGTCTAACTATTCTCTCATTGAAGGCTAGCAAGCTGTCAATGACTGTGAGGTGCTTGTGCTGCTCGAAAAGTATTGCTGAATCAGAATAGTGGGGAGGGACATAGTTTGCCCATCCTTCCAGGCAATATTTTCAGATTTGGAGGCATCTTCATTTCATTGCTGGGCTTGTTTTATTACCTGCAATTTTCTTTTCCCCGCAGTAGCTGGTTAAGTGCTGAGTGATTAAGAAAAAGTGCAAATCCTCTGGTTTGGTTCCTTCTGATGGCATGTGTGACAGTGTCTGCCATTTTTTGACATGTCCCTTGCACAGTACTCTCCTCGATGGAGTCATAGCTCATTCTTAGTCTGAACCGTTAGATTCTGGGCAGCACCATCATAATTTCTTTCATGTTCAGAAGGGTGACCAGTTGCTTATGGCCTGTTTCAATTTTGAAATGCAATCCCATAACAGTCTGAAATTTTTTTGCATGCCCACATTGTTGCCAACGCTTCTTTTTCTATCTTGGCACATCGCAGTTCTGTTTCTGCTAGTGACCTAGGAGGTACAGTAGACTGGTTTATGCTCGCCATCACCCTGTATTGAAATAAAACTGCCTGAGATCTGTAGACAATGCATCTGCTGCTGCTATGGTCAGTAATTCTGCATTATAATGTGCCAAGATTTCAGGAGAGATTAAAAGTGGTTTCATCCTTTCAAAAGCACTTTGCTGGTCTGCATTCCAGCACCACGGTTGATCCTATCTCAACAGCTGTCTCAAGGGCTCACTGATCGCTGCTAGATTTGGCAGGAACTTGCCTACTTAGTTCAGCATCCAAAAGAATCTTTGAAGTTCCATTATGGTCTTGGGCTGTGGAAATTTTGATTACTTTTGGGTTTTGTGGACCAACTGTGATTCCAATGGCTTGTACTATGTGACCTAGAAATTTGATCATAGGTTTGGCAAACTAATTTTTCATTCAATGTTAGGCCTGTATCTCGTAAGACTCTCAGGACTGCTGAGTCTGTTATCATGCTCTTCTCTTGTGGGACTATGGACAAGTATGTCATCCATATGGCATATTACTCTTTCCATGCCTTCTAGAACAAGAGTTTTCTGGAAAACTTTTGGAGTGAATGTTATTCCAAAGGGCAATCTATTAATACAATAATGGTGTTATAAATGTGGTCTGCAATCTGGATTCTTTGTCCAAAGGCAACTGCAAGAATTCACTATTCGCATCCAATTTAGTAAATAAAGTGCTCTTGGCTAGTTTGGCAAGAGTTTCAACCATTGAGGCCATCAGGTGGATCTCATGCCCCAGAGATTTGTTTGAGTTAAACCGATGCAGATTCTTATAGGGCCTTTGGCTTTGGGACCACAGTCATTCCTGACCATCATTTTGTTGACATGGTGACCGGTGAGATAACCCGCACTACATTTTTTCAATTTCACCCTCTACTTTTGTCCAAGAGTGGGTGAGGGACTTTCCTCTGTGTATGGAGGCAAATTGGTTTAGCATCAGCATGGAGGGTGATATGGTCCTCTGTCTTTAATTTCCTTAGGCCTGTAAACAATTTTGGAACTTCATTTTGAAACGAAGTTCATTTCTCATCACCAACTTCGTCCACTTTATAGTATAATTTCAGTCTTGGGCATGCCTTTCTGCTTAGTAGAGATCACCCTTCCCTTGATTTTGAATGAGTGGGGTTTGAGGATTTCTCATTCCTATATTTCAGCTTTGCCATGAGTTGGACCTTCACTTTTAAAGTTGTTCCACCAGGAGAGCACTGATGCTAAACAAATTTGCCTCCAAACACTGGAGGAAAGTCCCTCACCCACTCTTGGACAAAATCAAGGGTGAAATTGAAAAGATGAGGGTTGCAATGTAATCTGTCTGAGCCATTTGGCTTCATCTGACAAAACAAATTCCTGCTCCTCAGTCTAGTTTAAGCTCTGCCAGGTGCCCATCCACTCCAAGTTTCATACTGCAATACTTGTCTTCAGTACCATTCACCTCCAACAGGAAGGTTAGCTCCCTTGCTTGTGGTTCTTCCACTTCTTGTATGTGGCTCTTTTAAAATTTTCTCCCTCTTTCAGCTGTCCACACTTGAGCAACAAACTGCTTTGAAGTGACCTATTTTTCCACAGCTTTGGCACTCTGCCCCCTCCCTGCGCTGGATACTGTTCCCTTGTATGGTTTGTTTCCACCACACTGAAGACATTGCAAAATGGCAGTTGGGGTGCTCCTCCCCACCCCCCATTTTTGGCAGGCCTAGGAATTCTTATGGCCTACAAACCGAATGGTCTTACTCGATATTCTCCATGGGGCCTCTCCTTCCCCTAGAGCAAACGCCCGATACGGTTTCCTGAATGTTGTTTGTCCGGCCATCTGCACCGTTTTCACTAATTTTAAATCCTCTGTAAGAGATCAAATAATGCTGCATCTATGATTCTATCTTGAGCTCATCTTTTAAAATTCCATGATCACAGTTCCCTGCCAGCCTACAGAGATAATTGATGAACAAATCTTTGCTTTTGCCTGGTTTCTGCTTTCTTTTATTGAATTTAGCCCTCTTATTAAATTCTGACGGATGCTGAATTAAGAGTGGAAAGCTTGCAGGACTTCATTAGTAGTTGAAGCCTCATCCCTGCCTTGCTTTCACATCATCAGCAATAGGTCCTACTGCATAGTATAGTATACTGACCTGGTTTTCTCTAATTTTTTTGTGTAAGGCTGAAACAGTTCTGTATCTTGTGAACCTTTTCCTCCAGTTGGCCCAGCTCTGGTCCTGTTGCGAACCTTCTGCACACTTGAAATGGTTCTGGAGTGGTAGTGTGGATTCCATGTTTCTGCTGAGTCTAGAGTTGTTCTTGTTGCTGTGCTGCTGCTTCAGGCCTGTGCTCACTGCTGTCCAATGTCTGCATCCGTGCTTCAGCTTGTATCTGCTGCTCCCATGATGTTCTAATGTCTTGGTGAATCTAATTTCTTCCCCTTTTGTCCTACCTTTGAGTATCTCTTTCTTCTTTAAGGTCTGCTGGGTCTTTTATCCGCTGCCGCCATGTTTCATTGTGTGGTTGGGGTCTAAACAAGAGTTTGAGAAAGTCTATTTGCCAAAGTATGCTGTTCGAGTTTCTCAAAATAATTACTCTTTATTTACAGCAAGTGTTTACACATTTGGACCTCTACACAACTTTGGAATTTCTCCTCCTTCCAGATCTTTCTTACTTCTCAGTCATGCGATCTGACATTACCACCATCAGCATCATGCATGCTTCTGATGTTAACCCTTTACTCTACATTAGTAGATAGAGAGATTCCTCAAAAACAATTCACATGGACTATTTTACTCTTGCTAAATTCCACAGCTCTGGGTAGAACCATTCAAAACGGATTTGAGAGAGAATTTTTGCTTTGGACTGTGCACAATCTCTTCTTTCAGGTGCTAAGTAGTTCTCTGGGGCACAAAAAAAAAACTCACTGGAAAATTTACTCTCCACAGATAAGTCATTTTCTAAAGGTCCAATATTTTCTCTATATGCCAACACCCCTTTTCCTCAGAGACAGCCAAGTTATTCAGTGTTTTGATAATTTATTTTCACGTCTCTAGGACAAGCAATAGGGAGTGCCCATGGCGATCATCTCCATTAGCTTCCCCATACAGAGGAAAGAATCTGGCCTGCAACCAGTCAGCACCAGAAATCTCACTCTTCATGCCAGGAACCTGAAAACTCCCTGGCAAAGCATGCTAAAGTAGTTTACACCTCTGTTGCTGAATTTATCCCTCAACCAACGCAATTAAATAGACTTTAATTATTTATACCCTTGATACTTAGAGTATTTATGTGCACAAATTGGCAAACATATTTGTCTTCATTACCTGTGACAATACTTTCAAAGGACTTCACTGGCCGTGACATGCTTTGTGATGTTGCGTATACATGAAGTGCAGTACAAGGAACCTTTCATTTCTCAATCAAAACGTATTCTCTATTAGGTCAAACTGAAACCATGCAAAAACATCCTCCTGTGTTGTTCTATTAAAATTGCTTAATTTGAAGATTGTGTTTTGGGCAAAAAAATCTGTTTTGAATTAACAGTAGGCTATTATGGCATGCTGCACCACAGTTACATTTTGGGTTAAGGTTAAGAAAGCTGATGGGGTTTCCCCGGTTGTCTGGTCGTTGGGCGAGAGCTCCTTTTTTGGCAAAACACAATCCTGGCCACAATACTTACTTGGGCATATATTGCCGGTCCTCCATTGCTGTTGGGTCAAAATCCTGTAGCTTCCTACACATCATCATTCAGGCAACACCTTCATTTGTACTGGAAGCAGTTCAAGAAGGCCTACCACCACCTTTTTGAGTGCAACTAGAGATGATCCTAGCCAGCAACACCCATATCCCAAAAATAAAAGCAGCTCTAAACTGAAGTAAGCATCCTCGATGGCAAAATGAAAAATCAAAAGAACTGTAGTAGTTATTCTCTGGTACAGCCATATTTCACGACCATTCCGCTGCCCATCACTATTAACCTGGAGAATTGGCTAAGTTTAACTTGTTGGCCTTGATTTCCTGGTCAACAGTCAAGTGATGGCACTTGCCTTTGACCTCAAAGAAAGCAATCTTTGCGATGTGATTTCCCTTTTCTCAATGTTAGTTTGAATCTGTAACCAAGTTAAGGGGATCCCCAGGCATCCAGCACCAGTGATGTTATCAGTCAGGGTATGTAGTCAAGAACATAAGAAATACGAGGACTAGGCGATTTGGCCCCTCGAGCCTGCCCCACCGTTCAATAAGGTCATGGCTCATCTGCCCCAAGCCTCAACTCCTCTTTCGTGCCAGCTTCTCATTGTCCTCAATTCCTGATATTTCAAAAATCTACCTACCTACTCTTCAAATACTTTGTGATCTTGCCTCCACAACTCTCTGGGGTAGAAAATTCCAGACATTCGCTCCTTCTGAGAAGAAATTCCTTCGTATCTCAGATTTAAATGAGTGTCTCCTTATTCTGTAACTATGTCCCTTAGTTTGAAATTCCCCCACTAGTGGAAACATCTCGACATCTACCTTGTCAAGCCTCCTCAGAATCTTGGACATTTCAATAAGATCACCTCTCATTCTTCTAAACTCTAATGAATAAAGACCTAACCTGTTTAGCCCTTCATCCCAGGAATCAGCCTAGTGAATCCTTTTTGAACTGCCTCTGATGCCAGTATATCCCTTCTAAAATACGAGGGCCAAAACTGTACACGGTATTCGAGGCGCGGCCTCACCAACGCCCTGTACAGTTGTAACAAGACTTCCCTATTTTTTAACTCCAACCCCCTAGTAATATAGGGCAAAATTCCATTTGCCTTCTTAATTACTTACTGTACCTGTGCACTAAATTTGTGTTTCATGCACAAGAACACCCAGATTTCTCTGTGGTGCACTTTTTTGGAGTCTCACTCTCTATTTAAATAACAGTCTGCCTTTTTATTTTTCCCACCAATGTGCATGACCTCACACTTTCCCACATTAAATTCCATCTGCCAAGTTTTTGCCCACTCACTCAACCTATTTGTATCCCCTTGCAGATTCCTTAAGTCCTCATCACAACATGCCCTCCCACCTATTTTTGTATCAGCAGCAAATTTGGATATATTACATAAAAGGAAAATACTGCTTCAGATTTCCAGCATCCGCAAAAACAAAATGCTGGAAAAACTCAGCAGGTCTAGCAGCATCTGTGAAGAGAGAAACAGTTAATGTTTCGAGTCCGTATGACCCGTCTTCAGAGCTGAAGAGAAGTGGAGGTGTGATGAAATTTATATAGTTTAAGGGGGTGGGACAGGTGCAGCTGGATAGAAGACCAACAATAGGTGAGGACAAAGGGGGAGGATTGACAAAAATGTCATGAACTGAAAAACAAAGGGAGTGTTGATGGTGGTAGTCAGTGCTAAAAAGGTGGCATAAAGGTAAGAAAGCAGAATGTGATTAGAGCAGGGGTAGCATTGTGAGAAAGAACTTGGAACAAGTAACAGATGGCCCTGTGGAGGATGGGGGAGGGGGAAAAAAAGATAGAAAATGGGTTAAAAAGGGGATAAAACTACTGATAAATTAATAAAGTGGATAAAAAATGAATGTGGAAAAAGGGAGTGAGGATGGAGGAGAGAGTTCATGGTTTGAAGTTGTTGAACTCAATGTTAAGTCCAGATGGCTGTAAGGTGCCTAAACAGAAAACGAGATGCTGTTCCCCCAGTTTGTGTTGGGCTTCAATGGAACATTGCAGCAGGCGAAGAATGGACATGTGGGCATGAGAGCAGGGTGATGTGTTGAAATGGCAAGCGACTGGCAGGTCTGGGTCATGCTTGTGGACAGGTCGAAGATGTTCCGCAAAGCTGTCACCCAGTCTGCGTTTGGTCTCTCCAATGTAGAGGAGACCGCAAGGGGACCAGCGGATGCAGTAGACCAAATTGAAGGAGATGCAAGTGCTGCTTCATCTGAAAGGAGTGTTTGGGCCTTTGGACGGTGAGAAGGGAGGAGGTAAAGGGGCAGGTGTCAGGTGTTGCACCTTCTGCGATTGCATGGGAAGGTGCCGTGGGGAGGGGATGAGGTGTTGGGGGTGATGGAGTAGTGAATCAGGGTGTCCTGGAAGGAATTGTCACTACAGAATGGGGGAGAGAAAAAGAGATGTGTTTGGTGGTGGCGGTGGTGGTATCATGCTGGAATTGGCAGTGGATGATCTCATTAATATAGATAGCAAATAATTGAGAGCCTAGGGCTGACCCTTGTGGCACTCCACTAGTTATGTCTTTCCAATCTGAAAAAGACCCATTAATCCTGACTGTCTTCTGTTTGTTAACTAATCCTCAATCCATGCTTATACTTTACCCCCAATATCATGAGCTCTTATCTTGTGCAATAACCTTTTATGTGGCACCTTATTGAATGCCTTCTGGAAATTCAAATACACATCTACCAGTTCCCCCTTGTCAACTCTGCTCATTCTATCCTCAAAGAACTCTAGCAAATTTGTCAAACATGATTTCCCTTTCACAAGGCCATGTTGACACCATTTGATTGCATTCAACTTTTCTAAATGTCCTTCTATTTCTTCCTTAATAATGGACTCTAGCATTTTCCCAACAGGCGTTAGGCTGACTGGCCTATAGTTTCCTGCTTTTTGTCTCCTTCCCTTCTTAAACAGGGGCGTCACATTAATGGTTTTCCCAATCGGCTGGGATGCTCCTGGAATCGAATGAGTTCTGGAATATTTGGACCAATGCCTCCACTATCTCTGAAGCCACTTCCTTTAAAACCTTTGGATGCAGGCCATCAAGTCTTTGTCTGCCTTTAGTCCCATTAGTTTGTAAATACTTTGTCCCTCGTGATAGAGTGCGTTACAAGATCTTTCCTCTCACTAGCTCCTTGCTTATCTGATATCTTTGGGATGTTTATAGTGTCCTCTACCACGAAGACTGGTGCAAAATATTGACTAAGTTACCTGCCATTTCCCTGTTAACAATTCTCCAGTCACATCCTCCAAGGGTCCCATGCTCACTTCAGCCACTTTCTTTTTATATACTCATAGAAGCTCATGCTGTTTGTTTTTATATTTCTTGCCAATTTACTTTCAAAATCAATTTTCTCCCTCTTTATTAGCTTTCTAGTCAAATGTTGCTGGTTCCCCAAAAATTCCCAATCCTCTGGCCTACTGCTAGTTTTTGCCGCTTTATATGCCTTAGTTTTTGATTGCATACTCTCCTTGATCACCTTGGTTAACCACGGGTAGCTCATCTTTCTCAACGAGTCCTCCTTTTTGACCGGGATAAATTTTTGCTAAGTGTTATGAAATATCTGCTTAAATGTTTGCCACTGCTCATCCACTAACCTTCCCCTTAGTCCATTTCCCAGCCTGCTTTAGACAGCTCTTTCTTCATCCCTCTGTAATTGCCCTTATTTAAGTCGAGGACACTGGTTTGGGACCAGAGTTGCTCATCCTCACACTGAATTTAAAATTCTACCATGTTGAGATTGCTACCCCCTAGAGGATCCTTAGCTATGATAGCTCTTATTAATCCCATCTCATTACTGGATCTAAAATAACTGTTCCCAGGTAGGTTCTGCAACATATTGCTCTAAGAAACAATCCCTGATGCACTCTACAAATTCGTCTTCTATGTTACCCCTGCCAATCTGATTTGTCTAGTCAATGAAGATTAAAATCACTCATATCAATTGTAGTGCCCTTCTTACACATCTCCATTATTTCCTGACTTATACTTTGTCCTGCAGTGAGGCAAATCATCAGGGGCCTATAGACAACTCCCACCCGTGACTTCTTCCCCTTGCTATTCCTCATTTCCACCCAAACTGATTCCACATCATGACCTATTGCACCCATATCACTACTTAGCACTGCACGGATATCTTCCTTTATTAACAAAGCTACCTCACCTCCTTTCCCTTTTTGCCTATTTTTCCAGAATGTCAAATACCTTGAATATTGAGTTCCCAGTCTTCGTCACCCTGCAACCACATCTCTGTAAGAGCTATCAAGTCATATTCGTTTATTTCTATTTGTGCCGTCAACTCATTTATCTTGTTGTGTGCATTCAGATAAAGAGCCTTAAGCTTTGACTTACCACCATTATTGCTTATTCTGGTTCTAATTTCTGAAGCACTCGCCTGCTTGTTTTCTGCCCCTTCATGTCATACTTCAATTATTGTTCACATCTTCACTACCCTGCACCTCTGCTCTCTCATTTCTTTGATTTTTTAAAAAATTCCCATCAATTGAAACTCTGCCCCCTCCCCGCCAACACTAATTAGTTTAAAGTCCTGTCTACAACCCTAGTTATAGGATTTGCCAGGACCGTGGTCTCAACATGGTTCAAATGAAGTCTGTCCCAACAGAACAGCTCTCTCCTTCCCTAGTACTGGTGCCAGTGCTCCATGAATCAGAGCCCATTTCTCCCACTCCAATATTTGAGCCACACATTTACCCTTCTAATCTTATTTACCCTACACCAATTTGCCATGTGGCTCAGGTAGTAATCTTTGTGGTTCTGCTTTTTAATTTAGCCCTGGGCTGTTCGTAATCCTACCTATGTCACTGGTACCTTCGTGGACCATGACAACTGGATCCTTCCCCTCCCACTCCAAGTCCCTCTCCAGCCCAGAAGAGATGTCCTTAACCTTGGCACCAGGTAGGAAACACAGCCTTGGGGACTCCGTCTTTGCTGCAGAGAACAGTATCTATTCCCCTAACTATCCTACACCCTATTACTACTACTACTACATTTATCTTTCTGCCCCCCCACTTGAATGGCACTCTGTACCACTGTCCTGTGGTCAGTTCGTTCATCCTCCCTACAGTCTGTGCCCTTGTTCACAACTGGAACAAGAACTTCATACCTATTGAACAAGGGCACTGGCTGAGAATCCTCCAAGGCCAAATGCTGGATGCCCAGACTTGCCTCACCCGCAGTCACATCGTATTGCTCACGACGGTCTAAATTTGATGCAATTAACATAAGGGGTGTGACTGCCTCCTGAACCAGTGTCCAACTAATTCTCCCCTTCCTTGACGTGTTGCAGTGTCTGCAGCTCAGACTCTAGCTCATCAACTCTGAGCCGAAGTTCCTCGAGCAGCCAACGCTTGATGTCGCCACCGTGGATCGCACCGGCGTCCACATACTACAGCTGCAACACGTCACCTGCCCAGCCACCTCTATTCTATTTAATTAATTTGGAGGATAAAATATTTTTAAAAAAGTGAATTTCTTAACCGTACGCTTCAGCTGTAATAATGCCTCCTGATTTAAAACACTTGGCCAAAGGAGACATGGAAGAGATGCCCACCAACCACCTTCCTGATTTCCTTTGACTTCAACCTGTTTCTACCTGTTGGAGCCAAAGTGTGAAGGGGTTCTCTGCCGCTGGTTTTTATCTCCTTCCGCCGCTGCCCTTCTCACACAGATCCACTCTCATGTGCTCTCTCTCCAAACTCCGCTTTATGGGCTCTCTCTCAAAACTCCGCACTGTTTTATGGCCTCTCTCTCAAAACTCACACTGCTTTAATTAATGAAATATTCGCATAGACAGCAATCAGGAAACAAAACACTGCTTAGCCTTTATTTTTAGTTAAATTTTACTCACAGCAAAATGATTGGACAATTAAACAACTCACTGGAGGCGGCTCCACAAATATCCCCAGCCTCAATGATGGAGGAGCCCAGCACATTAATGCTAAAAGATAAGTCTGAAGCATTCACAACAATCTTCAGTCAACAATGACGAGTGGATGATCCATTTCAGCCTCCTCCTGAGGTCCCCAGCATCACAGATGCCAGTCTTCAGCCAATTCAATTCACTCTATGTGATATCAATAAATGGTCGGAAGGCACTGGATACTGCAAAGGCTATGGGCCCTGATAATACTTCAGCAACAGTACTGAAGACATGCTCCAGAATTTGCTGCGCCCCTAGCCAAGCTGTTCCAGTACAGCTACAACACTGGTATCTACCTAGCAGTGTGGAAGATTGCCCAGGTGTCCTGCATACAAAATGCAGGGCAAATCCAACCCAGCCAATTACCACCCCATCAGTCTACTCTTGATCAAAGTGACGGAAGGGGTCATCAACAATGCTATCAAGCAGCACTTGCTTAGTAATAACGTGCTCAATGACGCTCAGTTTGGGTTCTGCCAGGGTCACGCAGCTCCTGAACCCTTTGTATAAACATCGGCAAAGGAGTTGAACTCCAGGAGTGAGGTGAGAGAGTGATTGCCCTTGACATCAAGACAGCATTTGAAAATGTGAGACATCAATGAGTCCTAGCAAAACTGAAGTTAATGGGAATAAGGGGGAAATATCACTGCTGGTTACAGTCATAGCAAGCACAAAGGAAGATGGTTGTGGTTGTTGGAGGTCAATCATCTCAGCTCCAGGACATCACTGCAGGAGTTTCTCAGGGTAGTGTCCTAGGCCCAACCAGCTTCAGCTGCTTTATCAATGACCTTCCTTCCATCATACGGTCAGAAGTGGGGATGCTCTCTGAAGATTGCACAATATTCAACACTATCTGTCACTCCTCAGATACTGACGCAGTCCATGTCCAAATGCAGCAAGATCTGGACAATAGCCAGACTTGGGCTGACAAGTGGCAAACAACATTTGCATCACACAAGTGCCAGGCAGTGACCAACTCCAACAAGAGAGAATCTAGCCACCACCCCATGACATTACCATCACTGAATGCCCCTCTAACATCATCCTGGGGATTACCATTGAGCAGAAATTGTATTGGACTAGCCACATAAATACTGTGGCTACAAGAGGCTAGGAATCCTGCAGCAAGTAACTCACTTCCCAAAGTCTGTCCATTATGTACAAGGTACAAGTCAGGAGTGTGATAGAATACTCCCCATTTGCCCGGATGACTGCAGCTCCAACAACACAAAGGGCTTGACATCATCCAGGACAAAGCAGCCCGCTTGATCGGCACCCCTTCCACAAACATTCACTCCCTCCACCACCAAAGCACAGCGGCAGCAGTGTGTACCATCTACAAGGTGCACTACAGGAACTCACCAAGGCTCCTTAAACAGCACCTTCCAAACCCACAACCACTACCACCTTGAAGGACAAGAGCAGCAGACAGATGGGAACACCACCAACTGGGAGTACCCCTCCAAGCCACTCACCATCCTCACTTGGAAATGTATCACCGTGCCTTCACTGAGGCTGGGTCAAAATATTGGAACTCTCTCCCTAACAGCACAGTGGGTGTGCCTACACCACATGGACTGCAATAGTTCAAGGCAGCAGCTCACAGCCACCTTCTCAAGGGCAAAAAATGCTGGTCCAGATAGCAATGCCCACACCTGGTAAATTAATTTTAAAAAGAGAAATCTGCATGAAAAGGTACTAGTTGAAATACCAAACTTCATGAAAATAAAAATATGGAACCAATGGAGAAATGTAACATCATAAATATACAATTAGTCTTCCAGGGTCGGGAGGTTTTTCACCTGAAATTTTGAAGTTAGTTCGCCAATAAAATCCCAGTTACAACTCATTCAATAACAGGTCTCTTTGTCAAGCTTCAATAATTTGTTGGCCATGAAGTGCTTTGGTCAACCTGACAATACGCAAAGCACCATATTATAAAACTTAGTATTTCTCGTCTAAGCCATTCTTTCAGCCTTTGTTTTGAGTCCTGAAATTTTTGCAGGCTCCAAGTTTTAGTAAAGGTTAGCACAAACTATTATGTCTCTTGAACACAGTAAATGCTTTTCTTCTTTCTCCTCCCATTCTAAGCTTTGCTTTCTGCAATCTAACTTTGAAAGGAAAACAATTACCATAGTACTTCACAATCTGTTATTGGGGGGGGGGGGGGGGGGGGGGGGTGGAAAGAGAGAGAGAGAGAAAACGAACAGATGTGAATTGCATGAGAAATGCCAAAACGTTAATTTCCAGACTTAGTGCCCAACTCATGCCTTGAACTCAAAAGTTTTATATTGACTCCTTTAAGTCTCTTGATCGCATACAGTTGGTATTCTTAAGACTGGAGTTGATAGTTTAGTAGTGCAGTAAATTCATGTGAATAAATCTGCCAGGTAAGGTCCTTTAAAAGCTTCTGACTTGTAACTTTAGAACATTAAATACAATTCTGCCCCTGATGTGTTGAAATATTGTACTAAATTTGCAGTAATGATAATAAGGAAACCACCTCAGACTGACGACTTCTGTAATCTGTTCATGTGTAGTTAAATGTGGAAATACAGAAGTTGCTGTCAGTAGTTCTATGCTTATCTATAGGCTTCATTGTTGAAAGCTGACTGAGTGTTTTTTTAAGATCATTATTTTCTTAGACAGTGTCAATGCTGGGTTTTGAACTGCCCTTATGATAGGTCTTCAACCTGGAATGTTAACCCTGCCTTCCTCTTTCTACGGATGCTATCTGACCTGCTGAATGCAATCAACAATTTCTACTTAGTGTCTTGCATTTGAAAGACAAACTTGATCAGAAAACAACAGTAATTTTGCTCATTTTGCCCAGTTTGGTACTTGTTAAATGGGGCACATTAGACACTGATAGTCTGAAGGCAAGAAGCAATTTCATGTAAAGCAGACACATTACAATCAATGATTCCAGACAAACCTGTGCCTTTTCAAGCACTGAATTTCAATTCATTCATTCTCAATGAATTGCATTTTTGATCCATATATAAAATTCAGCCCTATTATTTGGATTTTAATTACTCTGCACCCATAAAACAAAATAGACATGACATACATACATACAATAGATTCATTAAGTTTAAATGTTAGTTTAGATCAAGTGACACTGGTTTTAACAGTTGCAATTGGCAACACAATTACTAGAGACTCAGATTTTCACACAAGTATTGCAGTCCTCATGTAAAAGGGAACACGAGAAAGATTAAGAGTCATGTTCATTCCAAATCATCGTTCATCATTAAACATTGAACTGCTGCCCATAATGAGGTATTTCCAAGTAGATGCTTATGGTTTGTGCAGAAATTAAACAGGTTAGTTTTTTTAGTGCATCTTTCCCTGTTTTTAAAAAGGTGCATTCAATTGGACCTAGAACTCCTAACTAGACATACACTACAATATAACTAGCTTAATTTAATATTAAAACATTTACTAAGTCTCAGTATTGCGAATGAACTAAAATGCAATACAGAAGTTGCTCCTCTGCCAATAAAGGAAATGTTTTATGAAAAGGACTTAGTGTTCCTTTACACAATTGTGGGAACACTGGTTGATGCTGGAACAGGACTCTATGGTCCAAGAGTATATCACACTCCTACTAGTCCATTGATAATTATACTGGTGTTAGTTATGAGTCAATGTCCGATGAAAAAGGGGATAAGACATAAAGCTATTTACAAAAAACAGAACTAGACTTAAATTCACAGAATCAACTACCAAAGCTTTTAAAATAAATTTATGAGAAATAAAACAAACATTTTGAAGGACTGAGGTAAATAAAGCTGGATTTGAACCTAGACTAGTGGGCTAAGAGGGTCCTCTTCCCATTAGTTCTAAAAGTGCTGCAGGAAGTGAGCTTGGAGATATAATTGAGGTATATAAAGATGCTAAAGGGGATAGACATGGAGCGGACGTTTCCCCTTGTGGGGCATTCTAGAATGAGAGGCCATAGTTTTAGGCTAAGGGGTGGTAGATTTAAATCAGAGATGAGGAGGGATTACTTTCTTCAAAGGGTCGTGAATCTGTGGAATTCACTACCTCAGACTGCAGTGGATGCCAGGACGCTGAATCAATTTTAAGGAGCAGATAGACAGATTTTTAATTAGTAATGGGTTGAAAGGCTATGGGGAGAGGGCGGGAAATTGGAGTTGAGGCCAAAATGAGATCAGCCGTGATCGTAATGAATGGCGGGGCAGACTCGAGGGGCTGAATTGCCTACTCCTGCTCCTAGTTCTTATGTTCTTAGCAGCTTTGAGCTCTTAACTGGTAAAGGTGGGCAACACAAAACTCTCCACAATTCAACAACTCTCTCAAAACCAATTTAAAATAGAAATCAGCTGGTGTGGGAAGTGGAAAATTAACTTCCAACAATATTTTCTTCTTCACAGGATATAAATAAAACAGCCATACTCTATAGCCAGCTCCAGCCCTTATTAAATTTGACTAGATCCATAAACTGGATGCAAGAGCTCCTCTGCTAACATTAAGAAAAATTCAGAGGAATAAAAGCAGCAACTGCTGTACTCATTTAATTGTAGCATCAATAGGAAGCGCTGCCATTAGTTTACTAAATGTGCTTACACTCCTACAAGTATTTCACACTCACACAGATTAACCCACAGGAAGGACATGTTCTATTCTTCTCCCCCAGTGTTTCAATTTCTTTCAGTCCACTCATATCAACAGATACACATTTTTGCCTAGTGAAGATTGTGCTTGAAGAGAGTTTCACTGTGAACCTGTCATATCTGGCATAATCCCTTACAGCCAAACCTGCTACATACAAGGGATGAGGAATGCAACTGTTTTGATAAATTAAAGTGTTACAATTAAAATAGAAAAGTTAAAATGAGATTATAGAAATTGCACCATTTGTTAGTTGGGGTAGAGTGTTGTTGCTTATAGGGTTTAATATTATTTACCTAATAACCCCATTTATTTTACAGGATTGCCTAGTGGCATGATATAATGTGACAACTTTCCAGGCTTATTCCATGTGAGAAACAAACTGCAGCAGTGCATTGGTTGTAGCCATCATTTTGAGTTTGAATTGAGTAGTGAACCTGCTGCAGCCAATCATATTGGCAACCTCTGTGCCCTCAGGATAGGCACAATTACTTTAAAAAAGTTATATTTATGCAGTCTCTCCAAATGCAGTTAAGCTGTGGCCAATCCATAAAATAAATACATCAGACTAAACGGAAGACCCATCTTCTCTAATGGAAGTTCTGTTTTAAGAAAAGAAACAGGAGGAATGTGTATGACATGCACACTGATCAATTTGAAGCCAAGGGACTATTTTTTGGTCCATGCAACAGCAAGTTGTGTAATTAACATGCTCCATTTGCCTTGGACAGCTCCAACTTCAGTAATTCTGTAAAGGTAAATAAAGTAATAAGGCCCAGAAAGGAAACATTCCCTAGCGCAAATGTCATTATACATTTCTTCTAGCTTTAACCAACACACTTACATGTGTCTTTTCTGGCTTTAGACAGACTAAAATGCCACCCTTATTCTCCAGATTAGTGACCAAAACGATCTCCCTGGTTTACTGGAAAATTATCAACCATCAAGCTTGAACAATTTTGCATATGGAATCAGCTTTATAACATGAAGGAGGGCAGATTTCACTATTCCAAAAGCAATGTTGGTGTACTGTATAATTAAGGGAATAATAACAATTCAGTGATTGTAGTGCTTAAGGTTCAGCTCATTTATTTCCCCACCTCAGATTCACACTTCACAAAACATCACTGAAAAATACTGAAGAACACATGACAGAAACAAGTGACCAAGTAGACGTCATCCCTGAATGGAAGGGCAGCCGACAACTGAAAAATACCCTTCAAGATCATTTACCAAAAAGTGTGAACACCTTTTTTTAAAAATGCAAAGTAAAATTTCCAACTATATTAAGTTTCTGTATACTCAACATCAATTCGGAAAATTAAGTTATTTCTACTTAGACTAATTTGAGTGGAAAATCCCTAACCCCCAGAAATCAACCATCTAATGAATGTTTCTGATGCCAGACGAAAATATTATACTTAGTGAATGTTTAATACCTGGATATTTAGGATGTCCAAGTTTTCAACACTGTCAATAATCAGAAACCGTTATGTACAACAGTCACCAGCAAGAAGTTTTGTAATTTGGAGTTTTCCAGTCAGAACCCTCTTCCCTGAAGGATCTGCATGGAGTGATATTGTCAAGAGACCCTTGGCTTGATAGTGGTCTGTGCAGCAAAGGCACAACAATTCACTTCAGTGTCTTAAGAAAAAAAAAATCATCCGGGATTCTTGTTTTCTGACTGCCATTCAGTTAATCCTGTTGGGAAGCCTACACGCAGGCAATACTTGGCTCAGCCTCGGGTGTGGCTGCCATGGTACCAGAGTACTGTTGGCACCTACAGAACTGTGCTCCAATGAGGTTCTGCACCATAAAGGTAGGAAAGGAGAAGAACAAAACAAGGCAACTTTCTTCTCCTTTCCCACCCCAACAAATTCCAGCACAGTAACTGCCAGACAGCAGGGAGATTGTGTATGCTGAAAGTATATTTGAATTGGATTTGGTCAGCAAGAAAAACCCATGCTTGAATATTGAAGGCTCAATGTAAATTACAAATTTGCTCAATGTTTTTTTCAAGAGCCAATTATAATTTTAAGTGAAAGTTTCTGGTACAAATAGAAACTTAGATATTCTCAAATTATGGTTGTCAAAAGCCCATTTAAGCTTTAAAGCTTTGGACATATATATCAAAGCTATGGCTGTCTGGCATCAGGTGGGAAACAAAAGAGTTTTGGAATACTAATACTGACTATAGGCAATCGGATCTGTGTGCATGACACCACCTTAAATGGGCTCTTTTAGAAACTTATCATTTTAAACTAATTTCCAAGCCAAAACGTTGTACAGTACAATCCCTGCACTAAGAAAATGCTTCAATTTCCTCAAGCATATTGGCGTATTATTTTAAAGAAAATTCAATATGCAGACAGTCCAAAATATACATCATTAATTTTCAGAATAGGTTGTTCACAATTATCTAGCTTGCCTGTCGTATTTAAATAGCTGTGAAACCGATGAATTTGAAAAAATGCAGCAAGACATCGTTTTCAATTCCACTAATGGATTTTTACAAATCAGCTTCATGGCCTAAAAAGAAACTCACTAGAAAGCAATGCCACTATGCCCATCACCAATCAGGCTACATTTCCTCCCAATACTACAAAGGTAATGTGCTTTCATCACTAGGGCTTCAGTGAAGAACAATAACTGGCATATAACATTCACTGCAGTGCATATTATACTGTAAATAGTACACATCAGTACTTCATTTAAAAAAAATTCTCATCCATATTTTCAAGTCCCTCCATGGCCTTGTCTCAGCCTATTTCTGTAATTCCCTCTGGCCACACAACTCTCCTACTGGATATCTCTAATTCTGGTCTTGAGTACCCCAGATTTAATCACTCCACTGTTGTGGTTGTATCTTTAGCTGCCTAGGCTTTAAGCTTGAAATTTCCTTCCTAAACTTCTCCGTCTCCCTACCTCACTTTCCTCCTTCAAGATGATCCTTAAAATCTACCTCTTTTACCAAGCTTTTGGTCATTTGCTCGAATAACTCCTAATGTGGCCATATGATGATATGTTGTTTTATAAGGTCAGTAAAGCACATTAGGATGTTTTAAGTTAAAGGTGCTATATAAGTACAAGTTGTTGCTCAATCAAATCATGTTTATTCAAATGTGGATTGGTTCAGGGAGCAGTTTCAGGTGAAATATTGGTAGCAAATTAAAGTAATGACTTCAAACTAAAGTATAATTGTTAACTGACTTAGTTCATTTGGTAGAAGTGTAGAAAATGTACAGCACAGGAGGCTATTTGGCCCATCCCATGCCACATTAAAAAGAGTAATCCAGCCTAGTCCCATTTTCCAGCCCTTGGTCCTAGGACCAGTCAATTACAAGATATCAAGTGCAAATCCAATTTAAAAAAAATGCAATAAGGATTGCATTACCTATTCTTATTACTACCTATTCAGGGGCCGAATTACCTACTGGGTAAAATAACTTCTCAATTCCCCTCTAATCGTAGAAATTACTTTCAATCTATGTCCCCTGGTTATTGAAGGAAATAGGTCATTCCACTCCATCATGGCCCCCTCCAATTTATACACCTCAAATAAGTATCATCTGTTCCAAAGAAAACCATCCTAGCTTATCCAACATTTCCTGATAAGTAAAATTCTCCAATCCTGGCAACATCCTTGTAAATCTCTTCTGTTCCCTCCACAATGCAATCACAGCTTTGCTAATATCTGAAACAATTCAGATAATAGCAACACTATTAGGTCTTTCAAGGACTCAAAACTGTTCAAAACAGTATGTTCAATTGAGTGTGACTTTTCTAATTCTCAGTGTAATGACCACATTACTGCTTGCAAGACAAGAGTTCTTTAGGAAGGTACGTATAAACCTCAACAGCAATTATTTTTGGAAATTAATACTTTATAAAGCATGCTAAAGAACACATACATTTTTGATGGATATTAGAACAATTTATTAATCTTCACTCCAGAACTATTCAATGATGAAAATATCAGGATTAACATTTAGGACTGAAGGGTACGATAGCCGTATTTATTTATTTTTCATGTGTGAGGGAATGGGGCATCCAAATCCTTAAATTTTTACATATTACACTGGCAATGCAAGAGAAAGTCCTTTCACACTCCACCAAAATCCTAGATCTGGAAGTCAGTAAACTATGCACAAATAATTTAATGAAACCTATACTCGACAGCCGCTTTAGACGTCAAAGGCGGCCGGCTCAATTCAAATGCTATTCATTCCAATATGCAATCATTTAGCGATGTCTAAAACATAAAAAGGTCAGAAAAGTAATTCAGTAAGAAGCCACTATAATGGCCGCGAGTGAAGTTTTAAACTCTTATACACCTCCCGTCAATGAAATTATGTCACAAACTAACATGGAAAGCAAAGTTTTATTTCATCCCTGCCCGTAACCAATTGTCTATTGGCTTCACAATTAAAGCAATTACCACAAACGATTCAGAGGAAAACAGGCAACAATAAATCCGCTGTAGCTGGTCTGCTACACACACACACACACACACACACAGTTGAAACAATCGCGACATTTTTTGACGTTCCGAGTCTTTTTAGAGGGAAAAATGGGAATAACCCCTCTGCTAAAATAGTTATAGCGTTGCAGACCAAAGAACAGAGACAATACAACTTTAAACCCAGGCAGGGAACAAAGAACCAGGAAACACCATTAATGGGGAATGTCCAGAAAATGTCGTTCAGCCCCAGGCACCAGCAATGCCGTGACTGACAGCGAGCTCAGCCAATCAGGCGCCGCGCAGCCGGCGGATCTCAGGCCGACATCCAATCGGTGCAGAGGAGGGGGGGCGGGACTTCCCGTCCCCGTATCCAGCCAGTCCGAACTGGTCTCGGCTGATTCCCTCCCCCCCGCCTCCCCGTTCGGCTTCCAGCCGAGGCCATCCGCCAACTTCCAACCCCAGGCTTCGAGGCCTAAGTCAGGATTGGCAGGCGGGACAGGCCCGCTCCCCGACGTCCACAGCGTTGGGGGGTGAAATCAGCGGGTGAGAGGGGGAGGGGGGGGCTGGTTCCGGCCGAGCAAAACAGTCTGAAGCAAGCCGGACTCTTCAAATGACGTGTGGAGCAGCCATGGCGACGGACGGGCAACTTCGGCTGGAATGAACCAGCCTTATTTTCCTCTCAGGGAAGCTGGCGACTCCTTTTAGCCTCAATGCTAATCCGAGTAGGGTAAGAAAGCCTTCGTTTACCTTGACTCTGACACCCTGGGACACCGCTCTCCCTCTCGCTCGCTCACACTGATTGTTCTTTTGAGTCCGGCCTCTTTCCCCTCCCCCCCCCCCCCCAATCACACTTCCCACAAAAGACGTCGACGTCACGCCCGACGTCATGGCTTGTGATGTCACGCGCACGACCTATTGTGATGGGAGCCCCAGGGTCGAAGACGTCATGTTCCAGACGTCATGTTCCAGCCCCCCCTCCTCCATCTCCCCTCCTCCACCTCCCCCCTTCCTCCTCCTCCTCTTCTCCACCTCATCCTCCTCCTCTCTCCACTTCCCCTCCTCCTTTTCCTCATCCTCCCCTCCACCTCCTCCTCCTCCTCCCCCCACCTCCACCTCCCCCTCCTCCTCCTCCCCCTCCTATTCTCCACCTCATCCTCCTCCCCCTCCACTTCCCCTCCTCCTTTTCCTCATCCTCCACCTCCTCCTCCACCTCCCCCCACCTCCACTTCCCCTCCTTTTCCTCATCCTCCACCTCCCCCACCTCCACCTCCCCCTCCTCCTCCTCCCCCTCCTCCACCCCTCCTCCTCCTCTCCTCCCCCTCCCCCTCCTCCTCCTCCTCTCCACCTCATCCTCCTCCCCTTCACTTCCCCCTCCTCCTTTTCCTCATCCTCCCCCTCCACTTCCTCCTCCTCCTCCTCCTCCTTCCCCTCCTCCTCCTCTCCCCCCCCCCCCCCCCCCCCCCCCCCCCCCCCCCCCCCCCCCCCCCCCCCCCCCCCCCCCTCCAAAAGGATGCACAAATCACTGAAGGTGGCAGGGCAAGGTTGACAAAGTGGTCAGTAAAGAATCCTGTACCAAAAACTGAAAAAATTGCTGGGGATACTGAGCTGGTCAGGAACTATCTACGGAGAAGGCAACAACTTTTCCGGGTCATCCATGATGACCCTTCATCAGCCCTCCGATGCAGAAGAGACAAATGGAAATCCCATTGGAGGGAAGGACTGAAAGGCCTCCTTTTGTGCTGTAACAATTTTGTGATTCTGTGAGCAGAACTTCGAGATGGGAACTCCCGGAAGAGAAATGGCAGTGAGTTAAACACTAACACAAAAGCAAAGTGCTGTGGTTAGTGGAAATCTGAAATAAACACAGAAAGCGCTGGAAATGCTCAGGCAGCATCTGTGAAGAGAAACAGAGTTAATGTTTCAGGCCGCGCTGACCTTTCATCAGAAGCACACAGGATCCCGGGCTTTATAATGAGGGGCATAGACTACAAAAGCAAGGAAGTCATGACGATCCTTTGCAAAACTCATCTCTAGGCCTCAACTGGAGTATCGTGTTCGGTTCTGGGCGCCACACTTTAGAGAGGATGTGAAGGCTTTAGAGAGGGTGCAGAAAAGATTCACTAAAATGGTTCCAGGAATGAGGGACTTCAGCTACATGGATAGTTTTGAGAAGTTGAGATTGTTACCTTGGAGAAGAAGAGATTTGATAGAGGTGTTCAAAATCATGAGGGATCTGGCAAGAGTAGGTAGGAAAACTGTTCCCATTGGCAGAAGGATCAAGAACCAGAGGACACCGATTTAAGGTGATTGGCAAAAGAAGCAATGGTAACATGGGGAAAAGGAACTTTTCACAGCATGAGTGTCTAGGATCTGCAATGCACTGCTGGTGAGTGTGGTGGAGGCACATTCAATCTTGGCTTTCAAAAGGGAATGGTATAGTATCTGAAAAAGAATTATAGGGCAGTGGGCAAAATGCAGGGGAGTGGGACTAGAGTTGCACTTGCAGAGGGCATGATGAGCTGAATGGCCTCTTCTGTGCTGTAACCATTCTATTTTATGACTCTATGAGGCCACCTCTCCCAGAGGCAGCAATGGCTCAGTTGTTAGATTTCTCACATCTGAGTCAGAAGGCGGTGGGTTCAAGACCCACTCCAGTGACTTGCTTTCAACTCCCTCCATTGCTTTGGCCCTCTGTTGTCTCTTCCAAAAATGCATATTGTATTTTTTTACCATAAGAACCTAAGCAATAGGAACAGGAGTAGACCATACAGCCCCTCAAGCTTGTTCCGTCATTGAGTACGATCATGTCTGATCTTTTGCCTCAACTGCATTTTTCCTTTTCTTATAATCCCTTGATTTCCCCGAGGCCAAAAATCTGTCTCAGCCATAAATATGTTCAACAATGGAGCATCCCCAACTCTCTGGAGCAGAGAATGCCAAAGGTTGAAAGATACTATGAAAAGGTACAAATTTAAGACTATAATAAATGCAAGAATTGCTGAAAACCTTTAGTAGGTTTGGGAGCAGGGACAACTTTTCCCAAATGCGATGAAGGGTCGCAGACCTGTAAAGTTAAAACAATTGTTTCTCCTTCCGCCAATGCTGCCAAACCCTGCTGAGCCTTTCCAGCATTGTCAGTTCCAGATTTCCAGCCTCCACTTTTGTAGTTGTTAGATTATAATTTGAAGAATTACTGTGAAATCTTGTCCGCCTCCACCTCCAAAGGGTAACTCAGCTGCGAACAAACAAAACACACCGCCACAGCAAAACTAAACATCACAACTATTACCTGGAATGAATCAACAGCAGCCCTTACAACACCAGCAATCAATGAAACTATCAGCTACATTCCAGCATATATATAATACTTCATAAACAATATTCTATATGTACAATGTATGTCAATGTGTTGTAACTGAAAGAATGGTATTCTTCCATGATGGATACTCCTGTGGTTCCACGAATGATTTTCTACCCTTGGTGATATCATCGGGAAATGAGTCAGCTTTCTCATGTTTGCCTGCTTAATAGGGTCCTCTTAACGAGACCGTAATGGGTTCTCTAATAAGGTACCAAGCCTTTAGATGCATTGGACAGGCACCTCCTCTGAAGAAGCACCTCACATTCAACCCAAGGACACTTAATGGGACAGAAAAGAAACAGGGAAATGTTTTAATTTTGTTGGAAATCCAACAGGGATCATTTAAGAGGTCATTTATCTTGATCAATTACCTTGGATTCTGAACATTTTGGGGACCTTTACTGGCTGTGATTTCAACTCAGCCTAAGATGGAATATTGACTGGAATTCCGAGCATCCTGGCATACCCCTAGAACTAACAGCAGCCTTTGGGATGAATAAATGACTTGCCTTTCCACCCCTGTTTTATATGGGTTTTTCCAAACTATAGTCCAAAGGTATTCACTGCATGCTACGGGCGCACTTATCTTTCCTGTGGCCTACTCACCAACCCTCGCACTTGCTGACCCTCCCGCATCCCACCTCTTTCCTGCTTGCAGCCCCTTGCTCACTTCCTCCCTCTCACCGCCCCTCTCCCAAGCCCTCGCTCACAGTGCAATGAATGGCTTGGATGGATTAAATAAGGTGAAACCATTTCCAGTGACTGAAAGGTCAGTAACCAGAGGACACAGATTTAAAGCAATTGCCAAAAGAACCAGAGGCAGCATGGAAAAGCGTTTGTTTTTTACAGTTATGATCTGGAATGCGCTGCCTGAAGGGTTTGTAGAATCAGGTTCATTGGTAACTTACAGAAGGGAAATGGAAAAATTTACAGGGCTATGAGGAAAGACCAGGAAGTGGGACTAATTGGATAGTTCTACCAACAAGTTAGGAGAGACACAATGGGCCAAATGACTTCCTTCTGTGCTGCATTATACTATACCATAAACTGTCTCATAGAACTCCAAAATGGCAACTGAGAAGTACACGGTCCTTAAAGGACCTCAACCAACAAGGTATTTCTTTTTATTCATGGACTGTTGGCATCACTGGCTAGGACAGCATTTATTGCCCATCCTGATTTCCCTTGAGAAGGTGTTGGTGAGCTGCCTTCTTCCACCGGTGCAGTCCATGTGGTGTAGTTACATTCACAGTACTGTTAGGGAGGGAGTTCCATGATTTTGACCCTGCAACAGTGAAGGAACAGTGATGTACTTCCAAGTCTGGATGGTGTGGGCTTGGAGGAGAACTTCCAGGCAGTGGTGTTCCCATGTGGCCGCTGCCCTTCTTCTAGATGGCAGTATTCGTGGGTTTGGAAGGTGCTGTCTAAGGAGGTTTGGTGAGTTCCTACAGTGCATCTGGTAGATGATACGCACTGCTACCACTGTGCATTGGTAGGGGAGGGAGTGAATGTTTGTAGATAGGGTCCCAAACAAGCAGGCTGCTTTGTCCTGGATGGTGTCAAGCTTCTGCGTGTTGTTAGAACTGCACTCATCCAGGCAAGTGGAGAGTATCCCATCACACTCCTGACTTGTGCCTTGTAGATGATGGACAGGCTTTGGAGATTCAGAAGGTGAGTTACTCGCCACAGGATTCCTAGCCTCTAACCTACTCGTGTAGCCACAGTATTTATATGGCTAGTCCAGTTCAGTTTCTGGTCAATTGTAAACCCCCAGGATGTTGATAGTGGGGGATTCAGCAATGGTAATGCCATTGAATGTCACGGGGCGATGATTAGATTCTCTCTTGTTGGAGATGGTTATTACCTGGGGTGAATGTTATTTGCCACTTGTCAGCCCAAGCCTGGATATTGTCCAGGTCTTGCTGCATTTGGGCATGGACTGCTTCAGTATCCGAGGCGTCATAAATGGTGCTGAATATTGTACAATCATCAGTGAACATCCCCACTTCTGACCTTATGATGGAAGGAAGGTCATTGATGAAGCAGCTGAAGATGGTTGGGCCGAGGACACTGCCCTGAGGATCTCCTGCAGTGACGTCCTGGAACTGAGATGATTGACCTCCAACAACCACAACCATCTTCCTTTGTGACAGGTATGACTCCAACCAGTGGAGAATTTTCCCCCAGATTCCCATTAACTCCTGTTTTGCTAGGGCACCTTGATGCCACACTTAGTCAAATGCTGCCTTGATGTCAAGGGCAGTCACTCTCACCTCACATACTTGAATGTGGAGCTGGAAGCACCTGTATAGCTACAATACACAGTAGTTAATTTAAATCTTATTTATCTTCGAACTCAGACTAAAGTAACAATTGAAATAACTACAGAAGGAATTATTTTTGCTCAATTATAGGTTATGATTCTTCAGCAATCATGCCTTAGTGAATGTATTTACTGCTTAAGTAGGGAAAGTCATATATTCAGGCACATAGCTCCTTAGTTAAGTTAAAATAATTCAAATTTAACATATGAATGAGTGGCACAAAGCAGCTTGACCATCTTCCAATGAAGATGATTTCTACCTTTGTGGTATTAAAGAGTGAAATATGGAGACAAAAATTCAAAATTTTTTATTTAAATAGTTCTTCAAACACCAAAGTATCTTTTTTTGGTGCAGAATCTGTGGTTTCACCCATAAACTTGCCGGGAGGCAACAAAGACATCCTGAGAGAGTGGTGGAGGCAGGTTCAATTGAGGCATTCAAGAGGAAATTGGATTACTATCTGAAAGGAGAATGCACAGGGTTATTGGGAGAAAGCGAGAGAATGGCACTAGGGTAAATTGCTCCAATAGAGAGCCAGCACAGACATAATGGGCTGAGTGGCCTTCTTCTGTGCTGTAATTATTCAGCAATTGACAAAGGTTGTGAAACTCCACAAATAGTACAGAATTTATGTAAATATTTCTGCCTCCATAGATTTGGCATCCTGACTAAGCTTAATTCAGCCTAAAAACAATTACAATTAGAGTACCATCCTGAAGGTTAGTGAACAGACAAAGCTAAAGGTCAGCAAATGATGGGACTTTTTACTTTGTAAATGCAGGAAGAAACTATACAGTTGCTTTAACAAATAATTAAAAAATGCCCATGCTATTGACTGAACAGAATCTACAACACACAAACAGGCCATTTGACCCAACTTATATATGCCAGTGTTTACACTCCACACAAGCCTCCTTGTACTCTAATTATCTCTCCCCTCTCACCCACATATTCTTATATTTCCTTCTCCCTCATGTATGCATCCTGCCTCACTGAAAATGCATTAGTACTATCTGCTTCAACCACCTAGTAATACAACAGCCTAGTAATAGCCAAAATGTACACTGATATGTAATATCAGTAATATTATATAGTTGGTTGCATACAGTTAACAAAGTAAGTTGGAAATCTGCTATACTGATGAAACTAGCAACCATCAAGTACCCTGCGGGCTTCTAGTGGGTTCTGGGACTGCATCATGTTCTTTTTCGAATTGAGGCTACCCAAATGCAGATTCATCCTGCAGAGATCCTTCATTATCCACCATCCGAAAAATTAGCAGCAAGTAATTTGTGTGTTTAGGAATAGAATAAAGACTGCAGCTCATAGTAGAACTATGTCCATTGCTTTAGAAATGGTCTTTTCAAATATTCGTTTACTGTAGTGTATTACATGAATCATTAACATATAGGAACACCGTGGCACATTTCGTGCCAGTATTAACTGGTGCATCAGTTGTTGCTATTCTAGTGGAATATATCTGAAATGGATGAATGTGTAACACATGAAGGATAAAGTTGCATTGTTACCTAATTAGGTATCCTTTAAATAATGTATGAAGGATACAGGAACAACAGGACAAATGAAGGCCACATGGGATCACCGATTCCAACCTGCTTCTCACAGACCGGTTCCTTCCACCCTCAGCAAAATTGCTACTCCGTTCCTAACAGATTTGATTTGCTGCATGTCCATCATCTTACGCAGACAGAAGGATGCTGATGATTGACTGGAGCTACTGTGACATTTCGAGCATCCCACAGAAAAATAAGTATTTTTATTTTTATTTACTTCCTTTATTGCCTCATGCTGTAGTAAAGGTAATTACACAAATGTAAACGCAATTATAATATTCTTGAAGGAATGTGGTTGGATTTTATTCATTTTTGTTTCCACTGCCTTGCATTTCTACCCCTGTTTTTAAAACACATTTTAATTTTGGGAAACCTTAAGCTTGTTACTATCCTGGGTACATGTGTACTATTGAAATGTTCAATGATCCCATGTGGCCCTCATTTGTCCTGTCGTTTCTGAGTAAATTGAGTCTATATTCTCTGGAATTTAGAAGAACAAGAGGTGATCTAATTGAAATATACTGGATTTTGAAAGGGCTTCGTAGGATAGACACAGAGAGGTTGTTCCCCCTGGCTGGGGAATCTAGCTCACTGGGGCCCAATCTCAGGTTAAAGGGATTGATCCTTTAGGTCTGAGATGAGGAGAAATTTCTTCACTCAGAGGGTTGTGAATCCTTGGACTTCTCTACCGCAAAGGGTTGTGGATGCTCCATGGTTGATTTTGTTCAATGCTGGGATAAATTTTGGATGCGTCAGGGAATTGAGGGTTTGGGTAGTTGGTCAGAAAGTGGAATTGAGGCAGAAGATTAGCCATGATCCTATTGAATGGTGGAACTGGCTTGAGGGGCCGTATAGTCTACTCCTGCACCTATTTCTTATATACTCCTGAAACATTGTTTGCTCAGTTGCTATCAACAGTTAAAACCATTTGTGATTAGTTGTCAGTTTTATTTTTCAGATATTTTAACAGTTTTATGGACCACACTAAGTCTTCAGCATTAACTGCACAATGTTGGCTTCAACTACTTTTGGTTTTACCAGTCATTAGTTTCACAGTGCTGACTGAACTTTCATCCTCTTTCCTGCAATTTTATTTGTTCATGTTACTTGATAGACCAGTCAGATTTTACACATTGGCTTGATGCAATAAACTATTCTTTAATATACCCCGTGACATTCACATGATTTGCACTCAATACTCAATTAGAGAGGATCAGTCACACACACGTACATAGATTATCCATTTGAGCAACAGAGACAAACATCTCTGAATAATACAGCAAACTAACCAGTAGAGGGCTCTCTACATCATCATTTATAAAAGGAATCCCACAAGGTACAGGGAGAACATGCTTGAAATGAGTGTGAGTTCCTGATTTTGTACACATGATTGCAGTGGTTTTGTCTGTCATTTTAATGTTTTGGCTTACTCATTTGTTTCACTGATCGTTTTAATTGCCGAGATCTCAGCCTAGATTAATTGCCCAAACAACTCTGGACTTGACACAGGGGCGTAGGAATTGGGAGCAGGAGGAGTCATTCGCACCCTCAAGCCTACCCCACCATTTTCTAAGATCGTGGCTGCGATTGTGGCCACAATTCTACTTTCCTGTCTACCCTCTATACCCTTTGACTTCCCTGTCAATCAGGAATCAATCTAACTCAGTCTCAAAAGATATTCAATGACCCCGCCTCCACTGCTCTCTGGGGAAGAGAATTCCACAATCTAACGATTCTCTGAGGGAAAGAAATCCTCCTCATCTTTGGCTTGCAGACCCCTTATTTTTAAACTGTCGCCTCACTCTAACTCTCCCCTAAGGCAATGCCTGGCCTTAAAGCATACTGTTATTAGGAGAGCTCCAGTATTCAGAACACTTAGGAGCCCCTCTGTTGGTGGGCAGGGAATCTGGTGTAGCTGCAAGATTTAAAGGTGCAGGCATGGTGATTTTAAATGCAGCAAGTGTGTCTTGTGAAATGATGTCTTTCAGCTGCCCAGAAAACATCCTGTTTCTCAGTGTGACCACTGAAATTCTCAAAGAAGTGCGGCGAAGAAAGCCCACGTTCCTCCCCTCAGCAACGAATGCCACAGGGATACCTAGGAGAGCAAATCAGGGAGAATGTGACAGGTAATGTGAGTATTGTCTGGAGGCCATACTGTTACCAGCACACCCAGTGTAGGAGAACATACTGTACTAGGTATGTGTGGAACTTAGAAATAATTTCTCCCTAATTTCCTCCATTGCTGTGCCAACTATGGTTCAGTTGGAAGAACTCTCAGCACTGAGCCACAAGATTCTAGCTTCAGGTCCCATTCCAGGCCTTGAACACTGAGGCTCAAGTCCAGCACTGAGGGAGTGCTGCAGTGTTGGAGGTTCTGTATTTTGGATGAGATATTAAACCAAAGCCGTGTCTGCCTGTTCCAGTGGATGTAAAAGATTCCATGGCATTATTTCAAAGGAGAGCAGGGAAGTGATCCCCAGTATTCTGACCAATATTTATCCCTCAATCAACATCACAAAAACAGATTATCTAGTTATTATCCCATTGCTGTTTCTGGGAGTTTGGTGTGGACAAATTAGATATTGTGTTTCCTACATTACAACTGTAGCTATACTTCATTGGTTGTAAAGCACTTTGAGGCATTCGATGGTTGTGGAAAGCGCTATATAAATGCAAGTCTTTTTCACACTGTCTCATGGTTTTATTGTTAAATACATGTTGTGCAACAGAGTGTACTTCACACCCCAGCCTTCAGCTAGGAGTGTTTCTTCAGCCACACAAATTCATCTCAAAATAATTTGCCTCTCTACTTTACTATTTACATATCATCAGATACAATGGGCTGCTTGCTGAGACTTAGATATGAATGCAAAACCAGGCATGAGGAGTCAGGAGGGAGTACCTGTTCCGAATCCCCATGAGAAACAGCAAGTTGATCACATTTGGGGCTTGTACGATATTCAGATCTGGTGTGGAGAGAACAGTGTATGCAGGCTCTGCATTTCCCCAAACATTGTCCGCTTTAGTAAAGATGTTTATCGAAGTTAGCTCATGCTTGAAAGCTTAAACAAAAGCAAATACTATAGATCCTGGAAATCTGAAATTAAAAACAGAAAATGCTAGAACAGATGCTGAATATCTCCAGCATTTTCTGGTTTTATGTTTGAAAGCTTGTTTACAATCAGTCCCTACCCAAGGGTGAATTCTAGGCTGGCATTGCAGGAGGACAGGTTTTCTATTTTCAATGACTGGTATTACATAATAAAACTTCCGAGCAGATGGGATCCTAGTTAACTCATTAACTACAGAAAAAAGATTAGTTTTTGGAATATGCAATTTTCCCTTACAATGCCTGCAATAAATGTTTCTCAAACTTCCCAGTGAGATACAGTATAAAATACAATTTGTAGAAACTTAAAATGAATGTAAACTGCAGCATAAATATTGGCAGGACACTGGGAGTACACTCTGCTTTTCTTTGCATGTGTGAGATGTTTAATATTGAGTACTCTGTTAGTTTGAAGGAGATCTACTAGTGGATAGACTGTACAGCCAACTGTTTGCATGTACAAGTTGTATTTGATTCTGTAGCAGAGCCAGTGTGATGAAGAATTTTGCATCTTCAAATGAATTTTGAAGCTTCTCAAGCACCTAAAGACCACTTACTGATAAAAGCCTTTTTGTATTAGGAGAATCTGGTTACTCTTTAGCCAAATTAAAAGAGCAACACTCACCAGAGCGTCAACTGTCAATAGCCCCACCAGGAAAGAATAGTAGCGGGATTGGGGAGATATTGAGTGGAGTGCCCCATCTCATTCAGATGTGGATTTCTATTACAATGCCTCTTATATCTTTGCAACTGTTTCACAGACTATCCACTTCTAGTTTTGCAGGATAATGCTCACACACAACAGAAGGGGCACTGATAGAACCAAAGGAGGCAGCAGCCATTTTTCAAACTCTTACTTCAATGGACAACACGACCATTGACACCATTGGCAGAGGTAGGGCACAGAGCACTGGGGATACCAAAGCTGGAGACCATGTACAGCAATGTGTATTTGGCCATTTTCCCTGCCTTTACTCTTGCCATTTAATCTCAAGCCGTCACACATATGCAAACAGACACACACTCAAACACCAAACCCTCCCAGGATGACACCCTGGGGCAGCATTGCACTGCCACTGATCTGCTTTCCCTTGTCATCACATTCTAAACCTTGTCACACTGACCAATTTTTAGGTCCTCTGATGACTCCGGCCCTGCAGCTACACAGATGTGATGGGGAGAACTACCTTCCTAAGGATGCACATCACTTGTATCATATATTCCCAAGCACAATATTTACTCCTTAGAAACTAAGAACATGCTTTAGCCCAGAAGATTCATCTTGATGGAATTTTGCTACCACGGTGCACATATCATTTTAACATTACTTCTGACTTTGATACTAGTTTTCTAGATCTGTTACAGTGGACTGATGTTGCATCCTTTCCCTATAGCATTCTTGTAGTGAAGTCAGTGAAGAATCACTGCCACCTCCCACCACCAAGCAGTGCTGTTTTCAGTCTAACCACCTGGAGGTGCTGTTTACTTGACAACTGTGGTCCACATATAACAAGGCTTTCTTGAAACTTAGTTAGCAGGCTAGAAATTTCACTTTGTAGCCATGGAATATCTCCCCAAAGAAGTGATTAAAAATTGTTGGTTGCTGCAGTCGGTAGTTAAAGTACAGGTTCAAAATTGCCAACCCCGTAGTGAAAAATAGAGGGTATGTAATGAGTAGGATTAGTACCAGTACAGTCAAAGCAGGTCCCACACCTGAATGAGATCAAATAGAATAATAAAGCAGCCTGATCTAGAGGTTCTGACTTTTAACATAGCTTTAATAGGATTTTATTATACTTATGTTGGATATGTGATATGGAATAAATTGTATATTTTATTAAATGGTATATTTTAATACCAGTCTGTCACTAACATAAATAGCTGACATCGTTAACAGTTTATGCTCATACAGCAAAGTCTTTCAACATATGAGACAACAAGAGTGGGTTAAGTATCAGCTTAGGAACATAGGAACAGGAGTTGGCTAGTTAACCTCAAGCCTATTTCACCATTTAATGAGATTATGGCTGATCAGTGGCCTAACTCCATATACCTGCCTTTGCCCCATATCTCCTAATATCTTCAGATAACAAAAATCTATCAAACTGAACTTTAAAATTAATAATTGATCTAAGGTCAATTGCCCTCAATGGAAGAGAGTTTAAAATTCCTGCCATTCTTTGCATGAACAAGTATTTCCTAATTTCACTCCTGAAAGGCTCTAATTTTTAGACTATATCATTTAGTCCCAGACTCCCCAGCTGATGGAGATAGTTTCTCCCCACCATCTCGAACCAGGGCCTATAGGGAGCAGAGCACCAGGGCGCAGAGTTCCAGGGCCCTGGGGAGGTGAGGCTGGCTGCGACATTGAGGAGTGAAATGCTGTGAGGTCCAGGAGTGAGACGCTGCGGAGCCCCAGGTCAGTGGGAGTGGGTTGGGGGGTTGGGGGGGGGGGGGGGCGGTGGCGTTGCGGAGGGGAAAGCTCATGCTGCCAGACCTGCTGAGTTTTTCCAGGTAATTCTGTTTTTGTTTTGGATTTCCAGCATCCGCAGTTTTTTGTTTTTATCTCTGTTTTAAACAGAATTCTCGTCATCCACACTGAGCAACCAGAGCTTAAAAAAAATAAAATTCAGAACTTTCAGGCTGAGAGTCGGGGTTTTTTTTGAAGTTGGTCTGTCAAGTCAATTTCACTCGTTGCTGCGCTGCTGCTGGGGAGTTTTGGGGGATCTGGGTTGGCGGTGGGGAGGGAGGTCGGGGCGGGGGGAGGTGTTGGTGGCAGGGATGTAGTGCTGCAGAAGCAGTCTGGAGCGCCGCTCTGGCACCTCCTATTTAAAGGTTTTAATAGTCACCGCTGGGTCGTAAACTCTCCTACGCTGATTGGCCATCCATTTCATGCCCCACTTGATTTTTTCTCTCCACTGATCTCAGTGGAATCCACTCCATTAATTGGCTGCATTTTAATAAGATTCCCGCTTCCGATATTGAAGTTACTTGTTTTCAGTAGTAACACACGCGGAGGGATTTGGCTCGTTGATGGCAACACATCGGAACTGGAGGGAAATCCTCTTGTTACCGCATGGGGCTTCATGAGGTTTGCTGGTGTGGGACCATGTCAAGTGAATTGTTATGTGAGGCACAAGGCCAAGTTTGGCAGCAAGTTCCTGGAGTTTGAGTTCAGGCCGGGATGGTATGAGTTGACCGGAATGTCCGGAGCTCATGGTGTGGCGGTGAATCCGGAGCCTGGGGAGTTTCAGAGGTGGCGGAGCGAGGGCCAGACCCAGGGTCCCGGGCCTCACACGTTGCTGCTGAATGTCTCTGGGTCACTGTGCAGCAGCAGCAACAGCAGTAACCCTCCTGTATAGCTCCCTGACTAAAAAAAAAAATTACAGACCTTACAACTCCCTGCACACAGCTTTCTCATAAATAGGCACTTCAGGGTTTTTGAAGCTCAAGGTTCCCGGGAACTAAAGCAGCATCAATATCCCCAAACACCCTACTAGGTTTGCCTATTGCACATTAATTCCTTGGCTGTGATGGCCTGAGGTTGTGAAACGCAGTACAGTGTTTGCATTCCCTGCTGACAGCTTTACATGGAATTTACAGCACAGAAACAGGCTATTTGGCCCACCTCATCTGTGATGGTGTTTATGTTCTACACAAGACTCCTCTCACCCTTCTTGATCACACTATCTGTGTAACCTTCAGCTTTTTTCCTCATATGTTTATCAAGTTCCTTGAATGTACCTATACTAGAATCATAGAATGGTTACAGCACAGAAGGGGGCTATTCAACACATTGTCTCTGTGTCTGTTCTCTGCAACAGCAACTCATCTAGTCCCGCTTCTCCACCTTTTCCTTGTAGCCCTGTAAAGTCTTTTCTCCTCAGATAATTATCCAGTTCCCTTTTGAAAACTGCAATTGAATCTGTCTCCACCACATGCTCAGGTAGTGCATTCCAGATCCAAACCACTTGTTGCATAAAGATGTTTTTCCTCATGTCACCTCTGGTCCATTTGTTAATCACCTGAGGGTTCACGACCTTCTGCTGATAGGAACAGTTTCTCCCCATTTACTCTATTCAGGCCCGTCATGATTTTGAACACATCTAAGAAATTCCTCTCAAACTTCTCTTCTCCAAGGAGAAAAGCTCCATCTTCATCAATCTATCCACATAACTGAAGTCTTTCATTCTCAGAACCATTCCTGTAAATCTTTTCTGCACCCTCTCTAAAACCGTCACATCCTTCTTGTTGAGGCTGAACCAGTGTTTTATGATGGTTCATAACTTACTTGCTTTTGTACTCTGTATCCCTATTTATAAAACCCAGATTCAGTATGATTTATTAACTGCTTTCTCAACCTGTCCTGTCACCTTCAATTTATGCTCATATACACCCAGTTCCCTCTGCTCCTGCATTTCCTTTAGAATTGTACCCTTCATTTGATGTCACCTCACTTTGTTCTTCTGACAAAAATGTATCACTTCACACTTCTCTACATTAAAGTTCATCTGCCCTGTGTCTGCCCATTCCACCAGCCTTTCTGTGTCCTCTTGAAGTCTATCACTATCTTCCTCAGAGTTCACAATACTTCCAAGTCTCATGTCATCGTCAAATTTTGAAATATTGCCCTTTACACCCAGGTCCAGGTTATTATTATAAATCACGAAAAGCAGTGGTCCCTCTATATACCATCCCCCAATCAGAAGTAAGTAAAGTTTTCTATAATTCATGTTTTTAATAGGCTTTAATTAAATACTTAAACTGTTGCATAATGGAATTCTAGCTATGCTAAAAACTAACGATTCAAAATACCACATGGTTTGAAATAAAATGCCTACCGGCACTAATATTTTTCATTTAAAAAACATAGTTTTACTGATGTTTGGCGATTCAACTGATTAATATGTAGGAAAACAACATAATAGTAGATTTAGAAATGATATGGCCAACACATTTTCTTAGAGATTCTGCACCTCAAAATTTGTATTACACCCCTGCTAGCTACCTTGCCTGTTCTCCTTTATATCTTACTTATTATTTCTAGCATCTCCATTCAAATCTTGTGATGGAACAAAATCTGTGAGCTGATTCCATGTCAAATAAATCTATAAACAGCACGAGCCATTGGTACAAACATGTCCTAACAAAATGAGCACATTCCCAAGGTTAACACATTCGGTGAAACTATAGATCAGAGCAGAAAACTCAGACAACTTATGATTCATTCATTACCTCTAATTATTAACTGTCTATTTTTATTTCAATAGCTTATTTCTTACCCTTTACCAGAAGATATTATGATAATTGCTTTTTTTTTGCAAAATTTTGACAGAATGTGCTAGGCTTAAGTGAACCCTGTAATGTTTATCTGTCTTCAAAATCTAACACTGCTGAGAGACAGATTAAAACAGGCTTGTGGCCTGCAAAGCCTCCTCTATGCTGCCCCCGGAGCTAGTTTTCAAAATTCCAGTCAAACAGGCATGTTTCAATGAAAGAAAAACAGAAACAGAAATACCTGGAAAAACTCAGCAGGTCTGGCAGCATCGGCTGGGAAGAGCACAGTTGACGTTTCGAGTCCTCATGACCTTTCAACAGAACTAAGTAAAATTAGGAAAGGAGTGAAATATAAGCTGGTTCACCCCTTTCCTATTTTTATTTAGTTCTGTTGAAAGGTCATGAGGACTCGAAACGTCAACTGTGTTCCTCTCCGCAGATGCTGCCAGACCTGCTGAGTTTTTCCAGGTATTTCTGTTTCTGTTTTTGTTTTGGATTTCCAGCATCCGCAGTTTTTTGTTTTTATCTCTGTGTTTCAATGAAGGATTCTGCATGGAGCTGCTCCTTCAATCACAGGCCAGTTCTCTCCTGCCTTTATGCTGATAGGCTCACTAGTCAGCCTTACAGCAGCAAATGAGCGAGAGGAACAGTCTCTAATTGGAGAAGCAGCGAACACTGGCATTGGTGAGTGTGCTGACAGCTGCTAGGCTGAGGGAAACGAAGGTATGACAAGGCTGGAGCCAAACAACAGCGGGGCTGGAGATGGGGAGCCAGGTACGTTATGACTGGGGAGGGCAAAATTGTGTTGGGCCCCGGAAGGGCGAGGTTTTGGTGGCCCGGGGAGGGTGAAGTTTTGGCGGGCCAGTGGAGGAGATGGTGCTGCGGTATGTGGGAGAAAAATTGTGTGGGCGGGAGTGCAAGAGACAGAGTGAGTGTGTAAGGGGTGAGTGCGAGAGACTGAGTGAGTGTGTGGGGGTGAGTGCGAGAGACTAAATGAGTGTGTAGGGGTGAGTGCGAGACACTGAGTGAGTGTGTAGGGGTGAGTGCGAGACACTGAGTGAGTTTGTGGGCAGTGAGTGTGTGGGGGTGAGTGCGAGACACTGAGTGAGTGTGTGGGGGTTGAGTGTGAGACACTGAATGAGTGTGTGGGGGGTGAGTGAGACACTGAGGGAGTGTGTGGGGGGTGAGTGTGAGACACTGATTGAGTGTGTGGGGGTTGAGTGCGAGACACTGAGTGAGTGTGTGGGGAGTGAGTGAGACACTGAGTGAGTGTGTGGGGGTTGAGTGTGAGACACTGATTGAATGTGTGGGGGTTGAGTGTGAGACACTGAGTGAGTGTGAGGGGGTGACTGTGAGACACTGAGTGAGTGTGAGGGGGTGAGTGAGACACTGAGTGTGTGGGGGTTGAGTGCAAGACACTGAGTGAGTGTGTGGGGGGGTGAGTGCAAGACACTGAGTGAGTGTGTGGGGGGTGAGTGAGACACTGAGTGTGTGGGGGGTGAGTGCAAGACACTGAGTGAGTGTGTGGGGGGTCAGTGTGAAACACTGAGTGGGTGTGTGGGGGTTGAGTCTGAGACACTGAGTGAGTGTGTGGGGGGTTAGTGTGAGACACTGAGTGAGTGTGAGGGCGGTGAGTGAGACACTGAGTGTGTGGGGGGTGAGTGCGAGACACTGAGTGAGTGTGTGGGGGGTGAGGTTGACCATGCCATCTTGTACCTCAAACAGGCCTATCCATTAGCCAGTTTGGTGCAGAAATGGGCCGATTATCTTCTGCCCAAAATAATGAGCTGCAGTGAAGCACCCATTTAGTAAAATTCAAATGACCCCCAAACCTGAAAATGATTCAGGCCTTCTCGACTGTGGCCCTGGTGGGGGGCAATAGGGGACCTTTAACCCTACCCACCATCAGTGAAAAGTTGTCTGGGAAGGGCAAAGCTATGTCATGCATGAACGTGGATGGCGTTAGAAAGTGAAGAGGTGTGTAAAGATAAGAAAGCATCTCATGTAAATACGTAGCTGGTAAATGGGTAAATCTTTGTTAAAAACAAAAAAACTGCGGATGCTGGAAATCCAAAACAAAAACAGAATTACCTGGAAAAACTCAGCAGGTCTGGCAGCATCGGCGGAGAAGAAAAGAGTTGACGTTTCGAGTCCTCATGACCCTTCGACAGAACTTGAGTTCGAGTCCAGGAAAGAGCTGAAATATAAGCTGGTTTAAGGTGTGTGTGTGGGGGGCGGAGAGATAGAGAGACAGAGAGGTGGAGGGGGTTGGTGTGGTTGTAGCGACAAACAAGCAGTGATAGAAGCAGAATATCAAAAGATGTCAACAACAATAGTACAATAGAACACATAGGTGTTAAAGATAAAGTTGGTGATATTATCTAAACGAATGTGCTAATTAAGAATGGATGGTAGGGCACTCAAGGTATAGCTCTAGTGGGTTTTTTTTTTTTTTTTTATTTTATATAATGGAAATAGGTGGGAAAAGGAAAATCTTTATAATTTATTGGGAAAAAAAAAAAAGAGAAGGGGGAAACAGAAAGGGGGTGGGGATGGGGGAGGGGACTCACGACCTAAAGTTGTTGAATTCAATATTCAGTCCGGAAGGCTGTAAAGTCCCTAGTCGGAAGATGAGGTGTTGTTCCTCCAGTTTGCGTTGGGCTTCACTGGAACAATGCAGCAAGCCAAGGACAGACATGTGGGCAAGAGAGCAGGGTGGAGTGTTAAAATGGCAAGCGACAGGGAGGTTTGGGTCATTCTTGCGGACAGACCGCAGGTGTTCTGCAAAGCGGTCGCCCAGTTTACGTTTGGTCTCTCCAATGTAGAGGAGACCACATTGGGAGCAACGAATGCAGTAGACTAAGTTGGGGGAAATGCAAGTGAAATGCTGCTTCACTTGAAAGGAGTGTTTGGGTCCTTGGACGGTGAGGAGAGAGGAAGTGAAGGGGCAGGTGTTGCATCTTTTGCGTGGGCAAGGGGTTGTGCCATAGGAGGGGGTTGAGGAGTAGGGGGTGATGGAGGAGTGGACCAGGGTGTCCCGGAGGGAGCGATCCCTACGGAATGCCGATAAGGGGGGTGAAGGGAAGATGTGTTTGGTAGTGGCATCATGCTGGAGTTGGCGGAAATGGCGGAGGATGATCCTTTGAATGCGGAGGCTGGTGGGGTGATAAGTGAGGACAAGGGGGACCCTATCATGTTTCTGGGAGGGAGGAGAAGGAGTGAGGGCGGATGCGCGGGAGATGGGCCGGACACGGTTGAGGGCCCTGTCAACGACCGTGGGTGGAAAACCTCGGTTAAGGAAGAAGGAGGACATGTCAGAGGAACTGTTTTTGAATGTAGCATCATCGGAACAGATGCGACGGAGGCGAAGGAACTGAGAGAATGGGATGGAGTCCTTACAGGAAGTGGGGTGTGAGGAGCTGTAGTCGAGATAGCTGTGGGTGTCGGTGGGTTTGTAATGGATATTGGTGGACAGTCTATCACCAGAGATTGAGACAGAGAGGTCAAGGAAGGGAAGGGAAGTGTCAGAGATGGACCACGTGAAAATGATGGAGGGGTGGAGATTGGAAGCAAAATTAATAAATTTTTCCAAGTCCTGACGAGAGCATGAAGCAGCACCGAAATAATCATCGATGTACCGGAGAAAGAGTTGTGGAAGGGGGCCGGAGTAGGACTGCAACAAGGAATGTTCCACATACCCCATAAAGAGACAGGCATAGCTGGGGCCCATGCGGGTACCCATAGCCACACCTTTTATTTGGAGGAAGTGAGAGGAGTTGAAGGAGAAATTGTTCAGCGTGAGAACAAGTTCAGCCAGACGGAGGAGAGTAGTGGTGGATGGGGATTGTTCGGGCCTCTGTTCGAGGAAGAAGCTAAGGGCCCTCAGACCATCCTGGTGGGGGATGGAGGTGTAGAGGGATTGGACGTCCATGGTGAAGAGGAAGCGGTAGGGGCCAGGGAACTGGAAATTGTTGATGTGACGTAAGGTGTCAGAGGAATCACGGATGTAGGTGGGAAGGGACTGGACAAGGGGAGAGAGAAGGGAGTCAAGATAACGAGAAATGAGTTCTGTGGGGCAGGAGCAAGCTGAGACGATCGGTCTACCGGGGCAGTTCTGTTTGTGGATTTTGGGTAGGAGATAGAAGCGGGCCGTCCGAGGTTGGGCAACTATCAGGTTGGAAGCTGTGGGAGGGAGATCCCCAGAGGAGATGAGGTCAGTGACAGTCCTGGAAACAATGGCTTGATGTTCAGTGGTGGGGTCATGGTCCAGGGAGAGGTAGGAGGAAGTGTCTGCGAGTTGACGCTCAGCCTCCGCGTGGTAGAGGTCAGTGCGCCAGACAACAACAGCACCACCCTTGTCAGCGGGTTTGATGACAATGTCAGGGTTGGACCTGAGAGAATGGAGTGCAGTAAGTTCAGAGAGAGACAGGTTAGAATGGGTGAGAGGAGCAGAGAAATTGAGACGACTAATGTCGCGCCGACAGTTCTCAATGAAAAGATCGAGAGAAGGTAAGAATCCAGAGGGAGGGGTCCAGGTGGAGGGAGAATATTGAAGATGGGTAAAAGGATCCGTTGAACTGGGAGAGGACTCCTGCCCAAAGAAGCCAGCTTATATTTCAACTCTTTCTTGGACTCGAACTCAAGTTCTGTCGAAGGCTCATGAGGACTCTAAACGTCAACTCTTTTCTTCTCCGCCGATGCTGCCAGACCTGCTGAGTTTTTCCAGGTAATTCTGTTTTTGTTTTGGATTTCCAGCATCCGCAGTTCTTTTGTTATTTTTTAATCTTTGTGTGTGTTTTGTAGGTATACCATTGAGAGATATTAAGTAATAAGGTACAGCTCATTTATCTTGGCAAGCGTTGTGAGTATGATTTCTTTGTTGCAGTAACTGCGCGGACCGGTTCAGCTAACTCTTCCCAGGCAGTCCTGATGTCAGCTTGCTGAAGAAAGTGCCCTCCCTAACTGGAAAGGGCATGTGTCTCTTTCAACATAACCTCCAGAGCTCCCGCACAAAAGGAAGCTATCAGCTATTCTCCCTTCACCCTATGGTCTCTTGTTCATCTCCTAACATTTCCCAGTAGAAACAAATAAACTTTAACATTTTTTAAGCCTGAACAAGAAATGCAGTAACAGCTTTAAGGAGCCGTGTTCAGAACTTTTAATGTTATGCCCAGGAAATTCTTTGCCACTCAACTCTGTACCCTGTACCAACGTACAAGAAGCGGACCCATCCCATTCTAATAAAGGAACTCAGAAAACCCACAGATATCTTTTTTCTTTTTTGTAAAATATGCTTTATTCATAAAATATCTGGAAGAACATTCCAAACCATTTCAAAATCACCATCACATAAGTACAACCAGATTTAACTTTTACACATGTATCGCAAGGTGCATCAATACAATCAATGAATATTACAATCATTTCAATATGGTCAATGCAGACAATCAGACAATGGTATTGGAGTTATCAGCATACATCATTTTGCACTCTGAGGTGCTTCAATACATTTATAATACACTTAGTATTCACTGCATACATTCATTTTGAGCTGTATAGCCCAAGGGGTTCTCAACAGTTCCCAGTCCCTCAGTGCACTGTGGCAGAAAGGTCTTAGACAGCGACCTTTCCCCTTTCTGAGTTAGCAACATGAAACAGGAAAAATGCAGACCATAGACCATTTCCAATTGGGACAGCCTACTCAAAAACACCTTGAGGATAGCTATTATGTTTTTATTGGTTCTTAACAGCTTTTCTTAATGATAAATCGGTAGTGCATGGAGTCAAAAGTTTCAATGATGACTGGATTCTAATTCAGTGACAGTCACATAATTCTGTCCATTCTCTGGAAGAATTTTTACTCTGTGTAGCGCAGTGACCTAATTTGCATGCTGACACACGAATTTGATTGTAGTAAGCAGCAAACATGATCCCAGACCTGATCACAGTGTGTTTCTTGTGTTTGATTCAAAAACATAATTTGTACTTTTCACACTGTAAAGATTTTTAGACAAAGCTAATAATGTAAATAAGAAATGGCTAGGCTCCAAAAATCTGTTTTATTGTTTAGTTTAATCAGCTTGGATTAAAAGAAAGAGTCATTAAAATAATGCTAATTAATGTGTATATTACACACTTGATTTGAATGTGAATACCATTGACGACAAATCGCTCATTGCAAGATCACTCTGGCCCTCTCTTTGTCGGCATGCCTTAATTTTTTGATTCTTTAAAAAGTTTCAGCCAAGAGTTACCAAAATGAAAGGCAGCATTACCTTCAGGACTTAAATTATTAATACAGATGTAATATGTTCTTAAACACTGCAGTCTTCTTTACTTCCAAGTATGTCCAACACTAACTAATCTTAATGGCCAAACATACCAACTTGTTAATTACACGTCAATAACAAGCCAGGTTTCCTGCCACTTCCCAATCAACCATTAGATTCAGTCCACCCGGTGTCAGGCTGCTGGTCAAGCATTATCTCCTGGCCGCCAGATGCAAGATTCCTATTGGGAACTTGAGCCAAGATGCACTTCAAGCCTTAACAAGAATTCTGATTGAGCAATCAATTGGCCTTCTAAAGCTAAAGCCAGGTTGGACCTGAAAATGTCCTTCAGTGCAGCCCCAAGGAGGTCAGCTGCATCCTCCACAATTTTGCCTTAGAGAGAGTAATCCTTGGAGCTGCCTCAGGAGCAAAAAGTGAAGGAGAAAGATGAAGATGATGACCAGGAAAGAGAGGACGACAGGAAGAATGAGGGCTGGCATTGCTGCCATCTGCAGGAGTTCCTCAGCAAGAAACCATCAAGGAATGGCTCAGTTGAACTATCCCCTCCCCCTAATGCATTAACAGCACCATCTACCCTCACACCCACTCCTTATACCCAACTAATGAAACCCTGCATATTGTCCACCTACACCAATACAAATAAACTACTGGATAAAATGAACTGGATCATAACAAGTACAATTCACTATTGATTGTGGCTAAATTTGAAGCACCATCCCGGAAATCCCCTACTGCCATGTAACTTCTGGAATGAAGCTGTGCCGAGAAAAAGGGAGCAATAATGTGTGAGAACTTGGCAGACGATCTTGCTGAAGATGCAGCGAACGTTTTGGCTGTGTTGCGTAAATCAGTCGTACAAATGTCTGCATATACCTCAGCATTTCCCTTCATGCCAATGAACCTCTCTCTCATTTGCTCCTGGCTGCAGAAGACCTGAAGCCTGCCTTTATTTGTCTCATTACCTTTTCCCAGGCAGCTTGGGCCTCTGTGTTAAGAGGTGTGTAACCTTTGGTGCAAGAGCCACCCTGCTCTATCATGCAACCTCCAACACTTTATCACTAAAGGCAGGTGTCTGCATTTTTGAGCCCATCTCAAAACGTCTGCTAAGTTTGTTGTTCCTTAGAAACAGCACTCCTCAAACAGCTCCAAACTTCTGGCTTGCAGCAACCAGCTTCAAGGCCTCAATTCTTCAGCTGATAGGGAACCCATCCGAGCATTTAGCCTAAATCGGAAAATTGGGCCAGTATAGTCTCCCACGCTGCTGATGTGGGCACACGCACATTGACTTTGCTAAGATCTGCCATATCAGGGCCGTAATGTGTTCTTAAACACCACAGTTCATGCACTTAAACTTTCGCCCATTAATAGGGATAAAATAGGAGAGCGATGGTGGCATAATGGCAATGACATTGGAGTACTAATCCAGAGGCCCAGGCTAATGCTGTGAGGGCACAGGCTCAATTAAATCCCACTAAGGCAGCTGGTGAAATTTCAGTTCAATTCAAAGAAATCTGGAATACAAAGATAATCTCAGTAATGACCATGAAACTATCAATTGTTGTTAAAAAACCCCATCTGATTCACTAATGTGAATTTTAGAGAAGGAAATCTGCTATCCTTACCAGGTCTGTCCTACATGTGACTCCAGACCCACAGCACTGTGGTTGACTCTTAACTGCTCTCAAGGGCAATTAGGGATAGGCAGCAAATGCTGACCTTGCCAGTGACGCCCACATCCCATGAAAGAATTCTTTAAAAATTGTTGCTTTACAGCCTATTACGAAGATAGTCTCAGACCCCAACAATTGCCACTTTGTTGTTGCAGAGCATTTGAGCTGATGGCTAAGAAATGTCATCAGCTTCTTCCCTGGCCACTTTGTGCTTGGGATGATTATCAAAAAAATGCTATTTCAATTCAGTTCCAAACACCAAAGTTGGGGGGAATCTATCCCACTTTAGGTTTATGCATACCATTTCCCAACAGAGGCCAAAGGAAAAATTCTCACTGTACATGTGTGCAGCCATGAATTTCCTGTTTATTACAGCAGATGGTGGGAAAAAATTACTGTTTGCGATGCGATCCACAAATTATTGCTTTTGAGCAAAGATATTTTATTATAATTTAATGATTCGTTGATCAGATCAAAAATGTCCATTTTTGCTAGGAGTCTAGTGGGTGAAGGGATTATCCATTTATCCTCATGGTAATCATGGACTGATTGGCAACAACAGTATGAGCATTGCACCCATTTTGGGCATTAAAAAGGTGCTATGGGATTGCCTGCACATAATCTACATAAGGATTGTTCCCATTGCTAAATATGTGGGGCCCATTTTTTATATATTCTAGACTAGACTAACAGGCATTAGATTCCTTGCATATGTAAATAAGGGGTACCCCACCTGTTGAGCACCCTTGTGTTATTAGTAGGAAATTAAGTCTCCTAAATTGGAGTGCCTTTGTGATAGAATAGGGTCAGCAGGAGACAGTGCTCAAAACAGGGTTGAGGTTTTCCGGAATGACTCATTGGAATAGGAAAAAGTAGCAATACTCAGTTGTACTTGCCTTTTGCTACCTAAAAAGCTAAGCAACCAAGCTACAGAGGTTTACAAATTATTGATTCTGTTTTGTATAATGATTGTTTCTAATGTGTCAATTTTGACTCAGCTGGTAGTACTTTTGCTTCTAAATCACCAGCTTCTGGGTTCACTCCCATTCCACGACTTGAGCACAAAAATCAAGGCCTGTGTGATTCTGAGGGGGGTGCCACACTGTCAGAGGTGCTGTCCTTTGGATGAAACATTAAGCTGAGGCCCCATTTGTTCTCTCTCTGCAAATGTGCATGGTGTGGCTGGAATGCCAGTACATTGCACATTTTTTCTGCTGGTTCAGAAGTACCCTCTTCGCTGGCCCCTGAGTTGCAGCATCTTTGTCTAACTGAGCAGAGCTTGGAGCACCCAATAGCTTTGGGTGTGGACTTTCTGCTGCAGTCCATCTCCATCACCTGCTCTTGCTCACTTGTGATGTATGAGTCACCAGGTGAAAACCAACCTCAGAGGAAGCCATTGCACATGGTCATATTTCACTCTCCACTGACGTGAAGTCAACATGAGTGAGTGTTGTGTGACATGTGGCTGTCTGATATTTAACTTTTGTCACTGGGTAGCTGGGAGGCCCATTTCTGATCACCAAACACGTCAAGACTTCATTGATGTCATGACCACGGATTTTATTCCTGAATTACTAATATACATATTGAACTTTTAAGTAAGACGTGTTTTTTAAAAAAGGACCTACAAGCAAAAGCTGGCTGAGACTGTAAGGTGACCGCTTGCTGGAAAATTTCTATGTGGATTACTTGACCAACTAGTTCAGAGAGAACGGAATGTCACATCCTAAAAGGTGTGACATGGCTTATGTCAGGCAGAGGCACTTCAAAGGAAAGATACTATGCAAACTGAACTGTAATCTCCTGTGGTTGCGGAGATAATGGAAAATGATTACCATCTCAGCTGAAACCACCTCCTGTTGAGTTATATTCCAGACTGTGAACATGAACTGAGTTGCAAGGAAAACAGATCTGGGCGAAAGACATGTTTTTTTTTTCCTTCCAGGAATACACAGAGAAGGGGCTTAAAAAAGCCAACTGCAACCCTAGTTCTGTGCTAGTCTGGTGTTCTGTTCTGGTGTGTGCGTGTGTGCTGTGAAGGTCACAGCTGAACACCACCAACTGGGCATCCCTGCGCTTGCAGGTAAAAACACTCTCTCTCCCTGATTGCTGGAAGCAAATCACAAGTCAGCAAAGCCACAGCCAAAAAGGAAACAGGACAACTCCTTTCAGCTAACTTGCAGAACCAAGAATCTCTGAGCCAACTGCACAACCGCCAAAGTTAGCGCTACCGGAATCACCCAAACTTAACGGCCACAACGTTTTGGCATCTGCTGCTCACGGACAAGCTAAAGGTCTGATTTGTATTTCTTTTTTTAACTTTTATTTTTGGACTCAATTTCTCAATTCTAATCTGTGTGCATGTGTGTGTGTGTTGCATTTTTATTATTTTTCCTCTCATTTAGTAACTATGAAACTCATTCTTTCTTTGACTCAAGACAGCCTGGTTAAATTGACTCCTTTTAAAACATAGGCCTGTTGCAGTAGGAACGAGGCCATAAAATGCAGTGAGCCATTCTAAACTCTGTTGACTTCAGGGGGGGGATTGTAAGGTCCCGCAGCTGTAAAATTCCGCCCATAAATACACTTGGACTGGAAAAAGGTATCCACAAGGGAAGGGATCCCTTTTAAATTAACCTTGTTGCAACCAACCGAGGGAGTTGAATAAAGAAAGGGAGCCATTTCATCCCTCCTCACCCAGGGGCATAACAATTTGGGGGAACCTCACCTGGGGACTGGTTGTAACAATGTCCAATGCTGCCTTCTCTGCAGCTATCAGTTTAGAGATGGTTGGAGGGCCCCCTCCACTTCTCTGCCTCTCCCTGGTGTTTTTTTTAATTCTTTCACGGGATATGAGCCTGGCTGGCTGGGCCAGCATTTATTGCCCGTCCCTAATTGTCCTTGAGAAGTGATGGGCAATAAATGCTGGCCTAGCCAGTGACGCCTACACCCTGTGAAAGAATAAAAATAATCATAACATGACGTAGAGGCAGAGAAATGAAGGAGGTCCTTCAACCATCTTTCATGTGCTCTCTTCTCTTGCAAAGAGGAAAAGATGAGAACTATGTTATGACATGGCAGATGATGTGTGCCAAGTGGATCAAATCCACAACAGAAACTTGATAACGCAGTCACAATGAATTTGCAATTATTTTTATTTCGAGATGTGTGCCTTGAATTCAGTAGTAGTAAGTCCACCAAGACTCTAGAGATTTTTACAAAACTAAATTAAACATTTATTAACAAAAGAAAAGATTTCAAGCAGATACATAGGTTTACAAATTACTACTAAAATAACTCCTAAATCCCTTAATTAATCTGGCTCCCAGTTACACCTCCATTAAGACAACAGTAAAAACAAATAGATTTAAACAGACCCAGGCAAAGCAACACAATACCCAGGATAGTCACATTCAAAATGAGTTTTCTCAGCTTCGGTTTCTATAGATAGCAACTTGATGCACAGAGGCTAGAGGCTTTTCACACTTATGTTAGATCTTAGAATGTCTTCCCCTACACATAATCTCATCTCCTTTATCCATGTTTCTCCTCTTCGAAGCAAATTCCATAGTTCCCATATGAATTTGCAACTTTACTTTTCTCAAAATATAAATTTTTCATAATACTAACTTTATCAGTAACCTTTGGGAAAAGTAAACACACCGTTTGGCTTAGCTTCTTTTAGCTAGGTGTATCATCTTACCATCTGTTTGAAATTCAGACTAACCTAATTTATCTATAAATGCAAATTTTCCTCACACCTCACATTCTAAAACTTCAGCCATGTTTATTATTCAGCATTTCAAACCTAGCTTCTTGTTTGGTGACTCAAAAACCTCCAGACCAGCAGTCTCCAATTCTATTGAATCACACACACACACTTACACACAGAGAAACTAATCCAAATCTCACTATTAACCTACTTTTAAAATAAAGCAGAACAATATTATAAAAATGATTATATTTTCATGACACCTATGAGTGAGAGTAACAGCCTGTGTTGAAAAAAGGGATTGAGACCTTTTGTGTTGGGTGAGGAAGAGGCACGATGTTGCATCAACATGAAGGTGAGAGTCAGTGGCGGATGGACAGATGGAGATGTGAGGAAGTGCATAGATAGAGAGGGATGACTGCATCCGCAACGGGATTTGGTATGAGGAGTGATGTACTGGAGAAGCTTTAAGAAAGCAGAGTGAGGGGGTTCAGGTGATACGCACATCAGGATGGAGTTGAATGTGCCACTGGATGCACCTTTCCTACCTTGCTTAGGGCGTTAAAATGCTTTCGGCATTGAATCCATGAGCGTGGCACCACATTCCTGCTGCTGACCTCACGGGCAACCTCCAGCCATGTCTTCTTTGTTTCACCATGAGGCTTCTTCCTTCCAACAGTAGGTAAGAGTACCTCCACGCGGACTGTTACATTCGCCCCCAACATCGCATCCAAGGAGGCATCACTAAACCAAGACGCAGCCTTTCAATGCGTCATTCTGCCAATTCCTTCTGTTCTGCTCTCAACTCTAAAATTCACCATATTACATGTTTGGAATGTCCCTTTAAGTACTGGGGTTGAAATCAGGGTGTGCGGGTCATTATCACGCCCAATCCCACTAACTGGTTGGGAAACCCAGAAATCATATAGTAATGCAGTGACTGACAAAGACTCTACACTTCCTCCTGGGGTTTCCCATGCACCACCGGAACCCCAGCCCTGACCAACTGCTGCTCTCAGCGTGTTGGAGACTTAAATCCAGTCCATTGTTTCCAATTAAGTAAAATTTAAGGCCGCAACATTATCAAAATAACCTGGCTTCTGACATAAGTTGTTGGAATAGATAATTACATTTATTTTGCTTACCAATATCTCGTTCAAGGTGCCTGACAATGGCAACAAATGTTTTCAGATGTGTATAATCAAATATTGCTGATAATACCCATCTACTTTTTCAAAATCTAGATGACAGTCTTGACAATGCAATTCCAATTATATTGTGGAAAGAATATCGCCTTCTGTAATCTAATACCAAACTTAAAGTAAGATTTTCCAAACCTCTCAAACTGACTGAAAGCTTGTAGTGTTGTTTTGTGTTTCTAAAGTGACTTAAAAGGGTTCAATGGATAGAAACATATAAAGAAGCTCTTTTCCTATCCAGCTGAAAATGCTGATGGTAGAAACAGGGACGCTAACAGCCTGTTACTCAGCTTGAGTTTATTGGATTTGACAGCTAGTTGTAACAGCTTGCAATAATGGGTGTTTCTTTGTCCTGTAGGGGGTGTCAAAGATGAAGCATGGACGTCACAGACTACACTGCACTGGACCATCAGACAAATTGGAATAAAGGTTGGAGTAGTGAGGCATATTATTTTCCTGTTTCACGCTTTCTAAATTGGTAACATTGATTATAGCAAATCAGTGTTATGAGAAAATAAATGAAAGAATAAAAAAAGGAAAGATTTCGTCGCATTCTGGCATAAAGTATAACTTGGGAAAAACCAGAAAACCTGTGGTGGATTCAATTATAGCAATTTAGACATGATAAATGCCATTCTGAATACCATTACCCTGATTCGTCGACAGATACGGGGACAATATCTATTATCAGGAGTCTGAGATTCACTTTGGCAATACCTACCAGGCAGAGACCATTATGTGGTTATTATATCACATTTGGACAATTCATCACTCCAAACATTTCATTTCTCACTCTCCAGATACATGGCAACCGATTTATTACATTTGTCAGATGACGTCATTAACACATAATATCATACTTGTTCTATTATGTACAGCTGGCTTTCAGAAAACTGTCACAGAAAAAAATTCTGTGGAGCACTTTTTTTTCACTTTTTCAGGCTAGTCACAGTTTTTGAAGTCCTGTTTTAATGTTTCCAAATAAGTAGAATTTCCAGCACAATATTTGTTTGTGGTAACTGCAGCGTCATAACAACTAACTACCTATTAATGCCTTTTCATAATCAATCAAAAATCTGATGGTGAAAATGTGCAGAAATGAAGAGCTGGTTGGGGGAGGGGGTGGCGCACTGCTCACCCCCCTGGAAGAAAGGTTGGTTACAAATCGGCTGACTTTTAAAAAAACGCCACCCTGCAGTGACATTACACTGTGGGTGACCTAAACGAGCTGAGGGTCGGACTTCTTCCCTTCAGTGGAAGGAAGTCCTGCCCTCGAGAGCTGCTGACCAATCTGATTGGCCGCTCTTGCAGTCCCAGCAGCGCCAGTAAAGAGTAGTGGGGGCTGCTGGGACTGCAAGGAGGTCTTGGGATGAAGTGTCATGGACACTGGAGATCGGTAATTCAGACCTTTTTGGGTAGGGAGGGAGGCAGGAGGGATGGGAGGGTGGGTTTTGGAGTCCAGGCAGAGAGACACAAAGGAAGCGGTACAATTTTCAGTAGGCATCACCAGCACCACCCCCCCCCCCCCCGCCCCCCAACGCCCACAGGGCACCCTCCAAAGGATGTACACTCCCTTCCTTCCCACCTTTCAACCGTTGGGTAGAAAAATGGCCTTCCCATTCTCGCCCACCTTCCTCTGCCCAGCATATTATGGCAGTGGGGACAGATTAATTGGTCACTTAAGGGCCTTAATAGTCCTAAGGATTGGCAGGCAAGTAGGTGCCTTACCCATCGCCCATGTTATGGGGACCTGGTCAGGGGATGGGCGTGAAGGTGGTGGGCTAGCTACCTGACATATTTTATGCCTCCCCTTGCCAAAAACACACCTTTGGCAAGGTGTGGAAGGTCGTGGGGTGGGGTAGAGGGTGGTGAAGGGGGGATGGGGGTGGCTGTAAAATCCAGCCTCCAATCTAGCTTTACTAGATAAACGATCGATTGTTGTAAACATCATTGATAATTACCTAGAGAAGGCGGCTTACTGTCCAGTTTTATAAAGGCATTAAAGCTTAGCTTTTGTAATAGTTTGTGAGATAGACATTTTGTGTAGTGGCAAATTAATGCTAGCAATCTATCCATATACCTTAGTGTGACCACCTGGAGCAAATGTCAATAAGGAAACAGTAAATTAAAAAAGATTTTTCAATCCATGTTGTCATTTACACTACAACCCATATGTTTTACAATAGGAAGAATGTAGCTGAGCTAACTCAACGCTCAGGCATGTTTGCAAAGGCAGCAAAGAAGCCTAGCCTGGCCACATTTCTGACAGATGTCTGTTCCCTAATTTGAATAGACTATTGACATAGGGAAAGCTTGCTGAGAACCTGTTTGTGTTACAGTTGGATGGGGTGGGAAAATCTGGTGAAGTTGCAGCTCTTAATGCTGCTGGCCATTAGGAACACTGGTGAGCTGCATATACTTGCGAGGCATCCCTAGGTATCTTACTGATAAATGCCCATTTGAATTTTGGGCCACTGTGTCACCTGCTGTGGCCCTCAGGTGGGTCTTGGAAGATTGGGGGTTGGAGGGAGGGGAAAGGAGACTGGGGTGGGGAGAGGGTGATCAGTAGAGAGGGAATGAATGGTGGGTGGAAGCAGCCAATGACTTTACTGTGAAGTTGTGAGGCGCACTCCACATTCAGGTAAGTATTTTGTTAAAACTTATCTTTCAGATAGTGGCTTGCAGAAATCTTCTTATGACCCACTGGTTAGGCCGCACGTAGACATAGTTTTCATTAATAAAACTGGCTCAGCCTTGTCTGTATTCAGGGCAAACCAATTTAGTAAAGAGTCAAATATTCCAGGTGTGGACCCTAGGCATCATTTTTGATGCCTGTACCGATTGGTAGGTGGCATATCTCCAGCTCAGAATCCAATGCTCAAGTTTCCCACCATATTGGATGCCTTTGTGCTTATTTCATGCTTGTAAAATGTGTGAGGTGTTATCAAGTTTCTAGGCCAATGCCACATCAGGACTTTGCTTCTTTCTCTTCTGCAGTAACGTGTAGGAACTATCCTGATGCGTGAGCTTGGCATTTTTGCCTCTGGGTCTAATATTGTGGACTCACTTTCCACATCAAGACTTAATCTAGAATCCCCAATGCACTACTGAGAAGTGCTATTTTATTGGAGACACTGTCCTTCAAATTAATTGGTAAATTGAGTTTCTATCTTCTTGTTCAGTGGGTGTTGATGATACCATGGCACTATTTGAATAAGAGCAGGAATTTCTCTTGGTGTCCTATCCATCATTCCTCTTGGCCAATACTGTAGTATCAAAACACAGAATAACTGGTTGTTTGTGGGATGTTGCTGGTACAGCCTATATAACAAATGTTGTTGTACCACAAACTCATTAACTGTTTGAAATAGCTTCATACAGTTTGCCGCTGTTATTAGTCACCATACAAATGCAATATATTTTCTTCTGTGCAACTGCACAAAATGAACAATGTTTTGAGTTAAAACAGAAATTAGTCAAACACCAACATTTCCAGATTTCTACTGCATCCTGGTATAATCATTTCTGTTAATCCAATTTATGGGGGGTCCACTTACCAGGGCCTCTCTGACTGTCCTGAGGAGGACTTTCTGTAGCCTAATGGTGTTTACAAGAGTTCGAAAATATCAGCTTTCTTGTCACTCATTCAAGATGATAAATTATAATTTCCAAGTTCACTTCTGCATCTCAATCTCTTCTGCCTTTATTTTTGTAGCAATTATCCCCTGGAGCGGCACATCATACATGCTTCATATCCATAATAATGAGTTGCATCACAAAGTCATCACAAAACATTGGAGAAAAAACAGACTTGCAAAATTTTGCAACTTTAGCATATTCAACTGAAATTGTGATGATGTCGGATGCTTTCAAAGGCTTTTTGACAATCCAGCTTCTTGTGATTCTCATATTCGTTTTATCTTTCATGTTGCTAAAGTTTTTCTTCCCCTCAACTGAAGGCATTAACTCTTGGCAGAAGGTGGCTGCAAACATCTAATGCTTAGCTCAAGAGCCAGATTTTCTGGTCCCAGATTGGGATGGAACGGATATGGGACAGCAAAATAAGATGGTCTGGGTGCCAGTCTATTGCCTCCCATCCCAACTCTCATGACTTTCCCGCATGAGAGGAGAGTTGGGGCAGGCAGAAAAGTGAAGTTACCCGCCTTGTTAATTCGGCAGATGGAGCATATAATAATTATAGTTTTGAGAAATGTTGGACTGTAGCTTTAAGAGTAATCCTATGCTGTAAGGTCACATGGTCCATGTAAACCAATGTGTAAGCAGAGTGGTGAACCTCTACAGAGAGAGAGAGACTTCTTAGGAGTTTGATGAACGCGTGTAGTTGCTACTGCTATCTTGTAAATAAAACCAAATGTTTCCACTAAGAAAAGTTACCCTAAGATCAACTGTATAACAAACTGGCGATGAGGATAAATCAGATTTGGTGCTGTACCTCACCCAGCGATTATGAGTATCTAAGTTTGTTAAAAAAAGTAACAGAAGAAACACTCATCTGAAATGCCACAGTTCAGTAGAATCAATCGATCCCTTTCAGCCAGCCACGGATGATTGGTCTTAGTATATAGAACTCTTGCATTCTTCTTTCAAGCGAACAAAATCACGGGGGAAGAAAAGAGGAGAGCGATACTCCTGAATACTTGTGGGACCAAAACCTACAGTTTGATTCGAAGCTTGATGGCTCCCAGTGCCCCAGATTCGAAGACTTTTAGTGAATTAGTAGACCTCATTAAGGGACATTTTCAACCTAAGCCCTCAGTCACAATGCAGAGGTTTAGGTTCAATTCACAAAATAGAGCCCCGAGTGAGACAATTGCTACCTACATGGCGAAATTAAAGAAACTAATGGAACATTGTGATATCAGCGAAACCCTGAATGACATGCTCAGAGATCGTTTAGTATGTGGCGAGCAGGAAGACACTATTCAGCGAAAATTGCTGGCTAAAGTGAATCTTGATTTTAAGAAAGCGTTAGAAATAGCACTGGACATGGAAAGCGCTGTAAGGGATTCACAAGTAATTCAAGGGGCGCAAAATGGTGCCGTGCGCCAAATCAGGTGGGAACAGTCAGCTAAAAGTGGCGCAAAAAGCCAGGACTCTGCCACAAAGTGGAAAGCAGCCCCCGCTAACCGAAAATTGAGAAGGAACAGCTTAGCAACTAAATTGAAAAATAACCTTCAGTGATGTGGAAACAATCAGTGTTCTCGCAATTGGCAATTTTAAAAAGTAGATCGTTATTTTTGTCACAGCAGTGGACACAGTGCAAAGCAAGATTTAAACAGGCCTCCAAACAATAAACAAAGCCCTAATAAAGTTTATGGTGTAGAAGAGCCTGAAACAGCCAATTCTGACATTCATTTACTATTCAACATGAAAGTTGGGAAGACAGAGCCAATATTTGTTACAGTGCAAGTGAATGGTAAACCATCAAAAATGGAAGTAGACGTGGGAGCTTCCACCACTGTAATAGGAGAAAATGCTTTCAGATATCTAAATAAGGGTGATCGAGAATTAGATTTTGAACAAACATCTGCAAAGTTGAAAATTTATACAGGCGAAGAAATGAGAGCAACTGTTCATGATAGAAACTAATTGGCATATCTACCAGAGATGGTATCGGACCAAGCCTTCTAGGGTGAGATTGGTTAAAGGAGATTAAATCAAACTAGTCTGAAATGTTCCAGTTGAGAGCAAGTAGACTGCCAGAGCTGCTTAAAAAGTATGACACCGTCTTCAAGCATGAACTGGGAAAAATCCAAGGACTTACGTGGATCCAGAAGCAACCTCATGCCTCTTGAAAGCTGGACCAATGTCATACACCCTGAGAGAGAAGGTTGACGCTGAGCTGAGCCGCCTAGAAAGTTTGGGTGTCATTAAAGCAGTTCAGTTCTCAAAATAGACAGTCCCTGTCTGTTATGATACAGCAGTTGGTAAAGGCTGAGTTGTTTAAATCCCAGAGGGAAACTTGAACAATTCTCATAACGTATATTTTCAATTGGTATGTTTGATATGCAACTCTGAATTCAGGAATAAGACCACCAAGCCTCAAGAGGTTTTTTTATATAAAACTATGTTAAACATTTATTCAGTTAACAACAAATTAAACACATAAACATGCCTACAAATTACTACCATAATAACTTTTAAACAAATCCCCAAATTAATTACTCCACCAAGGCAACAGTAACCCATAGACTTTAAACAGGCAAAACACATTTGACCATGAATTCAAAATTAGGTTCCTTGCAATTTGGTTCCTTTGCAGACACAGTTGTAGGCTTACAGGCTGGTTAGATCTTAAATGCTTCTAGCTTACACACACAAACTCCTTTCTGTTTATACCTAGCTTTTCCTTTGAATGTAAATTTTCCATTGTATCACCAGGCTTTTAATGATACATCTCCTAACAATAATGTCCACCAATTTTATTAGCAATATAAACACATTGCTTGGCATCTCCCAGCTAGGTGCAAGATTTTACTCCCACTCTTGAATGCTTTATTCAACAAATGTAAATTTACAATTTACATTCTATCCTCCTTACATTTATCTAATTAATATCTCAAACCTACAACATATCAAAGCACCCAGGCTAGTTGGTTTTAATCCAGTTAAGACACACACATAGACACAGATCCCACTGCAATTCCATTTTAAAAATAATTTCCAATAACATTATAGACATTAACATCTCTTCATGATACTGTCCTGAAACCCAACCAGGCCGACCAAAATTGTGGGGACTATAAACTAATGGTCAACAGGGCAACCAATTTTGGGAATGGGGTACCTGTCCAGTTTGAAGACCTATATGTCAATCTAGCAGAGGGACAACATATGTAAAGCTTGACATATCAGCAGTTGGAGCTGGATGACACCTCCCAGGAATTCATCACAATTAATACCCACAAAGTGTTGTGCCAATCTACACGTTTGCCCATCTGTGTTTCCTCAGCCTGTGCCAGCTTTCAGAAGACAATGGAAAGGTTACTGCAGGGACTACCCCAGGTTGTAGTCTACCTAGATGATGCACTGCTTACTGGATTTACAGAAAAGGAACACTTGGCTAACCTAGAGGAAATTCTGAAATGTTTTTTTACAAGCAGGTGTGCATCTGAAGAAGGTAAAATGTGTTTTTCAAGCAACTAAAGTGATATATTTGGGCCAGCGGGTAAATTCTCAAGGGTTACACCAGGTTGAAGAGAAGGTTAAAGCAATTAGAGAGGCACCTGCACCCAAGAACACCTCTGAACTTAAATCATTTTTAGGGATGATAAATTATTATGGGCAATTTTTACCCAATTTATCCACAGTTCTGGCCCCTCTACATTCACTGCTAAGAAAAAACCAGCATTGGTCTTGAGAAGCACCCCAAAAAGAAGCCTTCATGAAAGTGAAACAGCTCTTACACTAATCCAATCTGTTAGTGCATTATGACCAGACGAAGGAATTGGTGCTAACATGTGATGCACCCCCACTATGGAGTGGGAGCTGTACTATCCCATAAAATGAATGATGGCACATAGAGGCTAATAGGTTATATAAACAGGATGCTTGCCACAGCTGAAAGAGGATATTCTCAGATCGAAAAGTCAATTATTTTTGCTTAAAGAAAACTCCATATGTTCACGGATGGCATTTCACGATTGTATCGGACCACAAATCACTGTTGGGTTTGTTTAGTGAGGAAAAGGCTATACCTCCCATAGCCTCAGCAAGAATACAATGATGGGCCCTAATTTTGGCAGCTTATGATTACCTTTGTATATGGACCTGGCATTCATATCGCAAACGCCGATGCCCTGAGTCACCTACCCTTACAAGAGAATGATGAACATATTCCAGTTCCACAGGAACTCGTATTAGTGATGAATTTTCTAGATTCATCGCCAGTATGTACCAGACAGATAGGAAACTGGACAAGTCTCGATCCAGTCCTATCTCGAGTGCAAGACCGAGTGTTACATGGCTGGTCCTAGGAGCCAGTCTCCAATGAAATGAGACCGTTCTTCAACCGAAGGCACGAGATGAGCAGGCAAGATGGTATTCTATTGTGGCTACTCGGGTAGTAGTTTCTCCACAGGGACGGGAGCCACTTTTAGTCGAGTTACACAGTGCCCATCCAGGGATCTCCCAAATGAAAGCCAGTTATCTTTGGTGGCGGGGATGGATACGATATTGAAAATGTGGTAAGATACTGTGTGCGATGTCAGCAGCTGCAAAAGTTGCCGGTGACCGTCCCATTACACCCATGGGAGTGGCCTGGTAGACCCTGGGTGCAGTTAAACATCGACTACGTCGGTCCTTTCCTTGGGACCATGTTTTTACTGGTTATGGATGGTCATTCCACTTGGTTAGATATTTATGAGGTAAAGTCACTAACGTCGGCTGCTACAAAAAAAACTACGCCAGAGTTTCATCATCCATGGCTTACCAGAGGTGGTCGTCTTGGATAATGGCACTGCATTTACGAGTGCAGAATTCCAATGATTTATCAGCCTCAACAGTATCAACCATGTGAAGACTGCACTGTACCATCCGTCATCAAATGGACTGGCAGAAAGGAAGGTACAAGCTTTTAAGGCGGGAATGAATAAGTTAAGAGGTGACTCGCTAGAGACCAAACTTGCTCGTTTTCTATTTCACTACAGATGACCCCCCCCCTGCCCCCGCCCCTGCCCCCACACTACGACAGGAGCAACGCCTGCAGAATTACTGATGAGGCACCGTCTTCGTACAAGACTGAGCTTAATACATCCAAATTTGGAGGGGAAAGTGGAGAAAAGTCAAAGGAACCAAAAAGTGACTCATGATTTGCATAGTCGTGAGAGACAATTTACTGTTGTAGATGCAGTTTATTTAAGGAATTTTAGTGGAGGACCGAAGTGGTTACCTGGTAAAGTAAGTTCAGTGACCGGACCATTGTTGTATCATGTGGAAGTTGAGGACCGGATTACCCGTAAACATGTGGATCATTTAAGAAAAAGATAGATAACACAACAAGATATTGTTCCACTTGTAACCATTACGGAACCACTGATTTCTTGTTGAAGTTGCTCAGCTAAGGACAGGCGTGCCAGGTGCCTTTGTCGGAGTGGAAGACAATGAACTGCATGTGCCTTATGAGGTACCAGATGTTAATGCGGTTCCAGAGAATGCATTTCCTACAAAAGAACCTGAAGTCATGGAGCTGCGACGTTCCACATGGATCAGGAAACCACTTGAAAGACGAACTTGTAATTTCATGACCTTTGTAAATATTGTAATGTCTTGAGATAAATACCCTTGTAAAGACAAAATGTACAGAAAAGTCAAAGGGGGAGGAATGTAGTAATTATAGTTTTGGGAAATGTTGGACTGTAGCTTTAAGAATAACCCTGTGATGTAAAATCACATGGTCTGTGTAAACCAATGTGTAAGCAGTGCGGGGAGCCTCTACAGAGAGAGAGACCTCTTAGTTATGGAGTTTGATTGACGCGTGTAGTTGTCTCTGCTGTCTTGTAAGTAAAACCAATTGTTTCCACTCAAAAAAGTTGTATGAAGTTCAACTCTATAACAGAGCACATTAAGAGCTCGCCTTCTGACCTGCTGAATGTTTGTGGATGTGCCAATCAAGCGGGCTGCTTTGTCCTGGATGGTGTCAAGCTTCTTGAGTGTTGTGGGAGCTGCAATCATCCAGGCAAAGGGGAGTATTCCTTCACAATCCTGACTTGTGTCTTGTAGATGGTGGACAGGCTTTGGGGATTCAGGATGTGAGATGCTCATCTCAGGATTCCTAGCCTCTGACCTGCTTCCATTGTATTTATATGCCTAGTTCAGCTCAATTTCTGGCCAATGGTAACTCCCAGGATGTTGATAGTGGGTGATTCAGTGATGGTAATGCCATTGATCACTAAGGGGCGATGATTAGATTCTCTCTTGTTGGAGATGGTCATTGCCTGACACTTGTGTGGCGTGAATGTTACTTGTCACTTGTCAGCCCAAGCTTGGATATTGTCCAGGTCTTGCTGCATTTGGATATGGACTGCTTCAGTATCTGAGGAATCATAAATGGTGCTGAACATCGTGCAATCGTCAGTGAACATCCCCACTTCTGACCTTATGATGGAAGGAAGGTCATTGATGAAGTAGGTGAAGATGGTTAGGCCGGGGACACTATCCTGAGGATATCCAGTACTACGGCAGCTTTCAAAGGCAACAGCAAACATTCAAAGGGATTCAAGACCTTTGAAGTTAAGTAACAGCAAGTGGAAACAAAAGATAGTGTTCAGTAAAAGAAGTGGCTGGTACAAAGCAGACTTTTCAGGGTTTTTTTCTCAGTGCTTTGTGAAGACTTTCAGGCAGTCACGACTTTGTGAGTCATTGTTATGGATATGCTTGAAGCCCCAGAGAACAAGATCTACAAGAAATAGGGGCTAGGAAGTTTAGGATGTTGTAGTGACCTGTAGATGCTACAATTTATCATTGTGAAAGATTCAAAGTTTGAACTCTACGAATGGAAGTTGCAATTAACAAAAAAGTGGAAGCAGCTATTTGAGCCTGTGGGCAACGGATGGAGTGGTGCAGTACCTAAACCCACTCTTTGATTGTTGGCATCAATCAGTGCAGCATATCTGGGTTGAAATGATGACCATTGCTAACTGTGTCTACGGTAGCTGGGTGCAGATCTGGAAGAAGGTGCAAGACCTTAAGAAAGCATACATAGTACAGCTTAATGACAGTACAATATTAGCTGTACTATGTATGCATGTTAACTATCACCTGCTGTACATTTACTGGAGGGCCTATGCCTCAGGCAACTCATCTCCTTCATTGCCTACCATGCATACCTATACTCCAGCTGGGAATATGTTCAAGATGAAATTTACAATCAAATGGGGCATTGACATCTTTTATAAGGTCAAGCACAACCTAGCCTTTGATACATTGCGATTCACTGATCTTCAACTAAAACTTGCATTACAAGATACGCTATGTAATGTTTGTATAGCTGTATGTATGCCTCTGCTTGAGTGAGTGAGAAGGAGGACAATAAGCACAACAGAAGGATGAGACTAGCCCTGAGCTTGGGAATGCTTTCAGCTTCATCTTCACATATAATCTCAAATAGGCATGCATGGCTCCTGTTCATTCAAACACAAACTAGCCTTATGGTCCATTGCCATTGACACACAGGATTGATTGCAAGTAGGGATTAATCCTGTCACTATATTTTCTCCTTCAACTGATAATGTCTTGACTAGCTGTCTATAAGAATGTATTATATAAGGGAACAGACGTGAACTGGATGAGGGGCTGAAATTAAAATTTCATGATATTCTTTGAGGAGATCATGCTTGCCTATTGAGATAAATTAAGATGCTCTTGTAAATATTGTCCTCCTTATTCACTGAAATATAGGCAGACACACAGCTACACAAACATCACATACAGTATTTGTAATGCAAGCTTTGTTTGAGGAACTGTACTTGAGAATCAATATTCCAGCATTCAAAACTCCTCTGCCATGGTAGACTTGCAAGTGCAGCATGACAGCATTGCTATTGACCCTCAACAAGGCAGAACCTCACAATTCCCAGTGTCCCTCTCACCAGTGTCCACAAGCACCATCAGAACTATGTGCATGTCAGAAGACACAGTTAGTAAATTTGAAGAGTATCAAGTTAAGCGAAGAAAATAAAACAGCATAAACCTGCTGTCTGAGAGGTCTTGTGGCTGTTGTTAATGTTATTGTGGTTTTAGGACACCTCGCAATGCAGTGAAGTTGAACAGAGACATCTTGCTATTCAGTATAATACAAACCAACGCATATTTGATACAAGTGGCAATCTTGACTGCAACTGGCAGTGCATGCCCTATGTTACAGATTGCCTGCAAGTTTCTTTGCAACAGATGGCACAGCTCTACAATTGCCTTCTTGCTGTCCGAGAGCTTGCATACCTTTGGTCATTATCCAGTAGGTGTGGCAAGGCCAGCAGATATGATTGATGGCAAAATTGTGAGCACAAGCAACATAGCTGTGTTGGCAGCTGATCTCCCTGTCATCTCTTCTTTCATCTTGTGCCACTTCAACCATGAACTCAATCAACCATCATCAATTTTGCATTGACTTGTGAACTAGCAAGAGACTCAAGAGCCTGCTGTTAGATGTATTGTCACTCTTTGAACTGAAGTGAATGTTTGCATTTTAAGAGCTCTTCAGAAATCTCCTTGATCTGGTAAAGCCCTGTAAATGTTTGAATTACAGCAAGCTCTCTAGTACAATTGCAGACCATATTTGTATCTCTTGTTTCAAGATAAACACCCTAATATGTTCCAATGCCCAAAACATTGCAATAAAAACAAGTGATAAAAATCCATCAACAAAAGGAAAATGTCCATACAGATCCTTGGACCATTGAAAGCTCTTTCACACGCGATGCTTCTCTTTGTGTTTACTTCATTTGGCCAAGCTAAGCCGACAGGAAATCACATGAAGGGCAACTTTAAATACTTTTCCAATCATTTCTGCATTATTGTATTAAGATACTCTCATACAGTACTTCACACCAACTTAAAATGGTGCCTAAAAGCTTGCATACAGTGTGCACAGAGAGGGGGGTTTCAGAAAAACTTAATTATTGTTATTCCCCAAGTTGATAAGATAAGCTTACAACCACAGGTATCTCATAAGAACCTAAGAAACAGTAGACCTTAGTGCTCCTTGATTGTGCTCTAGCGTTCAATAAGATCATGGCTCCACTTTTTTGCTTGATCCCCATATCTCTTGCTTCTCCTAGAGTTCAAAAATCTATTGATCCCCATGGCCGTTCATCCAGAACCCTCTAGGGAAGAGAATTTCAAAGATTCATAATGAAAAAATCTCTCCTCACCTCAGTCCAAAATAGCTGACCCCTTACCCTGTGTCTATGACCCCCAATTCTGGAATCTCCAGCCAAAGGAAACAGCCTCTCAGCATCTATCCCGTCAAGTCCTCAGAATTTTGTGTTTCAATGAGATGACCTCACATTCTTCTGAACTTCGGAGAGTAAAGGCCCATTCTACTCAACCACTCCTCACACGAACCTCTCATCCCAAGAATCAATCTAGTGAACCGTCATTGCACCCTCTCTAGGGAAAATACATCCTTCCTCAGAGAGGTAGTGTGAAGTACTGAGTTGGAATTCCTGACTTTTTATCCTTCTTGTTCACCAGCGAAGTCAAGTTGTCTTTGCTGAACTTGTTCCTGACAGCAGAGCCAAAATTTGCAACTGTTTGAGAGTAGCTTGGCAGTAAATGTCTGCTAAAGTGGGATAGGGTAAAACCTGAAGCCTAATGCTCCAGCCTGTGACTGAATGCACTAGTGTCAAATGTTGAAAAAACCCACAAAGATTAATGTCTACATTGATGGGCTGTTGGCTGCTACCTATATATTAAACAGTGAAAAATTACATTATATTACGCTAAAGCATAATGGAAAGAACAAACCTGCCGTACCCTATAGTCAGTCATGATGGTGTAATCCTTCAGTAGATTATGTTACAAAGAGTTGTAATGTCCTTCTGAGAATACTGTGCTCTCGCTAATGATGCTCTGCTGTGCAATGTGGAAGACTGCTAGCCGGCAGCATCTCAACTGAAGCTGTCAACACATGTTAGAATCAGATTTAAAATAAATAGTGAAAGCGGCAGAAATTGTATAAAATAATAAAACACCCAGAAGTGTACTGCAGACATGCAAGGATATTTAACCTTTTTGCTTATCTGCTATTTTATTGTCGACTGCGTTTACCAGGACAAATTACCTCAGCTGGGGGATAGATCATCTTGAATACCCAACTACAAAATATTGAACCCACAACTGTTATGGGGTAGTACTTTCCATTATTATTTTACTTTTTAAGGCTACTTTCATAAGGGAATCTGGTCACTCAGAAGTAATCACAAAAGTAGAACAATAAAACATAATCACTTTTCCAAAAGGCAACTGAAATGTTACAAGCTGGAATTTTATATAATGCTGTTCAACACTTGGCAAAAGAGTCAGTCTATGAGCTAACTGTTCAACATTTGGTGAAGAATACAATTAACTTTCAAAGGAGATTCAGGAAGCTAAGATTCACTGAATGTTGGATAAATCTATTGTTGATGATGAGTTAAGGTAGTGCATGATATTTAGCATCAAGTCCAGTCCAATTCCAGGGCATGCAAGGAGGTTTCCCAACAGATGAGCTTAATCCTTTGTAATAAAGAAATACATCTGGATGTCAAGAGTGTTTCAGCGATGTCAATAGAATGCCAGTAGAAGACTGGACTCAGATACCAGCCTCAGAAGCTGCATGAAAAGTCCACTCAACTCAAAAGAACTGACATCTGCTGAAGAAAGAATGGCTGATTTGTGTTTTGTGAACCGTTTGGAGGGAATGAGAGGCTAATATTGAGAGCACTATTAATTCTGCCAATTGTATCTAAGTAAACAATTCACAATGCAACTTATAAGGTATAGTGTTCATAAAATATTCTGGTTCAGCAATAAAATGACAATTCAGTCACTTTTGTCACATATCCGTATGTGTCTGCAAGTAGAAGTAAGGAGGAACCTCTCCTCCTTTTATTAATGATGCCTTCTGCTACAGGAGGTTCAGCAAAGGGGGATATCCCTCTATGGAGGTGTAAGCTATCCTCCTGTCAAAGCAGAGATTGAAGCTACATGGATAGAGGTAATGTAGAGAGTGGATGGAATGTCTCAGGCCTTTAGGAATTGGGGGGAAAAAAATGAGGAAAAGTTTTGTGGTGTCTGGAACCTTAAGTGTTCTCGCCTTTGTATATATTCTTTTGCCTTTAGGGAAATACCTTGCATGAGCAAAGCCACATTTGAGAATTGCTGCATTCTTGTGAAATAAAATGTTAAGTGCAAAGACAAGTTTATCCCCTTTCCTTTGTACTCTTTTAATTGCAAATATCATATGCATTGTTTCTGTTTGACACAAAATTAACTTTCACTACAACGCATGTATGTTAAAGAGTGAGCCAACACTGCCACCATACAATCCTGCTGATGAAGGAATAAATAATGAGTTGCAAGAAATTATTTTTTAATGAGTTAAAGGATATTAGACAGCTAAACAAAGACAGGTACAGAATAGAATGCTTTGTTTTATAATTAATTGTTCTGTTATCCTTGTATCTCAACAAAAACAGTTAAAAAAAAAACAAATGCTGCTATCGGAGTAGCTGAAAGGTTTGGAGGAAAGAGGATCCTGAGCAAACGAGAAAACTTACCAGCTATGTGATAAGTCAGAAATCTGAAAGCTTGAAGGGAGAAAAAGATTGTTGATGGATTTGGATCTTCTTGGAGATTGGTCGCACATGGTGTCCCAGAGGAAGTGGAGTGGACCAATGCTCTTTACTATTTTCATTCATGATCTAGGTGTAGCTGCTGGGGGATTGATCTTCAAATTTGCAAATGACACTAACATATGTGTGAGAGTCAAGACTGTAGAGGATGCTTGACTGACATAAACAGATTTAGATGCACTGAGGTATTGGGTCTGTTGCTGGGAAATTATGTCTAACTAAGTAAAGTGCAGTGTTATGTTGGTAGGTCAAATTCTGAGCATGCATAACAACTCCAGAAAGAACAGCTAAAGCTGGTGATGAAGGAAAGAGATCTGGGCATTCTACTCCATAGATTGCTAAAGGTTCATGACCAATGCTGTAAACTTTTAGCTACAGCAAATAAAGCGCTCAAAGGAGAATTGATTATGAAATAGACCATATTATTTTGTCCTTGTATAAGACCTTGGGTAGGCCTCAGTTGGAATAGTGTGTCCAGTTTTGGTCTCATGTTGGGTATGACTTTGAGGTTTTGGAAAGGGTGCACAAAGCAGGGATACAAGATTAATTTGAGATTTAAAGCATGTTAGCTACCGAGAAAGATTCAAAGAGCTTGGTCTCTTTAGAGAAGTATAGTCATAGGGGAGATTAGATCAAAAAAAGTCTTGCATTTATACAGCACCTTTCACAACCTCAGGACATCCTAAAGCACTTAACAGCCAATGAAGTACTTGTAAAGTATGGTCAAGTCTTGCATTGTAGGAAACACAGTAGCCAATTTACAAACAATAAATTCCCACAAACAGCAATGTGGTAACAACCAGATAATCTGTTGTGATGTTATTTGAGGAATAAATATTGGCCAAGACACTGGAGATCACCCGCAAACCGCATCCCCCCCCCCCCCACCCCCCACCCCCAACCTCCCTCTCTTCTTTGATGTAGTGCCTCAGGATCGTTTCTGTACACCTGAGAGACCAGACACAGCCTCACTTCAAAGTCTCATCCGAAAGATGGCACCTCTGAGAATGCAGCACTCCCTCAGTACCACACCGGAGTCAGTGTCAGCCGAGATTTTTGATTTATAACAAGACGAAGGGATTAGATTATGTGTGTGCTGGGGTTTATAATTGCAGGTCCTGGGATATGTATGGGCATAGGTACGGACATAGCACCTCACCTGCATTTGGTGTCGTCCCATGAAATTGGATGATGAGCTACCAGCAAAGTCTCACAAAATCAGCTAAGTGTGTTCACAATGATTAAAACCTAGGCAGAGGAGAAGAGAAGGTTTAGTCACATTACAGCCTTGGTTCAAACATGGACAAAAGAGCTGAACTCCAGAAGTGAGGTGAGAGTGACTGCCCTTGACATCAAAGTCTCATTAGTGTGGCATCAAGGAGTCCTAGCAAAACTGGAGTCAATGGGAATCAGGGGGGAAACTTTCCGCTGGTTGGAGTCACAAAGGAAGATGTTTGTGATTGTTGGAGGTCAATCATCTCAGCTCCAGGACATCGCTGCAGGAGTTCCTAAGGGTAGTGTCCTAGGCCCAGCCAGCTTCAGCTGTTTCATCAATGACCATCCCTCCAACATAAGGTCAGAATTGGGGATGTTCGCTGATGATTGCAAAATGTTTAGCACCATTCGTTACTCCTCAGAAACTGAAGCAGTCCATGTACCAAATGCAGCAAGCCCTGAACAACATCCAGGCTTGGGCTGACAAGTGGCAAGTAACATTCGCACCACACAAGTGCAGGCAATGACCATCTCCAACAAGAAAGAATCTAAGCATCGCCCCTTGATATTCAATGACATTACCATCACTGAATCCCTCACTATCAACATCCTGGGGGTTGCCATTGACCAGAAACTGAGCTGGACTAGCCATATAAATACTGTGGCTACAAGAGCAGGTCAGAGGCTAGTAATCCTGCGGTGAGTAACTCACCTCCTGACTCCCCAAAGCCTGTCCACCATCTACAAGGCACAAGTCAGGAGTGTAATGGAATACTCCCCACTTGCCTGGATGAGTGCAGCTCCAACAACACTCAAGAAGCTTCACATCATCCAGGACAAAGCAGCCGGCTGGATTGTCACCCCATTCACAAACATTCACTCCCTCCAAACTGATGAACATTGGCAGCAGTGTGTACCATCTACAAGACGCCGTGCAGAAACTCACCAAGACTCCTTAGACAGCAGTTTCCAAACCCACGACCACTACCATCTAGAAGGACAAGGGCAGATAGATGGGAATGCCACCACCTGGAAGTTCTCCTCCAAGCCACTCACCATCCTGACTTGGAAATATATCGCCATTCCTTCACTGTCGCTGGGTCAAAATCCTGGAACTCCCTCCCTAACAGCACCGTGGGTGTACCTACACCACATGGACTGCAGCAGTTCAAGAAGGCAGCTCACCACCGCTTTCTTAAGGGCAGCTAGGGATGGGTAATAAATGCTGGCCCAGCCAGCGGAGCCCACATCCCTTGAATGAACAAAAGAAAATCACTACTTTTCATTTATATCTTGTTTGAGGTTGTGTTCTCAAAGAATATCATGAAAAGTCATTTCATATTGCCAGAGATTTAAACAGAGGACTGATTGAGCTCTACCAGTAAGACCTGCTTGGTTCACTGGTCTACTTGAATTATGGGATGTCCTTGGACTCCATTTTCTGTTGAAATGCTTGTGCCAACAATTAATCATTGATGGAGGTTGTAAGCTTTATAAAAAGATTTTATCATAATGTATTAGTTGAATAAGGTAATTAAGCATAAGGACAGGTGAGGTGGTCCTCAGGACATTTGTAAACCACATTAATAGATTTACAATTGTGGAAACATTTTGAGAGACAGTGTTGAACTGTGAGCTAAATTCTTGCAGATCGGTGGCCAGGCTTTCTGTTATTTATATTTATAACACAAAAAGACACAACATCTGTGAGAGCAATTTCAACGTCTGACACCCCACAAAACAGTGAGGTTTGGTTAGGCAGGATGTTAAAATGTTAAAAATCTGAACCCCCCAACCGAAACTCGCCCCTATCTCATGGACCTCCAGTTTAAATGGAGACAGGTGGCTAAACCACTCCCAGGTGGTGGGTTGGCATTTTAATTATAATAAGGCTAAGTGCCCCCACATTTAACTACAATTTTAAATTTAATCCTAGCCAGCAGAGTTTAGGAGCCTCAGGAAATCTGACATCTAATGGGAGGTGAAGACTACTGGTTCCTTTCCAGATACCTGCTGGATCCAGTTTACATGCTTCCCCCAACCCCATCATTGGACACCCCTTGACCATTCTGCCATCTGATGTCCCCCTGACTCCTGAGCCTATCGATCTCATCCATGAGTCCTTCCATCTTCCTCTGACTCTTCTGACCTCTACCACGTTTCTAATGTCCCAATCCTGACCTCTGATCTGGAACTTGATCTTAGGTCCTGATCTTCACCCCTTCCCCCGGCCTATCCAATCCCTCTATCCCTTCTCTTGCCTCTCTTGGTCCCTCCTAGTGGTGAAGGCCTACCTGCTCACCAGACAGCCAGCCAACCTCTTGTGGTTGGCTGTGGAGATTAGAGATTTAAAAATTGCTAATCTAGCCTTGCCATTAAATTCGGCAGGACTGTCAGGAAATCCTTTCCTCCTGGTTCCTGGATCTCAAAGCTGTCTGCTCTATCACTCCGTCCCTCCCAACAACCCAAATCTGCACTGCTCCCTCTCCTCCCAACTCTCATTCTTCTAAATTCCAATGGATAGAGGCCTAATCTGTTCAACCTTTCTTCACAGGATTAGCCCTTAATCCCAGGAATGCATTGAGTGAATCTTCTCTGTACTGCTTCTAAGCAATTATATCTTTATTCAAATAAGGAAACGAAAACTGTGCACAATATTCCAGATGTGGTCTCACCAATGCCCTGTACAGCTGCGGCAAAACCTCTTTTATATTCCATTCCTCTTGCAATAAATGTCAACATTCCATTTGCCTTCCTAATCACTTTTTGTTCCTGCATACTAATCTTTTGTGATTCATGTACCAGGACACCCGGATCCATCTGCACAACCAAGTTCTGCAATCTCTCTGTTTAAGTATTGTACTGCTTTTTCTGTTCTTTCTGCCAAAGTGGGAAAGTTAGCATTTTCAGACATTACACTCCACCTGCCAAATTTTTGCCCACTCATTTAACTTGTCCATATCCCCTTGCAGCCTCTCTATCTCCTCTGGACAACTTGCTTTCCTACTTACCTTCATGTCATCAGCAAATTTAGCAACCATATGTTCGTCCTTTCATCCAAATCATTGATGTAGATTATAAAAAGTTGAGGCCCTAGCACTAATGCCTGTGACATTCCAATAGTTACAGCTTGCTAACCTGTTAAAGACCCATTTATCCCTACTCTCTGCTTTCTGTTAGCTAACCAATCCTTTATCCATGCTAATATGTTATCTCTAAACCATGTACTCTTATGTTGTGTATTAACCTTTTATATGGCAGCTTATCAAATGCCTTTTGGAAATCCAAGTGGACCATATTCACAGATTCCCCTTTATCCACCTTGCTTGTTACTTATGCAAAAAACTCTCAAATTAGTTAAGCATGATTGCTCTTTCTCAAAGCCAAATCATGAGGTTAGTCAGCATGTAGCACAATACAAGTCTGGACCTTTGATTATTTTTTAATATTAATTTTAATTTGTTCTTGGGCTCTGGGCAGTGCTCACAAGGCTGCATTTATTGCCCAATCCTCCTCAGGGAACATGCTCGTCCTTCTTCACAAACTGCTGCAATCCATGTGGTGTTGATGCTTAGAGCATGGTGTCAAGTAGATATTGTCCTGATTTTGACCGATTGACAATGAAGGCGTGACCATGTGAATGCTAATTAGGAGAGTGGTTTATTTGGAAGGGAACTTGGAGCTAGTTGGTGTTCTCTTGATGTTTAAACTAAATAGACTACTACCAATGTTAAAATATAACACTGAACTGAAAATCTAGACCAAAGAATCAGGCACACTTCAACTAGCTTTGCTACAAAGCTCCACTAGAGTGATCAAGACACCCAAATAACTGTTGCAGATGACAGAATCTGTATGATAGATTGTGTTGTCCCATATGTTGGCTTCTGCTGCATCTAGGATATGTAAAATGGTGAACAGCCATTAATTGAGAGCCAAGATCTCCTGACAGGCAGCAATTTAAACAAAATTGCTGTCAGCTTTGGTTCTGTTGGATAGCACTCTTGCCCCTGAGTCAGAAGGTCATGGGTTCAAGCTCCACTCTTGAAACTTGAGTACATAATCTAGGCTGAGGGAATACTGGCACTGTCAGAGGTGCCACCTTTTTTATGAGAAAACTGTCCCCACAGGTGGTTGTAGAAAAAAATCCCATGGCACTTCATACAGCATTTATAGCAATTCCCAAATGCTGTGAAGGTGGTGTGAGCTGATTCATGGAGCTTTTGATGGTTCTTCCATAATGGCATTTGGCCCAGCAACAATAATAGAAACACTTGAGGGAAATTTAGCTGGTTAGTGGTGTTGCCATGACACTGCTATCTCATGTATTTTGTGTTGGTGGAAATCCCACTGAAGGAGCTGCCGTCAAAGTAAACTTGGCGAGTTGCTGCAACGCATCCTGTAGATCATACATTCGACAGCCACAGTTCACTGGTGGTGGTTATTGAGATCAGTGGCAGGTGCACGAATATAGAGGGTTTCTTTTTCCCAAATGATGTCAAGCTTCTTGAGTCCTGTTGTGGTTGCACTCATCCAGGACACGGGTGATACTTCATTGATTTTGTGACTTCAATTCTGCAGCTATGAACATACAAATTAGGAGCAGGAGCAGGCCACTTAACCCCTCAAGTCTGCTCCGCCATTCAATAAGATCATGGCTGATTTGAATGTAACCTCAACCCCACATTCCCATCTACCCCCGATAACCTTTCCCCTTTGTTAATCAAGAATCTATCTAGATCTGCCTTAAAGTATTCAAAGACTCTGCTTCCACCACCTTTTGAGAAAGAGTTCCAAAATCTCACAACTCAGAAAAAATTTCTCTTCATCTCAGTCTTAAATGAGCAACCCCTTATTTTAAACAGTGAACCCCCTAGTTCTAAATTCTCCTGCAAGAGGAAATATCCTCTCCACATCCACCCTGTCAAGACCCCTCAGGACCTTAAAGGTTTCAATTAAGTCGCCTCTTACTCTTCTAAATTCCGGTGAATACAAGCATAACCTGTCCAGCCTTTCCTCATAAGACATCCCACCCATTCCTGATATTTGTCTAGTAAACCTTCTATGAACTGCTTCTAATGCATTTACATCTTTCTTTAAATAAGGGGACCAGTGCTGTGCACAGTACTCCAGATGTGGTCTCATCAATGCTCAAGTATAACTGAAGCATATCCTCCCTACTTTTGTAATCAATTCCCCTCACAATAGATAACATTCTATTAGCTTTCCTAATTAGCTGCTGTACCTGCATACTAACCTTATATGATTCATTCACTAGGACATCCAGATCCCTCTGAATCTCAATCTGCAATCTCTCACCATTTAGATAATAAGCTTTTTTATTCTTCCTGCCAAAATGAACAATTTCACATTTGCCCATATTATACTCCATTTGCCAGATCTTTGCCCACTTGCTTAATCTATCTATGTCACTTTGTAGCCTCCTTATGCCCGCTAAATTTACTTTCCTACCTATCTTTGTGTTGTCAGCAAATTTAGCCACCATTCCTTCAGCCCCTTCATCCAAGTCGTTTATATAATTTGTAAAAAGTTGAGGCACCAGCACTGACCCCTGTGGCAAACCACTTGTCATATCCTGTCAACCAGAAGAAGATCCATTTATGCTATCTCTCTGTTTTCTGTTAGCTAACCAATCTTCTATCCATGCCAATATGTTACCCCCTACACCATTTTTATTTTCTGCAATAACCTTTGATGTGGCACTTTATTAAATGTCTTCTGGAAATCTAAGTACAGTACATCCACACATCCCTTTAACCACAGCAGGTGAGTCCTTCAAAGAACTCCAATAGAATCACACAGTGCAGAAGAGGCCCTTCGGCCCATCGAGTCTGCACCGACACGTGAAAAACACCTGACCTACCTAACTAATCCCATTTACCAGCACTTGGCCCATAGCCTTGAATGTTATGACGTGCCAAGTGCTCATCCAGGTATTTTTTAAAGGATGTGAGGCAACCCGCTTCCGCCGCCCTCCCAGGCAGTGCATTCCAGACCGTCACCACCCTCTGGGTAAAAAAGTGTTTCCTCACATCCCCCCTAAACCTCCTGCCCCTCACCTTGAACTTATTTCCCTATCCACCCTGTCCATGCCCCTCATAATCTTGTACACCTCGATCAGGCCGTCCCTCAGTCTTCTCTGCTCCAACGAAAATAACCCAAGTCTATCCAACCTCTCTTCATAACTTAAATGTTTCATCCCAGGCAACATCCTGGTGAATCTCCTCTGCACCCCCTCCAGTGCAACGACATCCTTCCTATTATGTGGCGATTAGAACTGCACACAGTACTCCAGCTGTGGCCTTACCAATGTTCTATACAACTCCAACATGACCTCCCTACTTTTGTAACCTATTCCTCGATTGATAAAGGCAAGTGTCCCATAGGCCTTTTTCACCATCCCGCTAACATGTCCCTCTGCCTTCACAGATCTATGGACACACATGCCAAGGTCCCTTTGTTCCTCAGAACTTCGTAGTGTCATGCCGTTCATTGAATACTTCCTTGTCAAATTACTCCTTCCAAAGTGTGTCACCTCACACCTTTCAGGGTTAAATCCCATCTGCCACTTATCTGCCCATTTGACCATCCCGTCTATATCTTCCTGTAGCCCAAGACACTCAACCTCACTGTTAACCACCCGGCCAATCTTTGTCATCCGCAAACTTACTAATCCTACCCTCCACATAGTCATCTATGTCGTTTATATAAATGATGAATAATAAGGGACCCAGTACAGATCCCTGTGGTACGCCACTGGACACTGGCTTCCAGTCACTAAAGCATCCTCCTGTCATCACCCTCTGTCTCCTACAACCAAGCCATTTTTAAATCCACCTTATCAAATTACCCTATATCCCATGTGCATTTGCCTTCTTTATAAATCTCCCATGTGGGACCTTGTCAAAGGCTTTGCTGAAATCCATATAAACTACATCAACTGCACTACCCTCATCTACACACCTAGTCACCTCCTCAAAACATTCAATCACATTTGTTAGGCATGACCTCCCTCTGACAAAGCCATGCTGACTATCCCTGATCAAACCTTGCCTCTCCAAGTGGAAATAGATTCTCTCCTTCAGAATTTTCTCCAATAGTTTCCTTACCACTGACGTGAGACTCACTGGCCTGTAGTTTCCTGGCTTATCTCTACAACTCTTCTTAAAAAGCGGAACCACATTAGCTCTTCTCCAGTCCTCTGGCACCTCCCCCGTTAAAAAATTCGGGTCGGAGCCCCTGTGACCTACTCCCTTGCCTCCCTCAGTAGTCTGGGACACAAATCATCTGGACCTGGAGATTTGTCCACTTTTAAGCCTGCCAACACCTCCAATACCTTGTCATTCCCATATCAATTTGCTCAAGAACCTCGCAGTCTCTCTCCCCGAGTTCGATACCTTCATCCTCATTCTCTTGGGTGCAGACGGATGTGAAGTATTCGTTCAACATTCTACCGATGTCCTCTGGCTCCACACATAGATTTCCCCCTTGGTCCCTAATGGGGCCTCCTCTTTCCCTGGTTATCCTCTTCCAATTGATATACTAATAGAATACCTTGGGATTTTCCCTACTTTTACCAGCCAGAGCTTTCTCATATCCCCTCTTTGCTCTCCTAATTGCTTTCTTAAGCTCCACCCTGCACTTCTTGTACTCCACTAATGCCTCCACTGATTTGCTCCCCTTGTACCTGCTAAAAGCCTCTCTTTTCTTTCTCATCATATCCTGAATATCTCTGGTCATCCATGGTTCTCTGGGCTCGTTAGTCCTTCCTATCACCCTAGAGGGACCATGTTGAGCCTGTACCCTCCCCATTTCCTTTTTGAAAGCCCCCACTGCTCTTCTGTAGATTTCCCCACAAGTAGCTGTTACATGTCTACCTTGGCCAGATCCTGCCTTATTTTACTAAAATCGGCTCTCCCCCAATCCAAAACATTTTTTTGCAACTTGTCTATTTCTTTGTCCATAACAAAATTAAATTGTACCATATTGTGGTCACTATCAATAAAATGCTCCCCCACCACCACCTCAGCCACCTGTCTGGCTTCATTCCCCAGAATTAGGTCCAGCACTGTGCCGTCCCTTGTTGGACCCTCTACATATTGACCTAAAAAGTTCTCCTGTACATATTTCAAGAAATCCACTCCATCCAAGCCCTTATCACTATGTCTATCCCAATTAATGTTGGGAAAGTTGAAATCACCTAATATAATTACCCTATTGTTATTGTTCTTACACACCTCTGCAAATTGTGCACATATTTGCTCCTCAATTTCCCACTGACTATCTGGTGGTCTATAATAAACACCTAACAATGTGGCTGCTCCTTTTTTATTCCTAAGCTCCACCCATAAAGCTTCATTCGATGCCCCCTCCAAGATATCATCTCTCCTTACTGCAGTAACTGACTCCTTGACTAATAATGCAATGCCTCCTCCTCTTTTACCCCCTCCCCTGTCTCGCCTGAAGATTCTATATCCCGGAATGTTGAGCTGCCAGTCCTGCCCCTCCCTCAACTGCGTCTCAGTGATGGCTACTATATCACAATTCCACGGTGTCAATCCTCACCTTCAACTCATCCGTTTTACCTGTAATACTGGCATTAAAGTAGAGGCCATCCAGCCTTGCCTTACTCCCTTGAAGCTTAATGCAACTGTACTCCCTCTGACTTGATTGTTTTACTGTATTATGATGTATCCCTATTCTGCTATCGTCCTGTGTCCCCTCCCCCTGCTGAATTAGTTTAAACTCCTCCCAACAGCACTAGCAAACACGCCCGCAAGGATGTTAGTCCCGCTCTGGTTCAGATGTAGACTGTCCCGCTTGTACAGGTCCCACCTTCCCCAGAAACGGCCCCAGTGATCCAGGAATCTAAAAGCCTCCCTCCTGCATCAACTCTTAAGCCACGTATTCATCTGCACTATTCTCCTATTCCTGAGCTCGCTAGCACGTGGCACTGGGAGTAATCCAGAGATTATAACCCGAGAGGTCTTGCTTTTTAGTCTACTGCCTAACTCCCTGAATTCTTGATGCAAGACCTCATCCCTCTTTCTACCTATGTCATTGGTACCAACATGTACCATGACCGCTGCCTTATCACCTTCCCCCTTCAGGATGCCCTGCAGCCGTTCAGTGACATCCCAGACCCTGGCACCAGGGAGGCAACACACCATCCTGGAGTCACGTTGACGGCCACAGTAGCTCCTATCCGTTCCCCTGACTATAGAACCCCCTATTACTATTGCTCTTCCTCCCCTCCTGTACAGACAGGCTGCTTGTGGTGCCAGAAGCTTGGATCTGTCCGCACTCCCTGGAGGAACCAGCACCCTCATCAGCCTCCAAAATGGAATACCAATTTGTAAGCGGGGCCCCAGGGGACTCCTGAACTACCCCCCTGTTTCTTTTAGACTGCCCGGTGGTCACCCATTCCCTTCCTTCCTCAAGTCCCTTCAGCTGCGGTGTGACCACCTCTCTAAACCTGCTATTCACGATGATCTCAGACTCGCGGATGCTCCACCGTGTTCCCAGCCGCGAGCTTCCAGTAGCTGCAGCTGGACACACTTCCTGCACACATGCTGGTCCCGGGCACTGGAAATGTTCCTGGCTTCCCACATGGAGCACGAGGAGCACACCACGGCTTTGAGATCTCCTGCCATGACTTATCCCTTTAAATTAAACCTTTTAAATCAATTACTCTAGAGCCCTTCTTTCCTGATCGTCGTTACTACAGAATATACAAACTATAACCACCAAAAGACCTTAAACTATAAGCAATAAAAGTAGTAAATACTTACCCGACCTTACCCTCTACTTACCAATCATTCCTCTCTCTTGTAGCCTCCACTGCTGCAGCAGGGCAAGACCACTCTCTGAAGATTTTAGAAGTTGGATAGCAAAGAAAAAGTGCAAAAAGCACCTCTTCCCCTATGCACCGAATTCCCACTGTGCACCAAATTGCCAATACCCGCACTCACTCTGGGTGTGTCTCACTCAGGATGAGCTCTCTCCCCTGTTCGTGTGCAAGCACATTGATAGTGTGCTTCTAAATAGCCCCTTTCTTAAACAGAGCTGAGGTGAATTGAGATGACCCATATTAGTTAAGCTTCAAATAGTAATCAACACCTATTCAGGTATAAATTGATTAAACATGATTTCCCTTTTACAAAACCACATTGACTCTGCCTGATTGCCTTGAATTTTTCTAAGTGCCCTGTGACAACATCTTTAATAATAGTTTCTAACATTTTCCCTATGACAGATGTTAGGCTAATTGGCCTATAGTTTCCTGCTTTCTGACTCCCTCCCTTTTTGAATAAAGGAGTTATATTTGCTGTTTTCCAACTAATAGAACCTTCCCCGAGTCTAGGGAATTTTGGAAAATTAAAACCAGTGCATCAACTCTCTCACTAGCTACTTTCTAGACCTTAGTGTGAAGTTCATCTGGACCTGGGGATTTGTCAGCCCGCAGCCCCAACAATTTGCTCAATACCACTTCCCTGGTGATTGTAATTTTCCCCAAGTTCCTCCCTCCCTTCCAATTCCTGATTTACAGCTATTTCCAGGATGTTATTTGAGTCCTCTATAGTGAAGACCGAAGCAAAATACCGGCTTAGTTCATCTCCTATCTCCTTACTTTCCATTATCAATTCCCCAGACCTACTCTCTAAAGGACCAATGCTCACTTTGTTAACTCTTTTCTTATTTAAATAATTATAGAAACTCTTACTATCCGTCTTTGTATTACTAGCTAGCTTTCTCTCATACTCTAATTTTTCCCTCCTTATTAATCTTTTTGTCATTCTTTGCTGTTGTTTATATTCTTTCCAACCTTCTGACCTGCCACCCATCTTTACGTAATTATATGCTTGTTCTTTAAATTTGATACTATTTTAACTTTTTTAGTTAATCACGCATGGTGGACACTTCCCTTGGAATTTCTCATTTTCATTGGAATGTATATATTCTGTGTATTCTGAAATACCCCTTTAAATGTCTACCACTGAACTTCTATTGATATATCCCCTAACCTCTATTGCCAGTTCACTTTAGCTGGCTCTGCTTTCATGCCCTCTTATTTGCCCTTATTTAATTTTAAAATACTAGTCTTGGACACACTCGTTTCTCCCTCAAAATGAATGTAAAATTCAATCATTATGATTGCTGCTACCTAGGGGTGCCTTCACTATGAGGTTATTAATCAATCCTATCTCCTTGCTCGATACCAGGTCTAGTATAGCCTGCTGTCTGGTTGGCTCCTGAATGTGCTGTTCTAAGAAACTATCCCGAAACATTCTATGAACTTCTCATCAACACTACCTTTGTCCATTTGATTTTTCCAGTCGATATTTAGATTAAAATCTCCCATGATTATTGCTGTACCTTTCTGGCAAGCTCCCATTATCTCTTCTTTTATTCTCTGTCCTACTGTGTAGTTACAATTAGGAGGCCTGTACACCACTCCCACAAGTGACTTGTTGCCTTTATCATTCCTCATCTCAACCCAAACCACTTCTATATCCTGGTTACCTGGACGTAGGTCATCCCTCTTTAATGTACAAATACCATCATTAATTAACAGAGCCACCCCTCCACCTTTTCCTAGCTTCCTGTCCTTCCTAAATGTCACATACTCCGGTCCCAATCTATATCATCCTGTAGCCATGTCTCTGTAATGGCTATCAGATCATATTTATTTATTTCTATTTGCACTATCAGTTCATCTGTTTTGTTTTGAATGCTACATGTGTTTAGATACAGATCCTTTAGTTTTGTCCTTTTATTATTTTGTAGCAACTAGCCTTATTTGCAGATTCATTTTTAGAATTGTACTCTCTGTCCCTTCCTGTCACAGCTGTTTATCATTTCCCATATTAATGCCTGTCTTTCTTGCCTTGTCTCTACTCTTTGGTTTACCACATCTTCTCAGATTTGATCTTTTGTCCTCACTATTCGGTTTAAAACCCTCTCTACTTCTCTAGTTAGTCAGCTTGCGAGAACACCGGCCCCAGCACGGTTCAGGTGTAGGCTATCCCAATGGTACAAATCCCATTTTACCCATTCCTAGTGCCAGTGCCCCACAAACTGGAACCCACTCCTCTAGCACCAGTCTTTGAGCCACGCATTCCTCTCTCTAATCTTATTTGTCCTGTGCCAATTTGCACGTGGCTCAGGTAATAATCCTGAAATTATTACGCTTGAAGTTCCCCTTCTTAATTTGGTGCCTAGCTCCTCATACATACTATACAGAGCCTCCTTCCTCATCCTGCCTATGTCATTGGTACCTACATGGACCACGACCACTTAATCCTCCATCTCCCACTGCAAGTTCCTCACCAGCCTTGAACAATGTTCTGTACCCTGGCACCGGGCAGGCAACAAAGCCACCTGAACTCTTGCTCTTTGCTACAGAGAACAGTGTCAGTTCCCCTGACTATACTGTCCCCTACTACCACTACATTCCTTTTTGTTCCCCCCACTTGGATGGCTTCCTGTACCTCGGTGCCATGGTCAGTTTGTTCATCCACCCTGCAGACCCGATCCTCATCCAGACAAGCTGAGAGAACCTCAAACCTGCTGGACAATTGCAGAGGCTGACACTCCTGCCCTCTGGGTCCCCTTCCCTGCCTCACTCACAGTCACACCCTCCTGTCCCTAGCCACTGCCCAAATCAGAAGAGCCTATCCTAAGTGGTGTGACTGCATCCTGGTATAAAGCATCCAGGTAACTTCCCCCTCCTGATGTGTAGCAGAGTCTGCAGCTCAGCCTCCAGCTCAATGACTCTGAGCTGAAGTTCCTCGAGCCGCAAACACTTACTGCAGATGTGTTTGCCCTGGATCACAATGTTACAATCAAAGCTCCCACATGCTGCAGCCCTGATACATCACCTGTCCTGCCATCCTGAATGTGTTTTAAATAATTACTTAATTATACTAATCACATTTAATGTTGCTTCCTTATATATTTTGTTAATTTTACCACCAAATTATGTACTATTTTAAACTTTAGGGATAGAATAGACCTTGCCAACTTACCAGAGACTCACCAAACAGCTAGCTCCTTTCCCTGTAGGAGAGCAAGAACCAAATTCTATGGGGCGAGAAACATAGATAGAGGCTCCCTTTTCACCTAACTCCAAATCTTCACTCAGTTAGTGGGCTGCACTAAAGAACCCTAAATTTATGGTAAATTGAACTGGGACTACAGTAACCAGATTCACCAGTTAGCTAATTAATTACTCAGCTCCGACAGCTGAGAGTGAGCTTACCCTGTCTAAATTGAAACAAAGAACTTAGCCTGCTTACACGGCACTTTCCAGTTACTGCTAATTATAGGCTAGGTTAAATTTTAAGAGCAAAATTTAAGAACTAAATTAACATTTAAAACTCCCCTCTCTCCAAACTCCAGGTTTTCACTCAGTTGGTCAGCTGCGCTCGGTTTGGTGGGATGGCATTGATGGGCTAGGAGGTGAGCCGTTCGTGTTTGGGAATGATGGTGCTGTGGAAAGGAACAAGCCTCCACGTTAACAAAAAACAAAGTATAACATAACATGAGCAAAATACTGTTGAATTACCTGTACAGTACTCCACCCACCAGGCACCCTAATTTCTCATCTGCACTCACAACACATGCGCACCCGCACTGCAAGGACAGGATTTTTTTGGATGGTGGGATTTCAGCTTCCCTGCACCCATTTAAAGCTCGGTGTAGCATTGATTGGCTGGAGGTGGGACTTCCACCCCTCATTGAGAGCTGCCATCCTCTTACATTGGCTGGCAGCTCTCTGGTCCTATGGGCAGAATTTTACGAGTCGGCGAGCAGGGAGTGGGGCCCACCCATGTATAATGGCGCCGCGCCTCCAATCGGGGCGCCAATTGGAAGCGCGCCTGTACGCGCCCGCCCATCAACTTCCTTCCCGACGGGGGGAAAATTCAGCCCGATGAGCCTAAGTGCTGGGAGCCCATGACGCATAGTTAAGTACGATGGGGGAGTGGGTGCAGGTGGGTAGGCTGCTGTAGAGACAGGAGGAGAAGGGGGTTGGGAGGCTCATGTTGGAAAGGCTGAGGGGGTGGTGGGGGGGGGAGACCTTGAGGGAGTGGGGTGCCCTGATCAGGAAAGGCCTGTAACAGAGGCAGCCCCCCCTTTTCCCACCCTAGGCTTGTGCAGGCCTCCTACCCCCGGCCCTGACTTCCTGCCACCAGCCACAAAATTGTGGTGGGGTTGGAAATGTCCCACAATAAGTGGTCACTTAAGGGCGAGCAGCTGCCCTGGGCCATGCCCATACAATTTCTGACAGGTCGGGTTGGGTGGGTAGATGGGGTGGGTGGGAAAGGCAAACCCACCGGCGAGGGATGTAAAATACTGCCCCACCAGGATATTTATATTTCCTGCACTCTCCATGCTGTTGCAACCTTCTGAACAAATAGTTATCCACATCCCTAATCAGAATGAATTAGTCTTTGGAAGCTGAATTCAACTTTAGACAAATTGCCTTAGGCATACTTTGTGTTTGGACTCGTGTCTGCTTGAGATGTGGATACTTGATCAGTGACTTGGAAAATATGAGATGTTGGATGAAATTAAATTGGGTGTGGAATGCTATTAGTGCAGTATATAAAGGGTGTTTCTTTTTTACTGCATGTGCCTTCATATCCTCTGGGAACCGAATAGAAGTTGCCAACAATGCTTTAAATTTTATTTAATGATCATATGAATAATCACATGAGATAAAGATTTTCAGTGCTCTGAGCAGGATTTAAATTCAGAAGTAAAACTGCAATATTTTGTGTCTGTACGCTGCTAAGTCAGGCAGTGGTGCTAAACAAGAGGGAAGCGAGCTGAAGAATTTGAGGATGACCTGCCTGGACAAAGAGGATTGGAGCTGAAGCCCTCTGATCACTGCTGTGGGGACAACTGAAGAAATTGTCACGTCAGACACCACAGTGCAGATGTGTAGTCAGGTCACACATAAATCAGGTCAAAGAAGAAAAGCTGAGCAAAGGTTAAGCTGAGCTCAGAATAAGAGTTCTGGAATGGAAAAGCCTGCTGCAGCTTCTGAGAGAGGGACAAGTCTGGTGGCAGCAGCAGAGCCTGGTAAGGTAGCCATTGCAGTAGTTTTTGGTAAGCAAGAGGAACAGAAAGAACAGGTGGTGATACATGCAGTGCAGCCAGGGCACTTAAGGTACCTGGGGAGACAATTAATAAAAGGGGAGCAAGGAACAATCATAATGGTGACAAGCCTCTCGATTTTTGAGACATTTGATGAGTTCATTTTGCGAATTTTAAATGGTTACTTTGTGAATGTATTTTTTAAAGAGTGGCTTATATTCACTGTATTTAAATGTTTTTGATTGGTTTCTTTTTAATGAATGTGAACTTCACGTGAGGGAGGACCTACCTCGCTCCTATCAACATACTTCTCATCCTGTTGGAACAAAGACACATCAAGTGCTTCCCTGCACTCTACAGTCACATACAAGATGGAAAATTAAATTAAGGAAATAAACCGATTGAAGTAAAGAGCGAATGATTTTTCGGAATATCTGGGCAGACGAGGACATAAAAATTGCTCGAGGACATGTTCCATCACAGCCACACTTCTGCCACCTTGCATCTGTCACCATTTCCTCTATTGCTGTTCTGGATTGAGGGGTGACAATCAATCTAATTTTCTGAGCCATGTCGCCCTTTTATGCACTTGCATTGGGGGGTGGGGGGGTGGTGTGTGAATTTCTGCTTTTCAATCCTAAATTTTTATTTAAACTGGAAATAAAGCCCGACCATCAGTTTGCAACGCAAAGATGATAGAATACGATAATAAAGCCAATTCATCTTCAACATGTTATGACCTTTCATTACAGTACCTTACATTATTCTGCACACTATCATTATGATGCAGAAATAGTTTATTCAGTACTGGCAAATCTCTCTGGAAAATCAGGTTCTTTGTTCTCTTGTTTTCTTCATCTGGACTTTTAATATCTAAGGCACACTAGTGAGCTATCATTAAAATCACAGACTATACCTAAAAAGCCAAAAGCAGGACCTTGTCACTTTATCCTCATCTCAATTATATAGTAAATATTTAAATTTGTATTGCTAGTTCAATAGTATAATTAATATTTAAATTTATTTAAATTAGAGATAAATTCTTACCCTGGATAATAAAAATTGCTGTGCATTTTAATGCAATGTTTAGATGAAGGCAAGCTGAAAAAAAGTAACAGTCAAAGTAAATTAATACAGCTTGGAGAATGTTGCAATGTTCTATGAAAATGTTGGCATGTTTTCTAACTTGGCGCACAAAGGCTACTGGAGCCTGGAGGGGTTGGGGAGAAAAATTCTGTATCATTTTGAATGTTCCTTTCAAACCCCACATTGTGGTTCACTGATGCTTTTTAGTCTTGATTATTGTCAGCAAATAATTAATGAGCAAATAGCAATGGACTTTTCAGATTAGTGCTCATGCCTGGCGAAACAGAGTTTACTCCAGGCATTTTGCTGTTGTAGCTGGTGCTCTTTGAAGAGAGATCATCAGCGATGCGCAAAAAGCAGTCTGACTGCCCCACAGGAGAGAGGAAGTCAACTGATGGTTTATTTAACTCAGTTTAAAAAAAAAGCTCTGTTGTCCAGTAGTATTTAAAGCCAGATGTCCAGTTGTGCCTTGCAGTGAATATTTCTCTATAACCCTCGAAGGAAGAAATGAACAATATTTTGTTTATATCTATCCTTTGGATGTGGGCATCACTGTCAGGGCCAGCATTTATTGACCATCCCTAGGCTACTTCAGAGGGCAGTTAAGAGTCAAGCACATTGATGTGGGACTAGAATTACAGCTTGGCCAGGCTGGGTAAGGATGGAAGGTCTCCTTCTCTAAAAGCCATTAGTCCTGTTGACATGATTGTGCCTTTGGACCAAAACAATTGTAAAAAGCCTTTAACTGTGTGGTATATTTGGCACTTAACGAATTTCTCTCCTGCAGTATTGTTGTATGAATACACTGCTGGTAAGGTTACTATGAACCTTAGGTTTTCAAACTGTGATGCTCAGACCTTAGGAAATCTCTAAATTGATCAGATCTGGTTGATATGCCAGCACATTATTTCTGTTGCTGCATACTGATGAAAAAACTATTTTCTGCAATGATTTTGTTTCCCTTTGGGTAGCTGACACTGTTTTTCAGAAGGTAAGACAGAGAGCAGGGGGTGGGGAAAGTGTGTGGTCCCAGCAGTGTGTGAATATTTGCAGTGGGTCCCCGGGAGTGTGCCATTGTTTGCAGGAGGGACCTTACACAGTGAAGCTTGAAAACCACTTAAGCGTATACTTATCATTGCAATGTGGTTGATTGAACCTGCAGGCAAAAACAGTAGCTAAGGTCATGAGGAAGTAAGTGTAACATTTCATGGACAGCTGCCCTGCCCTATTTGCCCTGAAGTAGCCCATACTATATATAATTTTTTCTGTTTAACTCAAAAATTCTGATTTTATTTTCACTTTTTAAATTTTGAATGAAAAAGTAACTTATAATGTACATATTCATCGGTGCTTCATCTCCAAATCATTTTGAAGAACTCTATTGCCTGCATCCTCACCCACACCAAGTCCCACTCACCCATCACCCTGTCCTCACTGACCTACATTGGCTTTTGTTCCCCCAACAACTCAGATTTAAAATTCTTGGCGTTGTATTTAAACCCCTCCCTATCTCTGCAGTCTCCCTCAGAACTATCACTTGCTACTAATGGTGCTGCACTACCTTATGTCAATTCACCAGTTTCAGGCAGCGCCATGAGTTGGCCTGCGCAGCCTTCTTCATTGATGTCATTAAAGAACACCATGCAGTCGCACAGGTAACAGCCGATGATGCTGTCTGCTCCCAGGAAACAACATAAGTCCATGTAATATCACTACAAGTGGCACAGCATGAACAAGTCTCTCCCCTGGCCCTCTGGTTCCATCCTTTTGTGCTTCAACTTCTATTGTGACTTCAGCCAAGTAGGCCCCACATTAGATTTTCCTCCTTAATCCTCTCTGCCTCTCCACCTGGCTCTTTCCCTTTAAGACCTTCTTTAAAACCTACCTCTTTCACCCCCGGGTGTAACGGTGGATGGTGTACTGGAAGATGCTGGACATGTCACCCGCTCCCACATGGAATGATCCGGTTGCATAGAAGTTTAATACGACGATGACCCTGATGGCCATTGGCGGTGCCGTCTTTGCCCAGGCGTGAGGCTGCAAGTCCTGTGGAAGAAGGTGGCATGGCTCAGTGACCTCTTTGTTGAATCGGAGTTGCCTCAGGCACTGCTTGTGGGTGAGGTGGAGGTTTGAGAAATCTTTCCTGGAAACCCACGGTAGGCAGGGCCTTCCATGGGGAGCATTCCTCCTCCTCTCTCTTCGCAGAGCTTTTCCTCTCTGCAGCCTCTGCTCCATTTCTGGGATCTGGAGGCCCTGAAACCACAGCCCCCAAACCTCTTGCAAACTCCAGCGGCCAAATCCTCTGCCTCCCTGATTGATGCACCAGCTCACTGACAGATCTCCAAAAACAAACCGCCTACCACCACGTACCAATTTTGAAAAATGTCACCATCAGACCTCTCCTCATGCTACCAGTGTGTGCATGTCATTCTCATATTAGCACCAGGCTCACTTTGGGGTGCCAGAAGTGTCTGGCTGTGCAATGCTCACCATCTTGTGCCTTTGGGTCTTCTGTGGTGCTTCCACTAGTAGGTGCTATTGAGCCCAATTTCACAGCCCTAATACTTTGCTTGCATTGTTTTATGCCCAGTAAGGGCATGTCACATGCATAACTTTAAACATGGATTGTGTTCCTGTGGAAGTTCCTGGGACTGCCTTTTATATTTTAAAATGCACACTCACAAGGTGGCGAAGGTGGATGCCAAGAGACAAGGCCACCTTTGCAACTTCAACACAAACTATCTCAAGCTTCTGGAACATAACTGGGTGGGAAATTCCCCCTTTGAATGGACGTGCCTAGACAGCACTCCTCTGTGGGATTCACACTTGCCATTGTTCGTGGTTTACTCCAAACACAGATCAATGGACTCCTAGGCTCTGTGGCCTGAGTTTTTGCTCCCGGATAGGGAGCACAGAGTCAGATCATTTCACCGCTCCACAAACCCGACCCAGGAGAAAGTGCCCTGAAAGTTGGGATTTTTATTCCGGGGTGGGAGGGTGGTTTTCTGGGAGTGAGGCCAGATGACCCAGGAACAGGTACGGAGGTGGCTGGGCCTGAGGTGGGCTGGGTGGAGCTCCGGCAATGTTTTTGAAAAAACAATAAAACATAAAACAGCCCTCCAGCCCTCATACTCACACCCCTTCACACACACTCCCAATGCCCCATACATGCCAACACATGCCCCCACCCACGCACCATGGCCCCTCATACCCTCCAAGCCAACCAATGCTGCTCTGCCCACCCCATGTCACCTCATATGCTTCATGCAAACTGCATAATCCATTATCAGAACAAACATTTGATTCATTCCTTATAAAAACAAGCATTAGGATTCACAGTTCCACTTCAAAGAGTCTACAACTACTTGGAGCTGTCATGGTGAAATCAGAGGCACCCTATGTGTTAATGGATGATTGTGAATTCAGCCATGCAGCACTAACCCAGTAGTGTTAGTTCTCAGGCTGATGTCAATAGACAGACTGAAATAGGCAAAGATTTTTTTGAAACACTCCAGACATTTTTGTCAATGATTTAAAGGGCAGGATTTTTAAATGCCTTGACAGCTTGACAGTTGCCTTTGACAGTTCAGTTTGACACATTTGACAGTTTCAGTGTGCTTGACAGTTAATGAGTTTATGCACTTTTTGGGCACATTCATGCTATTTACTTTTAGCCTTACCTCACCCAAGGGGGCACCTGGCCTCCCCAAAAGGCACTTGACCTCCCCCCAATGTGTTCCAGGACCATATCCAAAGAGCTATTATACCTCTCCAAAAGGGTACCCCACCTCTCCAAGGGACTCCACAAAATTCAGACTTGCTCCTACCAGGTCCAACATGACAGCAAAATTAGACATGAGTGCAGGCAGCAGTTGATTAATATGAGCAGCTGCCTCCACAAAACGCCTATGCATGAAACATGAACCTGCCCTCATTCCCACCCCCACAAAAATAGTAGGTGCCGCTTTCAGTGGCAGGACTTCTAATTCTCGGCCTCTTCTGTTATTTTCACAATGTCAGAGAGGCTCATTGTTGTGAAAATCCAGGCCTATGTGTCTACATTTGCAACTTAACAAAAGGGAGCTGCCGAGACCGGTTATCACAAGTTAACTACCTCCTGTAGAGTAGTGATGACTTCGGATGTTTTTTTTTTCCGCAGAGGGTCTTTAGTTTGTGAAATTCTCTTCCCCAGAGAGCAGTGGAGGCTGGGTCATTGAATAGATTTGAGGCTGAGTTAGACAGATTTTTGATCAACAAGGGAGTCGAAGGTTATGGGTGAAATACGGGAAAGTGGAGTTGAGGCCGCAGTCAGATCAATCATGATCTTATAGAATGGCAGAGCAGACTCGAAGGGCCAAATGGCCTACTCCCACTCCGAATTCTTTTGTTCTTTTGTTTCCTGACTTCCAAACCATTCAGGGTGGACAATACCAGTATTGGTCATGTGACCAAAATCAGCTTGAGCAAACGGGTTTTATCTAAAGAGCCAGGGAGACCTGGACAGTCTGCAGAAGAACACCACAATCCACAGCAGCTGCAGAAAAGGCAGTCTCATCTTTGCCTTTTAAGAACGTGGAGGCTGTAAAGTCTTTAAAAATCCTTCCAGCCTGATTCCGAAATCCAAGTCCACCTGTAAAGAATTTGGATCTCCTGACACGAAAACCACAAGTACCCAACTTCATGACCTGCTGAACGTTCACCTCTTCGAGGGAATCCTGCCACAACTTTAATATACGACTCTGGCTATTTAAATCTACCTAGACTAACCCTTCAGGAGTGAAAAGCCAGCTTCACTGGACCCACAATGACCGTTTTCCTACAATGAGCTAGACACATGAACTTTTTTTTGTTTACAACTTGTAAAAGTGTTCTATTCTCTTTAACTGTTTTTCTGTGTGTGTGCGCGCTGAGTGATTGATGTAGCGTTTAGACTTGGGGTGAGTGTGTGAATGAATAATTCTAATTTTTAAAGCTACAGAAGTCTGCTGCTGGTTCTTTAAATTGACCGCATGCTAACCGGGGCTTAGAAAGACAAACACACTTTTCCAAAAAAAAACACATTACGGGCAGGAAGGGAAGGGAATGAGGGATTTTAGTTTATCTCTTCTCACCTGTCCATAACAATCCTTTAACATAACTTTGTCAGTACAGATTATATATGTAAACAATTGCTATCTTCCTTTATCTCAATATATGCCCTTTGCTGATAATTTTATGGTAAAGTTCATGACCAACATCATCTCTTTAAGTTGTAAAACTTCTCTGCATTTTGAATCAGGTATTCTGAGTAGTTGAGACAATATTCAAATTCGAGCAACAGGTGAAGCTAGCTGTTTTACACTGCTATTGTGCAGTAGCAACACGAGTGGTATTCGCCATTTAACAGGATGCTGCTATCAAACCAAAAACATGTTCTGCTTATCACATAATGTGGTATATGAATTTCAGTGCCAGTGTGATGCTAAGTATGTAAGCTGTACATCCTAAAGACTGGCGGATTGTATCAAACAGCATGTCCCAGCCTCTCTTCGCAATGAGCAGTGTACAGACCATACCCAACCAGCTCATGATTGCAAAACTCAAAACACAGTGTCCAACGTTAGATGTGATTCCACGATTGGACAACATTTGCTAACTAACCCTCAGCATGCTAAGAATTACACTGGTAACCAATTCAAGATTGTTAGTTGGGCTCGCAATGTGGTGCATTTGAATGTACAGGAAGCTGCATGTGTTAATATACAGGGCCCTGTTCTTTGCAGACAGAAAGAACATGCACATACAGCTAAACAAAATAAGTGACAGCCATTCGCTGACTCATTCTTCAGGGCAATGCCTTGATCAATCAGAGTCAAGCTACCTGGTTTAAATTTCAAACAATGTTTGGCAGTTAACTGTCAGTCACCATCAGTGGTGCATTCTCTAGGGCAACAAGACTTGCCAACCAATCAGCACTCTCTTCACGTACAGTATAAATTGCTGTTTTCCCTCTTATATTTGTATTCTTGCAAGTGTCCTTTTGAGTGCAAGATGAAAAGCTTAGACATGTCTCTTTTTTCAGCAATACTCAAGTACTGTACTGCAAACAACGACTAATATCCAATTTGTTAAATCTGTTAATGGTGCGCTGTCATGCATGTTATTCCTACATGCATATGTGAAAAAATTGCAAGGATATAAGGGAAAGAGTGGGGGGGGGGACTAACTTGATTACTTCGAATGACCCAGCACAGACTCGATGGGCTGAATCTTCTCCTTCTGTACTGCAGTATTGTACGAATTTATGCTGCAAGCCTACAGTCTCCTCTGCTCTCCTGTGATCTTTGCTGAAGTGGTTTTAGTTCTGACTTTATTTCATTATTTTGTTGAGGAGCTTCTGTGACTACCAGCTCATGGACACCTTGCCTCCAAAATCAAGCCTCACCATGATCCGAACCTGTCAGGATCCAATCCATCAATCACACTGCAACAGGCTTTGTGTGGTCCTTTCTGTATCTTTGTCACTGGACTAGCAATCCAGAGGCCCAGCCTAATACTCTGGGAACATGGGTTCAGATCTCACCATGGCAGCCTTTAGAATTCAATTAACAAATCTGGAATTTAAAGCTAGTCTCAGTAAAGGTGACCATGACAACTCTCATCAGTTGTTGTAAAAACCCACCTGTTTCACTAATGTTCTTAAGGGAAGGAAACCTGCCATCCATGCCTGGTCTGGCCTACATGTGACTCATTCCCACAGTAATGTGGTTGACTCATAACTGCCTTCAGTTCAAGGGCAGTTAGGGATGGGCAACAAATGGCAGTAACACCCATGTCCCATGAAAGAATAAAGGAAAAGAGACAAATTTTACAATGGGACAGACCTGCACACAATGCAGGAACCATTGGACCTCACACACAATGTGAGACCATTGGACCTCACACACAATGTGAGACCATTGGGCCTCACACACAATGTGAGACCATTGGACCTACACACAATGTGAGACCATTGGACCTCACACACAATGTGAGACCATTGGACCTACACACAATGTGAGACCATTGGATCTCACACACAATGTGAGACCATTGGACCTCACACAATGTGAGACCATTGGACCTCACACACAATGCGAGACTATTGGACCTACACACACAAAATGTGAGACCATTGGACCTCACACACAATGTGAGACCATTGGGCCTGCACACAATGTAAGACCATTGGACCTCACACAATGTGAGACCATTGGACCTCACACACAATGCGAGACTATTGGACCTACACACACAAAATGTGAGACCATTGGACCTGCACACACAAAATGTGAGACCATTGGACCTGCACACAATGTGAGATCATTGGGTCTGCACACAATGTGAGACCATTGGGCCTGCACACAATGTGAGATCATTGGACCCACACACAATGTGAGACCATTGGACCTCACACACAATGTGAGACCATTGGACCTACACAAAATGTGAGACCATTGGACCTACACACAATGTGAGACCATTGGACCTCACACACAATGTGAGACCATTGGGTCTGCACACAATGTGAGACCATTGGACCTGCACACAATGTGAGACCATTGGGCCTGCACACCATGTGAGACCATTGGGTCTGCACACAATGTGAGACCATTGGACCTCACACACAATGTGAGACCATTGGACCTACACACAATGTGAGACCATTGGACCTCACACACAATGTGAGACCATTGGGCCTGCACACAATGTGAGACCCTTGGACCTACACACAATGTGAGACCATTGGGCCTGCACACAATGTGAGACCATTGGGTCTGCACACAATGTGAGACCATTGGACCTGCACACACAATGTGAGACCATTGGACCTCACTCACAATGTGAGACAATTGGACCTGAACACAATGTGAGACCATTGGACCTGCACACACAATGTGAGACCATTGGACCTCACTCACAATGTGAGACCATTGGACCTGCACACAATGTTAGACCATTGGGCCTGCACACAATGTGAGACCATTGGACCACACACACAACGTGAGACCGTTGGGCCTCACACACAATGTGAGACCGTTGGACCTCACACACAACGTGAGACCGTTGGACCTCACACACAATGTGAGACCATTGGGCCTCACACACAATGTGTGACCATTGGACCTGCCACAATGTGAGACCATTGGACATCACACACAATGTGAGACCATTGGGCCTCACACACAATGTGAGACCGTTGGACCTCACACACAACGTGAGACCGTTGGGCCTCACACACAATGTGAGATCGTTGGACCTTCCACAATGTGAGACCATTGGACCTGCACACATTGTGAGACCATTGGGCCTGCACACAATGTGAGACCATTGGACCTGCACACAACGTGAGACCGTTGGACCTCACACACAACGTGAGACCGTTGGGCCTCACACACAATGTGAGACCCTTGGGCCTCACACACAACGTGAGACCGTTGGGCCTCACACACAACGTGAGACCGTTGGGCCTCACACACAACGTGTGACCTTTGGACCTCACACACAACGTGTGATCTTTGGACCTCACACACAACGTGAGCCCATTGGACCTCACACACAATGTGAGACCGTTGGACCTACACACATTGTGGGGACCATTAAACCCATTTAACAATGTGGAGAGTCCACTGGGCCTAACGGAGTGTGGGACCATTGGACCTACTCACAGCGGGGAGGATTTTACGAAGGAAGAGTGGGAAGCGTGGTGAGCAGGGTAACTTAATTAGTTGGGAGCTGAACATTCACTTTCCCAATGGCATGTTCGAATTTAGAGATGTATTTAGAGATTCAGTGGTGTATTTGTGTCAGTTTGGGCCTCATGCTGTCTCGTGGCAGTTTCCTGCTTATAATACATTTGCACGCTACGAGAACTCAGTATATTAAAACTTTTTGGAATTATGTCGTCCCCTCATGTTAAAGTCAGCGGCGCACAAGAATCTCAGGGGACCTGGTTCTCATTCGTTTAAAGGCGGCGTGCGACAATCAGCTTTGTGCAGTTGTGTCTGAGGTTAGCGGTTTTCCTTGTTGAACACTGCAGCACGAGGGAGGGGAGCAGGAGAATGGCAGCTGGCATGGAGGCTGAGAACTGGCATGGGTGAGTCAAGGGTGAGGCGGGGGGTGGTGTGGAGCGAGTTGCAGAGGGGGGCATGGAGAAGTGGAAAAGGGATCCAAGGAAAGACAGAGGGTGGGACGGGGGCGTAGAGGAGTGAAGTGGCAAGAACCTGGTGTCCTGGGGGTGGTGGGAACTGTCAGTCAAGGTAAGAAAACGAGGGGTCTAAAGGGCGGTGTCCATACTGTCCACATGTGGGTCCTTCTCAGGGTGTTGGCTGGCAGAGTCCTTCCAGGGCTTTGAGTTCACTCACAATATATCAATTACTCCTGTTGAGAGTGATCTCAGACAAAGAGCTTTACAATGCAGAGAAGGGAGGGCCAACTGAACCTGTAAATTCAACCATGTCCCACAGAGTGGCAATTACAACACTGGACACTAGCATGAACGTTCGATGAAGAGTGAATCCAAAAACACATCAGCCAGTAACTTCCGAGTTCCAGGGCATCATAACTGATGTGTACCCCAGAGATGCGCTGGTGAACAATCCCCCCGCCCCCTTCCCCAGAAGTCCCCAGGTAAGAACTGCACAGCAATTGCCCAAGAAGTTCAAACTTCCATTGGGCAATTGCCCTGCAAAGGGATCCATCTGAAAGTGTGATATAAATCGCAAACTTAGTTACCCAGAAAAGGTTAGAAGAATTAAAACTACTTCCCCTCCTGGGTAGCTATAGCACTGAATCCCCACTCGACCCCCCCACAGTGCTCCTGCAGACTCCTGACACACTCTGTGGGACCACCCAACTACCCCACACCCCCCACTAACCTCTCCAGCACCCTGCCGACTATTCCCTCGACCCCCCCACAGGACACCCGACAACACCCAAATCTCCCTGACCACCTGCTGAACATCCACAGGACCCCTGACCACCCCCCACGGGACCCTCAACCACACCTAAACCCCCAAGAGACCCCCCCCAGATCACCCCTGACCTCCCCTGCACTGGACCCCCTGACCCTTCTCCCTGACTACCTTCCCGACCCCACTGACCACCCAACTCCTCTACTGACCATTCCCCACTGACCAATCCCCTGATCACCCGACCCACAACTCCGCTGACCACCAAACAGCCCCAGACGACCCCCCCCCCAACTGAACAACCCCACTGATCACGACCTCTTTCTAACCCCCCACCCCCCCAACTATCTGACCCCATCACGGAGCAGTCCCCCAATGATCACACCCCCACTGATCATCTGACCACCCCCCCACTGACCACCTGGCCTGCCCCAATGACCAGCTTCCCCTACTGACCAATCCCCTGACCACCCGACCCCCCCAACCCCCCATTAGCCATGATACCACCCACCACATGTCCCCCTCTAACACCCACTGAACACCCTGCCCAACTGACCATCCGAGCCCACACCTGTCCGCTTGCCAACTGGCCTCCCCTGACCACCCAAGCCCTTCAATGATCACCCAACCCGGCCCACTGACCACTCCCCCATACTGACCATCCGCCCCCTTCCCTCAATCCCCAACCCTGCCCACACCTTAGAAACTTACCTTCTCCCTGGCTCCTCATAGTGACTGGAGCTTTAAACTTACTTGCTTTACGACAGCTGGTGCTATAACAAAGGGGAGTAGAAGGCTTTCTTACCTCCTACTCAGCTGCCCTTGAGACAAGGCTTCGGTAACCCTCTGCACAGTACTGCTCTCGGAAGGCTGGGCAGGAAAGGAGCTGCTTCATTTCCAGGTAAGTAAGTAGAAGCAGAGTAGCAATCCAACTCTGACTGCCACTACATGGAAGCATTGTGTCTTCCACAATAAAGAAATATCTCAAATTTCCCTGTAAGTATCAGTGCCTGCCAAGAGGTGAGACAGTACATTTAGATCTCCTACTAATCTAGTTTAAACAAATAACGATGATGCACTGTTATGTTATTGCAGGTGGTATTTGTCAGGCTGATCAAATCCACCAGGGAAACTAGGCCACACTATCACAATTGTTTTGCAATTTGTATTTATTACGAGAAGATTTGTACGCTGAATTCAGAAGTAATGGGCCCATTAACACCTTTAGAGATTTTAAATATTAAATTAAAACATTTATTAACAAAATAAAAGAAGAAAACACATACACAAGATTACAATTACACTGTTATTTACTGTTATAACAATTCCCAAAATTTCTAGTTAACCAGATTCCCAATTCCTCATCCTCTTTAAGGCAACAATCCAAAATAGGTTTAAAATTTATCGATCCAGCAAGGTTACTACAAATGCCCACTCAACAGTGGAATTCCAAAGGCTTTTAACACAACTTTGGCTACTGGAATAGCAGACTTCTGCAAAGTGGCTAGAGGCTTTCTTGCCCCCAAGTCTGTTTCACACTGTGTACCTCTCAGATATAACATGGCCATACCTCATACAGCTTCTATCCTTCTTTAACAATATTTTTTCCTCTTTACTCTGTAAATCCCATTGTTCTCATATGCCTTTGGAATTTACTTTTCCCATTATATATAAATCTTGTAAGTTGTCATTATGGCTGGCACTTTTGGGAAAAATAAATTTAATAAATTGCCTTATTTATTTTGTTAGTTGTAAACATCCTACCATATCCCTTTGACAACCAAACTCCTCTCCACTTATCTTAAAATGCAAATTCCATTCACACCCTATCTGCTGAGACATTATCCTAGTTCACTCATTAGCATTTCACATGCCCTTTTACACCTAACTCTTTTGATAATTTCAGCCTTGCAGTCTATCCATCTCTAACTTAATTAAACCAGCCACACAGATGGAGCCATCCTCACACACACAAACCTAAGCCTGCTTTACAATACCCCACAATAACATTATGAAAAATGTGATAGTTTCATGACAGCACACATGAATAAAATGAAAGCAATGTAATGTGAAATAGTTACAAGTGAAATTTAAATTTGAAAAATAAACTTTGTGCTCTCAATAAGTCTTATGTTAATGGCAATGGAGCTGGGTAGGAAAGTTGTGGCCATGACAAAGAACCTTCCTGTTTGTCCAGGAGGCTCTTTTGTAGTTCGCCCGTACCTGCTGCATTGTTAGCGGACGGCAGTTTCACTTTTGAAAGGTTTTCCCTGTCGAGTGATTGCACGTGTCTCCTGTGTACAGTGCTGGCACTTTAAATTTTAGTTGCAATCATGTGGGAACTGTCGAAAACAACAGAGTGGAAGTGGCGCCCGCTTCCTGTTCCACCGTCGAGAATGGCACACCACGATTAAAATTGCACCCAATGTTGGGAAGCCATCGGGCCTGCACACAAAGTGTTTTTTTAATTCATTCACGGGATGTGGGCTTCACTGGCTGGGCCAGCATTTATTACCCATCCCTAATTGCTTTTGAGAAGGTGGCAGTGAGCTGCCTTCTTGAACCGCTGGCACTCCATGTGGTGCAGGTACACCCACAGTGCTGTTAGGAAGAAATTTCCAGGATTTTGGCCCAGCGACAGTGAAGGAACGGCGATATATTTCCAAGACAGGGTGGTGAGTGGCTTGGAGGGGAACTTTCCGGTGGTGGAGCCTCTTGAGTGTTGTTGGAGCTGCACTCATCGAGGCAAGGGGAGATTATTTTATCACACTCCTGACTTGTGCTTTGTTGATTGTGGACATGCTTTGGGGAGTCAGGATGTGAGTTACTCGCTACAGGATTCCTAGCCTCTGATTTGCTCTTATAGCCGCAGTATTTATGGGGCTAGTCCAGTTCAGTTTTTGCTCAATGGTAATCCCCATGATGTTGATGGTAGAGGATTCAGTGATGGTAATGCCATTGAATGCCAAGGTGTGATGGTTAAATTCTCTCTTGTTGGAGATGATCATTGCCTGACACTTGTGTGGCGTGAATGGTACTTGCCACTTGTCAGCCCAAGCCTGGATATTGTCTAGGTCTTGCTGCATTTGGACATGGACTGTTTCAGTATCTGAGGAGTCATGAATGGTGCTGAACATTGTGCAATCATCAGTGAACATCCCCACTTCTGACCTTATGATGGAAGGAAAGTCATTGATGCAGCAGCTGAAGATGTTTGGGCCTAGGACACTACCCTGAGGAACACCTGCAGTGATGTCTTGGAGCTGAGATGACTGACCTCCAACAACCACACCCATTTTCCTTTGTGCTAGGAAGACCATTGGGCCTGCACACAATGTTGGGAGACCATTGGGCCTGCACACAATGTTGGGAGATCCTTGGGCCTGCACATAATGTGGGACCACCCCATTCAGGGTTCTTCAGTGGCCCCCAATGAAAGATAAGTTTGATAAAAGTATATAATTTTAAAAGTTTTCACATGAATCTCAGAGGAGAGGGGTGTTCGCTTGATTCCACAAACACCATGACCCCCTGGACATTTCTGTGAGTGACCCAAGAGAAAAATAATAGGGAACATTAATAGAAGGTGTTTTTTTAACATTCTTTGAACACTTGATAAAAATATTGGAGATGGTGGTGGAGCACAGGGAGGTGGGAGGTTATGTGATCAGCAGCAATACAGCGAACTGGAGTTAGTGATACTACCTGCAGTCCAAACCTCCTCATGAGACTTACCGAGGGCCACTTCTGGTGAGACAGGCAGCTCAAAGTTATTTTTCCCCATTAGTTGGGCTTCCTGTGGATGTATGGCCGGAACTAGCAGCTCACCTTCCTTATTCTGCAAAGACCTGAACTCCAATGCCTATTGTTATGCCCCCCTTGTGGGAAGTGTAAATCAAAATAACCAAATTCACTGAATGACCCTCAAATGAAGAAATTACCAAAAAAATTTCACATGTTGTAGCTTTTGCTTTAACATGAATCAGAATCCTCATAAATTATACATGAATTAACAAGCAAGTTGCACTTGTTATGAACTATTAAGTTACACATGGAATAGCAGATACAACAAAGACCATCTCATGCGATTACAAGTATTTGTATCACTCCTCACACAAATGAAAATGGCACCATGTGTAATCTCACAGTCTTTCCAACTCAGCCTCTCACTTTTCTCACTCAATAGGCTTGGTCCTCAAATCACCAGCAATGATAGCTCCACTCCATCCGAATCCCCCAGGGAATGTCGTCATCCAAAAGGCACATTCCTGCTGAACTGCCTTAGTTAGGTTCACGACAGTATTGAGGGGGCAAAATCCCCAGAGACTCTTTTCTCTGACTCCTCTTTAATAAACCTCAGAGCGTCAGCTCTGGCAAAACTGAAGCATAGCTTTGCAATTGCCCAATTCACAATCTCTGCTCTAACCCTATCATTAACTTTCTATCCTTTGTAACTGTATTACACAATCAGACTGCCCCTTGTAACTGAGCCTTCTCTGTTCTTCCCTTGCTGCAGCTGTCCTTCATGTCTGCCAGCCACACGACTTTCGTATATTAACTTCCTTCCTTTTGGTACTGTTTCCAGGACAAGTGTTGCTAGGTCACGTGGACCAGTATTTCTTAATTTTCAAGAAAATTACAATTGATCCCTTTACAATTGATGCAAACTCTTAAAAGTTTTTTTTCAATCATTCTTAAAACCAATCACAGATTCCACAAACATTTTAAATAAATGATAACGTTTTCTTACTGTACAGCTTCTGGGTCAAAGGTTGCCATAGTATCAATCCATGGGCCTTTTGTTTCACAAAAATGGCTTCAGCTGAATTTTTACTCCCCTCTGTGTTGGATTAATTAGATTTTTGGCCTTCATTTTTAAACAGGATTTTTGAATATGAAGACGTTTAGATCATTCTCTGTACAGCAGAGAAGGCAAAGACTGATGCATGAGAACTGTAGCAAATAATGAGAGGAAAGAAGCTGTCAGCACTCTTTCATGACAATTATCGGGTCTTTATCGTATTACTTGTTTGATGTATTTTGTTTTGTTTACAATGCATTGCAGCTTTTGGTCATTCCAAAACTATTTGAAGTTCAACATTTATTCCATTGAGGGAGCTCCTAAATAAGAAATCTCACCATCACTTCCGTCAAAAATATTTAGAAAAAATTATAATATTTCAAATTTTTATGATTTGAATATTTATTTCTGATAATACCAGACAATCCAGTTTATAGATTACTGAGCCTGATAGTAGAACTTGAGTTGACATACATAGTTGAATTGGCATAATTTATTAACCACACTGACCAGAAACTGAACTAGATGAGCTATGTATATAGCAGGTCGGAGGCTAGGAATCCTGTGACAAGTTACTCACCTTATGACTTCCCAAAGCCTGTCCGCAATCCACAAGGCACAAGTCAGGAATGTGATGGAATACTCTCCACTTGCCTGGATGAGGAGTGCAACTCCAACAACACACAAGGAGCTTGACACCATCCAGAACAAAGCAGCTTGCTTGATTGGCACCCCTTCCATAAACATCCACTCCCTCCACCACTGACGCACAGTAGCAGCCGTGTGGCCATTTACAAGATACACTGCAGAAACTCACCAAAGTTTCTTAGACAGCACCTTCCAAACCCGCGACTACTACCATCTAGAAGGACAAGGGCAGCAGGCACATGGGAACGCCACCACCTGGAAGTTCCCCTTCAAGCCGCTCACCATCCTGACTTGGAAATATATCGCCATTCTTTCACTGTCGCTTGTTCAAAATCCTGGAACTCCCCTCCTAACAGCACTCTGGGTGTACCCACACCACGTCGACTGCAGCGGTTCAAGAAGGCAGCACACCACCACCTTCTTAAGGGCAGTTAGGGATGGGTAATAAATGCTGGCCTAGCCAGCGAAGCCCACATTCCATGAATGAATAAAAAAAGCACTGAGCTAATAGGGAGATGAAGACCCTGAAATCACACAGTTGTTACAGCAGATTCCTATCGTAAACGTCTCTGGAATGGTTATAAACTCAGTCAGGAGCCTACAACAGGTAGACATCTGGCCCTTCACATGGGGCTTCCATGTTGGCCTTCTGAGCCCAGACTGATGGGATAAAAACCTCCTCTGATTCAACTCAGTCCTCCTTGGCCATTGAATAGAACTGTTTGTGATTAGGTAATCTTGATCAGGTCATTGGATGGTCAACTCAGGAAGTGGCCCTCTGAACTGAGGAATATGCTTAGGTAAGAGTGGCGAGAACTTCACCCTGCATCTAACCTTCCTATACCCAACATTTGAATGCCTGAAGTTAATACTATGTGTCTGATATTGGGAAGTGCTGATATCCTTCACCACAATGAGTGCAAGAGTTACAAAAAAAATATAAATTTGTCTTTGTACTTGATCTTCAAAAGCAATCCAAGTGATGTAACTCTCTTTCAGCTTTTGGCTGCTTTGCAGAGTTTTATTTCTTTCAGAAAGTTACGTTGGCGTGCTGTAAAATAAGATCAGTTTCTTCAAGGATTTTGCAGAAGATTTAATGTTCAACTGCATCAAAAGCATGTTGCAGGCATGGATACACACGCGAAATGTTCATGCTGTAAGCACCTGTATTAATTCTTTATGAGTTGTCAACTGTGTTAGAGCTGAAGAGTCATTTTGCCCTTAAAAGGAACACATGGACCAACAAGCAAGTCAGCGCACACTGTCAGATTGAATTAATTCTGCCAAATCATGTCAACATATTCACTGTTGTTGATTCTTTTTCATGTTTCTTAATATGTAAGACATTGCGCAGAGACTAAACAATACAATACGATAGCAAGAGCCAAATTTAATTAATAAGTAACATTTATGTGTTATATTTATAAAATATGAAAATAATGCCATAAAGGCTTGTAACTTGAGCATGATTTCTGTGCCAAAAAATGTGTTTGTGTTCAAGAAATATATGTAATAATTTTTGTATCCAGGTTGGATCTTTTCCTTATTCTTGTCAAAAACATGTAAAAAAGATCCTACTTTTGGTCAAATTGAAAAGCTGCCAATTAAAATGGTGGATGCACATATCTATCTGTGGCTGATTTTGTGTAACATACTTGAACAGAAATCACAGCAAAAGATCCAACCATGAAGTACATGATCATGGAATAATTTTCAAGCGCTCAATGGCACATTTAGCTTGCAGAAATGACAAAAATATTGTTAAGCCAGATGCAAAATGCATAAAGTTAGAACAATTATGAAGGGAATGCTCTGAAAACCCACTTTTGTGATTAGCACGAGAGGCCCATGTCAGATAGTGACTTGAAAAATGTGTCTTTTTTCGCTTTGGACTCTAGTCGGTCCATTATATGACAACATGTAAAAGAAAAGGGTCCTGATTTTCACCATGGAGAAAAGGCTTTCAGTCATGACATTAATTCCTGAACTTGTTTAAAATTTGAAGTCTCACCCCTAAACATGGCATGTTCCATTCTCGTGGGGGTGGGAGTAGAGCCGGGCTGGGGTTCACACAAGCACGGTTTATGGAGGCAGCTGGTCAGTTAGATCACCAGCTTCCTCTACTGAAGTGTGATTTTGGTAGGCCAGGAGTGTGAAACTCAGTGTGTGCAGATTAGACCAGGTAAGAGGAGGTCTGAACTTGGTGGACTTATTTGGTTACCCTTTGGATATTGTCCTGGAACACCTTTGGGAGAGATGAGGCACTCATTGGGAGAGGTAAGTACCCTTTGGGATTGTTAAAAGTGAACATGACTATGCACTTCTTCCTCACAAGCTCATTGGAACTATCAGGCTGTTGAAGAATTGTCAGACTGTCAAAGAACTGCCCAGCCGTCAAAGAACTGTGAAAGAAATGTTAAAACTGTCAAAGTTGTCAAGGAGCTATCAAAGGATACTAGGTGAATTGGCATAGAGGGGTTAGAGCAAAGGGTGGCGGGGGGGGCATGGTTTGGCATGAGTTGGCACTAAGTTGGCATAGGGGCTGTAAAGAGCCATGGGATGTGGGGTCACGGGAGTATGTGGGGCTATGGGGGTGTATAGAAGAGGACGGCTTGGCATTAGGGGTATGTGGACCACACGGAGTGAGTAGAGGGGCAGAGGTTGGCAAAATGGGTATAAGGGGCCATGGGACTTGGATGAAGTGCATGAGGTGGCATAGGCTGGCATGGATGAGGAAGAGGGAGCATGTGATGAAGTGAGTGGTTAAGGCTGGAGGGATTTTTTTGTTTTATTCTTCTTTCATTTTAACACAGCTCTGGAGCACAGAGGCAGGTCTTCCTCCCAGCCCACGTCTGCAACCGGCAGCCTCCACACTTGTTCTGGGGGCAGCGAGACTGGCTTCCAATCCAGCCCACTCCCCTGGAATGAAAATCCTACCTGCAGGTGGCCATTTTTAAAGATCAGGTTCGTAAAGCCAGGAATTCCCCTATCTTTACGCACCCGGCCTGAGAGTGAAAATCGGCCTAGATCAACTTAGAATCCACTAGTGTAAACATATGAACATATGAATTAGGAACAAGAGTAGGCCATTTGGCTCTTCAATTGCTCCACCATTCAATAAGGTCATGGCTGATCTGGTTGTGGCCTCAACTCCAATGTCTACCTACCCCCGAAAACCTTTGACTGCCTTGTTAGTCAAGAATCCATCTACCTTTTCCTTAAAAATATTCATTGACCCTGCCTCCACTGGTCTCTGGGGAAGTGAGTTCCAAAGATTCCTGACCCTCTGAGAGAAAACATTTCTCCTCACCTTTGTCTTAAATGGGAGACCCGTTATTTTTAAATTGTTTCTCTAGTTCTAGTAAGGACCTGAAAAGATGTTTGGCAGGAAAGCACCAAGGCAAAGCAATACATTGTTATAAAATAGAAGCATTGCACAAATGGGGAGATGAATGTGACAATGTGAATAGTTATAGATAGAGCAAAAAAAGCCATACTCAATCAGAATTAACTAATTTGGTGATGAAGAGCATGACCTTGAAATCAAACAGTTGATCCAGCAGATTCCTGCTCTGAATCCACCAGACTGACCATAAGCCTAGTCAGAACCACAATAGGCATGCATCTGGCCTTTCACATGAGTTTACTTGATGGCCTTGTGAGGACAGAGCCTTTATCTGCCTCATTAAGACCTTGATACTATAGACAATCATGACATGGATTCCCTAACTTAAGTAATCCTACATCTCAATCTTCAATCGGTAAAAGTGTACAATTGGTCTGATTCTAGCAGAAATAGTACCCCTTGGGTCCAGGGTAAGGGGATTGCCTGGGTACACATGTTGTTCCTTGGAAGGGGGCACCCAACAACCCCTTCCTTACAAATTGGCCAGTGTTTGTCCTTCTTTGAATTAGAATTAAAAATTACGCAATTATACAACACAAACAGAGGCCACTTGGCCCATCATGCCTGTGATGGCTCTTTAAAAAAGCTATCCAATTACTCCCTTGCTCTTTTCCCACAATTGTGCCATCCTTTCCCCATTCACGTATTTATCCAGTTCCCTGATACTTTGATTATTTGCCCTTCCTCTCAGTGAATAATCTCAAATTTGTTGGCGTTCAAGATTCCTTCTTTCTTTTTTACAATTCCGGCCCCCACAGTTCTCCACTACTTTCTCTTGATTGGTCTTTAACAAACCCTTGGTAGGATTTATTTCATTAATCACTTTTCAGACATTAGGGTTAGGGTTCGAGTTAGGGTTTATCATGAGAACAAAACTCAGGAGTGATAGGAACTGATTTTTTCATCCATCACAACCTTTGCTCATCTATTTCATAGACAGATCAAAATTGAAAGTACAGAAGGAGATCATTGGGCCTTTCATGCCTGTGCTGGTTCTTTGAAAGAGTGATTGTGCTTTGTTCCACATCCCCATATTTAAATACGTTATTTTTTCATTCGCCTTAACACCGAGAGAAAACATGATCCTTGAGAGCTTTTGTATACTTGTGTCTTGGCATTTTTCAGGCTAATGATAACTTTGGACAATGGAAAATTTCCATTTTGAATTTACAGCACTGGGTAATTCCAACTTCAGACACGTTCTTTGTCCCTCGTTGCTTCCCGGGCCTATTCTTTTCACACTCTATCAAAAGATTTCTCACAGCCAACAGGAGGATTAGATGTTAAGTCTAAATATTTATAAGGTCCTAGCTTCTGTGCCTTATCTGACTACATCATCTAAGAATACCACAGATAAACAGGAACAAAGCCGCTGCCAAGAAATTAAATCGAGAAGCTTCCATAACATATCAACAAACCTACTCTTCTAATAACCTTGACTAAAGAACCTACTTAATTTCAAGCAACCATCAGGTTAATTACATTGGATCAACATCTGGATTAAGCAGCCATCTGCTTATATAAAATTGTTACCATAGTAACATCAGTTGAAAATAATAATCTTCATACAAACATGTTTATGACAGCCCAAAACCTCTTTACAATGAGACACCTTGGACGGTTTGCTCTAAGACAGTGCTGCAAACTGCTCATTCCGCTTGGAATCAGGGACTTCTGGCCTCATGACCTGGGGCCTTTAAGGAAAGGAGAAAGAGAGTTTATATTCTAATGTAATCAGCTGTGAAAGATTTGTTACATCATGTTTCAGGAATCCATATAGTTAACCGCAATGGAACTGTACATTTTATAGAGGTAGCTGAGGATATTCAATAGGCAAAATGCACTCCCACTTCTATCCTGATCCTTTACATTAAAACGAAGACACGTGGTATTAAAAGGGATGTGGCAACATGGACAGGAAGTTATCTAAAAGACAGAAACCGGAGATTCATGGTTAATAGTTGTTTTTCATGCAGGAGGAATGGAAGCATGACATCAAAGTGTGCAGACAATGCAGGAATAGGAAGCACAGTTAAGAACATATGAAATATGGCAATTTGGCCCCTCGAGCCTGTTCCACCATTCACTAAAATCATTGCTGATCTGATTTGTGGCCTTAACTCCACTTTCCTAGCTGCCTGCCCCACATAACCCTCGACTCCCTTGTAGATCAACAATCTATCTAACTCAGCCTTGAATGCATTCAGTGACCCAGACTCCACTGCTCTCGAGGGTAAAGAATTACAAAGATTAACAACTCCCTGACAGAAAATCATCCTTATCTCCATCTGAAATGAGAGTCCCCTTATTTTGGAGCTGTGCCCCCAGTTCTAAATCCCCCCATGAGGGGAAGCATCCTCTCGGCATCTACCCTATCAAGCCCCCTCAGAGTCTTAGATGATTCAATAAGATCACCTTTCATTCTTCTAAACTCCAATGAGCACAGGCCCAACTTGTCCAACCTTTCCTCATAAGACAACCCCTTCTTCTGAGGCATCAACCTGGTGAACCTTCTCCAATACTTGCCTCCAATGCAAGCATATATTTCCTAAGATAAGGAAACAGAAGTTAAATGTGAGAAGGACTATAGGCATTTTCTGGAGGACATGATGAGGTAGTGTGGTAAAGTGAGGCACCCTGTCCCTTTAAGAGAATGCAAGTGTACTGATCATGTGACAGCACTGACGAATCACTGTCCAGCATGGGCTATTGGGAACAATCAGCCTAGTTCTGGAGGTTTCTGAGTGAGCACATATGATCTGGTGCTCTGCCCTATGTCTCAATAATCCATCACTGTTTAATCTTACATCAGCCCCTCTCCATTATTGATTGCAAGCAGCAGTTGAGGAGAATATAGGAAGGTGGGCAGTTAGAGTTCGGTTGGCCAACAAACTCATTTACCCAAGATATAAAAGGTAAATAACTCGGCAGGTAGATGTTGAATGTAGCAGACAGGAGAAATGTTGTCAACAAAGATTTCAAAGGGGGCGAGAAGGGGAAACTGAGATTGGGGCACTGGTGGCAAAAGCCACAACTCAACCCCATGGTTGTTGAGGATCCATGCTTCAGGAACGGAGATACCATCAACCATTGAATAAATAAATAAATTGTTGCAGCCTTCAAGGTTCTGAGGATAAACTTCAACCTGAATATTAATTGGTAAAAGGAGCCTGTATGACCATTTGCATTCCATCAACAACCTTTTCACCATTAATATCCACCCACTCTGAAAACCAGCAATATTCCTGAGTCAGGCTTCTGCGATGAATCTGAAGAAGCGAACACAGAGCTCCATGCACATACCCTAGTATATGTGGCTTTGTAGGTATGGCTGCTGCCTTGAGTACTATTAGCTCCACTGAACTTCCTCAGAAGTAGACCTCCCCCCTTCACCCTTCATATTTGTAGACCACCGCCTCCCTCCCCCACTACCCCCCCACCCCCCCCCCCCCACTGCCCCCCGCCCCCCCCCGCCTCCCTCTTCATCCTTCGGCCCTTTGAGTGAGAAAGAAATTTACAAATGAGTGTCCACCCTCTGCAACAGGGGCTGTTTTCATTGAGGAAGCAATTCCAGTGAACGGTAAGTGGTAGCTAAAAACAGAAAGTTAAAATCAGCAGCGAGATGCAAAAATGCAAAAATGCTTATAAAAAAGACAGAAAAATTAAACCAAAAGATAAAATTTTCATCACATACAAGGTCATGGGACATGCAACTTTAGCCAAATGCTGAAGACACGTAAGCTACTTTACACGGGTACAAAGCAATGACCTTGCATATTGCAGGAGCAAATCATCAGGAAATGCAGGCAGCAAGGCTCTACATTCACTAACATATTTTCCAGACTTCACTTAGGGTTGCCAGCTCTGGTTGGAAATATTCCTGGAGGTTTCATTATGTGATAACCTACACCTAAGTGCCCTGTCTCAGACTTCCACAGTTGGTAACCATACCCGTCGATCTTTGAAATAACATCCAATTGAAAAGCAAACAGACTCTTCTTTAATAATTGAGCCAATTCTTCTTGACTGCCAGTCAAAGCCCCATCTCCAATAATTTTATAATGCATAAACAAAAGTGTTCAAAGCATTTTTTTTATAAGAAAACACAATTTTTAATGCCCTCATTATTTTTCTCCTGGGTTGCTTGCAGAAGTTTCCTGGAGATTATAATGTAATCTATTGGAGATTCCAGCAGAATCCTGAAGGGTTGCAAATCCTACCTTTAATATGGCTCCAGCATATCTTCAGTGGTCTGACTTGCGCCTGGACCTACATGGAATGAAATGGAATTTTACTGAACAGGAACAAGCCATTCAATCCAACAGGTCTGTGCAGGTATTTATGCTGCACTTGAGCTGCCTCCCACTTTATTACATCTCACCCTATCAACATATCCTTATTTCTTTTTCCCTGATGGACTTACCTCATTTCCCCTTAAATACCTTAGATTTTTTCCAGCTCCTTGCCTACCAACCGCTCATCTGGCATTCACATCCATCACTGTGCATCATGGTAGAAAATTTCCCATTGACTTTCAGTCACAAGTTGAAGATATTGGCCATGACCCACTGACATTGTTGTCTTCTCACTAAGCAGCCGAATGAGTGTGGGACAAAGGTCATAATAGAACAGAAGATGACATAGAAACCCAGAGAGAAATATTGAGGGGGACAGAAACACAAACAATGCTGACTGGTTAAACTGGGTTTGAGAACTATGAAAATGAGCATTTTACAGTTTCTCCCAGGTAATGTGATTGTGAGGTGCAAATGAAACAGAGGGAAAGCCAGGTGCTCCTAGCAGTTGACTGACAAGTGATAGAAGCCAAAGCAGGTGAATGTTCACAATTGTTCCTAAGTTCCAATCATTGCGAAACCATGAAGGAAAAAAATTGCTATGGTTTTGGTAGCCTTCAATTTATAGTTTGTGGAATTCATTTATCTTTCAGGCTTTCACTGAGCCTGGCGGACATGTCAGAGACTATAGGCTCCAGACTTCAGAGGTGAAAAAAAACCTGCAAGCACTGGAAATCTGAAAATCATCGGGCAAGAAAATTATACATCAGCTCCAATGTGAAGGATCTAGAGAAGGACTTTGACATCCCCGGCATTCACAAGAAGACTGTGAAAGAGTGCTATCTGCCAAGCAGCTGATGTGATGCCAGTATCTCTAATTTGGACCATACAGGTTCATACAGTGAATCCGTGCATCACGGTGCAAATTTAACAAGCATTAAGCTGCAAGATGGCCCCTGATGTTGCATTCCTTAAAGGGCCAGGCATCCAATTTGCAGGCTAAGTGACTTTTAAGAATTCGTGCTGTTGCAAAGTGCCTGCAAGCACTTTTTGGAAGTGTTGCAGTGAGTTCCTGAATGTCAACTCTCCCGGAATGGCTGGAGACTACCGGATTCACCATCAATCTCCCGTGCGGCCATTAAAAGCGATCCGGGAGATTTTAAGACGATAATTCTGCGATTCCATTCTGTGATTCATCGTCCTCCAGCCACCCTCTCAGCCCGGTCGTGATTGTTTTCGATTGTGTTTGCAGCGGCTGCACAGCCGCACTGTGATGACCTAGACGTAACCGACGTGACCAGGCACGCGTACTGCGCTCAGAAACGCTGCTGCTGCCGCTTCCTGTTTTATTCCCGCTGGCACTGTTTGAGCCTCGGGTCAACCTCTACATATGCCTGAAAGGAAGTCCCAGGATTTGAGGTAAGAGGGAGCGCTGCGGTGTGAAAAAAATTACATTGATTAAAAAGGTCTAAAAGGGTCAATTGCATGTCTGGAGACTGTGTTATTGGTGAACCTGCTGATTTAGCTACATTTTGTTTGGGGAGCCGCATTCATTTCGTTGGAAGAATGTTCGACTCAGTAACCTGTCGGGCGCTAGGACTGCGGTGAAATGGCAGCGACAAAGTGGGAAACGATGACCTAGATCCGGCGCCTGTATCAGTCATTAAGATTCGAGCGTGTTACTTCGATCCCGAAGAGACAGTGGGCAGGAGTGCTGCCAATTTTTAATGTGGTATTATTTTATTTATTTTCTTCCAACCTTGGGACATTATTGAACACAACTCATGTTGGAAGCCAGAATTAAACATTTAAAAGACCCTGGGGTGGAAGAGAAAGGAGAAACCAAAAAGAGAAATAAATGTCAAAAAACTGGATCTGAGAGGGTGGCCAAGGAAAGTGGGGTGAGATGTCTGGGTGGATGAGAAATTGGGCCAGTGAAGAAATTCACCCACTCTCGCCACAGCCGCTGGCTTTCCATGATGTCACTACTGTCGACATTTCCCAGAATATGTCCAGCCAGAGTTGGCAACGCTATCCTGAATTGATCAGAGTGTTGTTGCATCATCACAGGGATGGTAGGTGGCTTGTGTACATATAAGGTGCAACGTGTACGGGGCATAACAGTTGCAATGCCTCTGAGTCTGCAGCACAACAAGGAGTTGGAGCTGGGGCAATGGAGAGGGACCATGCCATCTGCCAACTTGGAACCAAATTCCTCCGTGCTCCTCGAGAGTGACAGAAGGCAGTCTGACAGGCCAGCCAATGCACCCAACATCTCATTGTGCATGCCCATCAGGGCTGTCCTGTATGCCGCCCCATCAAGGTCCTCATCTGAACCTCTGCAGCAGAACACAGCTGTGACCTTGCCCTTTGGTGAGCTGGCAAATGAGCCAGCATTTCTGCCTCAGATGGTTGCAGCCCAATCCTGCCTGGATGACTTACCAGGCGCTGATCCCAAGTATAATAACCAGCATTCAAAGAAAAAGTACCGCTAATATCTGAACTGGCGATTGCAAATGTAGATCAACTGACCAGGCCTTTTCCTCGGTGCTGTGCTGGTTCTCCTTCTCCAGGAGCTGCTGTGACTGGGCAAATGGCAGTTTTCGGGTCGGTGTGAGGGAATGGAGTGGGATGGGAAGCAAGAGGTCCATAGTCACACGATCAGCAACTTGCTCATTATGCCAGATAGCAGAATGACAGTGAGCTGCAAGTTGGAAGGGGCATTTGGCCATCCTCAATGTTTTCAGTGATTCCAGATGCCGTGGGCTCCATCATAGCTGGATTCAAGATGCTGAGAACCGTCTCCCCAATAGGGCTCAGGAGATGCCGTTATCCTTTTCCCCTGCTAGTTCTACTCAGCTCCCTTGTATTGTGTGCCACTTTGTCTTCAAGAGAGATGGCAGAATGTCAGTGACTGTGTAGCACTGCGCTTGGGTGATTTTCATGCCATAGCTGAATAGTTGGAGGTATGTGGCAGCAGTGAGAGGTGGATGTGAGGCTGGCAGCATTGGTAGGTAGATGAGACTATGGCAGAGTATCAAGATGTTAGGTGTGAGTCCTGAGTGCCAGAGAATGCTGCTGGGTGAGTGATCGAGGTAAGAGGTTGTTCTTGTGGTGGGTAGGAGATGTGATGTGAAGGTGCATTCACTGACCTTGATCACGCACCTGAGGTCTTTAGACTACTTGTTGTACTGCGACCATGCCCTCAGGTACAGATTCAGGGAGTTGACCTCCCTGACTATTTGCTCCTATTCCCATCTGGCAGTGGTCCTTGAAGGCCTTGGTAGTTCCCTCCACACCACCCCCCCCCCCCCCACCAATCCTCACAGAACAAAGGCATCTCTCCCTCTTCCCATCTCCCCTACTCCCCCAGCATTGCACCAGTCACCCCAGAACCCTCTCCCTGCCCTAGGGTTTTATTTTCCAGCTTTTAAATTCCAGAAATATTATTGAGTGCAGCTTCCATTTAAGAGGGACAGTCCACCTTTAAGAACAGAGCACTGGCTGCACTGTGTTCTCTCAGCGTAATGCTGCTTGGCCCCCTCTGAACGTAGAGGCAGTTGAACAGAGGAGGCCAGAAACACAGAACCCACTCGACTCCATCCTACAATCATGGTAATGAGGTTGCAGCACCAATTTTGTGTGCTGCCCACCTCAAAGAAATCAACCCCACAGGCTTGCTCCAAAGGAGTCTCCTCCCATCTCACTTCATCTCACTCTGTCAACTTATTTCATCCTATCAGAATAAACAGAAGCTAAACAAATAAGGGCAGAAAATGTTAGGAATAAACTGCAGTTCCATCTGCTTCTGAAAAAAGAACTGGTGAGTTTCGACAGAGAGTTTCCACCTAAAATTTTCACTCAATTTTTCCCTTTCATGATGCGATTTTTATTGCAGCTTGACATCAACTGGTAAACCGAGACACATCTGAATGTTTGGCAGACAGTCTTAAGGTAAGTAGCTCTGAAATTAAGCAGAATTGAAAGCTGGTTCTAGTTACAGTTCAGTTTTATTTTGGGAACTACTTTAGAATTAAATCCAGGAGAATTATGGGACACCATAATCATAATTAGCATTTAGCAAAATTACTATATTTACACACACACACAAACCAGCAAAGAACTAATAAGCTTTAATTAAACTTTTACTGAATAATTGAATTAAAGCTTTACGGATCACACAACAAACCAATTCAAATCATGAAAGAAGCAAGCTGTATGTAACAGGAGTTCTTGACCTCAGTTAATTTTATTATCTGTTTGAGTTTAGCTTCCCTTTTCCATACTTGAAGAAAGTAGTATTTTTGTTCTCGAGGCCAGAGGAGGGGAGAGGTGGTACCTGGTTTCACTTCAAAAAGCCAAGCTGTTATTCTGGGGCAGACTATGTAAAAGGGTCAATAGAGAAACCACTACAAAACCCAGTGCACTGCACTCTTCTTGCAACTACATTGATGCCAAAGTGTGCAATGGATTCACAAAATCCATTTATATAACTAACAATTTTTAAACATGAAAACAAATACATAATAAATGATGTTCGCCCAAGGTCTGTGGAGTTTGACCGCATGACCCTGTAACTTATTTCTTTCAGACTAATGCCTTTGTTGTTGAGTTGTTTTTTTTGATCATATTCATTGTACTTGCATCTCTCCACCCCCGATCATATTAAGCAAGGATTTGCATTTCGGTCTGAACTTGCAGCACAAATTAATCTCTTGTGACTTGTTTTCCTTTGATAAACTGGCAACTACATACTTGAAAAGTTTATATCTTGCTGTTGCTGAATTTAATATTAAATATACATAGAATCAGGCGGAAAGGGAATTGCATAAAAGCAGTCCTGAGCACATACTGTTGAAACACGGTAACATCAGGCACTTGAAAGTAGGTCATTAAGTGATTGAAGCAAGTGTAGGTTGCACCTACTTTTGGCTGTAATATGGATGACAAAATGAATAGAAGTATTCCATGTATGGTCTACTTAATTTACAGTAACTGCTTATTGCTGAGGGGCATCTTTTACTTTAACCTTTTTATCACCTTAAATGGGCATGCAAATCTATACAAGATAGTGGAAATCCTTGTAAGATGCTGTCAGCATTCTCATGTACTACAATTATCTGACAGCAAAGGCCAATGTTAGTGAGACATTATTTGGTCTCTATCCCGTGGTTGTCATCCAAGGGAGGAGTTTCATCACAACCTTGACTAAACATTGGAGTGACGGGAGAAATGTGCTCAACTCTCTGCGATAGTAACAAATGATTATTGTGCATTAATTTTATGAAATATTTTATCTAAGAAGTACATCATGCCGATTAGAGGGACTCCCTTGGTCATTTGTGAAGACTATTCCAAAAGGTGTAATGCCGTCATTTTTTTTAAACCAAAAGATGCAAATGAAGTAAAATGTTCTACACGTATTTCAATAATTGGATAACTGGCAAATAAATTTGCAGAGGTGTGTGTGTGTGGTCCATCATAAACTGTGGCTTGAAACTGCTGACCATGACCTATATTGGAAAGAGTGGGAAAGATGATGAGATTTATTATCAGCTGGTTGATAGATGATGCCTTACTTGGATTTTTAAAAGTATGTAGGGTGTGAGGGGAAGAAAGGCTTTAGCAAAATCTTGATCCTGGCAAAGCAGCGGATTAGAGGAGGAAACTTGAAATGAACAGCTTTGACTAATCAATCAGCGATCTGGCATGAAGCATACGAGATTATGATCGCTCTGTGGCTTGCTTCTCAGTAAGGTGCTCATCATTTATTCTGTAGATTTAAACATAAACAAAGTTTTGAGCAATTGAACCAACTAAATCACATAGTTTTGGATTCATTTTCTAATAATTTAAATGACTGCTTGGAAAATAAGAAACAACAGATAATTACTCCTATACAACATATTAGATACGCTATGTTATAATGATATGAACATTATACAATGTAAGGCATATTGTATTATTCTACTGCCAAGGGTGGTTTTAAGTATGCAACTTTGAGGCCAATTAGATGTTAATTGCTGTTGTTGAGGGGAGTTTATAGACTAGTGTTGCTTGCAAATCTCTAGTTCAATGTCAAAAGAAACCATCATAAAATAACAGCTTTTTTGGTGGAGCTCACAGTAACTTTGAGGATGAGCTATTTTATAATAATATTATACCATGCAAACACAAAGTATTATTCTGCTGCTGAACTGTAGGTGAGCGTTTCTTTAAGCTTCTTTATACTTCAATGAATTGAATTCATTCTAGGGTTAATTGCAGTTGAGGCTGGAGATCATATTGTTCCTTTTATTTGTGGGAAAGTCAATTAAGAATGTGCAGATATCGTGGCTCCAGTACATTCTCTTGCTGGAGATATTTTTTTGCACATTACAAATGAAGCCTTTGCTTCCTTCTATTTACTGTTTTGTGACAAAAAAAAGTTCATTAGACAGTATCTGACACTTGAAGGCGTTGGAGAGTGCCATATTGGAAGTGCTTGCATATTTAAACTTTTTAATATTACTTGCAAATCTCCCATGGCATTGCTCACAGTGGATCAGAGGATTGTCTGTGCTTGTAAATGTGGGGTGTGAGGTGGGGGGTGGGGTGGGTGTGTGTGTGTGTGTGCGTGTGTGTGTGGGGGGCAAACCTGCCACCTGATCACTATAGAGGGAGGACAGTTTTTTCTCACTCAGGCTGACAGCAGTTGGGTTTTTTGGCTGCCACTTTCTTTGCTGGTGATGGTGCTGGAAGGTGAAGACAGAAACTATATGCTTCCAACTTTATAGTATGCACCAAATCTATGGTATGCACAAACCATATGCTTCTAACTTTTATAGTATGCGCCAACACCAGATGAGTTCCAAAATATTTCTGCATTTTACAAATGCGAGTTAATTTGACTCTAGTTACTTGAAAAATGGAATATTAAAACAAATTAGTTAGCAGTCCAGGCCAGACACATGATTGAGGGACATGGTGAGAGGGTGTATGAGTAGATTAGTTTCTGGAAAAGACTAAAGCATGTTGGGCCAAATAACCTTTTTGTGTTATTAAAACCCTTAGCATTCTAGACTGCCACTAATTCTATCTGCGTAACAAACTTCCATGTAGGGCAGGTAAAACCTTGAAAACTTGATCGGAGCCATTATTTTGATTCAAACCAAGTTTTAACTTGGCTCAGAGTCACTACAAAGTCACTAAAATTCATGCTACCTGATAACAATCTAACTTATATTATATAAAAGTTCTTCACAAGTTTCCTTCCTGTATTACCTGACATTCAACCCACTTTTCATTGACCTAAATTTGCGCTAATAAAGAATTAAAGGCACAATTTACTCAGTTTTATAACTTGTTTCCTATTTGAAAAGATTTTCTATCCTCCAGAGCGAATTGTTAGACAATATAGAAATTCTATCACCAGCATTTCTGAATTAATTTACAGCCATCTTAGAGGCTCAATCGATTGCTGATATACAAAATGAGCATGAGAGATAGGACCAGAAGTTGACCAGAAAGCCCCTAGAGCTTGGTCCAAATCCGTTATGATCATGGCTGATCTTCTGCCTCAACTCCACTTTTCCAGTCGCTCCCCATATCCCTTGATTCTCTGAGAGATCAAAAATTTATCTTAGCCTTGAATGTACTCAATAAATGGAGCATCCAGAACCTTCTGGGGAGTACAGAATTCCAAGGATTCACAAGCCTCTCAGTGAAGAAATTTCTCCTTATCTCAATGCTGAATAATTGACCCCCCTGATCCTGAGATTGTGCCGCCATGTTCCAGCCAGGAGAATTCATCTCTCCACGTCTACCCTGCCAAGCTCCTTCAGAACCTTATATTTTTCAATGTTTCCTCTCATTCTTCTAAACTCCAGAGAGTATAGGCCCGACTTACTCAGTCTGTCATCATACAACAATCATCTCATCCTCTGAACCTTGCTGTACTACCTCCAGGACAAGTATACCCTTCCGTAGATCTGGAAACTAAAGCTGCACACAGTATTCCAGGTGTGGTCTCACCAATGCTCTAAGCAATTGTAGCAAGATTTCCTTGTTTTTGTACCCCAGTTCCTTTGCAATAAAGGCCAACATGCTGTTTGGCTTCCTAATTGCTTGCTGTAGCTGCATGCTAACTTTGTGTTCCTTACACGAGCACACCTAAGTCTCTCCGACCATCAACGTTTAAACTGCCAGACATTGAAAAGAAAAACCGGGCATAAAACCTTTAAAGTTCCTTACAAATGATAAACCTCCCCCATAACCAAAACTATTTGGGAAAATCTATAGAAAAATATATCAAAAATTATGTGTTCTATGCATTGGTATATCACCCTGCCTAGACCACATTACCAGAAAGAAAGACTTTAATTTATATAGCACCTTTCACAACCTCAGGATGTCCCAAAGCACTTTATAGTTACTGAAACAGTGGCAGACTCCTTATTGTTCAAGTAAAGTGATTTCAAAGGTCATACTTTTTATATCTAATCTTACACTAAAGGAATTTAATTACATTGGAGGAAGGGTGCATACTGCTGGCCTCACTTTCTCATGATACCAGACGTATAGAGGATCCAACATGCCTGGATAGCTTGGCAGCTGCAGTGAATGATATGACCAGGGTGTTTCTCTGCTTTCACCCTTAACTGCAGTTGGTGAATGTTGCTATACCACTAAAGGAGAAGACAAGGAGGTAGGCCCCAGGAAATACCTCAACCAGTACAGGAATTGAATGTATGCTGTTAGAATTATTCTGGAGCACACTCTTAGCCAACTGAGGTAACTAGCCACTTAGATACTGAAGTACTTTTGACATGTTAGTCACTGTTGTAATGTAGGAAGTGCGGCAGCCAAGTTTTGCACAGATAGATCCCACAAACAGCAATGTGATAACGAACAGATAATCTATTTGCTTAGTACTGTTCATTAAAGGATAAACATTGGCCAGAACAACGGGAATAACTCCCCTGCTCCTCTTCAAAATAGTGCCATGGAATCTTTTTGAATCACCTTGAGGAAACAGCCGAGGCAACAATTTAATATTTTATCCAAAAAACGCAAGAAGAAAAGCTGTCTAGATAAAATAGTACACCCAGTTTTCACATAATGCAGCAAAGCATTGTTCACAGCACTTTGCAGAGAATTTTGTCATAATATATCTATTGAACCATTTCATTTTATAAATAAAGTCCTTTTAGTGTTGTGCGATTTTTATTGATTAGGGCATGCTAATTCTATTGTTGCTCAGCTATTCCACATCAAAGCTGAATTGTCAGTAAGTCATTATTTAATAAAATAAAAAAATGTGCTATTTGTTAAAAATTTCCATCCCTCATTCTGAAAAGTACATTTGTTAAAAATACTAGATAAATCGGAACGCTAAGGTTACTGAGCCTTTAGTGTGTGTAAAGTGTGGTGCTACTCATAAGTAATTTAGTTGTTTTACTAACCGATACTGTCTTATGAAAATGCTCAGCATTTCACAAGTAGAGGGATAAATTCTGCACACCACATTTGCCCAAAGCAAAATGAAATGAACAGCAATTCAAGGTTATTCATCATTAGACACCAAAAAAGCACTTTTCACAGTCTTCATAGCTTCCACCTAGTATTAGTGTAAAAGCCTTTATAGATTCCCATCTCTGCTGCACAGCTTCATTTGTTAAATTGCTTGTGTGCTTATGGAGAGACTCCAGGGTAAGGAATCATCAGCTATGCATTGTGGCATAACTAGGCCACCAGGCAGGTCAAAAATAGACAGTCTCGCTTTTATGCGGGTAATTCACATTGCCCTTAGACAAAGAGTCTCTTCCCAGTTATAATCAGATTGCTGACATTGCCCGTGACTCTTTGAATTCTGAATAAACAAATAAAGATTAATCCCATTAGCAGAAAGAACCTCAGGAGAGTTGAAAATGATTGTTGATATCCAAGGCTCATATTATCAAGGTTGTGCCATAATCTTATTTAAAACCTTATGGGAGCCATCAGCTAAAATTCATGTTTCAAGCTGTTCACATCCATGTTTTTCTTTTCTTTACAGATTACAGGTAACCCGTTATTATCTGTTTAATCAAACATTGCTCAACTGTACAACTCAGTTCTAGTGGAGTACAAGGCTGCTGTTATATGTATTCAAGAGGTAATTATTGAACTTACGAATGGCTCACAAATTATACAAGCCACAGTCGTTGTTTCCAAGTTTCAATATTTTTCTGTGTAAATGCTACTCCATATCAAATGCAGAACTTTAAAAAGTGAATCACACAATCTCACAAAATTATTTAGCAGTTTATTTATACATCTCCACTCATTTTCATTTCAGACGGCCTTGAAATTATTTAGTTTGCTCTCTTATGCACATAATTTCTCCAGTCCTACATTACAACAATGACTTCACTTCAGAAGTACCTTATTGGCTGTAAAGTGCTTTGGAATGTCCCAAGATCCTGAAATGCGCTATATAGATGAAAGTCCTGTTTTCATTTTTCTGTCCACACAGAAAAGAAAAGAAAGGCTTACATTTATATGGCATTTTTCATGGCCACTGGATGCTGCAAAACTCTTTGCAGCCAAGTACTTTTGAAGTGTAGTCACTGTTGTAATGCATGAAAATCAGCAGCAGCCTATATGTGCACAGCAAACTCCCACTAACAGCAACGTGATAACGTGATAATTGGTTTGGTAATGTTGGTTAAGAATAAATGTCAGTCAGAGCACCAGGAAGAACTTCCTTGCTCTTTTTCGAAATAGTGCCACGGGACCTTTTACATTCACCAGAGCAGATAGATGAGGCCTCAGCTTAACATCTCATCCAAGATACAGCACATCCAACTCCCTCAGTGCTGCGCTGGAGTGTTAGCCTTGATCTTTGCACTGAAGTTCTGGAGTGGAACTGGAACTCAGAAGTACATAGCTTGGTCAACATTCTTTAGTATCAACTTCAGAATAACATGAGATTGGCTCCTCATTTTCTACATGGTTTGTGGAACAAAATTAACGATGTGCAAACCTGATGATGCTTTGGTGTCATAAAATCACTACAGCTGAGAACTGAATTCAGCCTATTATAAACTTATTTATTTAGTGACCACTAGTTGTATTTTAATTGCTATGTTGGCAACAGAGATACTATTTAGCAATGCAATTTGCTACTGCAATGTTGATATTCATGACACATTATTTTATTCAGTGCATGTTGAGTATATTCCAGTAGAATTATTAGAAATCATTTGATTAAATTCCACAAGAGACTTACAAAAAGTGTTAAAGCTTATAGAATTAAAGGCTAATTAGGCCGAATACCTGGAAATTGATAATAAATATAAAAATGGCAGATTGGGGGAGTAACTAGTGGAGTTCTACAGATCTGTTCTGTGTTCTCTATGTTAGCAATTGGAATGGAATACATCTTAAAACTTTATAACTTTTTCTCATGAGGCCAAACTATGTGGCAGACGATTAATTTAAGTGGGATTGATAGTGTTCAAAAACAAACAAATTTAGTGGATGGGTCATGTATCAGATTGACTTTAACTGTGGAAAAATGTAGCTTTGAACATTAAGAAAAGCTGTCCTTGACCCTAAGCAAAACCATCTTTCCCATTTGAAGGCTAGAGGATAAATAACTAATTACATTTGGCCTCCACCCCCATTTTATACCCCCCACCCAACCCCCACTGCCAGACTTTCCTTAGGCTTCCTCTAACTATACAAATGGCCCTGACTTCAAATGGCTCCCAACTTGGAGTGGGAATTGTGGGTTGGGAACAAGAAAAGCACCAAAGCCCTTGGACCTCACTAGCCTGAGGGCCAGGAGATTCAACTCCTAGGCTGCACTTGCAAGTCCCTGGTCAGCTCCTGGAAATTGATGGGAAGTGGCAGCTGTCCGGTGGAAGGTTGGGTAACAGGAATCTTCCCACCGGGCTGGATGAAATGATCAGCGACACCCAGATAAGTCATAGGGAGGTGGTTTAAAGAGCTCTTGTGATAAGGATAAAAGGTAGGGAGGGGACCCTGGGGAAGGAGAAGCTTAAACTCTCCTTCTGGAGCATTCTTGGAAGTAAAAAGCTTATTTCCTTGGGCCTATTTTGGCCCATCTCCTCTACTGTAAGGGTGATTTCAACTTTGCCCTCAAAGTAGAAACTGGCAAGCACTTAAAATCATCTGAGATACTTAGTCACTAATGCCCAGCTCCCTTCCCATGTTCTTCTATCTCTTTTGAGTATCTGAAATGAGTGGAGTACCTCTTTATTTATGCAGATAATGTCACTTGACAGGGAAGCCACAAAGGTTTCCCCACTCAAAAGGAAATTGGATAAGCACCTGATGGGTGGGAAAGGACTGGGAAAATGAGACTAGCTGATTTCCTCTGCCAGAGAACTAGCATGGATGTGACAGGCCGAATAGCCTCCTTTTGTAACCATTCTATAATTCTAAGTCACCAGTTAAGATTGCAGTCAGTTCCTAATGACATCACCCCTATAGTATGCAGAAGCCTAACGTTGTAATGAGGCATGGAGGCGATGGTAATATTGGTGCAGTGAGTTGCTACAAGGTAGTGTTGAACTTGTGTAAGACCTTAGTAAGGCCGCTGATGGAGCGTAGTTTAAGTCACCAGCACAAAGGATATATAATATATGAAAAGCCACTGCATAGATTCACCAGGATATTATTAGGAGTGATGGATTACAGTGAACAGAGACTCGAGAAGCTAGACTTTTTTCTTTAACTGGAACTGAGAAGGTTGAGAAATGGCCTATTATTCAGAAATCTTAGGTTGTGGTAAATAGTGATTTATCATTTCCACTGGGTGAACAGATCGTACAGAGAGGGCACAAATTTAAGATAACCACAGAAAGAATGGAAAGGGTGGGCAATAAAAACCTTCTTTGCAGAGAGGGAGGTTAGAATGTGGATCTCTGTCACAAACTCTATTGTAGCAGAGTCCTTAATTACTTTTGAAAGGACATTAGAACACTGCTTGAAAATTAAAGAGCGAGGAGAGCAAACAGCGCCATTAACCTAGCTGAATAATGTACAGGAAGTTTCTTATGTTGTTGTTAGAATTTTGAGCTCTGGGGAACCAGGGGATATGAAGATCGTGCGGAGATGTCCAGTTGAGGTCAAAGATTAGCAATGATCTCATTGAATGGTGTAGCAGCCTTGATGGGCTGCATGGCCTCCTTCTGTTGCTGTTTCTTATGTTCTTAGGCATTAACATAGACTTGATGGGCTCAATGGTTGGTTTTGATTCTGTAACTCTGTTCAAAAAAAAATTGCATTTAAATAGTGTTTTCACAACCATGGAGATCTTTACAGCCAATCAAGAACGTTTGAAGTATAGTCACCGTTGTAATGTAGGAAAAGTATTCAATAAGAATTTTCTCCAGTAACATTTACCTTTATTGAATTAGAACATATGAATAAGCTGAACAGTTACAAAATGTAGGTCGGAACTCGCTCTTCCAAAAAAAAAATTATGAATAATTGAACATAAGAGCAGCTGCCAGAAAATACTGAAACAAAAGCAAAATACTGGAAATCTGAAATAAAAACATAAAATGCTGGAAAACACTCAGCAAATCTGGCAGCATTCCTCCCCCACCCCCAACACCCTGCTTCCCCACTTGCACTCTGCTCTTTTGTTGTATTAATTTACAGTTACACTGGACAAATCTTTTGTTACTTTAGAAGTTCCATTATCACCTCCATTTACCTTATACCTTCATTCCTGTTGTAACCTTCACCCTATCACACACCTTCCCCATAATTCTTTCCGCCTCAGATCCCACCCCAATCCCACAACCCACCCCCACCATCACCACCCACTCCATCCTATCTGTACCACTTTCCCCAGCTCTGTAGTTGGTTCGAAGCTGTGACTCTCTAACATCCTCCAGTTCTGATTAAGGGTTACCAACATGAAACTTTAACTCTTGTTTCTCTCTCTCAACAATTTCATTTCATTCATTCTTGGGATGTGGGCATCGCTGGCTAGGCCATCCCTAATTGCCCTTGAGAAGGTGGTGATGAGCTTCCTGCTTGAACCACTACAGTCCATGTGGTGTAGGTACACCCACAGTGCTGTTAGGGAGTGAATTCTAGGATGTTGACCCAGTGACAGTGAAGGAATGGCGATATATTTCCAAGTCAGGATGGTGAGTGGCTTGGAGGGGAACTTCCAGGTGGCGATGTTCCCATCTGTCTGCTGCCCTTGTTCTTCTAGATGGTAGAGGTTGTGCATTTAGAAGGTGCTATCTAAGGAGCCTTCATGAGTTCATGCAGTGCATCTTGTAGATTGTACACACTGCTGCTGCTGTGTGTTGCTGGTGAAGAGAGTGAATGGTTATGGATGTGGTGCTAATCGAGCGGGCTGCTTTGTCAAGCTTCTTGAGTGTTGTGGGAGCTGTACTCATTCAGGCAAGTGGAGAGTATTCTGTCACACTCCTGACTTGTGCTTTGTGGATTGTGGACAGTCTTTGAGGAATCAGGAGCTGAGTTACTTGCCGCAGGATTCCTAGCCTCTGACCTGCTCTTGTGACAAAAGTATTTATATGGCTAGGCCAGTTCAGCTTCTTGTCAATGGTAACCCCCGGATGTTGATAGTGGGGGATTCAGTGATGATAATGCCATTGAATGTCAAGGGGGGGTGATGGTTAGATTCTCTCTCAGGTTGGAGATGATCATTGCCTGGCACATGTGTGGTGTGAATGTTACTTGCCTTTTGTTAGCCCAAGCCTGGATATTGTCCAGGTCTTGCTGAATTTGGATTTGGACTGCTTCAGTATCTGAGGAGTCACGAAAGGTGCTGAACATTGTGTAATCATCAGTGAACATCCTCACTTCTGATCTTACGATGGGAGAAAGTTCATTGATGAAACAGTTGAAGATGGTTGGCCTTAGGACACTACCCTGAGGAACACCTGCAGTGATGTCCTAGAACTGATATGATTGATCTCCAGCAACCACAACCATCTTCCTTTGTGCTAGGTATGACTCCAACCAGCAGAGAAGTTTCCTCCTGACTCCCATTGGCTCCAGTTTTACTGGGGCTCCCTGATGCCACACTCAATCTAATGCTGCCTTGATGTCAAGGGCAGTCACTCTCACCTCACCTCTGGAGTTCAGCTCTTTTGTCCATGTTTGAACCAAGACTGCAATGTGGTCAGGAGCTGAGTGACTCTAGCAGAACCCAAACTGAGCATCAGTGAGCAGGTTATTGCTAAGCAAGTGCCACTTGATAGCACTGATGATGACTCCTTCCATCGCTTTACTGATGATTGAGAGTAGACTGATTGGGTGGTAATTGACCGGGTTGGATTTGTCCTGCTTTTTGTGTACAGGACATACCTGGGCAATTTTCCACATAGCTGGGTAGATTTGTTTTTATTCATTGTGGGCTTCGCTGGCTGGGCCAGCATTTATTGCCCATCCCTAGTTGCCCTTAAGAAGATGGTGATGAACTGCCTTCTTGAACCACTGCAGTCCATGTGGTGTAGGTACACCCACAGCGCTGTTAGGAAGGGAGTTCCAGGATTTTGACCCAGTGGCAGTGAAGATACAGTGATATATTTCCAAGTCAGGATGGTGAGTGACTTGGAGGGGAACATTGGTGGTGTTCCCATCTATCTGATGCCCTTCTCCTTCTAGATGGTAGTGGTCGTGGATTTGGAAGGTGCTGTCCAAGGAACCTTGGTGAATTCTTGCAGTGCATTTTGTAGATGTTACACACTGCTGCTACTGTGCATTGGTGGCGGAGGGAGTGAATGTTTGTGGATGTGGTGCCAATCAAGTGGGCTGCTTTGTCCTGAATGGTGTCAAGCTTCTTGAGTGTTGTGGGAGTTGCACTCATCCAGGCAAGTGGGGAGCATTCCATCACACTCCTGACTTGTGCCTTGTAGATGGTGGACAGGCTTTGGGGAGTCAGGAGGTAAATTACTCATTGCAGGCTTCCTAGACTCTGACCTGCCAATGTTGTAGGTGTGCTGGAACAGCTTGGCTTGGGGTGTGGCAAGTTCTGGAGCATACATCTTCAGTAGTTTTGCCGGAATATTGTCAGGGCCCATAGCCTTTGCAGATCCAGTGCCTCCAACCGTTTCTTGATATCACATGGGGTGAATTGAGTTGGCTGAAGCCAGGCATCTTTGATGCTGGGAACCTCTGGAGGTGGCTGAGATGAACCATTCACTCGACACTTCTGGCTGAAGATTGTTGCAAATGCTTCAGCCTTATCTTTTGCACTGATGTGCTGGGCTGACCCATCATTGAGAATGGGGATATTTATGGAGCCTCGTCCTCCATGAGTTGCTTAATTGTCCACCACCATTCATGACTGGATGTGGCTGGACTGTAGAGCTTAGACCAGATGCGTTGATTGCAGAATCATTTAGCTCTGTCTATCACTTGCTGCTTAGGCTGTTTGGCACGCAACTACTCATGTGTTGTAGCTTCACCAGGTTGACACCTCATTTTTAGATATGCCTGGAGTTCCTCCTGGCATGCCCTCCCGCACTCTTCATTGAACCAGGGTTGATTCCTTAGCTTTGTGGAAATGGTAGAGTGGGTATATACCAGGCCATGAGGTTACAGATTGTGGTTGTGTACAATTCTGCTGCTGCTGATGGCCCACAGCCCCTCATGGTTGTCCAACCTTTAGCTACTAGATCTGTTCGCAATCTATCCCATTTAGCATGGTTGTCATATCACACAACATGATGCTGTCCAAGTGTTTCCAGCATATTCACTTTTTATTGATGTAAAGTACTGATTTGTTAGTGTGACATTGTGAATCTACAAAAACCAACTGATGCATATGTTTTAATCTTAGCATTTACAGTTTCAAAAGAAAGCCTGTATGAGAAGAGGTCAGTTCGATACATGGTCTAACACTTTGCTGTGATAGACCAAACATGATTTAAATGCTGAATATTAGAAAAAATATATAAATTTGATTGGAAAAGGGAATTAAAATTCTCAAAAATAACCCTTCCTGCTATTCTGAAACTGGAATAAAGAAATACCAATCTTGTTTTTGTTCAACTTATTGGAGTTTGTGTTCCTTTATAGATATAATAATGCACCAGCTTATCTTCACTGTTGAGATATCCTGTTTCTTTTTAGAGGACATATTGGCCATACACAGCCGCTGCTGTGACCTACTAGCCTTTTAACCAGGCTGCAGTTCATCTGATAGGAAGGGAGCTTTTTTCTCTCTTTGCAGGCAAAGCGGTGACAGAAAATGACAACCTGCTTTCGTAGTCAGCTAATGCTTCCCTTACGCTTATTCTTTTAGGTCAGCAATAAGCTGCGCTACCACAGCCTTATTAAGGAGGGATGATAAGAAAATACTTTTGCTGATAAGCCGCTTCTGGCAGCTGCGAGAGTTCAGCAAGCAGTTCCTTATGACATAGTGCACCGAACATTAATGAGGCCTCCAGCACGTAGTGCATGCCCGCTTGTAAATTTAAAATCACACCTAATCTCCGCTGAACTGCGTGACCTAAAATGAAAGCAGTGTCCATAAAATGTGTAAAGTAAACATCAGATAACTGACTTTGAAGCGTTCTGACAAGTTGTCATAAATATATAAAGAGATTTGCTTAACTCAGATAGAATATAATTAACCATAAGATATCTGTCAGCGTACAGTCGACAACTTTTTATTTGCTGACCAAGAAATATTCTGAATATAGATGACAGGATACTATTCCAGGACCAACAGGCCAGGCAGATAGCCTGTACCTCATCCACAGTCTGTGCTTCTCATGAAATGGCCACCAGGAGGTACACAAGAGCAGGCCAGGGTCATCTGCATTTGTTTCCTTTTCCTCCCTGTGGGAAATTAAGTGCCAGACTTACAAGGCCTCTCCTGATGTCAAGAGTGAATTTGGAAATTCGTCTTATGCAGAAGCAATAGAATGGAACAGATCAAATATTTGAGAAATTTGGTGTCGAAGCAGTCTTTGTGATTTTTTTTTTCATTTTTAAAACCCGATTTGCACATTTTCAATCCTGTTATTGATGTTTTCAGGTCAATGTATTTTTTTTTGTCTAAGTTCCAGTCAACAGCATTTCTTTCACAACACTATTTTTTTTTTTTGCTCTCCACCTTTAACGGAGAGAGTAGGTCAGCCTGCAACACGGATATCTCTGGGAACGCCTGGACCAGCCAGCAGGATGTTTGTCTTTTTTGAAATTTCACTTCTTTGAATGTCAATGAAGGCTAGAATTCAAATTCAGCACTTCAGGGTTAGCCGACACTAAAGAGTTTGATAAATGAAGTGTCAAAAGTAACATTTTCCATCGGTGTCTGTCCTAGATTGGGATTTCCAAAGGGGGAGAAAACACGTGATGCTAAAACGACAAGTGAAATCTACAGCCAGGAGAGCTGTAAATCCTTGTAACAGTTTAAGCCAATAGTACATCTAAAGATTGAAGCTGAATGGATAGTTCAAATTTACCCATTATAATTTAGTTTGAACAATATATATCAAATAATTGAGGGATATTTTGCATTTAAATGGGAAGCTTTTCTTTAACTACCTGTTTAAGCTGTTAGAAGGGATCTAATCTGATTTCTACCACCCAAAATGCACATTGAACAAATAAGATAACTGTCAGGTTTTTTTTTAATGTGTGTGAATGGTAAATATTAAACATTCAGAGACTTGGAGCCAACTTGTCATTTCCCACTGTTGTTGCATCTTCTGACAATCCTGGCATATTAACTATGAATCATTCCCACTGGATGGTCATTTCAATGGGACAGTGGCACAGATGGTGACTGAGTTGCCCAAATTTCCAAGTAAGGACTGGCTCCACCAGACAGGATTTGTAGTCAAGTAGCTTTGAAGTAACTTTGGACTGAATACTCCCCAAGGAGAGAGAGGTCAGTTTTGATCATTTTACTACAGACCATCTGCTGATATCCATTTTAATGCATGTTGGATTACATTGACAGAATTCTATCAGTTACTTTCTACTTTCCTAATCGGTTACTTCCATCTTCCACCACGAGGCATGGAGGCTAGAGAACAGTGAAACACTGTTCTTCATAGTGAATAAATGGGCACACCAAACTGGTTCACTTTCCAATCAGGAGAACTGCTACTTAGAACCAGCATTGGTCAATTTCCCTGATTATCTAATAATCAACAATGCTAGGGGCTAATTGACAGTTGCAAAGTTTCACAGTTCTCGTCATTAACGGACCTTATACCCTCCAGCACCTGTATGTTGTCTGGCATTGCAAAGTGTGCATGACCAAGGCTAACAAATTCCCCCAAAAGGAGTAAGTTGCAGACTGGACATCATATAGATTCATACTGCACTTGAATTCAATTTAGCATAGCAGAATATGAAACCACAGATGAAAGTTTTTACTGACTTAATTAACTAACATTTATTTATAATTTACAGAACATTAAGCAATCTCAGAAATAGCCTCGGGCAATCCTATTATAGTACAATGATAAATCACAAAATGTCATTTAAAATGTCCACAAGGGATTAATTGTCCTTTTGAGTTATTCTGGTGAACAAGTGTAAACGAACAGTTTTTCTGTAGAAAGATTCATAAGACAATATTGCAAACAAAACCTCCTTTTCTCTCCAGCAACTTACTTTTTTTATCAGGATTCAGGGATTGCTCATAAATTGGGAAAATCTCACTGCATTTAAACTGCGTTCTCTTTTGATGCCAACGTTAACTAATAAATTTAATGAATTCAAGAATTGGTACAAATACACAAAAAAGCACAGAATGAAGACGTAACTGGTCTGGTTGATCACATCTTTCATCCAGTGGTGTCCCGTATTACAGCTAGCCATTTCTAACATCTAATATCAATCTAGAGTATGTTTAGGCCTCCAGGAAAAAAGCATCACCATGACGTCAGTCATACAATCAATAGTCCAGGCAGCTACTACACATCTCCTGAGGTAACCATCAAACATTAAAACACTGCAGCGAAAACACTTTGATAATTAGGATCAAACATAACATAATCTCCAATTTTAGCTACTATTTAACCCTTAACTGGCAGCATGCTAAATGATCTTTATGATTTTAAAAGCCCAAGAGATAAATTGTGGATTTGGCTAGGATCCCAATAAGCTTTTTACACCGCTAATTGGAATGGATGAACAAGTTGCTACCTTGCAACTTCTAAAGTTCACCAAGGCTGAGACTAGCATGTAAGAGTAAGTAAGAATAAGGACATGCAGAAGCTAAGAGATTACAGCTTGAAAACCAAATAGGGAAGAACAGAAGCAAAGTTTTTTTGTGATTCTTATGTAATATTATAGTTGTAAAGCTGCTCCCAACATCTCAGTAACATTACGACAAAATGTAAAGCAATCCTTGAGCCCCAGAGATCCTGAGGGATAATCTTTGAAATATGAGACTGGCCGTGGGAATCAAAATACCCTGGAGATGTGGGAGCTTGAAGGGCTGAGCAGGCATTGACCATTCCCTGTTGATAGTGACAGCGTCAAGAGATTATTGGGATTAATCAGATTGCGATCTAAAAGCAGCATTCAGTCTTTGTGAAAAGCTAAGGCTATTGACTGTCATGCACCCACTGGGATTTGTGGTCTACTGATAGCTTTGCATTACACTAAGCTGAAATAGTCATGATCTTTCACCTTTCTGGTCTGAACTGGAAAACTACCTGATACAGAATGGGTCCAATTTTCACCTTTTGACACTGGTACGACTTGCACCCACCAAAGGGAGAAGATTAGCACTCATGCCTGTGTAACCTGTACTTTTATTCACCTTATTTAGTCTATGTGTTGTGGGGCAACAGCAGCATGTCATTCAAAAGCTGTGCAGGTCAGAGAAAAGTAGAAGTCTGGATCGGTGTACTTCTTCTGCAGTCCCTCAGGATCGAGCACTCGGGTTCGATGGGTTCTGAGAAGACTGATAAATCCAATGGGTGACCTATACTCCCTGCCCCATGCAGGGCAGTTGGAGCTTTAAGGGTTTCGAGGTTTGTGCACTCCCCCCCAATGCCTCATCTTCACCTCCGCATGTCCCTGATAAAATCTTTCTGCGTGTTCAGCACCTTCTTGGATGGGGCTTCTCCATTTTGGTCGGTCACGAGCCAGGGACTCCCATGAGTTGGCAGGGATGTGTGACCAATGCAGGGATGCTTTGAGGAAATTCCTAAAGTGTTTCTTCTGTCCTCCTGGGAGTCTCCTGCTATGACCAAGTTTCGAATAGAGTAGTAGTCACTTGAGGATTCTGATGTCGCACCCAACGGAGCTGGTTTTGAATGATTAGCGCCTCAAAGCTGGGCAAGTTGGCTTGGGACAAGATGCTGTTGTTGGAACCGCCTTTCTTGTCACCTGTGTTTTATGTTCAATGGTTATGCTGTTTAGCTGTTGACTAGACCTGTACATTTAAGGCCATCGTGCTGAATAGACAAACCCAAGTAATTGAACAGTTCTGATGGAAGATCACAGGTCTGAAACATTGGGCGGAATTTTCCGTGCCCGCTGGCGTCTGGCGTGAACGGTGGTGTGAGAGGACAATACGGTGCAATCGGTTTTACAACAGCAGGAAACCGGTTCGCGATCGTCTGCTCAGCCCCGTCAACAACGGGCTGCGTTTCCCACCATCGGACCTCAGGAACCTCATTGTAATACATCAGCATATCATTATCAGGCCAGCCCGCTGGAATCATCCCCTCCCACTGGGTCGTCCATCCACATCAGCGGGAAAGCACGCCAACGTGTTTCACAACAGCACATAAAACGTGCGCAAGTGGCGGCCTGCACTTTGAGGGGAGCTCGGAGGTGAGTGCTTGGTAACGCTGTGCAGCACCCACCAGGGTGGCCTGTTGGACTTCAAGCTTCAGAGGCATTGAGGCTCGGGGTTAAAGGCAGCCCTGCTGTTGAGGTGACTGGTGGCGGTGGCGGGGGTGGGGGGGGGGGGGGGGGGTTGGTTCGGGAGGGGTGGTGGTGCAAGGGCAGCCCTGCCATTGAGGGGGACTGTGCCAGGGCAGCCCTGCCATTGAATATAGCGGGCAAGTATTTGGGGTTGGGGTAGGGTGAGCGAGGGAAGCAGCCTCGCATTAGGGAAACCTGTACAAAGTGACCATTCCTCTACAACTGAGACAGTTCAGGTACAGCTGCATTGATACGATTGGCGTCGGGCTCCTAGCTTATCTGCCCTCTCAAGCAATGCGGAGGCATCAAAGTGCCACCAAGTGCTTCAGAGCTTCACCATTCCCCCCACCATGCATTGCCCACCCCCCCCCTCCCCCAACCCCTCCCCGCCACCCGCGCAGAGACTGCAAATTCATGAGCATTTTAGTGGACTGCAGAGCAGTTGGACTGCACACGTTGTACAATCTCCTGGCTAATTCTGGCCATGGAGCAGTCACTGCTGGAGGTGCTCACAGCCCCTTGCAATCTCATCATCCCTGTTTGGACCAGTCTCCCCCATGGTTCAAGCTAACAGGGCAGCCATGCAGCGCACTAACCTCTGGCCATCCAAGTGGGGGCCAGCACTCTCTGGGAAGCGTTAAGGGGCCGTCACACTTAAGCAAGACAGGTTCTTCATACAAAATCAGAAAATGCTGGAAAACCTCAGCAGGTCGAACAGCATCTGTGGAGAGAAAAACAGAGTTAATGTTTCGAGTCCGTATGACTCTTCTTCGGAGCCGAAGAGAAGCAGAAATGTGAGGAAATTTATACTGTTTAAAAGGGGTGAGGCAGGTGGAGCTGGATAGAAGGCCAGTGATAGGTGGGGACAAAGGAAGAAATGAATGTAAGATGTCATGAACTAAAGGACAAGGGGCGTGTTACTGGTAGTGGTTAGTGCTAAAAAAGGTGCTGATAGTGGCATAAAGGTAAGAAAGCAGAATGTGATAATAGCAGATCAAGGGTGGCATTGTGTGAAAGAACATCATGGAACAAGTAACAGATGACACTGTCAGGGATGGGGTTGGGGGAGGGGCCGGTGGTGGGAAAAAAAGGATAGAAAATGGGATAGACGGGGGGATAAAAAAAAGGGATAAAACCATAGATAAATGAATAAAAATAAAAATAAGTGGATAAAAAATAAAAATGAAAGTAGAAAAAAGGGGATTAAAAAAAGGTGGTGAAGGTGGAGGAGAGAGTTCATGGTCTGAAGTTGTTGAACTCAATTTTAAGTCCGGAAGGCTATAAAGTGCCTAATCGGAATATGAGGTGCTGTTCCTCCAGTTTGCGTTGAGCTTCACTGGAACAATGCAGCAGGCCAAGGACGGACATGTGGGCATGAGAGCAGGATGGTGTGTTGAAATGGCAAGCAACAGGGAGGTCTGGGTCATGCTTGCAGACAGACAGGAGATGTTCCGCAAAGCGGTCACCCAGTCTGTGTTTGGTCTCTCCAATGTAGAGGAAACCACATTGGGAGCAACAAATGCAGTAGACTAAATTGAGGGAAGTGCAAGTAAAATGCTGCTTCACCTGAAAGGAGTGTTTGGGCCCTTGGACGGTGAGGAGAGGGGAAGTAAAGGGGCAGGTGTTGCACCTTCTGCGGTTGCATGGGAAGGTGCTGTGGGAAGAGGATGAAGTGTAGGGGGTGATGGAGGAGTGGACCAGGGTGTCCCGGAGGGAACGATCCATACAGAATGCTGCCGGTGGGGGGGGGGGGTGGTGAAGGGAAGATGTGTTTGGTGGTGGCATCATGCTGGAGTTGGCGGAAATGGCGGAGGATGATCCTTTGAATGCGGAGGCTGGTGGGGTGAAAAGTGAGGAGAAGGGGGACCCTATCATGTTTCTGGGAGGGAGAGGAAGGTGTGAAGGCGGATGCGTGGGAGATGGGTCGGACATGGTTGAGGGCCCTGTCAATCACCATGGGTGGGAAACCTCGGTCGAGGAAGGAGGAGGACAGAGGCGCCGTTTTGGAAAGTGGCATCAATCATAACAGATGCAGTGGAGGTGAAAGAACTGAAAGAATGGGATGAAGTCCTTACAGGAAGCAGGGTATGAGAAGCTGTAGTCGAGATAGCTGTGGGAGTCAGTAGGCTTGTAATAAATATTTGTAGACTGTCTATCATCAGAAATGGAGACAGAGAGGTCAAGGAAGGGAAGGGAAGTATCAGAGATGGACCATGTGAACGTGAGAGAGGGGTGGAAATTGGAAGCAAAATCGATAAATTTTTCCAGGTCCAGACGAGAGCATGAAGCGGCACCGATACACTCATCGATATACCAGAGAAAGAGTTGTGGGGGGGTGCCTGAATAGGACTGGAACAAGGAATGTTCCAAATACCCCACAAAAAGACAGGCACAACTGGGGCCATGCGGGTACCCACAGCCACACCTTTTATTTGGAGGAACCATGATAGGGTCCCCCTTGTCCTCCTCACCTTTTGCATTCTGTAGGAACCGTTCCCTCCCGGACACGCTTGTCCACTCCTCCATTACCTCCAACACCTCACTCCCTTCCCATGGCACCTTCCCATGCAATCGCAGAAGGTGCAACACCTGCCCCTTTACCTCCTCCCTCCTCACCATCCAAAGGCCCAAACACTCCTTTCAGTTGAAGCAGCGCTTCACTTGGACCTCCTTTAATTTAGTCTACTGCATCCGCTGCTCCCAATGAGGTATACTCAACATTGGAGAGACCAAATGCAGACTGGGTGACCGCTTTGCAGAACACCTTCAGTCTGTCCGCAAGCATGACCCAGACCCCCCTGTCGCTTGCCATTTCAACAAACCATCCTGCTCTCATGCCCACATGTCCGTCCTTAGCCTGCTGCATTGTTCCAGTGAAGCTCAACGCAAACTGGAGGAACAGCACCTCGTCTTCCGATTAGGCACTTTACAGCCTTCTGGACTTAACATTGAGTTCAACAACTTCAGACCATGAACTCTCTCCTCCATCCTCACTCCCTTTTTTAATCTCCCTTTCTTCTACATTCATTTTTATTTTTTATCTGCTTACTTTTATTTTTATTAATTTATCCGTGGTTTTATCCCTTTTTTGTTTCCCCCACTTCTATCCCATTTTCTATCCTTTTCTTCCCACCACCAGCACCTCCCCCAACCCCATCCCTGACAGTGTCATCTGTTACTTGTTCCATGATGTTCTTTCACACAATGCCACCCTTGTTCAGCTTTTATCACATTCTGCTTTCTTACCGTTATACCACTATCAGCACCTTTTTTAGCACTAACCACTGCCAGTAACACTCCCTTTGTCCTTTAGTTCATGACATCTTGGTCAATCCCTCCTTTGTCCCCAGCTATCGCTGGCCTTCTATCCAGCTCCACCTGCCTCACACCCCCCCCTCCCCTCCACACCCCCCCCCCCCCCCCCACCCCACCCACCCCCCCCCCCCCCCGCCCCTTAAATAGTATAAATTTCATCACATTTCTACTTCTCTTCAGCTCTGAAGAAGGGTCATGGACCCAAAACGTTAACTCTGTTTTTCTCTCCACAGAAGCTGTCAGACCTGCTGAATTTTTCCAGCATTTTCTGTTTTTGTTTCAGATTTCCAACATCTGCAGTATCTTGCTTTTACCTCAGGTTCTTAGTACACCCATGCTAATCGCGTGTCTCTCTCTTTCATCCTGCAGGAGGAGTACATCAGGAACATGGAGCCTGGTGAATGAGCTGTGTGCCTGATGGTCTACAGAGAGCGAAGATAACGGAGGAGAGAGCGACTGAGGCTCCTGGCTGTGCAGAGAGAGGAGCAGCAGCCTCAGGAAGAAGGGGTGGCTGGGGCTCCCACACGTGCTGCCCAAGAGCCACAGGCAGGCTGGTGCCTAGCGGCACTCAGGGTCTGTCAACACCACCTTTCATTCCTGCAGATGACTGAGAACCAGTCTTGCCGAAGGCTGTGCATGTCTAGGGAACTGGTCGGTCACATCTGTCAGCTGTTGCAGGATTTCACACCACGGGGACATAGAAACATAGAAACTAGGAGCAGGAGGAGGCCATTCAGCCCTTCGAGCCTGCTCCACCATTCATTATGGTCATGGCTGATCATCCAACTCATTAGCCTGCTTCCGCTTTCTCCCCATGCCCTTTGATCCCTTTCGCCCCAAGAGCTATATCTATAGAAACATTGAAGGGCATCCACTGCCAGTGGTCGTGAAAATGATCACAGCGCTCAATTTCTACGCCAGTTTCTCCTTTCAGGGCTCCGCAGGTAACCTCAGTGGGATCTCACAAGCCTCCACCCACAAATGCATCTATGAGGTCACAGATGCCACCTTTGCGAGGGCCACACAACTTTGTGTATTTCACCCGGGACCAGGACAGCCAGGATGCAAAAGCGATTGGATTCGTCCAGATCTCGGGCTTCCCACAGGTGCAGGGTGCGATCGGCTGCACTCATGTGGCGTTCAGATCTCCACTGCAACACACGATGGATTACATCAACCGCAAGGGCTTCCATTCGCTGAATGTGCAGCTGGTGGGCGACCACCAGAAGTGCATCCTGCAGGTATGCGCACGGTTTCCAGGGAGTGTGCACGACACCTACATTCTCAGTCGGTCACAGATCCCTGGAGTCTTCCAGGGTCCACAGAAGCTACAGGGTTGTCTCCTCGGGGACAAGAGCTACCCACAGAGGCCGTGGCTGATGACACCTGTGCAGTGGCCTCAGACTGCAGCAGAGCGACACTATAATGAGGCTCAGACAGCAGCTCACAACTTGGTGGAGCAGACCATCGGGATACTGAAGATGAGGTTCCAGTGCCTGGACAGGACTGGTGGAGCTCAGCAATACAGTCCACAGATGGTGTCACACATCATCATCATCTGCTGCGTCCTTTACAACCCGGCGATGCAATGGGAAGACGAGCTGGCTGAGGAGAAGGAGGAGCTTTCCTCCAACGATGGGGATGAGGGTGAGGAGGCCCTTGGAGGTGACGATGATGGGGATGAGGGCCTCGCACTGGCTGGACGAGGCAGGTGAGCTCGGGAGGCCCTGATAGCGGCTAGATTTGTGGAGGGTGATGATGATGACATGCAGTGAGGTGACCCCATAGATCCTCACATCATATCTCTAAACATTTGACTCCAGTCTGGCTAATGGCAGCGCCAATACCCTCTGTGATAATGTTCCTGTCATGGAGACACAGTGGAGGCCCTAATAGTCGCTCGATTGCAGGAGAATGATGACAACTTGCAGTGAGGACACTCCATAGATCTTCACATAGCCTCTGAGAATGTCTGACTCCTGTCTGGCTGAGGGCATCTTGCTTGCGCTCTGTGATCAGGGTCATATCATAAAGACGCAGCCATGAAACTTTAGAAGCACCTGATGCTGCGTCTGCCTTCAGCACCTGAGCCCTTCAGGAGCTGGTTGCAAATGCTGAAGAGATGGGGGCGAAGTCTCACCATAAAGATGCTGAGAGCACACAGAGAGAATGAGGGAACTCTGTGACACCTAACCACTACATTCTGGCAGCAATGACCAGCACCACCGAGGTGCAGGCATCAGTAATGTGTCCAGGGAGTGTGAGGCTGGACCATCACTGTGGTCTGAAGGCTGCACAGAGCATAGGAAAGAGGCCCTGGGCTGAGACACCTGCCTTTATCTTGTGCAGAAAGGGTTCACATCTGAGTGACATGAACACTGCTCATCAGAACAAGGAGCTTCAGGCAGGGAGACATTCTTGGGAGTTTATTGACAATAGTGAACAGTGTGTACAAGTGATTAACACCTGTGTGTGCAACTACTTTTACCTAAATTTCCTAACCTTGCCGCTACATCTTGGTGCTCCCCGGACATCCCACGCCCTGTCTGTGATGAACTTGATGAGTGTCCTCTGGAGGGCTGAGACTTGGAGGTCCCTGGCCTGCTTTCGGGGCCCTGATGTGTGGCAGTGGCACCCTCCCCGGCCTGTGGAGCTGGAGCTGTTGGGGTCACAGGAAGAGGGGAGTCAGATTGGCCGGACACTCTCGCACTCACCTGGAAAGATGGACCCGGAGTGTGCACCTGCTGATCCTCCTCCCTATGGGTGCCCGGGGGGCCCCAGGCTGACTCTTTATGGAGCAGAGGTAGCTGGAGTGAGATCGAGCTACCCAGCAGCCCTCTCATGTACACACTGTTGGAAGCTGACTAAGGGATGGAGTTAAGCCCGCACAGCAGAGCAGGAGCGACATCCTGGACCAAGGTCTCCAAGGCGGCCGTCATCCTACCAGTGTTGACCTCGATGCGTTGGCATGTCGGCGCTATCACCTCAGACTGAAGGCAGATGGGCTCCTCCATCATGCCTTGCAATCTGAGGAGTGCAGTGGACATCCCTTCCTGATGTTCCTGAGCTTGCCTTTGCAGATTCAGCAACTGTGACATAGCTGAGTCCAAAGGCTCCTCATCTGACTCGGACTCAGCAACATTCTGGCCTCCAGCAGTCCTCCGAGTGCCGGGGACCTGGGAAGTCCCTGCCTCCACCTGCTGTGGATCAGACAGTGCGATGTGTTCACCAGATTATGATCCCGAGGCTATTCTAAAGCTAGGTCCCACCGAGGTGTTTGTCTCTGCGCTGGTGGAGGGTGTGGGTGAGTGTTGTGACGGGACTTCAGAGAGGGTACCTTCAGATTCCTCTTCCAAGGTTTCTTTGGAGTTTGATTGGAGGTCCCAGGTCATGGGCTCCATTTCCTGCTTTCCAGATGTGCCTGCGAAAGCGAGGAGAGATAATTAGTGCGTGGACAGAGGACCCATCACTCACAGCATGGTTGTCTGATGGATGTTGCACTGCTGGATCCTCACTTGGTAGAGCAGCACCAACCCTCACTATCAGCACAGGGCCAGTCCCTGACATCGCCGGCCAGCTGGATGGTTCTGTTTTCAAAGTCCATGAGGACCTTGATTTTGGGCATTCTTGTCTGACAGCTTGTCCTGCATGGATAGAGAAGGAGAAAGTGTAAGCAGGATGCCTGCCAGGCCAGATGATAACTGTGTCTGGCCTGTGCGGGTGGTGAGTGGTCCCATGGACAAGATGAGGACAATGAGGGTGAGAGAGTGAATGGTGATGTCCCTTAAACCAGCAGTGAGTGAGGGCCCTGTGGATGTCACCATGTGCTGGGTTTGTGAGTGTGTGAGTTGAGAGTAATGACCTACCCTGGCTGAACGGAGGAGATCATTCATCCTCTTGCGGCACTGGGTGGCTGTCCTCTTTTGCAGGGTGTTGGCCCTGACCACCGCTGCCACTACCTCCCAAGCCGGGTTAGTGCTGTTGCTGTCCCATCCTGCGACCAGAGCCAGGGTAGAGGACATCCTGGTGAGCCTCCACGGCACCCAAAATGCACTCGAGGGATGGGTCGCTGAACCTGGGGGCTGCACTGTTCTTCTTCAGTCTCAGGGCCATGTCTTCCATGCAGCACTGGTGGTCTGGAAGCACTGAGATGTGTGCATGTGGCTCCACTTTAAATATGGCGTCCAGTGTGATGCAGCGGTGGGGTGATGGCGGGCAGGCGCATGAGAGCCCTCTTGCCTTGGAAACAGCGATTCACGGGAGTGCATAAATAATGTGGCAGGTTTGGGACGAAACGGTGTGAAAACCACCACCCCCCCCCCATTGCGGCTGGCAGGTACCCACCCGCTACAGCACTTAGTGCAAATCTGGGATGATCCCACCCGTTAACTCTGATTCTCTCTCGCCATCTGACTTGCTGAGCATTTCTGGCATTTTCTATTTTTCTTTTAAGTAATTATAGCTGGTTGAAAACTGAGAAATTGTATTGGCTTGTAAGCTTCAGACTCAGAGCCAATAATTGGCTTTCATTCTTAAAAACCTGTGGTAAAGTGGAGCGCTATGTACCTTTAAGAGAATGTAGTTAAATTGACCATGTGACTGCATTGACCAATTGCTACACAGCGCGGGTTACTTTGGTAACTGTGTCTAGAGCTGGAGGCAATTGAAGAAGCATACATGGAATTAGTGCTCTGTTCTTAGTTCCAATAAACCATCAGTGTTTGTTCAGTTAATCAGTCTCTCTCTGTCCATATCGTTTCAAACATCAACTAATGTGTTAATATCAAGGGGGCAGCTAGCATTCGCTGGACAAAGCAAACATGATAACCAAAAACATAAAAAAATGACTTTGCATTTGTAACAAAACATGACACTTTCAAGAGTTATGACAATATCCAGAGGGTGATGTCTAGATCACGACAACTGCATGGTAGATGTAAATAAAATAGACTTAGCAGCTAGCCAAGATGGGGAGATGGTGGTGTTGTGGTAATGACACTGAACTAGTAAGTCCCAAAGGTCAGGCTAATTCTCTGGGGACATGGGTTCAAGTTCCATGATGGCAGCTGATGGAGTTTGGAATTCAATTAATAAATGTGGAATTGAATGCTAATCTCAGAGATGGTGACCATGAAATCATTGTCGTAGAAGCCAGTCAGGTTCACTAATGTCCTTTAGGGAAGGACATTTGCCATCCTTATGTGATTCTGGACCCATAGCAATGTGGTCAACTCTTAACTGCCCTCTGAAATGGCCTAGCAAGCCAATCATTTCAAGTGCAATTCGGTATGGGCAACAACTGCTGGCCTTGCCAGTGACACCCACATCCCATGAAAGAATTTTTAAAAATCAGTAGCCATCAAACCATTGTCGTCTAATTCTGTCTCTTCGTCGGCTTCAACACCACTTACATCTCCCCGAGTCTTTTCTTCTTTCTTGCAAATATTTAAATCCAAATCTTAGAGTTGCCTAATCACTACTCTTTGATTTGTATCATCACCTCTCCTATTCTTGGTCAATGGAGATTGTGTCCTTAACCTTTCACCTGGATTTCTCAAGCAAACAATAGTCTTTTGATATACACACTCTTTTAGAGAAAAAAAATCATTTAACCGCTTGAGGTTCTCTCACACATACTTGATTGCTCATCAACTTTATTCTTTTTTCCTGTATTATGTTTTAAAGATTTTCGTGCATTGATGTTATCGACTATCACAGTTCAGGTGACATTGATTGTTTTAGTAATGTTTATCAATCAAACTACTTGGTAAGATTATTGAAGGATGTATGAAGTGCTCTGAAAGGATTGAGGTAATCGTGCTGTAATTTTTAAACATCGAGGCCGGTGTTCACCCATAACAATAACTCACCGAGGAATTGTGCAGCATTTTAATTAAAATTAATGGAGAGCCTCATAAGGTACTGCAGCAGTTGATGTGACCTTTCAGAATGTTCTAAACAGCAGCACATGTTTATATTGTATTAGGAGTTCTATTAACAACCTCATAAAAAAGGAAGAGGTCACAGTAAGATGTTACTGCGTAGGGAAAGTAGTAAGCTATTTAAAAAGCACTTGCAGTGCTGGAGGAATATTGGTCACTTATGAACCTGTTGTCAGTTGATTGTCCAGTTTATTTTCGAATCATTAAGTGGAATGACCTTGCAACTATCTTCATGGGCAAGGAATGAGAAAAGCTTCCTGCACTCCAGCTGTATTTTCAAACCTATTAAAGCCTCAAAAGGAAAGAAAGCCTTAAAATAATTTCAGGGTGTCATTAGTTTCTTGCAGATAGGTAGTTGCTTTAGAATTGTGTAGCCGGTGAGATTCTGAGTAACTTTTTTTGGAAACCTAATAGTTTAAGCATTTTGGGAATTTTAGAATTACTAAACAAGACAAATCCCCCAAACGTTCCCCCTTGCCATGGCACTAAACTCCCATCTTCCGAGATTCTCGTCTATCTCCCGAGCTCATTTTGTCTATCAGACCCACTTCCTGCTCTCTCAACCCTATTTCCATTGAAGTGCTGATGGACCTATGTCCTTTCCTGGCCCCTTTGCTAGTTAATATATTATTGTGTCATCAGGTTGGAATAATTTCAATGAATTCTCAAAGACAGCTGACTGCAGAATTTTTACCTCATTGGGGCAGGCTTGGCAGGAGCGGGCAGGAAGCCGACTACTGCCCGCAATCGGGGCAAGACTGCCATTTCACACCGGTGGGCCGATTAAGGCCCTCCTAGCGTGAAACGTGCCGTGACAGCGCTCAGCACCGCCTGTGTGCGGGGTGGGTTTGGGGGGAGGGTGAGAGCGCAAGTTCGCACACGTGTAGAGGTGCGCCCTGGAAAAGCTTCCTGACGCCACAGAGCTGCCTCAGGGAGATGAAGATATAAAAAAATTAAAATAAAGAATTCTAAGGTGTTAAAAAAAACATGTCCTCTCGCGTGACTCTGTCACGTGAGCAGGGACAGGTTAGAAATTAGCACGAAAACTTCTGTTTAATTGTGGATCGAAACCTCATCCAGCCTGCAGATGAGGTTTTGCAAAAATTGTAAAGGCCGCTTGGCCTTTTTGCCCGGCTGCCAACCGTAAGGTTGGACAGGCAGCCAAAAATTAAATTCAATTACATTGTCAAGGGCCTTAATAGGCCTTTTAGTTGTCGACAGGGGGGCTGCTGACTCCCACGCGCTCCCGCCGACTGAACTATCGCTCGAGTGCGCGATGACATCAGGACGCCCGGCCAACGTCATCACGCGACATTTTATGCTCGTTCGGGCCGGGTGCATGCCTGCCCAACGAACTAAAAATTCTGGCCCTAATAACTTCGTATTGCTGAAAAAAAGAGATGTTGAAGCTTTTCATCTTGCACTCATCAGGACACTTGCAAAGAGATCAATATAAGGGGAAAACAACAATTTATACTCTATGTGAAGAGAGTGCTGATTGGTTGGCAAATAGACTCTGATTGGTAGAGGTGTTGACATGGAAAATCCACCTGTGATGGCGATCAACCGATAACTGCCAACCATTGTTTGAAATTTAATCCAGGCAGCTGGTTGGTCAAGGCATTGCCCTAAGGTATGACTCAGCGAATGGATGTCACTTATTTTGTTTAACTGAAACAGGCGCAATGTGTGTACATGTTCTTTCTGTCTGCACAGAACAGGGCCCCGTGTATTAATATATGTAGCTTCCAGTACACGCAAATGCGTCACACTGTGAGCCTGACTGACAATCTTAAATCGGTTGTCAGCATAATTCTTAGCACACTGAGGATTATTGACCAAATGTTGTCCAATTGCGGAATCACATCTAATGTTGGACACTGTTTGTTTGAGTTTTGCAAGCATGGGCTGTACTTTGCCCATTGCGAACAGTGGCTGGGACATGCTGTTTGATATGATCCGCCAGTCTTTGGGACATACACCCTACATATTTAGCACCACACTGGCACTGAAATTCATATACCACATTATTCATTTGTGTGACATGCAGTATGTCTTTTTGGGCTTGATGGCAGCACCCCGTTCGTGGTGAATACCACTCGTGCTGATACTGCATAGTAGCAATGTGAAACAGCTAGCTTCACCTGTTGCTCAAATCTTTGAGATACCTTACCCTTCCAGGGTAGTCTAAGGGTAGACTGGGCTCTTTTCAAGGCCAAAAGTGACGCCCTTCAGCCCGTTCATGAGTTTGCATGATAAACAGTGTAAAATGATCTGGTCAGGGTAGCCATTATCCTGCAGTATGCCTTTGGTGTGCTCTATCTCAGCATCAAACTTGCACGGTGAGCAAATGGATTAGACCCTACTTACAAGGTTGCCGATAAGACCAATGTTAGAGCATGTGGAACTGTAAGAATCCCAATGCGTATATTGACCAGCGAAGGTAGGCTTGCTGTAGACCGTGGTAAAGAAGCCCCCCAGAAGATATCTCAGTTAGTACATCAAAGAAGGGGAGATCAACTGACTGCTCCATTTCAAAGGTGAATTTGAGCGCAGGATGGAGCCCATTAACACATGCAAGGACATTATTATACGCAGTTGCGGATTTAAATATTGCAAAAGAATCATCCACACATCGGAAATATGCGAGGGGAGGGAGGCTAAGTGTCATTCCATCGAGGACATGTTTCTCATGGAACCCAAAAAAGATGCTTACGAGAGCTGGGCCTAGAGGGGATTCCATGGCAACACCATCCAATTGGGCAAACATGTTGTCATTAAAACTGAACTCAACTGCTCAAGTTGCCAAGTTCATAAGTTCAGTAAATACTGATTCATGCAATGGTGGCAAGTCTGGATCGCTATGATATAGTGCTGCAGTGCAAATATCTATGGCTTTCTTAAGAGGAACATTGATGAATAGGCTGGCAATGTCGAACAAGCACATGGACGCAGCATTGCTATCGATATGCAAGTCCTATGTGGCCTTCGCAAATGTGAAGGAGCCATTCAGCATGTATGTGGAAAACTTGGTCAAAACTGGTTGTAACAATTTGCCAAAATTTGGCCAATTCATGTTGTGCAGAACCAGTCATAGGTAAGATCGGGTGTAGAGGGACATCATTTTTGTGTGTCTTGGGCAGCCCGTACATACACAGCCACAGTGAACTGTCATATATATCACGCGGTAACTCATCGTTCTTACACAAGTCCAGCAAGCGTGTCTTAGCTTACTTTTGAACAGGGCTGCCTGGTCATACATAACTTTGTTATAGCATAGGTACAGTTACGAGAACACCCTACACTAAGTTTTGGCCATGTTGACTCTCTTTGAGTTTCAAATCACATGAGTGTATGTCATCACAGACTGTTACAGTTAACTCTTAATGGGACTTTAGTCTAACATACTCCATTATGCTACATCTCCTCCAGTTTCTGATCAGAGTTCAATGTTCTCTGACATTCCTGGAAACCCAATACTTCAGTCCCCTCATCAGTCTGAACATTTTAATGTTTTGTAGTCCAATGGGAAATGTAGTCTCTTTTTGCTGTCTTAGGTAAATGTTTTTCTTTCTCTCTCCAGGTTCACTTCTTGATCTCTCTTCTCTCTCCTCAATGTTCTCATACATTGATAAGTCTTGTGGTACCTTTATGAGTCTACCATACCTAGTTCCCTTCTCATTTGTAGGGGATAAGGCAGCCTCATTCTGAAGTTGGTCTTCTGGATACTGGTGAACAGAATTCAAACCAGTAGATGGTTTGGAATCACCTGCTTCAGTGGACGGAATCGTCTCAGATTTGCACAAAGGGCAGTAGTGGGCGGGAGAAAAGTCGATTTACCTGCCGGCTGCAATGGCAGGTTTTCATGCTGTGTGGTCCCATTCCTGGTGCGACCCACCTCATTAATAATGCATTCCCAGGAAACGTCCCAGATTGCTGGTAGGCGGGTTTGGATTTGCCCGCCCCGCTGTGACCTCAGCACTTCCTCTGTCCGGGCACCAGATTTAAAGCACACCAGAATGCAGCCTGCCGTGTCTCCAGACCAGGACTGCTCCAGGCGACAGGTGGCTCCAAAAGCAAAGAAGTCGGCAGCCCCTACATTTAGCGATGCCTCTCTGGGGCCCCTGCTGGAGCCAGTGGAAGGCCATGATGTCCTCTACTCCCGCTCTGGCTGCAGGAGGTCCACCAGAGTCACCTATCTGTCCTGGGAGGTGGTGGCAGTGGCACTCAGTGCTACCGGAGCACAGAGGAGATCAGCCAACCAGTGCAGGAAGAGGATGAATGGTCACATCTGTTCCGCCATAGTAATCCAACCACTTTATCACTCTCAACTCACACACTCATAAACCCATCACACATCCACAGGGATCTCACACCTCAAGGGACAACACCACTAACTCTCACACACACCCTCACATCTCCATCAGGCTCGTATCCTCTGGAGCTCAGGTCCTCATCTTATCCATGGCTCCGCTCACCACACAAACATTCCACGCAGTGCACTGCGTCCTGTTCATTCTCTCTCCATCTATTTTCATGCAGGAGAAGCTGGCTCACAACAGCTGGGAGAGGTCCCAGACGGGGAGTTGGTGGGGGGGGGAGTGGAGTGGCCTACATTAGGCCCCTCACTCACTTTGGGGAGCATGCCATTGCACTGACTGGTGAGGACATGGACCTACCTGTGGCAAACAACCCAGGTGAGGATCCTACATCACATCATCCCTCTCTCAACACAACTGTGAGTGCTCTCTCTCCTGTCTTTGACTCTGCTGCCATGCGCTAATTAGCTCTATTTTGGTTCACAAGGAGTTCTGCCAAGTGACAGACACCCTCAGCCAGCCAAGAGGAGACCTCCTCCATTGAAGAGCTGGAAAAAAGCAGCCTAGAAGACCCATCACAGCGCTTTACCCACGCTTTCCACCAGCAGAGAGACACACAGCTCAGTGGGACCTAGACCTAGAGCAGGCTTGGATTCACAACCTGGTGGTCACCGCATATTCACGTGTCCGCAGCAGGAGAAGGCAAGTTCAGCTTAACTCCCCAGCAGGAGAGGTACAAGTCAGATACGAGCCTCTGAATTCGGCCTTCCAACTCATCCTGGAGAATCAGTAGAAGGCGGGGTGAACATCACGCAGAGCTGTTGGAAGCTCTCAACAGAATGGCATGTGAGTCGAGGAGCGCGTCCGCCTGCTCTCTGATGAAGTGGTGCCCACATGTGTGCACATTGAGGTCTCCAGAGGAAAGATGGTGGACACCTTGGAAACCCTGGTCCAGCAGAATGCAGAGATGCGCGCAGTCCGCACTCCGTCACGGTAGCCATGGGTGAGTTCCTGCAGTGTCAATGCGAGAGGGAAACAGGGCACCTCCACATCCCTCCAGCTGCTCCTTCCCGACAAGGAGTCAGGCCGGAGCCCTCAGGCACACGAAGGTAGGACGAGCAGCAGCTGGACACCCCTGGGTCATCCTTTCAGGAATCTCAGGGGCTGTCTGCTCCCCCCAAGTCCCCTTTGCCTGTGACCCCCCCTCAGCCTCATCCTCTTGTCAATGCACAGGGAGCAGTTGGCCCACAGAAGGACAGCCAAAACAAGCTGGGGTCATCAAGGCCTCCCCCCAGTCTCCTTCCCCACTCCGAATTCCTTCCTTTAAACCTTCCTCCCCCCTTTACACCTACTTCCCCACTTGCCGCATACCCCCCCATTACACCCTCCTCCCCCCATACTCCATCCTTCTCCCTCCCAACCTCTTCCCCTGACACCTCTGTTCCCTCCCCCACAACCTCACCCCCCCATACACCTTCCTCTGCCACTCACAGCTGGATCTTCCTCCCCCCCACCCCCCACCTCGCTGATCACCTGTAGCAGCCCAAGGCCAAGACCCTGATGTGCTGAAGCAGACCCCAGACATCAACAGAGACCTCCCAGCTTCCGTGAGCTGCTTCGCAGTGGAACCATGTGCGTGAGGATCCACCCAGCGTGTGATGCACATGTTCCTCCAGGGCCCAGTAACTGTGGGGCTCCAGCATCTTCTGCTCCTTGGATGTCCATGATCTGAGCAAGGCCTTAAAAGTAAGTACCGACTTCTGCACGTCACAGTTGTCCAGACGTGTTCTGGGCTGGCGTGTTTTCCTGCTGGTGTAACGGTAAATCTGGCATGGGGGTATGATTCCGGTCGGGCGGAGTTTAGAAGAATGAGGGGGGATCTGATTGAAACTTACAGAATACTGAAAGGCCTGGATAGAGTGGACGTGGGGAAGATGTTTCCATTAGTAGGAGAGACTAGGACCCGAGGGCACAGCCTCAGAATAAAGGGAAGACCTTTTAGAACAGAGATGAGGAGAAACTTCTTTAACCAGAGAGTGGTGAATCTATTGAATTCATTGCCACAGAAGGCTGTGGAGGCCAGGTCATTGAGTGTATTTAAGACCGAGATAGATAGGTTCTCGATTGGTAAGGGGATCAAAGATTACGGGGAGAAGGCGGGAGAATGGGGTTGAGAAACTTATCAGCCATGATTGAATGGCAGAGCAGACTCGATGGGCCGAATGGCCTAATTTCTGCTCCTATGTCTTATGGTCTTATGGTCTTATGGGCCTTACTTTGCACTCCATTAGCGGGATGCAAAGTGGGCTCATACCGGCCTCCAGTGGGATCGGCGTTCCGCCATGGTGGACACCATCAGATGATCCCGGAGTGATTTCACGCCGGTGTGAAACCGATTTTTGGCCTTCTCGCCATATTGCCCTCTTCCCTGCTCACCATGACACCTGAGGCCAACGGGGCTGGAAAATTCTGGCCAGTGTCTTCTTTCCCTTTTGGCGATTGTGACCTCCCTGGTCTCCGTTTGTCATCCTTGCTGCTCAATTGCAATATGAGCTCTTCTGTTACTTCTTACTGTACCCGATATAAGATCTTGGGTGTGGCGATTTCTCCACTGTTTCTCCATATCTCAATTGATCTCTGAACCAAACCTGTTCTCCCATTGAAGATCTGATAATGTTCTCATTCTGTAATGACTATCGTAGTGTTTCATCTGTTGACTTCGGCAAGTTTCAGCCCTATCTTGTACTTCGTCTAAGTTGGTGTCTTTGACCTGTGGCATCAAGGTATGTGTAAGGGTAGAAACCTGTGTCTGCAACCTTCTTCCCATGAACTTTTGTAACTCAGTAATGTTCCTTAGCATCGGTAATTCTTTTATGACTCTGGCCTTCGGTGGATCAACCTGATCGGATAAAGTTACAGGGACATAAGTATTATCAAACTAATCATTTGTCAGGGGCACATTTGGATATTGTTCATCTGTATCAGAACACTTCAAAATTTACAACAGTATAGCAACACCTGTAGAAGCCCTTTAAAAATCAAACCTTTGGACAGGAGCTACCGCATGCTAAATTAGGTTTCACCCATTACATTGCATCATTTCTCGCACCTTGGCTAATTAGTCTCATTATCAGGTTTTGTAAAATTGATGAGTCTGGAAAAGTGACCATTATGCTGTGGGGTGTACGGTTGCATGTGGACCGTGTTGAATCATCAGCTAATGTAATAGACCAAAAGAATTAGATCTTTCACAACAGGAAGAGTTTGAGGGCACAAACACCAAAAATAGACTGCTAAACGTTTTGTTAAAGAATTGCTGCGATTTTGCACATCACCTAAAGTATGTATACCAACATACTTTTGTTTTCTGAAATTACATTTTAAATGAGCTATGCACAAGTTGAAATTGATGAAAATAGCTAAATCAGAGAAAGCTAGTGTGGCGTCCATATAGCAAGACTTAAAAGACCCAGTATACTCTGCAATATTTGTTCAAGGTTAACGATATGTGACATCTTAAAATATTAAGTAAAGTCAATTAGATAATATGATATTAGGCCATGTAGAAAAAGAAGATTTTAAGTTTGATCCCTAACTAGAAAATAACAATCAGTAGCTGCAGTTATCCTTGGTGCCTCTGTACTAGCTCGGAATAAAAAGTCAGAGTTTCTAGTGCTGATCATTACTGAGTGTTCTGTTAACAAAAACGTGGGTGCATGGAATAGGAGGTAGGTAGGGAATTGGTTAGGAGGCAGGAGACAAATAGCAGGGATAATGTATAAGTATTCAAATTGATAGATTGTGGCTACTTTTGTCCTCAGGGATCTATATTGGAGCCTCAGTTTTTCACTATATTTATAAGTGACATATACAAAGGAATCTCGAGCCATATATCGAAGTTTGCTGACAGTACTGAGTTAACTGGCACAGCAAATAGTGCGCATGGCAGCAGAAAGTTGCAAAGGGACATTGATGGATTAAGTGAGGGGGCAAAACTATGGCAGATGGAATTTAATATGGGGAAGTGTGAGGTCATCTACTTTGGGCCCAGAAAGATAAAGCAGAGTATTTTCTAAATGGTGAAAAGCTGGAAATGGTGGAGGAACAGGGAGATGTAGTGGTCCATGGCCAGAAATCATGGCAAGCTATTGAACAGGTACAAAAGGTGATTTAAAAGGCTAATGGGGTGTTGGCCTTAATCTTAAGGGGGCTGAAATACCAGTGGGTTGAAGTTATGTTACAGTAATATAATGCTCAGGTAAGACCCCACCTGGAGCACTGGGTTTTGTCTGGCCACTACACCTTAAGAAGGATATACTGGTCTTGGAGGGCATGCAGTGCAGATTCACCAGAATGATACTGGAGATAAAAAGGTTAAATTATGAGGACAGGTTATATAGACTAAGCTTGCATTCCCTTGAGTATATATGATTAAGGAGTGATCTAATTGAGGTGTTTAAGTTGATTAGAGGATTGATGTGAGAGACAAAGGCCCAGATTTTCAACCCCAGGTTGGATGTGCAGAGTCAGGAGATCTCCTGGCTTGGCGAACACGACCTTTAGAAATGTCTGCCCACGGTTGGAGTTGTGGTCAGGGGTGAGGTTTGGGGGGGTTGGGGGGTTGGGACAGGCTGAAATAGGGAGTCGTGAAAGGATGAACCTGGAACAAGTGCTGAGGCTGCCGGGTGCAGAAGCGGGCTGGGTGCAAGGCTTGCGCCTGTACACCGGCACCGTGTTTAAATACATAAAAGAAAAGATTAAAATTAAAAAACAGCCCTCCAGCCCTCATCCCCACACACTCTCTATGCCCCATCCATTCCAACCTATGCCAATCCATGCCCTCCATCCACCATCTTTTGCCCTTGCCCTTTTCATGCCAACTCACCTAGAATCCTTGGACACTTCCTTGACAGCTTTGACAGTTCCTTTACAGTTCCTTGACCGCTGGACAGTTCCTTGACAGCTGGACAGTTCCTTAACAGCTAGACAGATCCTTGACAGTTCCTTGACAGCTGGACAGTTCCAATGAGTTTGAGTATAAAAAGTACATGATCATGTTCAATTTTACCAATTCCAAAGGGTGCCTTACCTGTCCTGAGGATGACTTATCATTCACAAAAGTGTCCCGTGTCTCTATCCAGAGGGGAACTTTATTTCTCCAAAGGGATACCCTGGCTGTCCATATGAATCTCCAAAGTTTAGACCCCCACTTACCTGTTCTAATTTGCACACGCCAGATTTCACATTCTTGGCCTTCCAAAACCCCATTTCAATGGAGGCAGCAAGTGATTTAAACACCCAGCTGCCTCTGTGAATCGTGCATGTCCCACCCCCGGTCCGACTCTACTCCTGCCCCTGTGAAGATGGGAAATGGCAGGCTCAGGAGCGGGCCTTAGAATTTTCAGTCATTTCCGGGATTTTTGCCACGATGGAGAGCTTCTCCTGGAGGATCCAGCAAAAGGGGTCATGGCCTTCAAATTAGCGCTTGGCAGTTTTGAGATGATGTCAGAAAGCTCTCCTTTACACGGGGGATAGTGGAAATCTGGACTGCCCCAACAAAAAGCTGTTGAGGTTAGGTTAACTGATAATTGCAAAACTGAGATTGATTGTTTCTTATTAGCAAACGGTATTAAGGATTACGAAACAATGACAGTCAGATGGATTTAACACACGGATCAGCCATCTAATTGATAACCTATTTGGATGGTAGACCAGGCTCGAGGGGCTGAATTTTCTCCTCTTATCCTTAAGCAGTGAGTCTGGTTGAAATGAGTATGTGTGCATGCAGGGCAAGGAAAGTTGGCTCTATTAAACAGCAGGTGAATTAAACAGCAGAAATGACTTCCTCAGTGTGAAATGTAACTTTGATTTTTGGTCTCTCAGGGAATTAAAGGATATGGGGAGTGGGTGGGAAAATGGAGTTGAAGACCAAGGCCAGTCATGACCATATTGAACAGCGGAGCAGGCTCGATGGGCCCTATGGTCTACTCCTGCTCCTATTTCTTGCTTGGTCATAAATCTGATTTTGCTCATATTGAAATATAATTATAAAATTGTCATTGACTTAAAGGTTAATGCCAATGGTTAATAAAGGTTATTCAGTGTTAGTGGCCAATAATTTGAAGAGTTCATCGTTTTACACAACTCTTGTCCGATGTGCCCGATTGTGCTTAAGTCACCTTGTTATGTTTGCTAATTGCTGGAAATCAGAAAAGAATTCCATCAGCTTCTCTGAGTTTGTGCCAGTAGAAACTGTATGCCAATGGGAATTCTCTCAGTGCTCTGCTGGCAATTGATTTAGTCAGAAAGGTTGAGCAGGATCAGACAAAGGCTATTAAAGATATCAGTTGGCACCAAAAGTGTACTGTCTGGATCCACTGCTTTCTCAGCCACTGTATCCACAGACACAAGCGCAGATATCTGGCAATGACTCTGGTGGCAGAGGTTCAGCAGAGAGGTAGTCATAGAGTGGTGCTATCTGCTGCAAGAATGTAACTTCGAACATAGTGACTGTGTTGCCAGAGGCTATCAAGGTGGTTACGGCTCTTCTTCCAGATGCAAGCAGCATCAACAGCTTCAGTCAATTTGCTGTGCAATGATACATTAAACATGTGGCTCTTGCTTTATTTGGCAGGCCCAATATCTTCTTTCCCACTGAACAGCAAAAGCAGTATGACACGGTTACCTAATTCTACCAGACTGTAGGCTGGTTAGGATTCACGTGGCTCTGTATCTGCTTGTACTAGTTCATAAGATGGCCCACCAATTGATATATCGTGTTGATGTTGTAGTTTACTGTCCTGGTGCCTAAGGCCTGCCAGGATAGCTCATTTCCCTCTCTCCCTGTGCCAAAAATGTGTGACTTTGACTGGCTGCTTCCCTTTGACAGCCTGAGATAAGAGCAGAAAATTGTAAACATTGACACAAATCCATAGCCCCTCTAGTCTGTGAATGAATAGAGCACCAAAGTTAGACTGTCACATAATGCCACTTTCTCAGTGTTTATATATATATGTGTACCAGTGTTTAAATCATTTGTCAAGAAGATACTTATAAAGTTTACAGCACAGTACACATTGAAGATAATTTACATGGAATAGCTATTAATCCAATAACAATCTTTGATTTCAGAAATACAAATTTTCAATACTCAAATCAGCAATAGTACTCTTGGGACCAGTCACAAAAGTCAATTTGGTTGTACACTTCTGGAAATTATTCTGGGATTGATTTTGACATTTTTTAAATCAAGACTTTCATAAGTAAATTGTTTTTGGCAGTGATGCAGTCAATGATATTTTGTGTCATATATTCCTGACAAAATAACATAAATCCTCAAATGAATATGCAGTATGATGGATGCTGATGATGTATGCCATTTGCTGAGATAACAATTGTATTATATTAACGCTGTGTGCTTTATGACATGTTTTATTATTTTGAGTCATCATAAGTCAGTGTTACAGGGCAAGTACCCAAGGGTTTATTTATTTGTTATCTGATGTTCACGTCTGACAAGATTTTTTGCTTTTTCTTCAAAAAAGATAATGTGAAGATTGAGATGTTGAAAATTTCCTAATAAGAAAATGAATCATAATGGCATAAGTTGTTTTAAAAAAACGTTCATCCTAAGATTACTGATTACTCCTCTGCCATTTTCAAAAATCACTAGATTAGATTGAATTAATAGTTGTTGAATTGTATATTGTATGCTGAACGGATGCTACATGACAGCTTTTTAAATGAATATGATCAAGAGATTAGTTAATTATAAAATATCAGCCGGGAGGTCTTGTGACTCAGTGGTAGCTTCCCTACCTCTAGGTTCAAGTCTTACTCTGGGACTTGATGGCCACGGAAGATGCATTCATAATGTAGTCAGACAGGTTGATTATCAGCCTGCAAATCCTTCCAATATGCTTAATGGCAGGTGGTAAAAGCAGGAGAGTTTCCAGGTCAGCCATACTGCAGAAGGCAAAGGCAAACCACTGCAGTACTTTGCCAAAGGTAATCATGGTCTGATCCATTGGAAGTCCATGGTTGCCAACAGTCTCTTAGGACATTGTGCCTGAAGGAGGAGGAGGACAGTGCCATTAATTCCCATTGTGGAAGAATCTCCTCTTGCTGGGATAAATATTTGCGACTCCCCAAATTTTGATCTTACTTCCTGGCAGAGCTATATCCCGACACAGAAGAAGGAGGTGTACATTGTAAGGAACAAAATAAATATGTAGTCTTATTCACCATAAAAAGCCTAAAAGAAGCTCTTCAGTGTTTTTTTAAAAAATTCTTTCATGGGATGTGGGCATCACTGGCTAAGCCAGCATTTATATTGCCCATCCCTAATTGCCCTTGAGAAGGTGGTGGTGAGCTGCCTTCTTGAACTGCCGCAGTCAGTACACCCACAGTGCTGCTAGGGAGGGAGTTTCAAGATTTTGACCCAGTTACAGTGAAGGAATGGTGATATATTTCCAAGTCAGGCTGGTGTGTGGCTTGGACGGGAACTTCCAGGTGCTGGTGTTCCCATGCATCTGCTGCCCTTGTCCTTCTAGGCGGTAGCAGTCGTGAGTTTGAAAGGTGCTGCTGAAGGAGCCTTGGCGAGGTTCTGCAGTGCATCTTGTAGATCGTACACAATGCTGCCACTATGTGTCAGTGGTTGGAGGGAGTGGATGTTTGAGGTGGTAGCTAAGGTGCCAATCAAGTAGACTGTTTTGGCCTGGATTTTGTCAAGCTTCTTGAGTGTTGATGGAGCTGGGCTCATCCAGGCAAGTGAAGAGCATTCTATCACACTTCTGACTTGTGCATTGTAGATGGTGGACAAGATTTATGGAGTCAGGAGGGGAATTTTTTGCCACAGAACTTTGAGCCTCTGACCTGCTCTTGTAGCCACAGTAATTATAGGCTCATCCAGTTCAGTTTCTGGTCAAAAGTAATCCCCAGGATGTTAATAGCGAGGATTCATTGATGGTAATGCCATTGAATGTCAAGGAGAGATGGTTGGATTCTCCCTTGTTGGAGATGGTCATTGCCTGGCACTTGTGTGGTGCAAATGTTACTTGCCACTTATCAGCCCAAACCTGAATGTTGTCCAGGTCTGCATATGGACATGGACTGCTTCAGTATCTGAGGAGTCACAAATGTGTACTCATCAGTGAACATCCCCCCTTCTGACCTTACAATACAGGAAAGGTCATTGATGGTGGGGCCTAGAACACTACCCTGAGGAACTCCTGCAGTGTTGTCCTAGGACTGAGATGATTGACCTTCCTTTGTGCTAGGTATGACTCCAACCAAGAGGAGGCTGAGATGGATCATTCACTCATCACTTTTGGGTTAAGATTATTGCAAATGCATCAGCCTTATCTTTTGCATTGATGTGCTGGGCTCCCCCATCACTGAGGATGGGGATATTTGTGGAGCCTCCCCCTCCAGTTCATTGTTTAATTATCCACCACCATTCACAGCAGAGTTTAGATCTGATCTATTGTCTGTGGGATTGCTTAGCTCTGTCTATCACTTGCTACTTATCCTGTTTGGCACGCAAGTAGTCCTGTGATGTATCTTTACCAGGTTAGCACCTCATTTTTAGGTATGCCTGGTGCTGCTCCTGGCATGCCTTCCTGCACTCTTCATTGAACCAGGGTTGATCTCCGGTTTGATGGTAATGGTAGAGGGGGGAAATGCCGGGCCATGAGGTTACAGTTTGTGGTTGTATGCAACTCTGCTGCTGCTGCTAATGGCTCACAGTGCCTCATGGATGCCCAGTTTTGAGTTGTGAGGTCTGTTCCAAATCAATCCCATTTAGTGTGATGGTACTGCCACACAACACAATGGAAGGCATCCTCAGTGTGAAGGCTGGACTTCATCTCCACAAGGACTGTGTGGTGGTCATTCCTACCGATACTGTCATGGCATCTGCAACAGGGAAATTGGTGAAGACGAGGTCAGGTAGGCTTTTCCTTCTTGTTTGTTCCCTTGCCACCTGCCGCAGACCCAATGCTGATGGCTGGAATCTTCCCGGCCCCCCAGAGACAGGGCGGGAGATGGGAGGGCTGAAAAAATCATGACGGAAGGCACATACGATCACAACATATTGTGAAAGGCAGGAGTAGTTGTTGCTTGGCCACTCGTTGACCAGATGCAAGTGGCCAATTAAGCGACTTAACAGGTCTATCAAGGGCCATTTTATGCCTCCACTGACATTTTACCGGTGTCAGCTGATTCCATTGCACCGTGTGTGGGGATTGCCAGACGCACTGTGTTAAACTCCCAGTAGTTTAGTGGGGTGGGGGAGGCCTTCCTTCAGCAATGTGTGATGGTTCACATAGGTCAACCCCCGCCCCCCCAACCACCCCCTGCCCACTGCAACCCACCAGTGCACCTATGTTGACACTGGAAGGATCACCGCTCCAATTGCTTGGCCATGGCACGTAAAAAGAAAATGCTCTCTGGGTCATCGAGATACCTCAATGTGGAAATATGCTCTCCTTCCCGTTGAAGCCACAACAATGGCCACCTCTATGGACAAGCTGCTGAGCTGCTAGCCCCCTGATTGAGCCGGCAGCTCAGCGAAGCAGGTCACTATCCCTAATGGGACAAAGGCGCTGGCGTTGACCAGTTAATCGGCTGTCGCCAATCAAATGCCACCCACAGTGATGCTGTTCACATGTGCGGGCCAGGGACCCACATTTGCCCTGGCAACAGGACCATGGTGACTGGTAAAATTCGGTCTAGTGTCTTAGGTCAGGCCTTGTCTTATGAAAATTCTAGTGGATAATGAGAATCGTAACGTGCAAAATTTCAACAGCAAAGTCTAATAGTTCAGGTAGTTTACTGGTCAACACCAAAGCCAATCACTTTAACTCTCACCCCAATGACAGTACTGGTCAATACCTGAACTTTGATTTAGTGATATTTTTTACCCCACTGATAGTTCAATTAATTTATAGTAAATGATGTCTCAGCTTCTGGGTGATGTGGGTGTAGTAACCTGATAGCACCAGTCCTACCTCCACAGAAACCAATGCTTGGAGTAACCAACACTTCCAACTGTGGGAAAAGCTGCTGATAGGAAAGCAGCAATGGGAAATTGAAATGTAGGGAAAGTGGTGAAGCAAATTAAATATTTTTGTGCACTTGTACTTGTACTATTTTATTAAAATAAAACAAAGTGCTGGAAATACTCAGCAGGTCTGGCAGCTACTGCGCTGAGAAACTGACTTAATGCTTTGAGCCGAATATGGCTCTTCTGAAGAACTGACTACCATTTTACTGTTAGAATATAAAATACAGATAGCCATATCAGCAAGAAAAATGATTTAGTATTAAGCGCAAGATCTAACATACCCAAATTTCTTATTGGCACTAATTTTAATATCTGATATGAACCATAATTATACACACTTTACCATAGACATGTGGGTGTATGAAAGGAAACAACTTTTCTTTTTAAGTTATAAAAGTGCCGTTCTGTTCTTGGCACAAGTAAATTAAATGATCACATGCTATTATTCTTTTCCTGAAAGTTGAGAAATGTATTTTCACAGAAGTAAAGCCAATAGGAACATCAAAAATGATGGCAGCGATTCGATTGCAGTATTATTTTTGCAACATTTGTGTTTTTGGACAAGTTTGAAATCTTATTCTCACGAGTGATTTTTTTTCTCTCTCTGATAAGGAAGGCAGGATGGAATGCTTCAAAGAGAAGAAGGAGAAAAAAATCAGACAAGTTAATCATTCCAGAGTCACCTTCCGGCAGACTGCAACAAAAGCCTCGGAGTAGGTCATCCGCCTTTTCTTTCAGTCAGTGGCTGGAAAAGGAAATTAAAGGAGGACAAAAATAATATAGGGTAAGGAAATTAGTTTAAAGAGTCTCCAGTGTGTTCAGAGCTTCTTTTGACATTGGTCAAACACTGCAGGATGTTCATATCTTCTGGCCCAGGCAATCAGTTCTCAGATACAACAGACAATTATGGCACAAATTTTAAAAGCTTGGTTCAATTGATTTGCACTGATCGCGCTTAAAATGCAATAGAGCTGTTAAAGGCCTCACTCTGAATTGAGTGATCTACATGCTGATAATAGTTTAAAATAAATACATTTTAATAGAATTTTAAAGACCTAGTGAATTGTTGCATCGAGATTTGCATCAACAAATGTTGCATAATATAAATAGAGTGGGTTTGCAATGGCTCAAGTGCTTTATAAGGACACTGTAAAACATTATATTTGTTTCCACAAATGTTGGAAATTATAGTCAAGCATGAACAATGCCCTCAATCTGCTTCTGTTTTGTTTTATTAATTATTAACTCTACAATGAAGCACATGTTCCCCCTGTTTCCTACTTAGTGTATTTTAGCTCCCACAGGCAGGAGGAGTCAGTGCAGCTCTCACCAATGCTATCTTTGGTCAAAAACCATGAGGCACATTACAGTCAAAGGGAGCCAACATCACCAATTGATTTCCCTTATGCCCATAGGGAGGCATTGTGGTTTCTACCTACAAGCTCAATATTGCTCAACGGCAAATGGTGAATACAGAATAGTGTCCAAGCACACAAAATCTCACTGCCCTGGTGTGGTCAGCTATATTTTGAACTTTCTATAACTACTAACTACCAATATTCTCAATCTAAAGACAGAAAAATTAAAAAGAAAGATCAATCGTATCCTAAAGTACATGAGTAGATGCGGGACAATTAGTTTGATGCTGAATTGATCAGATCGAATTGAGGTCTAGTTGAATCAACCCTCACTCAAAATATTTGGGCACTTGGGTAAAAATCATGGATATAAACGTTCTTGGTATTTGAGTCCTGCGGTTCTGTGAGTGTAGGTATGACTCATCTGCCAGTGCAGTACTCAGTTGGCTACACTCTCACCTTTGAATCACCAGATTGTGGGTTAAAGTTCCACTTCAAGACTTGAGCACATAATCCAAGTAGCATTTGTCCACTACTGAGGAAGTGTTGTATTTTTGAAGATGCTCATTTTTAAACAGTGACCTCTGCTTGTTCCCTTGGATCAGGTGGATGATGAAGCACTATTCACAGGAAAGCAGAGTTTGTCTCAGTGCTCTGACCAACATTATTACCTCAATGACCAAAAATACATTAACCGCTTATTCACCTGTTTGTGAGATCTTGCTGTGCACAATATGGCTGCCACATTTGCTTTCTAAGCCATTCATTAGCTCAGCAGCACATTGGGGTTAAATTGGTGTAAGCTTCATCTCAAATAAACTTGCATATTATAATAAGTTTCTCTTTAGGGATTCAATGTTTAGCTTTTAAATTTGTTGTTTGGGAGTGTTTAATAATCACATATCACATTTATATTTATGTGCATTTGATAGATTACAGCTCATTTCTTCTACTGCAGGTGATTAAAACAAACTAGATGTCACTTAACTATAAACCAGTTGAGATTTGATGCTCATTATCACGTTTCCATGTTTGGGAGGTTTGAATTTCAGGGTTGCTGTTGATTATTTAGTTATATTTGAACAGAGTTTGTAGAGTTCTGCACCTTGCAATGTGAGCTCTGCACAGCTCTCCCTGATTCGACATGTGCCCTTACTCAATTGTGAAAAGTAAGTCACCATATGAAAACCCAACTCTCTCATCACCTGATCCCATTGGAGTGCAAGTACCTGAGTTGGTACATGGGCTGCATAAACATTGTGACAGTGCACCCTGAACAGGATTGAGCTCCTCTGGGGAGTTGCCACCATTACTGGAAACCTCGACCACCTCCTGCTGGATGTGTTATGGTCCTGTGGAAGATAAAAGACATGATTGAGTACTGTCAAGATAAGATTCTTTGAGTTAGCATCATGGCACATGGCCATATTCCACACCTTGCTGACACTGGGTCAATATAACTGAGTGTTTATGCCAGGTGGCTGAACATCTCCATCTCTCCATCTTCCACAGTCAGGCCCACTGAGATTTTGCAGATCTCCAGTGCCTCCACCTCTCCAGCTGTCAGTTGCAAGATGGCTGGAGGGCCATCTCCCGTTCTCTGCCTCTCTCTTACAGTGTCTGCTCTCTTCCCCTGCAAAAATAGATAGAAGATTCCTCTGGATCAGAGTGATATTATGTGTTGAACAGATGGATGGAAAACATTTGTTGAGGGTGACTATGAGGAGCATGAACTTTCATAATAGTAAGGATGAGGGTATGATAGACAGATGTGAATGTGAGAAAGTTCACAGACAGAGAGGGATGGTAAGTTGGTATGATTTGCTTCAGTAGACTTGAGAAGACAGAGTGAGGGGGTAAGGGTGATAGGCACATCAGGATGGAGGTGAATGTGCCAATGTACACTTGCCAATGTACACAATGCCCTGCTTAGGTCATTGAAAGGCTTCTTGCATTGGATCCAGAGCGTGGCATTACTGCTGAACTCATGCACCACCTCCAATCACATGCCTCCTGGCTTTATTCTTCTATTGCTAGGGAAATAGTATCTCCCTCCAGGTCCTCGCAGCCCTCAGTAGCACATTCTGGAAGGTGTCGGCGATGTGGAGTGCAGCCTTTGCCCATCCATATTCCATTATAAGATTTGTTTCTCTCTCTGTCCCAACTCCAATTGCTTCAACTTGCATGTTTGGAATATTCCTTTAAAATACTGGAGTTGTGATCATGCCATGCATGTCGTGATTACCCCACCACCCGCCCTCCCACCCCCACAGCACACCCCCGCAGACGCTAACTCAGTGGGATACCTGGCAATCAGATGTTAATGAAGTTGTTGCGTTAAGAAGCCACTGACAGGCGGCCTGCACATATTTCCAGTTTCCTATAAGCTACTGGGCAACCCACTTCCAGTACATCTGCTCATTAAATGCTAGCTCAATTCTATTATAAAATGTCTTTAGATATCAGTGTTGGCTCAGTGGTACTCTCGCCAGATAGGTATGGTTTCAAGCTTATTCCAAGACCTGAGCACATGAAAATGGCTGATATTTCTGTGCAGAGCTGAGGAAGTATTGCCTTACAGATGAGAAGTTAAACTACGGCCCTGTTTAGCCTGTGAGATGGACATAAAAGATCCCATGTCATTGTTCAAAGAAGAGCACGGGAGTTCTCCTGGAGTCCTGACCAACATGGGTCTCTCAGTCAACACCGCTGAAGTAGGTTATCTGACCAATTATTTATTTGAGTATTGCTGAAAAAAGAGACATGCTGTTGAAGTTTATCATCTTGCACTCATCAGAACAGATGCAAAAATGCCAAATTTCAAAGGGAACAACAATTTATACTGCTAGAGAAGAGAGTGCTGATTGGATGGCATGTGGACTTTGATGGTAGAGGTGTTGCCATGGAGAATGCACCAGGGAACAGTTAACTGCCAAGCTTTTGTTTAAATTCAAACCAGGCAAGTCAACTCTGATTTCTCAAGGCAATGGCATGGGGAATGAACCAGGGAATGGCTGTCCCCACAAGCTTTTGTTTAGTTGAAAAAGGCGCAATGCATGGACATATTCTTTCTGTTTACAATGGACAGGCCCTGTGTGTGAATACACGTAGCTTCTAGCATGCCTAAGTGAGCCATACATCGATTTGCCGTTTCTGGTACCATGCTGTGCACAGTTTGGCTGCTATATTACAGCAATAAGTAGACTTCAAAGTATTTCATCGGTTGTGAAATGTTTTGGATGTTTTGAGTACTTTAAAGATATTATATATGATTATCAGGTCCCTTTGGAGTTAAAATAATTCCCAGATGACAGTGGTGTAGTAGTAATGTCACTGGACTAGTCATACAGAAGCCCAAGTTGATGCTTCGGGGACATGGATTCAAATGCCACGACAGCAGCTGGTGGAATTTAAATTCCATTAACTAATCAATCTGGAATTAATTCATTCTTTCAAGGTCAGCATTTGTTGCCTATCCCTAATTGCCCTTGAACTGAGTGACTTGCAAGGCCATTTCAGAGGACAGTTAAGAGTCAACCACATGTGCCTGGAGTCACATGTAGGCCAGACCAGGTAGGGACATCAGATTTCCTTCCCTAAAGGACTTTAGTGAACCAGATGAGTTTTTATGACAATCAGTGATAGTTTCATGGTCACCATTACTGAGACTAGCTTTCAATTCCAGACTTTTTATTAATTGAATTTAAATTCATCAGCTACAGTGGTAGGAATTGAACCCATGCCCGCAGACAATTTGCCTGGACACCTGGATTACTAGTCTAGTGACGTTACCACTCCCACACCATCTCCTCCAAAAAGCTAGCTTGAAAGCTCGTCTCAGTAATGGTGACCATGAAACTATCAGTGGTTGTTGTAAAACCTCATATAATTCACTAATATCCTTTAGGGGAGGAAATCTGCTATCCTTACCTGGTTTAGCCTCTATGTGACTCCAGACCCTAGCAATGTTGATTCTTAATTGTACCCTGAAATGGTATAGCAAGCTGCTCAGCTGTACCAAACTACTACAGAAAGACTACAGCTGTTTGAGAAGTTGGCTTACCACTGCCTCCTCAAGGGCAATTAGGGATGGACAACAAATGACCAGTGATACCCACATCCTATGAACAAGTAGCAGCAAATGACAAACCTTATATTTGAAGTTCAGAATGAAGACAGTTTCTGTGTCAGATTCAATAATCTGATACTTGAATTGGAGAGGTTTGTCAGATTCCAGGACACTTTTGCTGGGAAAACTTTAAGAGTCACTTGGGACTAGATATTCTTCCTTCTAGCTAGCTCTCCCTGACACCGGGCTTCCCAGACCAGATTTTGGGGTCCTGAGCTCTGAGGCAGCAATGGCTGCTGTGGTGCAGCCACTGAATGCTAACAGCTATGAGGCCTTTTTAATCCTTATGCTTTTTCCTAATGGTGGGGGTGGCCTAATGGACAAATTTTGAGGCCTCATTGCTGCTGCAAAAAAGCCCCTGAAAAGGTAAGGTTTTTTTTTAAACCCTGCTGTTTAAATAGTCCTCACTGTGCTGAACAGCACCACCCTCTGTCTTGCTCAGGAACTAAACCACACCCCTCCCCCACCCCCACCCACCCCAACCTACTCAGCTACCTCAGTAAACTTTATTTAGAGAGCTCCTGATGAAGCTACATGCTTGAACCTGGTCCACAACTAGAAAGCTCCATCTCAAAGACCACCCACGCTTAGGGCTGATTTGTCTACACAGTCACATGATCACCAAAACAATATGAAAGGTTTTACTTACAATCACCACATCCCTCCCCCTTTAATTTTATTTTACATCTCTTATTTTCAAAAATATCTTAATCCAAAAAAATATACAGATATACGCAGTTCATGCGATCATAGATTAATTCTCTGGGGTGGTTTTCTAATTTGGGTACAGCAGTGTGAGATCCTTCCAGTGGATTGATTTGATCAGGAACTGTGGCAGCAGGGACATCCTTAGACAATGGCAGCTCAGAGTTATTTACTTCAGCAGAGACATCAACTATGTCTATTCTATGTCAATCTGGCACCTCAGGGATCAAAGGTTTGACTTCAATTTCAGATGGGCTAACTGCTTGATGGAGTGTCTCTTTACTTCTTAGATGATCCACATGTTTCCGAACAATCTGGTTTTCCACAAAGATCCTATTTCAGAGATAATTATACCAAGAATCCATTTAGGTCCATTTTCAAAGTTTTGCATGAAAACTGTCTCTCCCATAATAAATTTTCAAGCTTTACTGTGAACATCATGATTCACTTTCTGACTGCTCTGATTCTTCTCCACCTTCCCCTCTAAGTTAGGAAACACCCGACTCAACCTTGTACAAAGGCGGTGTTTCACTTGTAATTCAGATGGTGTTGAACCCCTAATTGCATGAACCCCTAATTGCGACGATTGAGAAGAAATCGTGAAATTCGTGTTTCTAATGCATCTTCGGATAATTTCTTCATTCCTGTTTTAAAAGTTTGTACTTCTCTTTCTGCTAACCCATTGGATGAGAGATGATATGGTGCTGTTTTAACATGTTTAATCCCATTTCAGTTCATGAATCTCTGGAATTCCGTACAATGAAAGCAATATCATTATCCAAAACAGTGAGTCCCGGTCGGCCATGTACACTAAAACATTGGCGCAGCTTTTCAATAGTTGCGCACAATGTCAGTGACCTAACTTCATACACATCCATCCACTTAGAATGCACATCGATGATCACAAAAAGCATAGTACCTAAAAAAGAACCTACATAGTCTATATGTAGTCTAACCCAGGGTCGACCAAGTCACTACCACGGATGCGATGGAGCTGAAACAGGCAACTTCTGTTGTGGCTGACACTGGAGACAGTGTTTAACCATTTTTTTCTATATCCATGTCTATATCAGGCCACCAGATATAGCTTCGTGAAAGCATCCTCATTTGCGAAATGTCTGGATGCGCACTATGAAGCTCTGTCAAGAATGGTTCTCTTCCTTGCAAAGGGACAACAGCTCTTTCTCCCCACAACAAGATTCCATCTTGACAACTTAATTCAGTTTTACGGGCATAGAATGGTTTTAACTCTTCAGAGACTTGTGCATTCTATCATCCTTGCAATGCCTGTTCTCGGACTATTGATAAAATTGGATCCCGGTTTGTCCAATTCTTTATCTGCTTCGCACAGACCGATGAGGAGTCCGGAAATTCAACACAAGTACAACTTCTTGAGGTTCTGTAGCATGTGTAATGCTTCCAGGCAAAGGAAGATGACTGAGGGCATCTTCATTTGCTATATACACACCCAGATGGTGCATAAAGGTGTAGTCATAAGCCAACAAAATCAAAGCCTGTCTTTGAATTCTGCAAGAGGCTATTGGCAGAATTGCTTTATCTTCACTAAATAAATCCATAAATGGCTTGTGATCTGATACTACGGTGAAATGTTGACCATGCAAATATTTATGGAATTTCTTTACTCCAAATATTACAGATAGGCCTTTTTCAAGTAGCGCGTAACCCTTCTCAGTTGCAGAGAGGGTTCTAGAGACATATCCTATTGGTCTTTCAGAGCCATTTTCCATCCTGTGTGATAGTACTGCTCCCACTCCGTAGGGAGATGCATCACAGATTAATAGTAATTCTTTTGATGGGTCATAATGTACTAACAGACATGATGAATGTAAAAACTTCTTGACTTTTATGAAGGCTTCTTCTTGTTGCGCCTTCCAAGACCATCTTCTTCAATAATAAGTGTAAAGGGGCTAACAATGTAGACAAATTTGGCAAGAAGTGACCGTAATAATTTATCATATCCAAAAAAGATTTGAGTTCATTGACCCTCGTAAGAGAGGGCACCTCCTTGATTGCCCTGACTTTTTCCTCAACTGGATGCAACCCTTAGGCATCTACTCAATGACCCACATAAGTGACTTCAGTCATTTGGAAAGTATACTTCTCTTTTTTCAATCGTACACCAGCCTCCAAAAATCACCTTAAAACCCCTTCTAGTTTGGCCAAATGTTTGGCTTCTATTGATCCTACGATCAGGATGTCATCCAGGTACACAACAACTCAGGGAAGTTCTTGTAGTAGGCTTTCCATAGTCCTTTGGAAAATCACTCAAGCAGGTGATACACCAAAGGGTAGGCGTGTATATTGGTACGGGCCCATGCGCCTGCTAATGGTTACATGCCCTTTAGTGTGCAGTTCAGCTCTAGCCGTTGGTATGCATGGCTCATGTCCAGTTTGGTGTAGGATTTTCTGCCAGCAAGTTTAGTGTACAGATTGTCAATCCTTGGGGTTGGATATTTATCTAAGTTTGCAGCCTTGTTCACAGTTAATTTGTCATCTCCGCAAATGCGAATACTTTGATCTGGTGTCATCACAGTGACTGTGGGTGCTGCCCGTTCTGAAAATTGGACGGGCTGGATTATTCCTACCTTCTCTAAGTAGCACAATTCTACATCCACCTTCTCCTTTAGGGAGTAAGGCACAGGTCTGGTCTTAAAGAACCAGGATGTTGCCTCCGAATCTACATATATTTTTGCTTGGAGGCCTTTTATCTTTCCCAATTCATCACAGAATACCTTTTTTAACAGCTCAGGAATTCCTCCTGTTCTAACTTGAAAAATTCCTGACCAATTGAGCTTAATTTCTTTTAACCAATCGCTGCCCAGAAGGCTAGGTCCTTCACTTGTTGTTACAATCACTGGCAGCTAGGCTGTCAATTGCCTGTAGGTACAGAGGCAATGCCTTTCACCTGTATGGTCTCTCTAGTGTATGTCTCTAGCTGAGCCGTGGTTTGCTCCAACTTCAATGGCTGGGTACCTTTGCTAAGGTACTTTAAAGATGTGTTCTCCCACCATTGTGGTCGAAGCCCCTATGTCAACCTGCATGACTAGCGGTTTCCCATTCACTTGAATGGTGACAGTGATTGGTTCAGTTTTCATTGCCTTGAGATTGTATAGGGAATAGATATTAGTATGAGCAGCTTATGGCTCATTTATATTGTGCACTGCAATCATCTTGGCTTGCTGTCTGATTGGCTCTCTTGATTTTGCTCTGCATTGCTTTATAACATGCCCTTTTGTGGCAGCAGTGGCATTCTTCCTCTTTCAATCTGCAGGTTTCTGATACATGGTTATCTCCACATCGGTAACAAATTAATTTCTGAGTGGTAAGGTGCTTCCAGTATTCCTTTTTGTTTTCCGAGTGGTACAGATTATTTCCCGCTTTACGATTGTCTCCCTGGCTTTCGCTCCATGCCCAGTGATAGATTCCCTCCCCAACTGAACAGCCCCATGCTGCACACCCTATAAAGCTTGCGAGTTCCTCTTAGCACTTACCATTGCTAGTGCTATTTCCATGGCGCGCTTCAGGTCAATATTAACTTCTGCAAGTAAACGGTGCTGAATGGCGTTGTTGTGTACACCACAAACCAACCGGTCCTGCAACATGTCATTGAGAGTTTCTCCGAATTCGCAGTGCGCAGTCAACTATTTTAACTTTGTATTATATGTTGCGATTGACTCACTCGGTGCCCTTACTCTAGAGTTGAACTTGAACCTTTGCATAATCACTGATGGCTTAGGCTGAAAATGTGTCTTCACAAGATTTGGAATTGGGCGTGTTCGGGGCCAGACTATGGATGGTTATATGTCTTGCTCCCGCAGACATTTAGAAGAATCGCTTTCTGCTTCTCCTCTACTGTTATTTCATTCATCACAAAGTAGAAACCTGGGCGCTCTAAGTCCTGGCTCCAGTCTTCCATGGATGAGTCGTATGGGTCAATTCTGCCGAACAGTGGTATGACTGGTGAGTATGCTTTTCTTTCTTCCCTTAAAAATCAATATATTCATGTTCAGAAGGTGAGATGCAGCATCGGAGCTAATTACCCTCATTGCCAATTGTAATAAACTTGGTGTACCGGACAGGTTTCATGTTTAAAACAGTAAACTTCATTTACAGAGCTCCTGATGAAGCTACATGCTTGAACCAGGTCCATAACTAGAAAACTCTGCCCCTAAGATTACTTGTGCTTAGGGCTGATTCGTCTGTACAGTCATATGATCCCCAAAACAGTATGATAAGTTTTACTTACAATCACTACAACCTCGAAATGTTACAATTCCCCAGTGTGCATTCTGCACTTAAATATCTGTCTGCTTCATGACGCTGGAAACCCTACAAATCTTCTCTTTACTTTGTGGGACGTTAAGTTCTTTAAAAAGGGCCACTTCCAAATGGATTTACCAAAGAGTTAGACAGATTTGATTCATAGCAATTTAAAATAATATGGCTCCTAGTTCCAAATATGGATAATGATTTGCAATCGTAAAAGATCAGACCCCGATTACCAAACAGATTTGAGTAATGTTTTAGGAGTTATCTCTCCTGTTTTCACATGATGGAAAACTTGTTATTTCTGGTATTTTCTATTTTTTTTAATGAAAATTTATTATAATACTCCATTCTGCTTTGTCCCACTGTCACAATTTCTATGATTGATAAGATTTAATTTAGTGTTTAGCTAAAACTTTAAAACATGAGCACATGTGTTTGTTAAGCAAATTATGTTGCTAGGGCTTATCATAGAGTAACCAAGGAACCAGTCTTACATAAATGTGCATTGTGTGAATGAGGTCTGTGTGATCAGGCCTGCCCACACAAATAATTGCACTTGATTATCTGTGTCACAAAGGGAGTTGGCCTTTTATTTTTCTACATGCTTTTCTATTAGTTTTTCTAATCTCATTAGGGATCCAAGAGATTGCAAATTCTAAGAAATATACCCTTTGTCAACACTTGTTACATTCAACTTTGAGCAGGTGCAATGAAATAAATATAGGTGTGTGTCACCATCTTCATTTTTTTCCTTATGTACTATAAATTATTTGTAGAAATAAATGTTATCATACAAAATGGCAGGGAACATGCATCAAAGTAGTAACACATCAACCCGGGGCATTTGAATGATGCTATGTTTCCTGAAAATAAAGGTCAAGCTATTTAGACAATTGGTGAAAACATAGTGAATGCATTAGAGCCAGAACACATTCCCAATTTTGGGTTATTCATTATAATATACAGTGCTTAATATAACTGTTCTTTGCAATTGGACTTCCTTATTTAAGTTTACATGTTATTTAAAACTGCTCCCTATGTGTCCCATGACAGGAATGGGGAATCTTACAACGTTATGCCCAGCTTTACCTCACCACTGGAAAGGGTTAACATCAGAAGCACGTGATACTAATTTAATGATAATATAACATCACACGATTGAGATTCAGCGGGAGCAGAAGTTCCAACTTCATGCAGAGGTCCCAAAGTGTATATAATAGCTGTCAATAAAGAGTAATACTTTTAACAAACTATAGTCTCAAGCAGCTTACTTTGGGAAAGTAGACAAGCCCCAAAGAGCCCCATCTAGACCACGAAGACACAAGGAAGCAACCACCACCTCTCTTGATGCCTCCACTGACCCTAAATTGTCAGGCTACTGGCCTGTCTTCCAGTATTCAATGAGCAGAAATGTCTTCAGAAGCAGAAGTGAGAAGATATTGAGAAGACCAAAGCTGTGGTCTTCAGTTTCTGCCATAAACTCCACTTCCTCACCAATGACTCTGTTCCTCCCCCCGGCAACTGTCTGAAACTGAACAAGACAGTTCGCAATCTTGTAATCATATATATGGCCCGAGGTGAGCTTCTGACCACATATCTGCTTTGCCACTCAGACTGCTTGTTTCCATCTCTATAACATTGCCCAACTCATCCCATCTCAGTTCATCTCCTGCTGAAACCCTCATTCATGCTTTTGTTGCCTTTAAACCTGACTATTCTAACACACTCCTGGCCAGCACATTCGACCTTTCATAAGCTTGATGTCATCCAAAACCTGGCTGCCCATGGCTCAACTTGCACCATCCTCTTCATCCATCCCCTGTGTTCACTGCCCTACATTGGCTCCTGGTTAAGCAATGCCTCTATTCTCATCCTGGTTTTCAGATCCCTCCATGGCCTTATTCCTCCTTATCTCTGTAATCGGCTCCAGCACCACAAGTGATGCCTGTGCTCCTCTAAATTTTGCCTCTTGAGTGCACCCGATTTTAATTGCTCCTCCTATTGGTGGCCACGCCTTCAGCTGCCTGCGAAGCCCCTCCCTAAATGTCTCTACTTCTCTACCTTGCTTACCTCCTTTAAGGCACTCCTTAAAAGCTGTTTCTTTGGCCAATCATTTTGATCATTACCCTAATATCTCCTTATGTGACTTGGTAATAAAAAGCCTTGAGAAGTTTTACTACACTAAAGGTGCTATATAAATGTAATTTGTTGTTGTTTACGATGTTTGACCTCAGCACAAGTTGCCAGGATGTACGATTTATATGGAAATCGTTGCTTCACAACAATATAAAATTAATGTACATAATACATTGAAGTAAAATCTCCATGAAAATCAGCAGTTTATATTTATAGACATAATACAGCAAAGAACAGTGTCATGCCCAGCACAGGTATGAAGATATTAGAAACTTTAAAGCTATATTTTTAAAAGTGGACACCAAACATTGTTTAAGATGGCTGCAGCATATCCTGTGACTTGGCAGTATCCAGCTCCAGGCAGTCCTGAAATTCAAGCAAATACCTAATTACATACGGGGTAGAATTATCCCCCTGTTGGGAGGAGGTTCAGGAGCAGGCGAGTGGAGGCACGCCTCCGATTGGGCACGCCACCACTTTACGTGGGTGGGTCAATTAAGCCCCGCCCAGCGTGACGTCCGCAAGGAAGGCTATGCGCTCCCTGTGCGGGTGGGGGGGGAGGTTTCCCTGAGCCGAGAGTGTGCTCTTTCGTGCATGCGAGGGAAAGAGCGCACTCATCTCCCTGAGGCTAAGTGCTGCCTCAGGGAGATCAGCTCCACACTAAAAACTATTAAAAACAGAAAAATAAATCCCCCGACATATCCCCTCATGTGACACTGTCACATGAGTTGGGATATGTCCATCACTTTCAGTTTCGCCTTTATTAAAAATTTCTAAACATACATGAAACCTCATCCCGCCCGTGGATGAGGTTTCATGCTTTATCTTAAGCCCGTCAGGGCTCCCAGCCTGCCTGCCTTTAATAACGGGCAGGTCCTTTAATAAACTTAAGTACTTTGTCAATGGCCTCAATAGGCCATTGACAGGTCGGCGGGCGCACAGCTGATTCGGCTGAGCTCGCGCTCACCTGAAAATTGAAATGAAGCAGAATGACATCGGGAGTTCCACCCAAAATCATCCCGTGACATTTTATGTGTCGGCGAGCAGGCCCCACCTCCTGCTTACTGACCAGGAAATCCTGGCCATGAACAGTCACAGCCGTTTGTGAAAATACCTTTTGTGAAAGATGTACTGTCAACAAAAAGGATCATGGACAATGGAGACATCAAAACTCGATGGGTGCTAAACAAAAATGAAATGGGCCTCACCGACTCTTCATTGACTTGTGATGGTTCCCCATCCTAAACGCAAAAACCTTGGCTGCCTGAAACTCTCAGGGTGTTAAGAACCACAAAACAAGATGTTTATTGGTCTAACACACCACCTTATCTGGAAAGGACTTTGGACTTGTACCAGGTCACATGGGTAGGGCCGCCATATTTGCTACCTGATTTTAAAAATATAACAGCAGAAACTGTTCTATGATAGATACCATCAGAAACATCATAAAAGCCATTGAAGCAGCTGCATTACTATTACACAGCCAAGGTAATATACAGCTATATCTTGAAAGTAAGAGAAGGAATTTCCCCCCCATCCTGTTCCAACTTCAAGTTCACCTGAGAGCTGACCTCCTGGCAATTCAACTATAATAAACCTTGCAGCTTACCGAGAATGTTCTGCTTTTATAAGACTCTAGCTAAAGTATCAATTCATCTCAGAAGCTACAGGTCTGCTAGGAAAGGGACTGAAACTATTCCAAATTGTGAACATATTATTTTTTCTTCACCTGTATCTAATCTCTGCGTGTGCGATTGTGTAAGATGTCACACTTAAACTTCCGGGACAAGTGTGTGCGAATAAATGATCTTCTTTATGTTTAAATTCACAAAAGCTTGCTGCTGGAAATACTTTAAATTGGGTCAAATCACTCTGGGGGTAAGAAAGTACGCTAACTTCACACATTAAAGCACCTAGGACAGAATCATCCCAGATTTGCGGGTAGGAAATAGGACACTTTGGCTGCAATGGTGGCTTTTCACACCATATCATCCATTCCTGGCATGATCCACCTCATTAATAATTGATTCCCGGGAAACATGCTGGGTTGCTAGCGGGGCATCCTCTGATTCGCCTGCCTCAGGCCTTCGCCTCAGGCCTTCACGTAAACCAGGCGCCATATTTAAAGGCCATCCCTGCACAGCTCTAGCACTCTTCAACAGATAGGGAGCTGCCAGAGGGAGGAAACATGCAGCCCCCAAATTTAGCGATGCCTCTCTCGGGTGCCTAATGGATGCAGTAGAGGCCTGCTTCAATGTCCTCTACCCCCACTCTGGGCGAAGACCAGCAAGTAAGGTCACTAATCCAGCTTGGGAGGCAGTGGCAGCAGTGGTCAGCGCCAACGCCCTGCGAAAGAGGGCAGCCATCCAGTGCAGGAAGAGGATGAATGCTCTCGTCCATTCTTCCAGGGTAAGTCAACCACCTCACCAATCTCAACTCACACACTCACAAACCCATCACACATCCACAGGGAGCTCACACCTCAAGGGACAACACCACCAATTCTCACACACACCCTCACATCTCCATCAGGCTCCTATCCTCCGGAGCTCACGTCTTCGTCCCATCCATGGCTCCCCTCACCACACAAACATTCCACGCACACTCTCTCCACCTGTTTTCATGCAGGAGGAGCTGGTTCACAAGAGCAAGGAGAAGTAACAGACCAGCGGGGGTGGGGGTGGGGGGGCGGTGGAGTAGCCTACATTAGACTCCTCACTCACTTTGAAGAGTGTGCCATCGAGCTGACTGGTGAGGACATGGACCGTGCATGTGGCAACAGTGGGACCAGTGGTGAGCACCCACGTGAGGATCCTGTACCACATCATCACTCTCTCAACACCAGTGTGAATGCTCTCTCTCTCTCCTTTTGCTGCCATGCACTAATCACCTCAACTTTGGTTCACAGGGAGCTCTGCCAAGCAAGTGACACCCTCAGTCAGCCAGTCCCTCAGCTCCATCCACATCCTCACCTCCAGCATAGAGGACACCTACTCCTTGAAAAACTGCAAATAAGCAGCCTGGAAGACTCATCACAGCGCTTACCCACACCCTCCACCAGCGCAGAGACACACACCTCTTTGGGACCTAGATCTAGAGCAGGCTAGGGTTCACAATTTGGTAGTCACCACACAGACACATGTCCGCAGCAAGAGGAGGCAGGTTCACCCGAGCTCCTCAACACTTGGAGGGCTGCTGGGGAAGAGGCATCTGTGAGATCCGAGTCAGACGATGAGCCTTTGGATTCAGCCTTTCAACTCATTGTGGAGAGTCAGCAGAAGGTGAGGGAAAATCACGCAGAGCTGTTGGAAGCCCTCAACGGAGTGTCACACAAGTCTGAGGAGTTGCGACGCCTGTTCTCTGATGAAGTGGTGCCCACATGTGCGAGTGTGGAGGTCTCCATTGGGGGTATGGTGGACACCAGGAAGATCTGGTCCAGCAGAATGCGGAGGTGCATGCAGACACCGCAGTGGCCATGGGTGAGTTCCTGCAGTGGCAGCGCAAGAGGGAAACGGGGCAACTCGACATCCCTCCAGGTGCTCCTTCCCCTCAAGGAGTCAGGCCGGGGCCCTCGAGCACCCGAGGGGAGGAGGAGCGGCAGCTGGACACCCCTGGGTCATCCACTCAGGAATCTCGGAGGTTGTCCCTCAAGTCTCATCCTCTGTCACTGCAGAGGGAGCAGCTGGCCCTCAGGAGGACAGCCAAAGCAGGCCGGGGCCCTCAAGGCTTCAGGTCTCCAGAGGACCCACACCAAAGTCATCAGCGGCAAGAGGGCCAACCATTGCACAGGCTTCCTCCACCCCTCCTGAGAATGTCAGCCAGCACCTAGAAGATGTGGAAGGCCTAGAAAAGTTGAGAGTTTCTGACCGTAAGCGGTTGTACAGGCGAACACATGTTGTCATTTTATAATCTGAAAATATATTCGCTATCACTGAATAATGTGTAGTGTTGTCTTTCAGCTTCATTTACAGGCTCCGCAAGTCCTCCCTCTGCAATCCTCCCACTCGCAGTTCAACAGCATGTAGCTGGGCCACAAGTGATTCTGGAGGGGGAATTGTGTGTGAGGCAGTTCCTTTCGGAGCCTTGTGCCAAGCTCTCTCCCACGCACACGGAGCTTTCCTCCATCACACTCATCTCAATGTCCCGAGCATTTTCAGTGCTGCCTGCTGGGGTTCACGTTCAGTTGTCCATCTGAGCTGACCTATATCTCCTCCCACCCACTGACCACACTCCCATGCAGCACCTGTGCCAGTCCAGCACGAGGCTCCTCTCACTTTTCATTTCAGAAGCATGGTTGTTGTAAGGTTTATTTTTCAGCTTCCCCATCCTTTCCCCCACTCCCAGTCACCCATGTCCTTTCCCCCATCACCCCCTTGGCATCACCATCCATCTCCACACCATCACCTACCAACCAGAACCCCCCTCTTTCTGGGATGTCCAGGTGAACATACAAGTATCCTATCTTCCCAAGAAAGCCACCCCCATCCACAATGACACCCCCCGACCTCCTCCTTCCCACCCCCAGAGTGCGTGGCTGCCTCTGAGTCCCCACCAACACCCTCGCTGTCCCTTCTACCGATACCGTTGCACCCTCACCCTCCCACTCTACCAGCTCAATCTGGTCTCTCTCATACTCACCATTCCCTTCTACCCTTCCCACCCTCAGTTCGCTGCCCAGGAGACAGTCTCCGACTCCACAGACCTCTCCCTTGCATGTTCACCTGGCTATCCCCTCCATCTTATTCCCTCCTGCACCCTTACTCCCTCCTCCACCCTTACTCCCTCCTCCCCCGGACTCCCTCCCCCCAAACAGACCCTTTTCTCCTCCCAAAGTCTTGCCCCCCTGTCCTGACCCCTCAAAATTTCCCTCCCCAAACTCCTTCTGCCCCAAAATCCTTCCCTTACACCTTCCTCTCCCCCTTACATCTACCCCCCCAATTGCCGCATTCTCCCCGTTATACCCTCTTCCCCCATACTCCTTCCCCCTTCCCAACCTCACCTCCCCTGACACCTTCAACGCACCCCCGCCAACTTTAGCCCTCGCAACACCTTCAAATCCCCCCCCTTCCCAACCTCACCGCACCCCAACCCCCCACCCCGTCGGTACACCTTCCTCTCCCAGTCAAACCTAGATCTTCCTCTCCCACCCCCCCATCCCCCATCCCCGGTACACCTTCCCCTCCTGCTCACAGCTGGACCACCCCCTCCCTCACCTCGCTGACCATCCGTAGTAGCCCATGGCCAAGACCCTGATGCCCCTGAAGCAGACCCTAGACACCAATGGAGACCTCCCACCTTCGATGAGCTGCTTCACGGCAGAGCCATGTTCATGAAAACCCAACCGGCGTGAGGTGCATGTGTTCCTCCGGGGTCTGGTAGCTGTCGGGCTCCAGCATCTTCTGCTCCCTCGGTTGTCCACAATGTGAGCAATGGCCTCCGGGTAAGTCCCGACTACTGCACGTCACACTTGTCAAGACACGTTCTGGGCTGGGGTGTTTTCCCGCTGATGTGGGTGGTGGATTTGATGTAGGGGGGATGAGTACGGTGAGCAGGGCTTGGATTATACGCAGTTATGTTAAGCTGACGTTCCCGGGAAACACAGCCCTCCATTGACGGGGCGGAGTGGACGATCGCAAACTGGTTTCACGATGGTGTGAAACTGATCTGTGGCCTTCTTGCCATGTTGTTCACTCACACCTGCCCATGACATCCAACGTCAATGGGGACGGAAAATTCCGGCCATAAACTCTGCCCGTGACAACAGTCAAAATATTTTTGTTTGCTTACTCTTACTGTGCAAGACCAAAAATTATTCATTGCTCTATTCTATATGTTTGAATTTTTTTTCTGTAGTTTTCACACTGATGTTTGCACATAATAGCAGATGAACCTTACATCAATACAAATTCGCTCTTTAACACATTTCTAAATATTAAAATTTGTGAGCTTGCGGCCTGTGAAGTTTTGTTCTAACATTGGTAATTGTATATCAATTGTATTTAATACTAAATAGGTAGTGGGCATTAACTGGGCCTTCATGTGTGCCCATATAAAAAGGAACAGACTGAAGTTGCGGTGGTTGGGTTACATGTTTGTAATGTGTGCCTCTGCAAATGAATGTTTTTAAAAAGTGTGTAAAGATTGGCTTGTGTTCTGTCCTTCACTAATTGGCTTTCAGCCTTCCCTGAACCAGAGGAAAAAGAGGGCTGAGTTTTGTGGGTGACAGTTAACCCCAATTAAACAGCTGTGGCTGAGGCTGTCGTCTATATTTTAAATTCTTTCGTGGGACGTGGATGTCACTGGCAAGGCCAGCGTTTGTTGCCCATCCTTGAACCCAATGACTTGCTCAGCCATTTCTGAGTCAAACACATTGCTGTGGGTCTGGAGTCACATGTAGGTCGGACTAGCTAAGGATGGCAGATTTCCTTTCCGAAATTTTTGTGAACCAGATGGTTCACAATAACTGATGATGGCTTCACGCTCATGATTACTGAGATTAGTTTTCAATTCCAGGTTTTATTGATTGAATTTAAATTTCATCAGCTGCTGTGATTGGATTTGAACCCATGTCCCCAGAGCGTAAGCCCAGGCTTCTGGATTGCTAGCCCAGTGACATTACCCCCTAGGCCACCTCCCACTGTAGGGATGCCTGCTAAGAATGGTGGCTGTCACCAAGAGCTGACGTTCCAATATGCAAACCATTTCCTCTGCAGGCCATGGAGTGCCAAAATGGAGGGTTCACCTCCAGAATCGGCTGGGAGGCTGTCAGGGATTACTCAGCGGTCTCCTCCCGCAGCGACTGATCCTCCCAATGTGAGCAAAATGCACGTGGAGACGGGACGCGGTCCTTAACTGATCACTTAAGCAGTTGAATTGACCGTCAGGTGGGTGGCCAAGCCAACAACGTTAGGACCACCGGCAATGTGGCACGCTGATGGGTAGACATCGGGGCTTCCCTCCCGGCGCCTCCCCTGCTATTTTGTCGGCGCTCATGCCTCCCAGCCCATCGCCAATGGAGCAGGAAAATTCAGCTCACCGAAGCTGAGATGAAGTAAAGGGAAAACCTTCATGAAAGAAAAGACAGACCGAGAAAACAGGTGACATGGCAAGACCATGAAGCCATGGAAGATAAGACCCAGAAACTGCTTTCGTTACTATGTGCTGTACATCAAAGGTACATCAACACGACAAAAGCTCATTTAGGTGTCCTTGTAAATGTCCTGGCAAATATACTCTATAAATCATCAGGAAGATTTAGTCACCAGCCCTGAGGACGTAGCCTCCAAAAGCCATGTGCCAGACTTCCTGTACCAAGGGGACATAAAATGTGGGGCAATCCGACAAGCAGTATGGAGAGACTAGGATTCTGAACTAGTAATTTGCATTCTTTTGTAGATTCAGTGCAACAATAAAATACTGTGCACAAGCTCTGAAAATATATTCTTTATTATTTAGCTAAGAGCTGGTGAAATTTGCCAATGCTGTGAAATGAAGCGAACTGCAAATCCCCGCAGTTGCAAATGTTTACAGTGAAACCTGTTTAACTCTGTGTGTACTGCAAGTATTCCAGAAGCAAAGCACTTATATTAAATTGATGATTGCTCTCTAAAACCTGCTCCCTAAAACTTCCAACTTTAACTCGTAAACAGAAGAGATCAATGGTAGCCATTACTTCGAGGCTTAAGGGTGTCAGTTCCCCTGCAACTTAGTAAAGTTTAAAAAAAGGTGATTGCTTGTGGTGCCGGCTGATCTCTCAGTCTAAGACAGTTTAAATCCAGTCCTGCCTGATGAGCTTGAAAGTCACCTCTGTCTATTGGCTGTAACAGTCCCATGTGAAATGAATTTGAGCATTCTTAATCACGCTCCTGTGAAAATGGACTTATAGTCAAAATTGCTCTGAAACTCCCAGGGTGATTCAGCAGGCCCAAGAATGAATGGTTGTTGTAGGAAATGGAAAACAATGCCTTGTTGGTACAGTAGAGCGACTGGGGCAGAGTAGGGTTTGCATCAAGCTGGGTCTAATCTGAGAGTCCTGACATTAGGCACCCGGACAGGGAAGAGCTTCATTTCCCTAGCACCAGCATCCCTAATAATAGTATAGTTGCCAATAGTATAGTCTTGCATTTATATAACAATTTTGACATGGAAGAACGCCCACAGTGCCTCACAGTGGTGCAAGAGCAAAACAAAAAATCCCTGCAGATTACTTGCTAAAGGAGAGATTGACTGACCCAAGTTTGGTCAAAATGTTGGGCTTTAAACATGGTTTTACTGTAGGAGAGAAAACTGGTGGGTTTGCAGGGCAGGGTTAGGGATGAAATGCCCTCAAAGGGAAGGGTCTACAAGAGGCCAGTCTGAGGGATGGAGAATATGGGTCTAGGAATGGAGGAGGTAGGGGTCAGTTGAGGGGCTAGAGTAAATTGCAGAGATAAGATGGGTGAGACTGGAAGATTCTCATTGGAAAATTTTAAATTTCAGGCACTGGGACACCAGGAACTAACATCATGAAGGTGCAGTGGGTGTTTGGGCAAGGTTTAGTGTGGGATAGTTATGTGCAGTACAGTTTTGCCTGAGCTGAACTTTATGGAGCATGGATAATGGGAGACTGACCAGGAGGACATCAGAGTGATCAAGCCTGGAGGTGACCAAGGCAAGAATGGTTTCAATGGTAGAAGTGCTGAAGTCGATGTGGAGGCAGATGATATTATAGAGAGATAAGCGGTGTTAATGAAAGAGATAATATTGGGTCAAAAGCTGAGCTCCGGCATGCAAAGGATGTCAAGGTTGCAATCAGTCTGGCTAGGCCTGTATCAGCGGCCAGGGAGGGAATGGAGTTGGTGGTGAGAGTACAGATTATATGACCCAGAGCCAAAGACAATGGCTTTAAGCTTCCCAATGTTTAGCCATGGGAAGTTTACAGCTCATCCTAAAGGCAACAGAGGGTTACAGGTGTGCGTCATCAGTATACATGAGGGGAGTGACCTCTTTGTTTTCATATCGTGTCAACTAATGGTAGCGTGCAGATGAAGAAGACAGTATGGCCTTGGATGCATCCTTGAAGAACAATGGAGATGACTGTGTGAGCTTGGAAAGAGTAGTCAGTACCAGAGATGCTGTGGCTATGATTGGATTGGCAAGAATGGAACCAAGCTGAGAATTCCCCCAGAGCTGGCTAAATGAAAGGGGAGTTAGAGGAGGATGGTGTGATCAACCATGTCAAAAACTGCAGATAGAGAAAAGCAGAAATAAATGCTTTTCTCTGCACACAGAGAAAGTTTAGTTTAGTTTAGTTTAGTGGTTATTTTACTTGCCTAGTAATCAGAAAACAGAGTGAGAATTTGAATTAAGTTCAAAACAATCTGATAATCACATACGGTAATATCAGTAAAAATGACTGTCAGGTTGCCTGGTCCTTTAAGGACATAGAAATATCTGTGAGTAAACGAGGAACATTTTTATTCTTATCTATCTTTGTGGTCTTTGTATACGATATAATAGTGACTATGCAGCTGGACAACTGAAGCAGATATTTGGACAAATAATCGGAGTTCAAATCCCACCTTGGCAGCCAGGGAATTTAAATTCAGTTAACTAAATAAATCTGAAATAAAAAAAACTGGTCTCAATAATGGTGACCATGAAGTTGCTGGATTGCCATAGAAAGACCATCTGGCTCCATAATGTTTCTCAGGGAAGGAAATCTGTTGTCCTTATAGGTCAGCCTGTCACTCTAGACTCTGCAACATGACTGAGTTCCTTTTGAAATGGCCTAGCAAGTAAGTTGAACAAAAACCACTACAAAAGCTGTAAAAAATAAAATGGGACAGTCCATCCGGATTTAACCAAGGCACCAGATTTGGACACAACAATGGCACACCCAACCTAAGCGATCCTGCAAAGTTCTCCTCATCCATATCTGGGAAATCTTGCCAAAATTGGGAGAGCTATCCCACAGACTTGTCAAGCAACAGCCTGACGTATTCATACTCACAGAATCATTCCTTTCAGCCAATATCCCGTCACTATCCCTAGGTTTATCCTGTCCCAGTGGCAAGATCGTTCCACCAGAGGTGATGGCACAGCACCTGCAATCAGGAGGGAATGGCCCTGGGTGTTTTCAACATTAACTCCGGACTCCATGAAGTCTCATGGAATCAGGTCAAACATGGGCAATGAAACTCCTGCTGATCACCGCCCATCACCCTTCCTCAGCTGATGAATCAGTACTCCTCCATGTCTGAGGGTAACAAGGACCCAGAATGTATTCTGGGTGGGGAACTTCAATGTCCATCACCAAGAGTGGCTCAGTAACACCACGACTGACCTAGCTGAAGGACATAGCTGACAGACTGGGACTGGTAAATAGTGAGAGAACCAAAACAAATGAAAAACCTACCACATCCTCACCAAATGCAACTGCCCATGACAGTATTGGTATGAGTGACCATCACAGAGTGTGGAGACAAAGCCCTGTTTTCACACTGAGGACACCCTCTAATCTGCAATGTGACGACACCATGCTAAACTGGATTCATTCAGAATGGATCCAGCAAGCCAAACTGGGCATCCATGAGGCACAATGGATCTGCCATCAATCAAAGGTTTATTTATTTAAAAATCAACTTCCATCATAGCAAAAGGCCTAATTGAGCTCAGCAAAAGACAGGCCTGAAGCATTTGCAAACATTTTCAGCCAGAAGTACCGAGTGCATGATCCATTTCAGCCTCGTCCTGAGGTCCCTAGCATTACAGATGCCGGTCTTCAGCCAATTTGATTCACTCTATGTGATATCAAGAAACGTCTGAATGACCTGCTAAGACTATGGGCCCAGACAACATCTCGGCAATATATTGAAGACTTGTGCTCCAGAACTAGCCATACACCTAGTCAAGCTGTTCCAATATAGCTACAACATTGGCATCTACTTGGCAATGTGGTAAATTGCCCAGATATGTCCTGTGTATAAAAAGCAGGACAAATCTCATCCAGCAATTACTGCCCCTTCAGCCTCCACTCAATTATCACCAAAGTGATTGGTGTCATCCACAGTGCTATCAAGCAGCACCTACACAGCAATAGCTTGCTCATTGATCCTCAGTTTGGGTTCCACCACGGCACTCGGCTCCTGACCTCATTACAGCTTTGTTCCAAATATGGACAAAAGAGCTAAATTCCAGAGGTGAGGTGAGAGTGACTGTCCTTGACATCAAGGCAGCATTTGACCGAGTGTGGCATCAAGGAGCCCTAACAAAATTTCAGTCAATGGGAAACAGGGGTAAAACTCCTGGAATCATACCTAGCACAAAGGAAGATGTTGTGGTTGTTGGAGGTCAACCATCTTGGTCCCAGGACATCACTGCAGGAGTTCCTCAAGGTAGTGTCTAGGCACAACCATCTTCAGCTGCTTCCTCAATGACTTTCCTTCCATCATAAGGTCAGAAAAGGGGATATTCACTGATGACTGCACAACGTTCAGCATCATTTGCAACTCCTCAGGTAAAGAGGCAGTCCATGTCCAAATGCAGCAAGACATGTTCAACTTTCAGGCTTGGGCTGGCAAGTGGCAAATAACATTTGCGTCACACAAGTGCCAGGCAATGACCATCTCCAACAAGGGAGAACCTAACCATCTCCCTGTGACATTCAGCACCAATACCGGAATCTTCTGCTCTCTCTGGTGGCGAATTTGGAGGTGGGAAGTGCATTTAATTAAGTGGGATGGGCCTGCAGCCTTCCTGCCTACGCCAGAATGAAGTTCTGGGTGGGAAGACTCATGGTCGACTTTCTTGTTCCACCACCAATTGAGATCCTTAAGTAGCCAATTAATGGCGGCTTAAGATCCTCATTCTGCCGCCACTGGTATTAACCCAGCAGCTGGTGGGTCTGTCACCCTGGTAGCTAAAACCACGTGGGCAGCTTATCATCTCCTGGGAGAGGGACAGATTCCTCGATCAAAGGTACTGACGCCTGATCCAGGGACTTGACATCACACCCCTGCACTCCTATCCCTGCAATGCCAAACCTGCAAATCCGCACCCCACCCCCCTCTCACCACCACCACTTACTTACCTGTGACTGGGGTCACTCCATGATCCTGGTACTTCAGTGCCTCCCCATCTAGCAGCAGCCACGGCTCCTCCAGCAGTGATGCTGAGCACGATAGCTGCATGTCTCTGATTGCCTGGCAGCTCTTGGGATGCAAGACTTCCACCCCCTGGGTCTTGATTGCAGAGGAAGGATCCCCCTGGTCTCAACATTGCCCTGATCAGCTTGTGGAATGTGGGTCTTCCTGAAAAGTGTATTTAGCCAGCCAGTAGGTATGACCCTTAACATCTCAACAAGATTCTGCCCACATTGAATACCCCACTATCAACATCCTTGGGGTTACCATTAACCAGAAACTGAACTGAGCAGCCATATAAATACTGTGGCCACAAGAGCAGGTCAGAGGCTAGGAATCCTTCTGACTCCCCAAAGCCTGTCCACCATCTACAAGGCACAAGGCAGGAGGGTGATGGAATACTCCCCACTTGCCTGGATGAATGCAGCTCCTTCAACACTCAAGAAGCCCAACGCCATCCAGGACAAAACAGCCCACTTGATTGGTACCCCATCCACCACCTTAAATATTCACTCCCTTCACCAGCGACGCACAGTGGCAGCAGTGTGTACCATCATCTACAAGATGCACTGCCACAACTCGCCAAAGCTCCTTCAACAATACCTTCCAAACCTGTGATCTCTACCACCTAGAAGGACAAGAGCAGCAGAAAGATGGGAACACCACCACCTGGAAGTTCTCCTCCAAGCCACTCACCATCCTGACTGGGATATATATCGCCGTTCCCTCACTGTCGCTGGGTCAAAGTCCTGGAACTCCCTCCCTAACAGCACTGTGGGTGTACCTACACCACATGGACTGCAGCGGTTCAAGAAGGCAGCTCACCACCACCTTCTCAAGGGGCAATTAGGGATGGGCAGTAAATGCTAGGCTTGCCTGCAACACCCATATCCCATGAAAGAATAAAAGAAAGTAAACTATAAAATGCAAAAAAAAGAAAGAAAGAACAGGGTAGAATAATGTTCTGATCATTAGATTAGGGTCCTTATATTAAAAGTTTAACAGTCATTAGAGCTTGATACAAAACAAAAACAAAAATACCTGGAAAAATTCAGCAGGTCTGGCAGCATCTGCGGAGGGGAACACAGTTAACGTTTCGAGTCCGTATGACTCTTCAACAGAACTAAGGAAAAATAGGAAAGGGGTGAAATATAAGCTGGTTTAAGGGGGGGGGGGGGGGGGGGTGGGACAAGTAGAGCTGGATAGAGGGCCAGTGATAGGTGGAGATAACCGAAAGATGTCACAGACAAAAGAACAAAGAGGTGTTGAAGGTGGTGATATTATCTAAGGAATGTGCTAATTAAGGGTAGAAAGCAGGACGAGCAAGGTACAGATAGCCCTAGTGGGGGTGGGGTGAAGAGATCGAATAGGCTAAAAGGTAGAGATAACACAATGGATGGAAATACATTTAAAAATAATGAAAACAGGTGGGAAAACAAAAATATAAATAAGTTATTAGGAAAAAGGAGGATCGGAAAGGGGGTGGGGATGGATGAGAGAGTTCATGATCTAAAATTGTTGAACTCAATGTTCAGTCCAGAAGGCTGTAAAGTGCCTAGTCAGAAGATGAGGTGCTGTTCCTCCAGTTTGAGTTGAGCTTCACTGGAACAATGCAGCAGGCCAAGGATGGACATGTGGGCATGAGAGCAGGGTAGAGTGTTGAAATGGCAAGCGACAGGGAGGTCTGGGTCATGCTTGTGGACAGACCGAAGGTGTTCTGCAAAGCAACCACCCAGTCTGCGTTTGGTCTCTCCAATGTAGAGGAAACCGCATCGGGAGCAGCGAATACAGTAGACTAAATTGAGGGAAGTGCAAATGAAATGCTGCTTCACTTGAAAGGAAAATGGAAAAATCAACAAGCAACAACCAAGAGCACAACTAGATGGGAAGAAGTACAGCGGTGACTCTGGCTTCACTGGACCATGCACCGTGGAAGAGCTGTAAACTGGTATATCTAGTCTAAAACACAGGAAAGCAATTGGTCTTGACAACATAGCAATGGAGCAGATAAAGCATTTTGGACAGCAAGCAAAGAAATGGCTCCTACAATTGTTCAACCACTGTCTGGTAACACACAAGCTACCTAATATTTGGGAGAGGCCCATGTAATAGCACTATTAAAGCCTGGAAAAGATCCCTCAGATCCTAAGAGTTTTTGGCCAATTTTATTGCTTTGCCACACCAATAAGCTGTTTGAATGCCTGATACTCAAAAGGATAGCACCAACTGTAGATGAGAAGATCATTCCAGAGCAAGCAGGTTTCCACCCCGGCAAATCAACAACAAACCAACTGCTCAACCTCACACAACATATCGAAGATGGTTTTGAGCAAGGGATGGTAACAGGTGCTGTTTTTGTAGACCTGTCAGCAGCACACGATACAGTGAACCATAGACGTCTCATCTGCAAGATCCTAGAGATGATAAAAGATATTCACTTAACAAAGCTGTTAGAAAGCATGCTTCAGAATCGCCGGTTCTATGTTGAACTCGGTGGGAAGCGCAGCAGGTGGTGTATTCAGAAGAATGGTCTTCCTCAGGGAAGCGTGCTTGCACTGCTGCTGTACAACATCTACATGAATGACCAACCTATAGATGGTGTCAAACGCCGCTTTATATATGCTGATGACTTATGTGTCACTGCCCAAAGCACTGATTTTATCACCATGGAGAAAACACTCTCTGATGCCTTGGAGGGACTAACATCCTACTATGAAGAAAACCACCTTCACGCAAACCCATCAAAGACACAAGTTTGTGCATTCCACCTCAGAAACCGTGAAGCCAAACGCAAGTTCTGTCGAAGGGTCATGAGGACTCGAAACGTCAACTCTTTTCTTCTCCGCCGATGCTGCCAGACCTGCTGAGTTTTTCCAGGTAATTCTGTTTTTGTTGTGCCAGCTTAAAGTAACCTGGTGTGGAGCAACACTGATGCATTGCGAGCACCCTATCTACTTAGGAGTCACCCTTGACAGATGCCTTACCTTCAAGAACCACATCGAAAAGACAAAGGCAAAAGTGAGCGCATGAAACAACACCCTGAATAAGCTCACTAACACAAAATGGGGAGCAAGCTCAAAAACATTGCGAACCAGTACACTTGCTCTTTGCTATTCCACTGCCGAATACGCCTGCCCTGCATGGAAAAGATCTACTCATGCTAAGAAGATGGATGCCGTTCTGAATGCAAGCTGCTGACTTATCACAGGTTGTTTAAAACCAACAAACACCAACAGCCTATATATCCTGGCAGGTATCGCTCCCCCTGATATAAGAACGGTAGCCAGCAAGAAAGAGTGACTCCGTCAAACATCAGATGAGAGGCACCCTCTACATGGTCATACACCTACACCCAGCCACCTAAAGTCAAGGAAGAGCTTCATGAACAGTGTTGTTCCATTACAATCAACCCCATCTGAAGCCCACATCTCCTTGTGGAAAGACCGGCTCACCAGTCTCGAACAACCCCCAGTGATGGAAATTCTACCAGATGAAAGCCTTCCCCCAGGAGCTAATTGCAACTGGGTAACGGGGAAGTGCCTTAACAGACTTAGGACTGGTGTAGGTCGTTCAATGGTGTCACTAAGCAAATGGGGACTATACAACCAGCCCGACAATGAGCCACAGACTATGCAACATCTCCTGCAATGCCTATTCGCTAGAGGAACCCTGCACTGTTGCAGATTTTGCTGAATTCAACAAGGCACAAAAATGTGTCCAGTTCTGGCTGGGCCATGTATAGGCTGTCCGTGGACACGATAAGAAGACTTGAAAGGATTGTTTGGTGTTTGGGCCCTTGGACGGTGAGGAGAGGGGAAGTAAAGGGTCAGGTGTTGCACCTTCTGCGGTTGCATGGGAAGGTGCCGTGGGAGGGGGTTGAGGTGTAGGTGGTGATGGAGGAGTGGACCAGAGCATCCTGGAGGGAACGATCCCTGCAGAATGCCGCTGGGGGGGAGGGGTGGTGGGGTGAAGGGAAGATGTGTTTGGTGGTGGCATAATGCTGGAGTTGGCGGAAATGGCGGAGGATGATCCTTTGAATGCAGAGGCTGGTAGGGTGGTAAGTGAGGACAAGGGGGACCCTATCATGGTTCTGGGAAGGAGAGGAAGGTGTGAGGGCGGATGCGCGGGAGATGGGCCAGACACAGTTGAGGGCCCTGTCAACGACCGTGGGTGGAAAAGCTTGGTTAAGGAAGAAGGAGGACATGTCAGAGGAACTGTTTTTGAAAGTTGCATCATCAGAACAGATGCGATGGAGGCGAAGGAACTGAGAGAATGGGATGGAGTCCTTACAGGAAGCGGGGTGTGAGGAGCTGTAGTCGAGATAGCTGTGGGAGTCGGTGGGTTTGTAATGGATATTGGTGGACAGTCTATCACCAGAGATTGAGACAGAGAGGTCAAGGAAGGGAAGGGAAGTGTCAGAGATGGACCATGTGAAAATGATGGAGGGATGGAAATTGGAAACAAAATTAATCAATTTTTCCAGGTCCAGACGAGAGCATGAAGCAGCACCGAAGTAATCATCAATGTACCGGAGAAAGAGTTGTGGGAGGGGGCTGGAGTAGGACTGGAACAAGGAATGTTTCACGTACCCCATAAAGAGACAGGCATAACTGGGGCCCATGCGGGTACCCATAGTCACACCTTTTATTTGAAGAAAGTGAGAGGCGTTTAAGGAGAAATTATTCAGTGAGAGAACAAGTTCAGCCAGACGGAGGAGAGTAGTGGTGGATGGTGATTGTTCGGGCCTCTGTTAGAGGAAGAAGCGGAGAGCCATCAGACTATCCTGGTGGGGGATGGAGGTGTTGAGGGATTGGACGTCCATGGTAAAGAGAGGTGGTTGGGGCCAGGGAACTGGAAATTGTTGATATGATGTAGGGTGTTACAGGAATCGTGGATGTAGGTGGGAAGGGACTGAACAAGAGGAGAGAGAATGGAGTCAAGATAGCAAGAAATGAGTTCCATGGGGTAGGAACAGGCTGACACGATCGGTCTGCTGGGACAGTCCTGTTTGTGGATTTTGGGTAGGAGGTAGGAGCGGGCTGTCTGAGTTTGGGAGACTATCAGGTTGGAAGCTGTGGAAGGAAGATCTCCAGAGGAGATAAGGTCAGTAACAGTCCTGGAAACAATGGCTTGATGTTCAGTGGTGGGGTCATGGTGCAGGGGGAGGTAGGAGGAAGTGTCTGCGAGTTGACGCTCAGCCTTTGCGAGGTAGAGGTCAGTGCGCCAGACAACAACAGCACCACCCTTGTCAGCGGGTTTGATAACAATGTCAGGGTTGGACCTGAGAGAACGGAGTGCAGCAAGTTCAGAGAGAGGCAGGTTAGAGTGCGTGAGAGGAGCAGAGAAATTGAGATGACTGATGTCACGCCGACAGTTCTCAATGAAAAGATCAAGAGAAGGTAAGAATCCAGAGGGAGGGGTCCAGGTGGAGGGAGAATATTGGAGGTGGGTAAAAGGATCCGTTGAACGGGGAGAGGACTCCTGCCCAAAGAAGTGAGCCCGGAGACGAAGGTTTGATAATTGTGCAATGAGATTATGGTATTGGACTGTTCGTAAATCTTGTCATTTTATACCTTAATTCAGTTAGTTGTTCTGAGTTCTGTCGTGGTGCCCACTGTGCAATCTGTCTTCGGGTAACAAGCAGTGAAATTTGGTGTTCAGCAGTGACCTTGTGAAAGAATGGCAGAGTTGATCGCATCTTTTGTCTAGAATCTCCAGACTTCCATTGTGGAGGCATATGAGTAACTATGATCATTAGGACCAAGAGTGACTCTGCAAGCCCTTTGCTGAATATTTTCAATGCCTTTACATTGCTGCCTTGTGATTCTGCTCAACCACACAGGGTGCCCCATATTCTAATATGAAGCAAATAAAAGATGTGAAAATGGTTGCAAGGTTATCGCTTGAGAGGGAATGGCATTTCAACTTCTGAAGCATGTACACACAGTGCTAGCTCATTTAACAACAGAACTGATGTGTACGCCCCATTTTAGATCTGTATGGATAAATAATATATACGCAACAGTTTGATGGTATTGTGGTCAATTACAGCAGAATTGTATTTCACTGTAATCTGTAACCTCATGGCCTTTCTTGTTCTACCATTAACATCAAGCCAGGGGTCAACCCTGGTTCAATGAGGGGTGTAGAAGAGCATGCCAGGACCAGCACCAGGCACACCTAAAAATGAGCTGCTAGATCTCTTCTGAATTTATTCCATTTTGCACAGTGGTCATGACACAAAACACAAAGGTGGGTGCCCTCGGTATTAATTATTTTTTTCTGACTTATTCACAGGATGTGGGCTTCGCTGGCTGGGTCAGCATTTATTGACCATCCCGAGTTGCCCTTGAGAAGGTGGTGGGGGTGAGCTGCCTTCCTGAACCGCTGTAGTCTGCATGGTGTAGGTACACCCACAGTGCTGTTAGGAAGGGTGTTCCAGGATTTTGACAGTATGAAGACAGTTCACAAGGACTGCATAGTGGACATCTCAACAAGAGAAAATCTAACCACTTCTCCATGACATTAAAAGCCATAACCATTGTTGAATCCCACACCATGAAATTCCTGGGGATCACCACTGACCAGAAACTTAAGTGGACTAACCACATAAATGTTGCAGCTAGAAGAATAGGTCAGAGATTTACCTTCTGAAACCCAAAGCCTGTCCACCATCTATATGGCACATCAGGAGTGTGATGAAATACTCTCCATTTTCCTTCTTCAGTCTGCATTTCCTATTGGTTTATTCTGTTTGAACTTTGTAGGACTAGAGGTTTAGAAATGGCATTTCTTTTAAAGCACAGTTACATGATTGGTGGATAAATCCTAAATTAGAATGCCAAGACTAATATGGTATAATAATAAGCAACAATAAATTAAACTTAATGTGCTGCCAATGCTCTATAGCATGCTCCGTGAATCACAAAATTAAAAGCTTGACACCTGAATTATAGCCTCTATTTCCTTTGCAATATGTGCAATTCATTTGATGCTTACTTATATTTGGAAATGTGTACAAATTTACTTTTCTGTTTGTGTGCACATAAATTGCACGTACACAATTTTGCAGACTCTAATTAAGATTAAGATTAAACTTATGTATTAACATTCAAATATATAGAGCATTATCTACAAATACCATTGTGTGGACTACGTTGAAAGGGGAAAACTTCAAGTTAATGTGGAAGAAGCAAAACCAAGTTCAGGAAAATGTATTAAAATAAAGAGGCTATGAGAATAATTGTAAAATGTTGAAGGAGAACCATTGGCCCTTTAAAAATAGATCAATAAAAAAGAACCACTCCAGGCAAGGGAAGCATAAAAAGAGATTGCTCCAATTTTATATCCGAAGTTAAAAGGAGCTGGAACAGTACAGGGAAAAGGCACAGTCACATTAATCAGGTACCAAGGAGAAATTGGCAAACGTAAGTGCTCACTCAAGGCCACAGGAGGTGGTCCAAGATTCCAGACACAATTAAAACTGAATGAGAAAGCACTATTACTAAAATTCCCTGGCATCCTTGAGAAAGGGGTTTAACAACTATACAGAGTAAGATACCAATTCACAATAGCACATTTAATAATGCTGAAATTCATTCATTGGTGCTTCAGGCACCTCTTTAACAACTGAATCCATTAGAAATGAATCGAAAGTACCTTATCACACAACCAGATTTATGGCAGTGACTATTCCATTAGTTAGGATTTCAATCAGCTAACTAAATAGTTGAGCAGCCATTTTTAGTTGTAACATAGTGTAGTTATCTACACCATCCAGCTCTAATTATTTTACTATGTAATGCCAAAAACAACCATGTAAATGTGTTTATAGGCTTACAACTGCTTAGTGGCACCAATAATTTACTAAATTTGTTTTTTCATTCACTATTAGTGTTCATCTCTGTGTTAAACCCTTTTCATAAATGCAGTATGGTGTGAAAGGAAGGACATTATGGGCTGAATGGTCTCCTTTCAGATGTAAATTTTCCTGTGTTTTGAACTAAAAAAATAGCCATACTACTGAAAGTACAAGTTTAATATACAGCCCCAGGTGCTTAATGTCTTTGTTATTTTAAAATTAACCTTAATCAAGGTATCTTTATGCTATAAACATGAGAGGATAAGATGCCATATTAAATCAAATGTAAATTTATTTTACTTTGAATTACACAGCCCTTTGTTTTTGACCAAGAGTTATGGAGTGCCAGTCAAGATGCAAAATGTTTTGACCTAATCAGGTGAGAATAAATACAACTAGAATTGAAGACTGAATGATTGGTCTAAAATCTAATTAAATTAACTTAAACTACCTGCCCTGAACAGAACCACAAAATTAATCTAACCTTGTGAACAATATTGCTAACTATATAGAGACAGAAGCATGAAATATTTATGGATTACTGAAATGAAGGAGCTGTGTTTTTCTGCTTTGATATTCTAATTACTTACATAATGAATTGCTGGCTTCATCAATTATCCCATTAGAATCATTTTCCCTATGAAGTGATAAATTTTGCTGATGTTGTGCTAACAACTTTTTTGCATACAGGTGGAGGTCGTTGCTTTAATTTCTTTTTTAAATGAATTAATTTTCATCTGAAAGAGTGAGTTAAATTTTTGTCCTTGCTGATATTGGCATTATTTTTGGTGCAAATGTAATGGCATTGCTGTTTAGTTCTTGACATGCAGCTTCCAACTCGTGGTTCATGTCTCCTGCTGCATTAAAAAACAAGAATGTCAGTAAAAAAAAAAGCAGATTAAACCTCAATGTGTTGTCTATTCAGTGCAAACCCTTCAACTTTGCTGCACTGTGTGGTTTCTCTCTCAAAAAAGAGAGAAAAAAATACTTGAATTTCCATGGCGCATTTCACAATCACTGGATATCTCAAAGCACTTTACAGCCAATGAAGAACTTTTGTAACATAGGAAGTGTGGCCGCAAATTTGTGCGCAGCAAACTCCCACACAAAGCAATGTGAGAATGACTAGATAATCTGCTTTGGTGATGTTGATTGAGGGAGAAATATTGGCCAGGGCACCAGGGATAAATCCCCCTGCTCTCCTTTGAAATAACATCATGGGATCTTTTGCATTCACCCAAACAGGTAGATGGGGTTTAAATTCTCACCTAAAAGACAGCCAGTGCTGCGCTGGAGTGTCAGCCTTAATTTTTGTGCTCAAACCCTGGAGCAGGACTTAAACCTAAAACCTTGTGAAACAGAGGTGAGTAAGTGAGCCGCAGCTTCATCACCATTTCCCACTCTGTAACTAGCAATGTTACGTGTCATGTTCCACTTGCATAAGCCAAGCCCATAATTTCCTCTTGTCAGAGTGGTGAATTGTAATAATTTCATTTAATATCCAAGTTTGACTTACTGCTATGTGATTTGAAATACATAGCAATTACTGGGCAATAAATTTACATCTTAAAGTTTATGTCTAGCAGCCTTAAAATAGGTTTCATAATCATTTTAAAAAAGACATTTGGGGAAATAAAGTTCTCGTTTCAGGGAGATGCAGATTCATTCAAAAATAACATTTTGTAATTAAGAAAATTGTCAATTTGATCTTGTCCTCAAATGGAAATATGCTATAAGACAACTTAATAGTTTTCTTTTGTCCTGCATTGTTAGAAGTACCTTTGTGAAGGCACAATTAAATCTTCAGAAGGCCAGCAGCCATCCTTTGATTGAGTAAATGCAGTGTAACTCAGCACTGTGAAACACTGAAGCAAACATACATGTAAAGATGTCTTTTGTGTCGAAGTGAGTGAAATTGTCTCCTCAGAATAATTTCACCAGTGCTAATTTATTGGACTTCAGTGGACTTTGATTGCAAACAAACTCCTGGAATGTAGTTCCCTAGCGCTATTTTCAGTATTCCAAAATAATAGGTCTATACTTTGAGTTGTCATTGCTGTGATCTTACCCGGGGTGACAGAATTTTTAGCCTATTTCAGCTACTGACGTCTAGTAAAGGCTGAATGCCACCTCAAATTGTTAACCTGAAAATAAATAAATTCTGAGCCCCCTTATTTTAATATGGTCAATTTTGATGCTGGCATCCTGCCAAATGAAAATAACACTCATCCTTTCTGGTGACAAGCCAATGACCTGAAACATTAGCTCCTTTTCTCTCTCTGTATCTGCTGCCTGGTCTGCTGAGTGTTTCCAGCATTTTCCGTTGTTATTTAACCATCAGAATGCCAACTTGTGTTGCCAATTTTAATGCGACACTGAGATGGGTTTACCAGCCGTGGCCATTTATTAGGGTTGGGCAAATGACTGAAAGATGCCCTGAGCAGCTCCAACTTGATTCTCTTAGTTCTCTTAGTTCTCTTACTAAGCTGATCAATAGCTTTCTGTGTCATTCTGTACATAGTGGTGATGTACGACTGTCAGGTTTGGGTGAGGTGTGGTTTTCAGCTTGCATGGTTGCGTGCAGAGAAGTCCCTTTTCACTGTAATGAGCAAACTAAACAGAGACTCAAGCTGCTGGACCTCATCAAATAACATGATAATTTCCAATAAATAACTCAGTACATTTGGTATCTTGGCATCACCATATCCTGGAACTACATAGTGTCATGGATATTTATTACTAAGCTGATCAATAGCTTTCTGTGTCATTCTGTACATAGTGGTGATGTACGACTGTCAGGTTTGGGTGAGGTGTGGTTTTCAGCTTGCATGGTTGCGTGCAGAGAAGTCCATGTGGGAGATCCTGCCAAAGGGATGTGGTGTTCTTGTTACTTAAAAGCACAGTCACCAGTGCAGACCCTGGAATTCAATACCTATGTTCTGTTTATGTTCTTGTTCATTAATGCCAAGATCCCTCTTCTAGGAGGCAAAAGCTGTGGTTTGAAGCTGTGGCTAACTATTTCAGTCATCTATCATCACTGTGAACAAAGGAAATGTCACGATATCCCACTGCCACATGGATAGTTTCAAGGTTTGAAGCTTCAAAAATTATGGGCTGACTCGTGTGGAGCTGATGGGGGTGTCAGCCGCTGGTGAGAGAGAGTGAGCGAGAGCCCCACATCGCCTCCTTTGGGGAAGGTTCCGCTCAGTCGCTTGGCAAGCCAGCAGCAGGCCTCGGCCCGAGATCAAGGGCCGACCGGAGAGGCGGTGGCTGCTGCCGGTGTGACACCCATCTGAGGCCCGGTATCATTGCTGAATCCCAGGCCACAGGTGAGTGATGGTGGGGGTGTGGAAGAGTAGTTGCGGGCTGCTGGGGATAGCAGCCAGGGCTCTTCCTGATGCTGGGTCCCTCAATCAGGCGCTGAGTATCTTTGAACCAGGGACCTGCCAGAGAGCCCAAAAGCAATCCCACATAGGTTTGTTCCCCACATGGCAAGACCCCCGGTTAATAATAGCAGTAGCAGAATGAGACCCTTAAGTAGGTATTAATTGCTTGTGGTTTAAAGTATAAGTTTCCTGCAATAATGGCGTTTAGTTAATAATGTCAGTAAGAATTTGTTCCGGTGACAATCTTAAAATGTGAAATCTTGCTGTGTCAGCTGGTAACTGAAAGGTGTCTTTTCTTGAGAAGTTCTCGGTCACTCAGGAGATCATAACAATAGCCAACAACCAGGAAAAAGCGCAGGAAGAGGTTTATATGAACACCAAGGTTGTTTGCAAAACCATGATCTATAAGCACTTTTCATAACTGTTAATGAACAAAAATGATGAGTGAACGTGACCAACGCTTAACTTGTCTGTTTTGCTTTGGAAGAAAGGGGCAAATTCTGCGCACATGTCACTTTGAGCATGGATCCTGGGCTGAGGGGTGGTGGGGGGGGGGTGGGGTGGTGTTGTGATACACCAGTTGTTGCATCACTGTGGAAAGAGCCCTGAACTAAACTACAAATTATTCAGAAACTTGAAACATTAGGAATAGTAACACTAAAATTGCAATTTTGCTACTAAATATTCCAGGTTTATGTTAGATGTGTTATTTTACTTTTAAAATGAAACATTTTAAGGAATTCATTTTCATAGCACTGTGAAATGTCAGAATGATATAATTGTCTGGATGGGGATATCGCAATATATATTGAACAGTCAGCAGAACACAAGAAAATACAAAAATATGTATAATTTATCTACCATTGACCCTGGCCTGAATTTTTCAGTTGGCGTGCAGGGCATGACATGCCAACACGTGAAAAAAATGACCCGTGATGTCTTGTTTTTGTATTTAAACAGCCTAGTAAGGCCATTAAGGAAGTAGTTCATGTAATTGTTAATGCTGCCCATCCAGCCTTAAGGTTGGTGAGCAGGTCAAAAGGCTAAGCGGCCTTCACATTTTTTAGGTAACCTCATCCACGAGCGGGACAAGGTTTCCTAAAGCTTTTATTAGTGAAATAAAAATTTCTTCCGAAATATAAAAACATGCCCCATCTCATGTTTAAATAAATTTTTAATCTATTTATTTAATATTTTCAATAGCATACGTGAGAGAGCGCTGGCCTTGACTCTCTCTCCTCTCCCCCCACCCGCACAGCTAGCGCTGAGCGCTATGGCTTGCCACTTAATGCTGGGCGGGCCTTAATTGACCCGCCCGTGTAAAATGGCGGCACAGAGCCGATCGCGGGCGGCGATTGTCTCCACGACCGCCCCCACCCGCTCCGGCCAAGCCCACCCGTCGACTGAAATATTCAGGCCCCTGAGTACATATTGAGATTTGTAAGGAGGCGCATACAGTCAAAGTGAGAAGAAATAATGGTAAATATATACCGTTTTGTTAGCCCACAGCTCAGGAGGGCGCTGTGTGTAGTTTTTGGCACTTCATTATTGAAAGGGCATTAAAACCATTGAATGCACCCAGCATAATTTCACCAGAGTGATACTAGAGATGGGAAACTAGTTATGAGGAGAGATTTGAGATCTGGGAGCATTTCCACTGCAACAGAGGAAGTTTAATAGCGATTTCCAAAATTATGAAAGCATTTGATGGAGTGAATTGGGAAAAACTAGTCCACAATTGAATGTTAAAAAAGATATACGAATCAGTCTTTGGCTTGAGGAGTAGATGGCAAAACGCTGCAGCCATTAAGTTGGGCAGAACTGACTTTGGCAGTTGAGCAGTTGGTTTGGAGATTCTTGGTTCTTCAGGTTGGTGAAGCAATTGTCCTGTTTCCTTTTTGGTTGTGGCTTTACTTACTTGCCTCCAGCCAGAGAGAGAGAGAGAGAGAGATAAGCTGCAGGGATGCCTAGTTGCTGTTCTCCTGTTGTGACCTTCATAGCACACACTGCCACAACAGAACTAGAACACACCCATCAGGTTTGCAGCTGGTTTTTTAACCCCTTTACTTGTGTATTCCTGGAAGGGAAAAACAAACATGTCTTTCGTCCAAATCTGCTTTCTTTAAACTCAGATCATGTCCACATTCTGAGATATAAGCTCAACAGGAGATGGTTTCTGTGCAGATGGTAATCAGCCTCCATTGTCTCCGCAACCACAGGAGGTTAAAGTTCAGTCTTTTGCATTGCATTGCTCCCTTTCAAATGTCTCTGTCTGACACCTTTTGATACCTTTTTAGGTGTGACATTCCAGGGCCTCCCTGGACTAGTCAGTCAGGTATAATCCACAAAGGAATTTTTCTGAAAGTGGTTACTTCACAGTCTCAGTCAGCTTTTGCTTGCATGTCCTTTTTTAAAAAAAAAACACATGCCTTCCTCAAAAAAGTTCAAAATGCCCATAGTTGATCTTCAGTTCAAGTTCAATTTTGGGCTGTGATCTGCTGTCACGGCAAGGTTAGGATCAATGTCTTTTACACAGAGGGTTATTGGACCATGTCATCCTGTGACAAGGAGCAGTTGAGGCAGACTCCATTGTATATTTTAAAGGAAACTTGCATAAATATTTGAAATTGGGCTAGGTGGTGAGACTGGGGTGACTGTATTTGTTCTGGATTGATTGAGCAATGAGCCAGCACAGACATGATGTGCCAAGAGTTCTCCTTGCTACTTCTCTTGCCATTTCATACAATTTGTCAGCCTATTTAAGGGGTTAGCAATTCCGCTGAAGGAGACATAAAAAATGGCATATAGCAGAGTTAGACACTCAGCTATTAATATGGTGAACAGTAATTTTGAGACTTGAACCTTTAGGCTTAGCTGAGCCTTGCTAAGTTGGTACTCATGCACTCTTGTTCTTATTTATCGACCAAATGAAGTAACTTGTTCTCATCCATTTATCTATGCCTCTCATTAAAAAGCCAGAATCATAAAGCCTCTCAACTCTCCCTCAGTTTTTTGAGTTTCTCTTACCTTGGAGCCCTCATTTCCAGAACCGTCTTAATAGTTCCTCTCTGAATTCTGAAATGCATTTAATGTATCGGAGCCTTTTTAAGGGTTGGTTAATTGGCATCCTTCCATCTGCGAGAGACGATGACTCAGATCTTTGGTGAGATCAGATAAGATCATCTGCAGCTCTTTCTTCGATGGCTGAACATGCTGATTCTAGGAAGGCAAAGTCTGCCACAAGTGCCACACTTGAAGGTGTCCCTTGTGTGGGATGATCTGTGCTTGCGCCTTGTTTGCAGGGGTGGTGTCTGTTTGGAACTTATGAAACCACAGGTTATTGTGGTGGTGGTGAATTCATGCCTGCAGCTGGTATCGCCATTTGTATTGATTGCCAGCTAGAGATTCTCACTTGTCGTGATTGTTATTGAGGGCTTTTATGTCTCTTCTGACAGCACCTTTGAATCAGAGTTTTGGGAGCCCAACTGGTCTCTTGATATGGGCTACCTCCCCGTACAGCTTATCCTTGGGCAAGTGGCCATCTTCCATCCTGTACACAGGCCCGGGCCTGTGAAGTTTTCTTTGCTTGATTAGTGCTAGCATGCTTGGCATGTTTGCCCTAGAGAGGACAGCTTAACTGGTGACTTTGTCTTTCCGTGTGACGCCAAAGATGTATTGTAGATGCTGGAAAATTAAGTGATTGAGCCTTTGCTCTTGGTGGGTTTCAGTTGTCCAGTCTTCACTGCCATATAGCAATGTACTGAGGATGTAGGCCTTGTCGGTAAGCGTCTTGGTCCTGCAGTTCAGTTTGTTGTTTTTCCATGCCCATTTTGTTAGTCAGCGAATGTTGGGGATGCCTTTCCAATGCATGAGCATAGCCCTTTGTTAAGAGACAGGTTGTCTGTCACCATAGCTCCAGGGTAGCAGAATTTGCTGATTACTTCCATTACATCGATCCCAAGGGGCAGCCACCACCGACGTGTTGTTGAATAGATCACAGGCGGAGACTCAACATCCCGTCCCATAAGTACAATTTTCTTGACACTGATGGTGAGAAGGAACATTTCATAGGCCTGGGAAAGATGATCCATGAGCCTTTGGAGCTGGTCTTTCTATCTGGGCAACTACCGCAACACCCTTAGATACAGAAGTTCTCTGATCAGGACTTGCCACACTTTTCTCTTGCTTTTCATTCTTGATCGCTTGAGGAGCTTCCTGCCTGATTGTTTCTGCAGGTGCACTCCTTCCATGGAGGGAAACCACGGGTCAGTAGGGCAAAGAAAAATATGCCAGATTAGGGTCTAAGATGCAGTCCTATTTCATGCATTCTTCAACTCAAAACTGTCAGACTTGGAGCCATCGAACTGAATGATGCCGTGTATGTAATCATGGAAGGACCGTATGAGACTGCAAGGCTTGGGAGGACAGCCAATGTTCTCGAGTACCTGGTAGAGGCCTGTTCTGAACACGTGTTTTTCCGATCCACAAGAGCAGGATAGAGTGGTGTTTGCCACTTTTGTCACTTATCTTGAAGCTGACATAGGGAGAAGATCATGTCTACTCTGGCTCTGCCTGTTCTGAAGCCTCATTGTTTCTCTAGTCAATTGAATATCATTAGAATGACTATGGCAAAGGCCTTCCCAGTGGCACTGAGGAATGAGATGCTCTGGCAGCTGTTGCAATCCCCTCCATTGCCATGTATAATGTTGTGATGTTTGTGCCACACATATTCTGTGGGATGGAACCTTCCCTCCAGCAGAGGAGGAGGAAGTTGTGGGTTTATGGCAGCAAGTGAGATTTCCATATTGGAGTAGTTCGGTGGTACTCAATCCTTTCCAGGTGTTTTCCTTGCTGTTGGGGAGTCAATGGCCTTTTCAAAATCAAGTAATGAGGGTTCTGCATCAAACTCATATGTGACAGGTAACTGAAGAAGATCATTGAACACAGGCAGCGAGATATCTATCTCACGGGAGTAAAGCTTGGAGTAATGATCTACTCAGTGGGCCATCAGTGAGTACTCCCCAGTTTGCAGATTTCAAAGAAGCAATTTTTGGTGATGGTGGGTCAGCTCTTTTGTCACTGTCATTCATAGCATGAATGTTACCATTGTCACTAGCAGTTTGTATTTCTCCGCATAGACTGGTCCAATACTGGTAGGCACAGTACCTTGCTGTTTTCTAGCATGAGATTGTCGATTAGAACGTGAGTTGTAAGCCAGGTGAGCTGTGCTCTTTGCTTCAATGACAGGTGTCATCTTTTAAAGGATACGGTCTCCAAATTAGCGCACAACACTTAAAATGGTGTCAGTATAAAGGGCTTTGAGTTTCCATAGGAACTAGTGTTATTTTCTCTGGCAGAAAAACAAGCGTACCCGCCTTCACTTCTACCTTAGGCCCATGTGCTGCTAAATCCTTCATCCAACCTTTCCTCATCTCTAAACTTAACTATTCCAATATTTTCCTGAACAGCCTCCCTTCCTCTGCCCTCAGTAAACCACACTTGATCCAAAACTCTGCTATCCGAATCCTTTCACCCATTAAGTCTCAAATACTCACCACTCCAGGCCTTGCTGACACACATTGTTCCTGTTGGTCTCTCAACACCTCCTTTGGCTTGGGTCAATTTTTGAAATGACACCTCCTTGGAGCAGCTGGGAATATTTTTTGATATTAAAGGTGACATGTAAATGCAAACTGTTCTTTCATATTCTGCAATTCATGCTTTTACATATGACACCTGAAAAGAAGGGTGAGGGGTTTCTTGAGCGCAGGGGATTGTGAAGAGTGCAAGGCACCATTTTCTCCTTTTTGAAATGAAAAACATAGACTGGCGGCTGGGATCTTGCAATGCTGTGAAGCAGAGCCCTCCCCACCACACCACCACCACGTTTCCACCCCACTCCTCCTTCAACCCACCCACCCATCCCTCCCCCACCATTTTGGCCCAGTTTGTGACTATGTGTCACCTGTAGTATGAGGGTGTTTGGCATAGCAAGGGTTAATGTGGGACTGGAGAACAGTACCGCCCACAGTATGATGTAGAGAGACACATGACAGTAGACAAGAGACAGAGTTGTATGGGAAGGCTCGAGTAGAAGTCAGCATGAAGTTAGCTCCTAATTTGGTCTACACTTTGTACATATGTAAATAATTATGTGTTACCAATAAACATGACTGCTCAACGTTACAAACTTCTGAACCCCTCTGAGAGACCTACTGAACAAACCCTTGCAACATCGCCGGGGCAGAATCTTCTGGTCAGTGTGTGGGGGTAGGCCTGACCTGCGCCATGCCTCAGGGAGATTTCTGCGCTCTTTCCTGTGCATGGGCACGAAACAGTGCAGGTCCCAACTCTCCCTCCACCACTCGCCCGTACAGATAGCGCTGACCGCTACCGGGCACGCGTCACGCTGGGCGGGCCTTAATTGGCCCGCCCACGTAAAATGGCAGAGTGCAGCCAATCGCGGGCAGCGATCAGCACAGCGCCCATCCGCGTCCGCTCCCGACCAGCCCACCCGACGGGGAGAAAATTCTCCCCCAGGTAATTTAACTCATCTGCAACAAGTTACAGGTTAAACTACATATGCCTTAATTATACAGATGAATCATACCCAAAAGCATGCCCAGGGAGAATCTGGTAATGTAGTGGTAATCACTGGACCATAGCTGCTGGTGGAATTTAAATTCAATTCATTAATAATTCTGGAATTGAAAACTAGCCTCAGTAATGGTGACTGTGAAACTACCACTGATTGTCATAAAACCCCATCTAGTCCAATAATATATGTTAAGGAAGGAAATCTGCCATCCTTAACTGCTCTGGCTAAATGTGACTCCAGATCCACAACAATGTGGTTGACTCTTAAATGCCCTCTGAAATTGCCTAGCTACTCAGTTCAAGGGCAATTAGTGATGGGGAACAAATGCTGGTCTTGCCTGTGACACCCACATCCCATGAAAGAATACATTTAAAAAAAAACTTGGTGCAAAACTTAATTTAGGCTTATTTTAGTTACATTATTCCATAGCATGTAGTGTTCCTGTATAATTAACAGCACTAAATGCAATACTACTAAAGTGCTTTTAATATCACACTATCAATGAGACAGGCTTAATTAAATACCTCATAGTAAAAGATCATAGAAACATAGAACAGGAGTAGGGCATTCAGCCTGTTGAGCCCGCTGCACCATTCAATTTGTTCAGGGCTGATCATTTACTTCAACGCCACTTTCCCCTACTATCTCCATATCCTTTGATGTCATTGGTCTCCAGAAATCTATTGATTTCTGTCCTCATCATGCACAATGATTGAGCTTCCACAGCTCTCTGGGGGTAGAGATCCTCTAGGTAAAAGTGATCATAACATGATAGAACTGCACATTCAGTTTGTGAGTGAGAAATGCGGGTCTATAACTAGTGTCTCAAACTTAAATAAAGGTAATTACAAGGGTATGAAGACAGATTTGGCTAAAGTGGACTGGGTAAATAGGTCAAAAGGGAAGATAGTAGAGAAACAGTGGCAGACATTTAAGAAGATATTTAACTCTCAATAAATTGTGAAGAAAGATGTTGTCTGTTTTAATATTTTGGGGAATATGGTGGTATTCTGTAAAGAAGTCTATGTGTGTGTCCATGATTAATTAAACTGGGGGAAGGTTAGTCTTTGGGAACTGAGAGATGAAAGGTAAAGAGCTAGATGCATGCATTTGTAATGAAAAGCTATGGTGAAGTTAAATGTACAAGTAAATAGGTTGGGTTTTAAAATATGCATTAAGTGATAGGTAAGGGCTTGTCTTTTCAGTTGTTAAGTTTCAAAGGGAGCTTAAGGGGCTTTTACAACTTGCAAAGGTTTCATAAATAAATAAGGGAAAGCTATTCCATTTTATTTGACCTGAGAGTAGAGGTAATAGGAAAACATGAAAGATTTTTATATTTTGGAAATGTTGAGTTCAAAGAGGTGCTTAGGACAATAGAGTCTAAGATGAAAGGGAAGGTGTCCTGAGACCAGCTCTGTGCTAAGAATAGTTGTGAGTTGTGAGCAGCCATCCAGTTTCAAGCCAAAGAAGTCTTTGTTTTCAGACAGCAGTCTGTTTCCAAACCTTTCTTTTGGATTTCCACAGCAGAATGGAAGAGAGTGAGAAGTTGTGTGGTATACCTTTACTAAAGCAACGGCCTTGGGGTAATAGTATTAGATTTTTTATGGTTAAAATTCTGTAAGGGAGATGTTGCCAAGTTGTTTACTTGTGTGTTCTGACCAAGTGGGATTTTCTTTTTTTGGAATGCTCGTAAGGCTGTTTTAACTGTGTAATTTTAATCTTGTGTGCTTAAGTTTTTTTTTCTTGTTAAGAAATCCTTTAATTTTAAAATCCTAAAAGTATTACTGGAATTTTAACCATAAAAATCTAATACTATTACCCCAAGGCCGTTGCTTTAGTAAAGGTATACTACACAACTTTTCACTCTCTTCCATTCTGCTGTGGAAATCCAAAAGAAAGGTTTGGAAACAGACTGCTCTCTGAAAACAAAGACTTCTTTGACTTGAAACTGGATGGCTGCTCACAACTCACAACTATTCTTAGCACAGAGCTGGTCTCAGGACACCTTCCCTTTCATCTTAGACTCTATTGTCCTAAGCACCTCTTTGAACTCAACATTTCCAAAATATAAAAATCTTTCATGTTTTCCTATTACCTCTACTCTCAGGTCAAATAAAATGGAATAGCTTTCCCTTATTTATTTATGAAACCTTTGCAAGTTGTAAAAGCCCCTTAAGCTCCCTTTGAAATTTAACAACTGAAGACTCACGCCCTTACCTATCACTTAATGCATATTTTAAAATCCAACCTATTTACTTGTACATTTAACTTCACCATAGCCTTTCATTACAAATAGTAATCAATAGATCAATAGTTTTCTCCTCATTTTCAAAATACAAAAAAAATGGTTATGATCAGAAAGACAAGTTTCCCTCTGAGATTTGGCTTGCTCAGCAAATAACATCAGCTGTGGGGATAACAGAATATATATTCCATTGAGGAAGAAAGACTTTATCCAGAGAATGCACCATCTGTGACTAACTAAGGAAGTTAAGGGTGGCATCAAATTGAAGGGAAAAATTGTGAAGATTAGTGGTGGGCCAAAAGGCTGAGAAAGTTTTAGAAACCAGCAAAGGATTACTAAAAATTAATAAAGAGGGAGAAATTGGAGTATGAGCGAAAACTAGCAAGAAATACAAAAACAGACAATAAAACCTTCTACAATTATATAAAAAGGAAAAGAGTAGCTAAAGTGAATATTGGTCCCTTAGAGGATGAAACTGAGGAGTTAATAATGGGAAACAAGGAAATGGCAGAGGTTTTGAATAAGTATTTGTTTCCATCTGAACAGTAGGAGACACAAAAAGCATCCCATGAATAGTAGAAAATCAAAAGTAAAAAAGGAGGGAAGAGCTAAATTGCTATCACTACAATAAAAATAATGGAAAAACTAACAGAACTTAAGGCCGACAGATCTCCTGGACCTGATGGCTTGTGTGAAAAGAAGTGGCTGCAGACACAGTGGATGCACTGGTTGTAATCTTCCAAAATACCCTGAGGAAAGGTCCCAATGGATTAAAAAACTGCAAGTGTGACACCTGTGTTTAAAAAAGGTGGGGAGACAGAAACATACAAACGTACAATCAAAGAGCAGGAGTAGGCTATTCAGCCCCTCGAGCCTGTTCCGCCATTTAATAAGATCATGGCTGATCTGATAGTGACCTGAAATCTGAATCCCACCTGCTGCTGATAACCCATCACCCCCTTGCTTACCAAGAATCTATCCACCTCTGCCTCAAAAATATTCAAAGACTGCTTCCACCACCTTTTCAGGAAGAGAGTTCCAAGGACTCATGACCCTCTAAGTGAAATTTTTTTGCCTCATCTCTGTTCTAAATGGGTGACCCCTTATTTTTAAACAGTGACCCCTAGTTCTAGATTCTCCCACAAGAGGAAACATCCTCTCCACATCCACCATCTCGAGACCCCTCAGGATCTTATATGTTTCAATCAAGATGCCTCTTACTCTTCTAAACTCCAGTGGTTACAAGCCGGGCCTGTCCAACCTTTCCTCATAAGACCTATTCCAGGTATTAGTCTGGTAAACTTTCTCTGAACTGCTTCCAATGCATTTACATCCTTCCTTAAATAAGGTGATCAATACTGTATACACTACTCCAAATGTGGTCTCACCAGTGCCCTGTACAACTAGCATAACCTCCCTACTTTTGTATTCAATTCCTCTTGCAATAAATGATAACACTCTATTAGCTTTCCTAATTACTTGCTGTACCTGCACACTAACCTTTTACAATTCAGCAGGAAACAATAGGCCAGTTAGCATAACATCTATCATTGGGAAAATGCTAGAATCCATTCTTAAAGTGTAGCAGCAGGATAATTAGAAAATCATAATATTGCTGAAAACAGAGACATGTTGCTGAAGCTTTATAATAATAAACATGTTTATAAAGTCATAATATTAAGCAGCATCAGCATGGTTTTGTGAAAAGGAAATTGTGTTTGACAAATTTATTGGAGTTCTTTGAGGAAGTAACAAGTAGGGTGGATGAAGGGGAACCAACAGATGTAGTATAGTTTTGGCTATTCCTGACTAACAAGGGAATCAGAGGTTATCAAGGGTAGGTGGAATGTGGAGTTAAGGCCACAATCAGATCAGCCATGATCTTTTTGAATGATGGAACATGCTCGAGGGGCCGAATGGCCTAATCCTGCTCCTAATCCATATGTTTGTGTATTCGTATTTGGATTTCCAAAAGGCATTTGATAAGGTGCTACGTAAAAGGTTACGACACAAGATAAGAGCTCATGGTGTTGGGGGATACTATATTAACATGGATAGATGACTTGCTAACCATCAGGAAACAGAGGGTCAGCATAAATGGGTCAATTTCAGGATGACAAACTGTAACTAAAGAAATGCCATAGTGCTTCAACTGTTTAGAACCCATATTAATTACTTGGATGAAGGGACCGACTGTATTGTAGCCAAATTTGCTGACGATACGAAGATAGGTGGGAAATCAAGTTGTGAGGAGGATACAAAGGATATTAAATAGGTTAAGTGAGCGGGCACAAATTTGGCAGATCATTTGGCAGCATGGTGTGAGAAAATGTGCAGTTGTCCACGTTGGCAGGAAGAATAGAAAAACAGCATGTTTTAAAATGGAGAGAGACTGCAGGATGCTGCAGTATAGAGAGATCTGTGTCCTTGTGCATGAATCAGAATAAGTCAGCAGGCACGTGCAACAAATGATTAGGAAGGCAAATTGAATGTTGGTCTTTATTGTGAGGGGGATAGGGTATAAAAATAGAGAAGTCCTACTTTTACGGTACAGGGCACTGGTGAGACCACACCTAGACACAGTTTTGGTCATCTTACTTAAGTAGGGACACACTTCGATTGGAAGTAGTTCAGTGAAGGGTCACTGGGCTGTTTCCTGGGATGAAGTGTTTTTCTTCTGAGGTAAAATTGAGCAGGTTGGGCCGATACTCATTGGAGTTTAGAAGAATGACACGTGGTCTTATTGAAACATGCAATGTTCTGAGGGGGCTTGAGAGGGTAGACGTTTGGATATTCCATCTCCTGGGGGAATCTAAAAAATAGGGGGGCACAGTTTCAAACCAAGGATGGAGATTATTCTTTTAGATGGTCGTTAGTGATTGGAATTCTTTTCTTCAGAGAGCAGTGGAGGCTGTGTTAAGGCAGAGTTAGACAGATTTTTGAATGGCAAGGCAATCAAGGCTTATGACGTGGCAGATAGGAAAGTGAAGTTAAGGCCACAATCATATCAGCCATGGTGAATGCAGATTCAAGGGGATGAATAGTCTCCTCCTGCTCCTATTTCTTATGATCTTATGTTCAACTTTTAATTAATTAATGCATGGCTAGAGGTGGACCATATCCATTGCATCTTTTTAATTCTTGTACATTTTGTCACCACATTTGCCTCAAATTTTATGTCTTACACAAAATTACTCTTTCAGGTACCATTAAATAAAACAGAGCTTACCATTTTATGCTTATACTTTCATAGGATGTGAGCATCACTTTCAAGGCTGAGATTTATTGCCCATCCCTAATTGATCTTATGAAGATGGTGGTGAGCCACCTTCCTGAAGTACTGCAGTCCATGTGATGTACCATAAATCATGATGTATATGTCAATTTGACATATAGGATGACCCCATATTTCCAGCCCCATAAGTTATGATTTTTCATATGCTCATAATATATGTCAATTCCTCCTTTGAGGCACGACATGCTATACTCACATTAGCAGTCAGCCTCAATCTTTAACCCCATAAATGCATGTTTTACTTACTGGTACCTTGTAACTGGGCACAAGGTATTAAACAGATGATATGGTCTGTGTTGCGAAGATGCGGGAGAATTTAAGACACACCCATTACTGCACTCCAAAGTTACCCCCATTATTTCAGATTTCTTCACTTTTATGAGATCCACCAATGCTCCACTTTAGAACAACTTGCCACTCGACATATTCTTAAGGTCAATTAATCTTGCTTCTAACAAACTGCTACACAGCCCCATTAAAATTATGAATCTAATTTAGCCTGACATTTTATTCAATTCCCTTGTGTACCTGTTCAAAATGGCAACCACCTACACCCATGCCAGCGGTTCACTTTTATACTCAGCATATAAGTCAACCCCTATTTTTGGAGATATTTATTGAGGCTTCAAAGGTTGACTTATGTGGCAATATCCACAGTATGCAGACCCACATGGTTATGGATGGAATTACAGGATTTTGACCTACTCACAGTGAAGTAATGGCAATATAGTTCCAAGTCGGGATGGTGTGTGGTTTGGAGGGGAGCTTGCAGTTGGTGGTGTTCCCACGCATCTCCTGCCCTTGTTCTTCTAGGTGGTAGAGGTCACTGGTTTGGAGAAGCCTTGGCGAGTGCAGCAATGTATCTTGTAGATGGTACACACAGCTGTGTGTCAATGGTGAAGGGAATGAATATTTAAGGTAATGGATGTTGATCAAACGGGCATCTTTGCCCTGACTTTCATGCTGATCATGGAGTGGGAAGGAAAAGGCAGAACAGAAACTACTTCCAATGTTTTCCTAGATGCAGATGTTAATGAAAATATAAATAACCAGTTATAAAAGCCAAGCTCGTGAACAGAGGGAAGTGACATTGATGCTGTCTCTGATACCTTCCAATGCAGTGGATCATCAAACCCTCGATAGTTAGGAATTTCTAAATCTTCAAATTGGACTTTGCCCATTGCCACTTTTTCAACCTGAACAAAATAGGGCACTATCAGCATCATGGGCCTGCTTCACTCCATTAACTTGCATTCAGGAGTTAAATTAATATTCTCGAAAGGCACTGCAGGAATTGTATATAACAGCTTGCAGTAGATTCAGAGTCATTATAGAATGCTGCGAGATTTAATTGCTTTCTTTCAAAGAAACTCTATCCATGCTCTTCTGCAGGTTCATCCTCCAACCTTCCGATACCTTCAGTCAAGTTTGTGCTCAAACACATTTTAAAAGTTGCAAAGTATGTCAGCCTCTCTCTGCCTCGCTCTCTCTCTAGTGTTTATTTTGGTATCTTGTGAAAAAGTATGTCACAGTGATATCTTAATGAATGATGGTTCCTCCCTTGGCTAGGATCCATAAACAAAAGTTGTACAGATAATGTTGTGAGGATGGTACAATATATTTTATGAAGCAGGAAGGCAAAATATCATTGTACTTTATTTCTGGTACGGTATTTCTGCATGTTCACCTACCTGCGATTGTCTTTGTTCTTTCTTTTATCTATTGCTTTTAACTGTATCCTGTTTTACTTAGCAATAATAGCTACATATCCCAAACAGATAGCATAAACATTAACACTGGTGGTACAAAACTGGAAGGTTTGCAGGTACTTAACCGATGTAACAGTACTGCAGCTACGACATGAAGTCTCTTAATTCCCACTTCATTCTGTAGTTCTCCACAAGCGTTGACTGCACCGCTTTTGGAACAGGTACACAAGGGAATTGAATAAAATGTCAGGCTAAATTAGATTCATAATTTTAATGGGGCTGTGTAGCGGTTTGTTAGAAGCAAGATTAATTTACCTTAAGAATGTGTCGAGTGGCAAGTTGTTCTAAAGTGGAGTATTGGTGAATCTCATAAAAGTGAATAAATGTGAAATAATGGGGGGTAACTTTGGGGTGGTAAACTGGTGGAATGAATCAATGTGCATGTGAATGAAAATTGGGTCAGTTCTATAATAGATGGACAATCCGTTCCACCAGTTTACTGCCCCACAGGTGAAGGTGAAGTTAACTGCATTACTTCAGAAAATGTGTGTTGCAAATATTTAGTTTAATAGGAAATAGGACAGACAAGTTGTTGTCAAGATTAAATTAATATTTTGCAAAAGGAATAAACAACTATCATCGGTCATTATAACCTCATAAAGGACATTTCATCCAATTAACTATTTTAAAGAGAAAGCATTTTTACTGCAGTACTTATCCTTCAGGGACCTTGTTCCTGCAGATGACTGTTTTAAGCGTTCTACTTTCTTCTTTGTGGTACTGAGGGAAAGTATAAACGTCAAGAAATGCGCAGAAAACCATCACTTTACAGCAGAAACTTTCACAAAATGCAACTTAAAATGTATCTTTCACCCCCACCCCCTCCCTCTTTTTTCCCTCGGTGTATATAGAATCAATGAGGGATAGGTATTTGCGTTAATTCAGGATTTCTGATAGCTATGGACACCCAGAGCTTTCATGTTTGAATTCCAGCTATTTAATACTCAACCAGCTATTCCCTATCCTGTATTGTCCATTCAAGTAATGATAAATATCATACTAGGGTTGCCAACCCTCCAGGATTGGCCTGGAGTCTCCAGGAATTGAAGATCAATCTCCGGCTATGTGCAATCCTGGAGAAAAATCATCAGGACATTAAAAAGGATAGTTTGTTTTTTAAGTTTTCTTTGAATATTTCCTTTCACCAGATATAGAAGTAGGGTGGGGAAGACTGTTTGGCTAACAGTCAAGCATCATCCAATTGGGTAATGAGTCTTTTTGCTTTCTAATTGGTATAGGAAGGCAGTCCTTCACAAGGATGGATGTGCTGGCCGACTAACGGCTGGAGCATGAGGGCAAGTCATGTGATGAAACCTCAAGGAATACATTTAATCACTGTTGGCAACCCTAAATCACACTGGTAGCAAATTGTCACATTGTCATTGCAGCTCAGTAATATTAAACGATTATTGTATAAACACCATCATATTGGAGAATTTTTTCAAACTCTAAAATCAGAAAAAGGGATTGTGTGCATTTACCTGTGCTTCTTTTTCCCTTCTGGTCCCTAAAACTGAACCCAGGATTTCATTCACTCCGTTAATAGTTGACAATTAACCAGATCCTTTCTGTAATAGATCTGGCTGTAAGTTCTTTGGTCTTTTTGAATGCCTTGTTACACAAACTGAGTTACTGAACTCGGGGTTGGGACTTCTGTCATGATTACCCCGAATTTCCACAATAGTTTATTGAACAGTTTTAAAATTCCTACGGTAGAGTTTCCACTTCAGGTGCAATCAGTGGTCTGGGTGCAAACTACACCCAAAATTGCGCTCAGTTTGAGAAGCAGTTTTCTTCTCAAGGTTCCACTCAAACCAATGTGCATAGCGCCAAACACAAAATCTGCCATTAACCAGCACAATGGGGAAGCACTTTAGAACAGAATTTTTAACAATAATTTTGCTTTAAAACTTTTCCTTGGTATATTTAAGAGTGATAACTTGGAGCAGTTTCCTTTATACAGCTTAACATGGGTTTATCTCAAAAAACAAGCATTGAGTAGCTAGACCATCACTTGTGAATAACCTGATTTTAAATAACTGAAAAGGACTTTAAATACTATGTATGGTAGAACCATTTGCTAGTTAGAATGGTGTATATTAGTGAGTTTCTTAATAAATTTAAAAAAAAGCTTTTGAAACATACTTACTCTTTTCCTTGCACCAAAAAGAACTGATTTAACTTTTAAAGTCTCCTCAAAGGCCCAAAAATGTACACAATGTGTACAAATTCGCAATGGCGATTAGTTGGATTTTTGGTTAGTTTTGTGAGCAGGGCCAGCTTTTATTGTGATGTTTTGAAATTAGCCCAAGGGTTGGGAAATACCATTTGCACTGTATGCAATTTGCCCTTGAAATTCCATGACATTTTGCACTGGTTTGGCTGATTTTAGGTGAATTGCGCTGAAGAAAAACAGCTCAGCTTAGCGGAAACTCCAGGCCCTGAATAGGACCATAGATTGACCTTAACCAATCATTTGTGACCATATTGAAGGGTGTAAAGGAGCAGATGTAGCACCACAGTGCCTGGTGCTCGACTCCACCACTGAATGACAGCAAACTGGTTCATGCATGATTCCCCTTATTACGGTCTGGAAATTTGGGTGCTGCCATTTCTAGATGCACAGGAGATTCATGGTACATTGCCTACATCTGAATTGTGAGGCCTGAGATATCCGAGAGAATTGGGCCCATGGCCTCACTCTGCCAGCAAACAGCTTGGAATAGCCTGCGAAGCCTATTGAAAATCTGGTTGCTGTGGTGGCTTTCAGGTAAATGAGGGAGGGTGACAATCAGGAAGGGTGGGTGATTGAGTTGGGAGGTAGCAATGGCTGGGTGGTGGGGGGAGGCTGAAGACTTTTGGTCGTTGGGGAAGGGCTAAGTGACCCAAGTTCTCGGTGGTGTTGGGAGGATCCCTCCTGGACTGCCAACTACCTACATTGTATAAGCTTGCTCTGTTGGCTGAGGCCCAAGGACCACCTGTTCGTCTACATGTAGGTCTGGTTTTCTTGAGTGCAGCCACTTGTCCCAGTTGTCTCAGAGCAAACCAACCTTGCAGTGGTTAGGCACCTAAAGTTGTTAGGCCCTTAATCTTCATATTCTAGGGAAATAAAATCACTTTTTTTACATTGGCACTGTACACCTATTTTTTAGCCATTGCCAATATGGTGTGTGGAGAACTTCTGGCGTGTAAGGTGAAGCACCTTTAGACATATCTCTTGGAGGCTTAAGAAGCCATTTAGTGCCTGGAAAATGGTTCCTGGGGGGCTGAATTTCTAGGCCCAAAAGTTTCAAATTCTCAGCTGTAGATTTGGGGAAGATGCTGACCAGAGGACACAGAGAGCAAGGGAAGATCAGAAGAGAAGTTATATTAGGGTTCTTGATACACTGCCTCTCTGAATCAAAGGCAACATACATTACACCCTGGAGAAAGGTTAAATATTCAACTTCTCGGCTACAGTGCTGTGCAATGCGAAAAATAAAATCAACTAAAAAGTGACTCACATATGAGTGTACATGCATAAGCATGGACAAGCTTTTAATGTCTTAACATATTGCAGATATTGATATGAAAACAAGAAAAAAATGTTTTAAACTTGCATTATTTTTCAAATTTACTATGGTCAATATACCCTTATGTCTTCCTTTTATTTTGTAAATTTACCCATAATCACAGCACTGGGATAGGATTTAATGGGATTGTGTTAACTTTCTAAGGTATTTGGTCATGTAACTATTTCTGTATTAACGTGAAGATATCTTTCATTTTGGAATCAAAGCAAGTTGAATGACCTAGTTCCATAATAGAAAGAGGATGAAAGTTTCTTGTATAATAAAAAGTAATGCGGTATTTCCAGCTAGGGTACCCATTAAAGGATATCTGTTGAGTTGTGTATAAAACAATTGGAAAACTGACAGCAACATTCCCATGATTTTCCAATATCCTCCCAATCCAAGGGGGGAGTTTTAATCTGGAGGATTAAAACATGCAATTGAGGTAAAAACCGTCAAAAATACCAGTGCATTGGGAAGTCAGCTTCGGCACACCAACTTTCAAGGATTAGCTAAAATGCAAACCCCTTGGGAGAGGCGATTTGCGTATTAATATATGCTAATTGCTCAATTAGAACAATATTTCAACTCACTTTCACATTTAGCGTTTAAGCCACAGGTTTTCCAGATTCCTGAAAGTTGTTGGCAAAGGCAAGTTGGGTCCAGAGCGGCAGTTAAGGGGGCTGCAATGAATACTCAGTGCTCGCTGCTGCTTTCTTACCTGCTCATGGGAAAGGGTGCTCCTGCTAAGTATAACTTTTTAAACTTTCTCAATTATTTCAGGATGGGTGGCACTTTGGTTGCCTTAGACTGAACCGCAGGTGAGGAGCAACATGTAATTAAACAATTAAACATGAAGCACCAGCACCAGCACCAGCCTGCTGTTCAGAGACATGCAGCCAGTCAGCAGAGAAGGGGAGCAGAGAGGGGAACAACTTTCAGGAGATACTGTAGAGTAATGGGTTAATGGGAATGCTAATGAGAGGCCATGATGATATTAATGATGTAAGAGTGACATCAGTAGTCAGCTGAGGGGGGATGGTATTTACTAATCAGTAGAAGGTTTCTTGCCGATGTTTGACCTGATGCCATGAGATGCAGTTGGATAGGCTGTGGCCTCCAGTGGTCAATGATGAAGAGACTCCAAGAGACCCAGGCGCATAATAGGCTTGTGGTCCGATATGTTAGTAAAACGACAACCGTGTACATATTGGTGAAACTTCTTAATACAGATTGACAAGTCTTCTTTACCTAATTGAGAGTTGCCTTTTTCTGCTGTATTGAGTGTTCTCGATGAAAATCCTGTAGGCCATTTTGACCCTCCATCCATTCGATGGGAAAGCACTGCTCCCACTCCATAGGGAGTTAGGTCACATGTTAATAGCAATTCTTTCTTTGGCTCAAAATGTACTAGAAATGTATATGATTGTAACAATTGTTTCACTTTTGTGAAAGCTTCTTCCTGTGGTGTTTGCCAAGACTAACGTTGGTTTTTCTTGAGCAAGTAATACAGGGGGCGCCAGTTCTGTCGACAAATTAGGCAAAAAGTGTCCATAGTAATTGATCATTCCCAAGAATGATTTCAGTTTGGATGTGTTCTTTGGTGCTGGTGCTTCTCTAATGGCTTTCACTTTTTCCTCACCCAGATGTAGGCCTTGTGAATCCACCTTGTGACCTAGATAAGTTACCTCTTTCACCTGGAATGTGCACTTTTCTTTTTTCAACCGCACTCCAACCTGTAAAAAATGTTTCAAAACTTTTTCCAAGTTCAACAAATGTTCCATTTCAGTGAGTCCAGTCACAAGAACGTCATCCAAATAAACTACAACATGGGGCAGTCCCTTTCCATGATTCTTTGGAATATGGTACAAGCTGAAGATACACCAAAAGTTAAACGGTGTATTAGCCCAACCTCTTCCCGCCCCCACCCCCGGCAGTGCTGAGCCTTTCAGCGTGGATTCCACACTGGCTGTTAATTGGCCGGCCGGCGTGAAATGGCGGTCAGGGGTTGATCGCGCTCGGGGATCCGTTTCCCGGCCGTTCCTGGGCCCACTGATCACGTGTGCCCGACAACCGGAAAATTCAGCCCAGGCTTCAAAGTGCCAAAAGTATTCAACAAAATAGAAAGAGGCACATCCTAAATTAATTTTGCAAACCTGGGGACAGGTATGGAAATAATGAGCTTAAAATCAGAATGACTTAGCTATTATAGGTGTCTAGGAGCACAGTAGGTCATAATTAACTTTGGAAACCAAGTTAAGTAGAGTCTGCTGTTACACTTCCTTTCAATTAATCTTAGTAAACATGGGAATGTTGGCTGTAGGCCCATATATTAACCCTCAAAAGTAGAAATTGAAATTTTGTTGATGATGAATACTTTCTTGTGTAACGCCTTCTGGATTTCCCTTGACAAGGTGGCTGATGAGTCCCAGGTTCAGACCATTTCATGCTCCATAAATGGAGACACTGGGACTGATTTTAACTTGCCAAAATAGGCATGAATGTGATGGTACTGGCCTCAAAATGTGGCCCGTATAGACTTACATCCTCAGTAATGGCAACAGTTGACCCATTACTGCTTTTACCCTGGTCTACTCGCTACTATTGTGGGATATTTCAGTCGCCACGCGGAGTCCGGAGAGAGTAGAGTTAAGCTGGTTTATCCAACATGCACTGGGGACACTGATCCGCAAGCCAATGGTCCACAGATACAAGTCATCACAGGCATTTTATAGGGTAAAAGACACATGTATCCATGCTGGTTATCACTCACTTATTTACATATAATAATCTTCCATTCTGTGCCTGTTATCACTTATTTATTGTTTTCAGGTATTGTCCAGCACCCTGGTTTCCATTAGAGCACATTAACCAATAAATTACATCAGCAGCCATTATTATTATTTTTTAGTTTCCAGTAGATTGTATTTTAATCCTTTCCTTCCCCCCAAACATTACCAAAGCATCTGCCTGTTGCAGGTGGTAGGATTCTTTTCAAAGCAAATGCACTCTGCACTCTCCAACCCATTTCATTGGCAAAAGAGCCCTTAAAAATCCTCTTTTTACTTTATATATCTTTCTCTTTTATGAAACTGAACTGGACCAGCCATATAAATACTGTAGCCTCAAGAGCAGGTCAAAATCCTGCGATGAGTAACTCACCTCCTGACTCCCCAAAGCCTGTCTACCATCTACAAGGCACAAGTCAGGAGTGTGATGGAATGCTCCCCACTTGCCTGGATGAGTGCAGCTCCAACAACACTCAAGAAGCTCAACACCATCCAGGACAAAGCAGCCCACTTGATTGGCACCACATCCACAAACATTCACTCCCTCCACCACCAACGCACAGTAGCAGCAGTGTGTACCATCTACAAGATGCATTGCAGGAATTCACCAAGGCTCCTTTGACAGCACCTTCGAAACCCATGACCACTACCATCTAGAGGAACAAGGGCAGCAGGCACATGGGAACACCACCACCTGGAAGTTCCCCTCCAAGCCACTCACCATCCTGATTTGGAAATATATCACCGTTCCTGCACTGTTGCTGGGTAAAAACCCTGGAACTCCCTTCCTAACGGCACTGTGGGTGTACCTACACCACAAGGACTGCAGCGGTTCAAGAAGGCGGCTCACCCCCACCTTCTCAAGGGGCAATTAGGGATGGGCAATAAACGCTGGCCCAGCCAGCGAAGCCCACATCGCATGAATGAATAAAAAATAATGTTGCCGGCTCATCTATTCTCCTACCGTATCATTGCCCTGTAAAAAAAAGAAATGAAGTTTTAAATTATTTTTGCGGAACCCCATCGAGCCAGGAGTGCTCCTTCGGATTCCATTAGAGTCATGTCTGGGCCACTGCCATCCTTCCCCTGCTGCAACATGATGGTCACCACCCCCACCTTCAATTTGCTGGAATCTGGTGAGCTGCATTGGAACGCCTGCTTCATGTCTGCAACTTGTCAGCTCTGTGGAAGCCTCAAAATGGCTCTGGGTTCTTGGCTGCTGAAACAGGCAGACAACCAGCCAGTCAAAAGTTAAAATGGATCCCAACAGATTCTGCTGCAGGGCCTTTAAGAAGCATTAATCATCACCATGAGGCCTAGTTTTGGAAAAAGCAAATGCTTATATAATTCTTCTTTTGTGACGTGTATCAGTCTAAGTTGAGCACATCAAGATATTCTTTTGTTAGTTTACACCTCTGACTAGATAACACAACCGAAAGGATGAATGCTGATATATTTTTTGGCGTGTGAAATTTGAAAGGCAGATTGAAGTTGGGTTTCTATGTTTGTTAAATAATTACAGCAGAAGGATAAAGAAAAATAGGCTTTGCTCGTTAACATTTAGGTAGTTGTACCTTTATAAATTAATCTTTAATAATGTAGACAGAAAAATAAGTAAATATAAAACAATTATATGGTTCTAATTGTTCTTGAGGTTGGGGAGAGAGCAGATTAGCTCAGAGATAAGATTCACTCAGTTCTGTTGAAGGGTCATGAGGACTCGAAACGTCAACTCTTTTCTGCTCCGCCGATGCTGCCAGACCTGCTGAGTTTTTCCAGGTAATCCTGTTTTGGTTTGTTGCAGATTAGCTCAGTTGGCTAGATGGCTAGCATGTGGCTCAGAATAAGACCATAAGACCATAAGACATAGGAGCAGAAATTAGGCCATTCGGCCCATCGAGTCTGCTCCGCCATTCAATCATGGCTGATAAGTTTCTCAACCCCATTCTCCTGCCTTCTCCCCGTAACTTTTGATCCCCTTACCAATCAAGAACCTATCTATCTCGGTCTTAAATACACTCAATGACCTGGCCTCCACAGCCTTCTGTGGCAATGAATTCCATAGGTTCACCACTCTCTGGCTAAAGACGTTTCTCCTCATCGCTGTTCTAAAAGGTCTTCCCTTTACTCTGAGGCTGTGCCCTCGGGTCCTAGTCTCACCTACTAATGGAAACATCTTCCCCACGTCCACTCTATCCAGGCCTTTCAGTATTCTGTAAGTTTCAATCAGATCCCCCCTCATCCTTCTAAACTCCATCAAGTATAGACCCAGAGTCCTCAAATGTTCCTCACATGTTAAGCCTTTCATTCCTGTAATAGGTTTGATTTCCATTCTGGCTGAGGTAGACTTGGCACCTGCCTTCTGGTCCTGCCCCTGAGAGGGGAAGGCAATGGCAAACTGCTAAGGAAAATGGGTCAGAATGAAGGTCCAGCAGAAAATGAGTCAAAGGCCTGCCCTTGGGCAGAGCACACATGAAGGATGACTGGTCCTTGGTTAAATACAATATGGTTAATTTTAACTCTGCCTATTCAGCAGGAATAATGCAAAAGGGGTTAAATGGAGGCGGTATTCCCATAGGATTCCCGCTTCCTTGGCAAGGGAGTTTTCAGGAGCATGGAGGCCACAGGCAGGAGGGAGGCTCATAAATATTAAAATGCCAGGGTGTGATGATGTAATTCAGACCTAGACACCAATTTAACTTGGAGATATGCAAATGACACATGAGTTACGAGCTGCCATCTAGGAAGTAACAGCCACAAGAGACCCAGGTAACATTTTTAAAATGTCTTAGAGCCTTCTAATGGCCGACGAGGAACAATAATGGAAATGTTGGGTCCTCTCTGACCCAGGCTCTCCACTCTGTGAGTGGCCCAGCCACTTTCCCACCCCCACCCCCTCCACATTTCTCACTTACCTTGCTGAGGGTTGTTTCTTTTGGCCCTCAGTGGCATCTGCAACCATGAGGCTTTCCACTCCACCAGCCTTCATGTCACCACACAAGCTTTCGGAGATTTATATGAGGCCCAGTCATTAGAATCTCCTGGTTCTCACGCTCTGGGTGGGACATGCAGTTGGATCTTCACCGGCTTTGGCTCCTGCGCTCACCGAGTTAAAATCGGGGCTTATATTTCTCCAAATATTTATGAGGCTTAAGTAGCTTTTTTCAATAAAACATGGAAAGGATGAATTTCAAAAGAGCTGTGTTACACCACAGGTCAGCCAGAGCATTTTGGTGATGCAACCTGTTTTCGACATGCCTTTTTCGTTTTTATTATTTAAAAGTTATTTCCACTCATCGAGGTAAAGTATATTCCAGGCACCCAGTACCTGCCTCAGAAGCAGCATCAAACGATCCTGGGTAACTTGTGGTAAATGTCATGTCATGAGTGCTCTGCCCAAAGACAAGCTCATTATCTGCTGCTTCACCCTGGGTCATTTTCTTGGCAGTTTTTGCCAGTGGTGGTTTTGCCATTGCTTTCCACTCCCAGGGGCAGAGTGAGGATGGGAGGCCCAAGTCTACCTCAGCCAGAACAGGAATCGAACCCGTGTCGTTGGTGTGATTCTAAGCCACATGCTAACCATCTAAGCTGAGCCGCCCCCGACAGTACATGCACATCCAGGATAAAACTTCCCATAGTTTGTTCCAACAACTTATCTCAGCCCTAACACCAGAAGGATGGCCCCGACTGCACTTGTGTGGCATTGTATCCATTTCCTCCATTCAATGCTCTGAATGAGGCACAGTATAGGCCCACATAGAAATAGAATGAGGGCCAAAATTCATTTTGCGTAAGAGCCAGACAGCCAACGAACAGAGAGCACTTTCACCCCATTAGTCTGGGCTGAATTGCTCATCATCCAGTTCAGTTGCCCACCATTGTCTGTACAGTGCCCTTAAATAATGTAGGGCCGTGATCTAACTGAATAGCGACTAGACGCAAGGGACTGAACGGCCGACTTCTTTCTTCTGTAATGTCAATTTGGCGCTTCTGAATGCTTTCTTAAAATGTTTTATTTTGCAAGTAAGAAAAGAGTTAATGCAAAAACATTAATGGATAGCAACCACACTGAACTTGAATTATGTCTTCAAGAGCCAAATATTTTATATGTGATGACATTTTTCAAGGCTCTGTTCCAAGTACAGAGCCTCGCTGTGGATAAGCTGAGCTAGTAGAATTGGCCGAACACACCCAGGGAGCCAAAGCACAGGCATATCAGATTCTGCAGCAACATAGGGCAGAATTTTCAGGTCCGAGCGGGTGCGAATCTGACCCACTCGAGCGTAAAATAACCTGTGATGACATCTTGATGTCATCCTGCCCTCGTACGATATTTCGGTCAGCAGGCACACGCAAAAGTCGGAATCGCGCCCGCTGACAATTAAACAGGGTAAGTAAGCCCATTAGAGTTGCAATTGTCCCTGATTTTTCATGGCCCAACCCCATGGTTGGTGGACAGGTGAATCAGCCAGGCAGCCTTTGCATTTTTCATGAAACCACATCCAAGGGCAGGATGAGACTTCTGTTATTAAATAACAAAAATAAAAATCTATGGACAGAATTTTTATAATGTATATGTTCAGGTGACTGCTTTTATTCTGATTTAAAAATCTTGATCATAAGTAATTGCTTCCAATATTGGGTGTAGCCATTTGCCTACCTACACTTCCTCCCTCTGGGTGTGGGCATTCTAGTTTTTCTTGCTAGTGCTATTTTGCCATCCATTCCTTGTTGCTCTACCTGTTCAGCACTCCCATGAAACGTGTTCAGAATAGCATCCATTAGGTCATAGGAGATCCCTGATCTAATGTTCTCTGGCAGCATAGAGGGGACTATTTCCATTGAACCTCAATACTGTTCCATGTCTAAAACCTGGATGACTTGTCTCTATCCTTGTTTTCTTTATTAACCAGGATTCTGTCCAACATATCAACCTATTCATTACATAGTCTAATAAAGCATCCTTGTCTAATGTTTCTGATAACCTTTTATTTATTTCAGTATTCAAATTAACCTCGAATTCTCAAAGTACTTAGGATACACCTTCCTGATAGACAAGTGCTTCAGCATTTTCTGACAGCCAGTGAGACCTTGGCTAACTTTCATAATTGTCAGTCATTTCCTGCACCTCAGTCCATTTTGCTAAAGGACAAACCATTAAAAACTGGAGCTGGAATGGGATCAGACACCTTCTGAGTCTCTAATCCCCTTCTTTGGTACATAGTCCACAAACTTAAACTGCACCTTCAAATTCCTCAGGTCATGATCCTGCTTGTTATCCTTGGTTGATATGCAATTCCCATCTGCCTGGCAACAGTTGAGTTTGCGGGCTTCATGAAGTACAGCGGGTCTAAGTGCCACTTTGAATCATCTACCCGTGCCTGCTGGAAACTATGGCACCTGCCTGCCTTGGAGGGGGCAGTGAGATTTGCCCAGATACAATCTGACAATGATCAAAAGGGCTGCTTTTGGAAATGATTTTTTAACATGGATATAATACCCTTTGGGATCCAGGGCACTTATCTGTGGCACCATATATGCAGTAGTCCTGTGGACTGTAAACCTACATTCACTTAGTGTACCAGCTTCTACTTACTTCCACCACTTCCAGTCTCAAGAACAGGAATTTCCACCCGAGGGAAATCGCATCCACTGGCTGGCATTTCCTTGTAAGGAAGAACAGGGACTAGATTTTCATCTCCAAATGGTGGTGGGAATCAGGATGCAAAATCACAGAATCACAGAATTATTACAGCACAGAAGGCCATTCGGTCCATCATGTCTGCACTGGCTCTCCAATTGAGCAACCCACCAATTGCCATTCTCCTGCCTTCTCCCCATGACCCTGCACACTGCTCCTTTTCAGACAACAGTCTAATTCTTTTCGGAATGCCTCAATTGAACCTGCTTCCATCATATTCTCAGGCAGTACATTCCAGACCCTCGCTTTCCAGATTCACTCACTGTATGAAAAAGTTTTTCATTCTGGTTCTAGACCCTTTCACGAGTGGGAACAGTTTCTCCCTTTCCACTCTGTCCAAACCTGTCATGATTTTGAATACCTCTATCAGATATCCTCTCAGCCTTCCCTTCTCCAAGGAAAATAGTCCTAGCTTCTCCAGTCTATCTTTGCAACTGAAGCTCCTCATCCCTGGAACCATTCTCGTGAATCTTTTCTGCACTCTCTCCAATGCCTTCACATCCTTCCGAAAGTGCAATATTCCTGTTGTCCAATGCTGTCCAATCATGGAATCACACCTAATGTTGAATACTATTTTTTAAGTGTTGCAAGCCTGGGCTGGTTGGGCACTGTCAGTACTTTGCCTGTTTTGAACAGCCAAAAGGACATGGTGTTTGATACAATCCACCAGTGATGGGGATGAATGTCCTGCAAAACTGGCATCACACCGGCACTGAAATTAATATACCACATTACTCATTTGTGTGATAGGCAGAGGCTCTTTTTGGTTGAAGGCCACACCCTGTTAGTGGCGAATACCACTCTTGTTGCTACGGCATAGTAACAGCGTGAAACAGCTAGCTTCACCTGCTGTTCAAATTTTTGAGACACCTTACCCTCCCAGGGATCTGAGGTAGACTGGGCACTTTTCAGGGCCAAAATTGGCAGCCATCGGCCCCTTCATAAGTTTGTGTGATATACAGCAAGCGATGATCTGACCGAGGTAGTCATTATTCCACTGGATGGCTTTGATGCGTCAGATTTCAGCATCAAGCCTGCATGGTGAGCAAATAGTTCGGGTCCTATTTAAATTCGGATCATTGATTTTCAGCCATTAAATAGGCCACATCAAAGCCATCCTGCTGCCTTGACCACCCAGACTGTGCCAATCCCATCTCATCCTATCCTTCATGTTACTGCCTTACGATAATTTAATTAACGGTAGCTACACATAGGGCAGAATTTTGCCCTTGGCAGGAGGGCTTGGTGGGGAAGCTGACCACTGCCCGTGATTGGCACCGCACCGTGATTTCACGTCAGTCGGCCAATTAAGGCCCGCCCAGCTTGAAACACAAGCGGAAGCGGGTCAGCGCTGCCTGTGCAGGAGGGACAGGAGTAGGAGCCAGCCAAGTGCACGAGGGAGCGCAGCATAATCGCCCTAAGGCACGGAGCTGCCTCAGGGAGATGAAGAGATTTTTAAAAAAAATTATTTTAAATGTAATACAACACCCTAATACTACATCTCCTCGCGGGGAAGTATGCTAATGCTGCTGGGGCAGATTTAAACTAAATTGGCAGGGGGATGGGATCCTGAAAAATAGTTCAGAGGGGAGAGAAGCTGAGATGGAATTAGAAGTTAAATCACTAGTGAGTGAGTCTGGAAGGCAGAGGAAACAAAGGCTAGATGAGAAGGAAGTGAGTTTCGCAAGGCTAAATGGAATATATTTTAACGCAAGGAGCCTGAGGAATAAGACAGATGAGCTGAGGGCACAGGGAGGCACACTGTAGTATGATATCGTAGCTATGACCGAGACTTGGCTAAAAGAAGGACAGGATTGGCAGCTCAATATTCATGGTTATAGGATATTCAGATGAGATAGAAAGGGGGTTGAAGAGGAGGTGGGGTTGCAATATTGATCAAGGAGTTAAATATAGCAGTGAGGAGGGATCATATCCTGGAAGGATCATCAAATGAGGCCATATGGGTAGAAATGAAAAACACAAAAGGGGAAAACACACTGTTGGGTGTGTACTATAGGCCCCCAAACAGTCAGGGAGAGATAGAGGATCAAATATGTAAGCAAATTTCAGAGAAGTGTAAGAATAATAGGGCAGTAATAATAGGGGATTTAAACTACCCAAATATTAACTGGGATAGTTTTAGTGTGCAAGGTAGGGAGGGAGCAACATTCTTATGTTGCATCCAGGAGAACCTTTTTGGCCAGTATGAAGAAAACCCAACAAGAGAGGGATCAGTTCTGGACCTAATATTTGGGAATGAGCCCAGGCAGATGGAAGGCTTGTCAGTAGGGGAGCATTTTGGAGATAGTGACCATAACTCAGTTAGATTTAGGAGAATTATGGAAAAGGATAAGTTGGGCTGGGCATAAAAGTTCTATACTAGGGAAAGGCTAGTTTTACTAAGATGAGAAAAGATTTGGCTCAAGTGGACTGGGAGCAGCTACTTGCAGATAAAACTATGTCAGAGCAGTGGGAGGCATTCAAGGAGGAAATAGCAAGAGTACAGGGCAAATATATTTCCGTAAAGACAAAGAGGGGGACCAAATTCAGAGAGCCTTGGATGTCAAGGGACATAAAGGTTAGGATTAAGAAAAAAAGAGAAGCGTGTAGTGGATACTGAGGGCTCAATACAGCAGAGTCCCTAGAGAAGTATAAAAAGTGCAGGGGGAACTTAAAAAGGAAATTAGGAAAGCTAAGAGAACGAATGAGAAAGCACTGGTGGGTAGAATAAAGGAAAACCCAAAGGGGTTTTTAAATATATAAAGTGCAAAGAAATAACTAGGGAAAGAGTAGGGCCAATTAGGGAGCATAGAGGTAATGTGTGTGTGGACCCGGCAGACGTGGGTGCTGTCTTTAATGAATGCCTTCCATCAGCCTTCACAATGGAAAAGGATGATGCAGGTATAGACATCAGGGTGGAGGACTGTGATATATTAGAGGAAATTAACATAGAGACGGAGCAGGTGCTAGGGGGTTTAACAGCCTTAAAAGTAGATAAATCCGCAGGCCCGGATGAGATGTATCCCAGGCTGTTGAAGGAGGCAAGGGAAGAGATATCAGGGGCCCTGACAGTAATTTTCAAATCCTCTCTGGCCACAGGTGAGGTGCCAGAGGACTGGAGGACAGCTAACATTGTCCCATTATTAAAAAGGAGAGGAAAGGATATACCAGGAAATTACAGGCCAGTCAGTCTAACCTCAGTGATGGGAAAGTTACTAGAAAGAATTCTGAGGGACAGAATTTCCTGCACTTGAAGAGGCACAGATTAATCAGGGATAGTCAGCATGGATTTGTTAAGGGGAGGTCATGTTTAACAAATTTGATCGAATATTTTGAGAAAGTAACCAGGAGTGTTGATGAGGGTAATGCACTTAATGTGATCCACATGGACTTTAGCAAGGCTTTTCACAAGGTCACTCATGGCAAATTGGTCAAGAAAATAAGAGCTCATAGGATCTAAGGCACATTGGATCCAAAATTGGCGGAGAGGCAGGAAGCAGAGGGTAATGGTAGAGGGATGTTTCTGTGACTGGAAGTCTGTTTCCAGTGGGGTCCCAAAGGGCTCGGTGCTGGGGCTCTTGCTGTTTGTGGTGTACATAAATGATTTGGACTTAAATGTAGGGGGTATGATCAAGAAGTTCACGGGTGATGTGAAAATTGGCAGGGTGGTAAATAGTGAGGAGGATAGCCGTAAACTGCAGGAGGATGTCAATGGACTGGTCAGGTGGGCAGAGCAGTGGCAAATGGAATTCACCTCAGAAAATTGTGACATAATGCACTTGGGGAGGGCTAACAAGGCAAGGGAATACACTATGAATGGTAGGACCCTGGAAAGCACTAAAGATCAGAGGGACGTTAGTGTGCATATCCATAGATCCCTGAAGGTAGCAGGGCAGGTAGATAAGGTGGGTAAAGAAGCATATGGGATACTTGCCTTTATTAGCTGAGGCATGGAATACAAGTGCAGGGAGGTTATGCTGGAACTGTATAAAACACTGGTTAGGCCACAGCTGGAGTACCACAGCTGGAGTACTGTGTGCAGTTCTGGTCACCACATTATAGGAAGGATGTGATTGTACTGGAGAGGGTGCAGAGGAGATTTACCAGGATGCTGCCTGGGCTGGAGGGTCTGAGCTATGAGGAAAGATTGGATAGGCTGGGGCTGTTTTCCTTGGAGAAGCGAAAGTTGAGAGGTGGACCTGATAGAGGTGTATAAGATTATGACGGGCATAGATAGGGTAGCTAGGAAGGCACTTTTTACATTAGAGAGGTCAATAGCCAGGAGGCATAGATTTAAGGTAAGAGGTAGAAGGCTAAGAGAAGAGGGTGGTGAGAGTCTGGAATGCACTGCCTGCAAGGATAGTTGAGTCAGACACCCTTGTAACATTTAAGAAGTATTTAGATATTCACTTCAGCTGCCATAGCCTCCAGGGCTATGGGCCAAGCACTGGAAAATGGGATTAGCGTAGTCAGATCTTTGTTGGCTGACATGGAAACAATGGGCCGAATGGCCTCCTTCTGTGCCGTAAACATCTATGAGTCTATCTCCCCCAAGTCTTTGTCCGTATTTACTTTACATTTCTATTTACTTACTACTCCATCTTTCCCCATGTCTCTGACTTCATAGATTCAATCTGTCAGGAAGTCTCACAACTCTCCCTGATCATGTTCTTGTGAGATTTGGAAGGTCAGTAGTCTGTCTTTGGAATTCTTTTCTTTTATTTTACAGTAAGGTTTGCAGTGTCTGGTGCATTGTCAGTTTGTGACTCAGCATCTGGCTCTTCCAAATGTATGAAGCTGTGTGGAAGCCTCTTGATCAATATCTTGCTCACTCTCATATTCCATCTGCACCGGTGTAGCAGGAAGGTCAGTGTCTTCCAACGTGGAAGAGATGGACATTGTATGGGTTGGTTCTGTCTCTAGTTCTGGACTTGTTAAACTGCTAGCATCGTTGAATGTCTGGGGGTGATGTCCTCCACTATTTTGATGAGGTCAAGGTCTACACAGGCATTTCGGCTTAGAAGAGAGAATCCCTGATTTTTAAGGACACATATTGTTTCCAGTATCTGTTTGTTCTTGTATTGGAGCAATGCTTGCAATGTACCGTTGACCTGTAACTTGATCCCTTTCGGACCATATAACTGGGTTGTAGTTGGCTTCAGACACTGTGTTACCAGCCATGCTTATTTGTCTGATCAGACTGTTACATTTGCTTTGGTATCCATCTTGAAATGAATGATATGTCCATTGACATAAATATTTGCATTCCAGAATGTGTATCTGGGGTCTGTGATCTCACCCAGGGAACATTTTTGTTCCTCTTCTTGTTGAGCTTCTTCAATTCCGTTGATGGCCTCATGTGCAAAGAGCCTCTCGTTATCCTCTGAATATCTAGAGACTTTAGTTCTGCACATCTTCTCAAAGTGCCCAAACCTTTTGTAATGAAAGCATTCCATAGGCTTGCAGGAAACTGTTCAAGCCTGTCGGACTTTTTGTCATCATAGTGCTGGCATGATTTGATGGCATCTTGAACTCTTGTTCCATAAGGCATCTTATTCCCTGAAGTTGCTTTGACATTGTTTTGTCTAATAAATTTTACTGCCGTTGGGGGGTTTTCTGAACCTAAGCTTTTCTTCTGCTCTGTGTATGGCTCTATTTTGTTTACGGACCACTGTTTGTCTCACCAATTGTATTGCCTTCTCCAAGGTTAAGTCTTCTTTGGATAGCAGTGGGTCAGATGGGGCATTATCAGCAACACTGACTACAGTGTGGCCTCCTATCAGATCATCATATTTGCAACCTTCAGCCAGCCAATGCAGGGCATTAATAAAGGTCTGTACTCATTGGAGTTTAGAAGAATGGGAGGTGACCTTATTGAAACATATAAGATTCTTAGGGGGCTTGACAGGGTAGACGCTGAGAGATTGATTCCCCTCGTGGGAGAGTCTAGGACCAGAGGGCATAATCTCATAATAAGGGGTTGCCCATTTAAAACAGAGGTGAGGAGGATTTTCTTCTCTCAGAGGGTAATGAATCTGTGGAATTCTTTACAACAGAGGGCTGCAGAGGCTGGGTCATTAAGTATATTCAAGGCTGAGCTAGACAGATTTTTAATCAGTAAGGGAACCAAGGGTTATAAGGCAGGAAAGTGAAATTGAGGATTATCAGATCAGCCATGGCCTCATTGAATGGCGGAGCAGACATGATGGGCTGAATGGCCTACTTCTGCTCCCATGTCTTATGGTCTTATCTACTGGTTCACCTGGTTTCTGGAGCTTTTTGTTGAATGTGGCCCTTCCTAAAATCTTGTTACTCTGTCAATTAAAATAATTATCAATGGCTTTTAAGACTTCATTGAATTTGTCTGATGTTTCTTTGATGCCTTGTCTCGCTATCAGTTCATCCACAATTGCTCCAATAGTGTATGGTAATGTATTGACTTGTTCAGCCTCAGACGTATTGTCCAATCCTAAAGCAATCCGAAATCTTAAAAGACTTTTCCTCCATAATGCTCAATCCTGTGATTGATTTGGTCTTTCCAGGTACCCAAATCTCTCCAGTGATGTGAATTTGGAATCCATAGCTGCTTTAAGCTTCTAGGAGGTTTGCCTTGATTTTTTAAAAAATGTCTCTTGCAGTAATGCAGTTTTCCCACTCTGACCTGCCTTTCACTGAGACCCGCTGCAGTCACTAACCCTTCGTGGTAACCATTCCTTAAACTTTGCAGAGTTTTTAAACTAATTGCTAGAAATTACTGTTAAGCTCTGTTCATAGCTTTCCTCCTGTTGGGGTTTCATGTTTAAGCAGCTGATTGTTTTTTTTCTCTCGATTGCTGCCTCACAGTCTCCACGTGTAATGGTGCCGCGCTAGGACTCAGACTGCAGCGTTATCAAAACCCACCCTCACTAAAATGGAAGTTGCCCAGCACTGCCTACATATTACGCTGTTAAATTGAAGATGTTGACCCCTTCTCAAGGGTCGTTCACCCTTCTTCAATCGGCGCGAGGTTCCCCGACTCTGTTGCTGGATCAGGATTTTTCATGGATCACCCTGTGCTGTGGTGCAGTTATTACTAAGCTGAACAGTTGATTTTTCTGCCTCTCTCCATCTCCACATCTTCTATGGAGTTCTTTTGGAGATTTGAAACTGTCTTATCGAAGCTTTCAGTTTTGGTGCCTTTTTTCAGGTCAGACGAGCAAATTTCTTTAAAGCTGATTTTTGGAGATTTTGGGGTCCTTCACAGCTGCCGCCATTTTGTATGTCAGTTGTGACTGCCTAAGGAACAATTGCTGAGACTTGGTATATTTAAACTAGAACTGGTTTATTGGATAAACATCACTATATAGACTAAATGTTACTCAGTCTAAGCCATGTGCATTCTCCCTCTCGATTATTGGTCATGTGTCTCTTACATCATCATGTGAGCAGCACTGTTTCTCCAGTCCCACACATTAACCCTTTCAACTCTGAACACCCTAAAGACTAGGCATCATAGGCTGGCATTGATGAGAGGAAGAACATCACCGTTTGCTTTGCTAAATTTTAGTTCATATCCCTTGAAACGACAGCTTGGTTTAATGGTTTAATTCTTTGTCAGAAAGTCATGAGTTCAACCTCCACTCTGTACCCTTGAGCACATGGTTGTTAAAAACCCCTATTAAAGTGTGTCTGAGACAACATTTATCCAACAACCAACATCATCAAAAATGAATTCATGCCAGCAATTTAGTATCATTTACTGATTATATTGTGTTTCTGGCTGTCCCAAGGATCTGAAAGGTGCTTTCATAACTGCATGTTCCTCCTTCACTCATTTCCTTCCTTAGATTCATGACTTTCAAAGCAGAATACTACAATTATCTGAAGAGAAAAATTTGCAAGGCTACAGCGTAAAGACGGGGGAGCAAGACACGGTGAGTTGTTCTGGGAGAGAGCCATGATGGGCCGAATGGCCTCCTTCTGTGCTGTAACTAATTTATGATTCTAAGAAGTAGTTGTTTACAGATGGCCACTTTGACATAACAGGCTGATTTTGTGGGATAATGAACTGAGCAACGTGTAGTATTGGAAACAAGTCACCTAGGATGGAAAAGTCCCAAATTTGCGGTAGCGGCTGTGAAAAAAGTCCTTCCATCCGCCAGCCGCAATGGTGGGTTTTCTCGCTGCATCGTCCCATTCCCAGCATTCATGGGAAACGCTTCGGATCACTGGCCCGCAGGCTCGGATTTGCCCACCACGCATGACCTCAGCACTTCCTCCTTCCGGGTGCCATATTTAAAGCAGACCAGAGCGCAGCCTACTTCATGCTCCTAGACCAGGACTCCTCCGGGCGACAGATAGCCCCGAAAGCAAAGAAGACGCAGCCCCCAAATTTAGTGATGCCAATCTGAGGCAATGTCCTCTACCCCTGCTCTGGCTGCAGGATGTGCACCAGATTCACCAATCCAGCCTGGGAGGCGGTCAGCGCCACTGGAGCACAGAGGAGGTCAACCATCCAGTGCAGGAAGACGATGAATGCTCTCATCTATTCCCCCAGGGTAAGTCAACCACTTCATCACTCTCAACTCACACACTCCCAAACCCATCACACATCCACAAGGATCTCACACCTCAAGGGACAACACCACTAACTCCCACACACACCCTCACATCTCCATCAGGCTCATATCCTCTAGAGCTTGCATCCTCATCTTGTCCTTGGCCCTGCTCACCACACAAACACTTTATGCAGCGCCATGTGTCCTGCTCTCATTCCCTCCAACTGTTTTCATCCAGGAGAAGCTGGCTCACAATAGCAGGGAGAGGTCCCAGACTGGGGGTGGGGTTGCCCACATTAGGGCCCTCACTCACTTTGAGGAGCGACCATCATATTGACTGGTGAGGACATGGACTGTGTCTGCGATGACAGTGAGGTCAGCGGCGAACAACCATGTGAGGATCCTGCACCACATCATCCCTCTCTCAATGCAGCTGTGAGTGCTCTCTCTCCTGCCTTTGACCCTGCTGCCATGCACTAATTCTCTCTACTTTGGTTCACAGGGAGCTCTGCCAAGCGACTGACACCCTCAGCCAGCCAGTCCTTCAGATCCATCCACGTCTTCCCTCCAGCCAAGTGGACACCTCCTCCATTGAAGAGGTGGAAATAAGCAGCCTGGAAGACCCATCACAGCGCTTACCCACACCCTCCACCAGCGCAGAGACACACACTCGGTGGGACCTGGATCTAGAGCAGTTTCGGGGTCACAATGTGGAGGTCACTGCACAGATACATGTCCGCAGCAGGAGGAGGCAGATTCAGCAGAGGTCCCTGGCATTCGGGTGACTGCTGGGGAAGAGGCATCTGTGAGGTCCGAGTCAGAAAACAAGCCCCTGGATCCGGCCTTCCAACACATCCTGGAGAGTCAGCAGAAGATGGGGGAACATCACTCAGAGCTGTTGGAAGACCTCAACAGAGTGGCACATGAGTCAGAGGAGAGCTGCCCACCTGTGTAATAATGGAGGTCTCCATGGGAAGGATGGTGGACGCCATGGAGACCCTAGTCCAGCAGAATGCAGAGATGCACACAGTCCTGCATTCCATCGTGGTAGTCATGGGTGAATTCCTGAAATGGCAACACAAAAGAGAAATGGGGCACCTCAATACCCTCCAGCTGCTCTTTATCCTTAAGGATAAGGCCAGAGCCCTCAGGCACCAGAAGGGAAGAGGAACGGCAACTGGACGCCCCTGGATCATCCACCAGGAATCTCAGAGGCTGTCCACTCCCTCCAAATCCCCTTTGCCTGTGAGCCCCTCAACCTCATCCTCTGTCACCGCAGAGGGAGCAGCTGGCCCACAGGAGGACAGCCAAAGAAGCTGGGGCCTTCAAGGCCTTGGCTGTCCAGAGGACGCACGCTAAAGTCATCAGAGACAACAGGACCAACCATTGCATGGGCTGTCTCCACCCCTGCTATGGATGTCAGGGCAGCTTCCTAGCACCTCCGCCCACCCACTGATTGCACTCCCATGCAGGACCTGTGCTCATCCAACACAAGGCTCCTCAAACTTTCATTTTCACCAACCATGGTCTTGGTCCAGTATATCCAGTATATCCAGTATATCATCAGTTCCTTTCACCCTTTCCCCTCCCCCAGTCACCCATGTCCTTTCCTCCATCACTTTTGTCCCCCTTGGCATCACATTTCATCTCCCCACCATCACCTGCCAACCTTAGCCCTTGTCTTTCCAGGATGTCCAGGGAAACGTGTACATTCCCTACCTTCCTGAGAACCCCACCCCCATCCATACTGACTTCCGTGACCTCCTCCTTCCCATCCCCAGGGTCCGCGCTTGACTCCGTGTCTCCACCAACCACCCTTGCTGTCGCTTCTACTGCTGCCAACGCACCCTCACCTTCCCACCCTACTGGCTCCCTCTGCCCCCTCTCACACTCACCATCCCCACCTACCACTTCCGCCCTCAGTTTGCTCCGCAAGAGGCAGTCATTGACTCCAAGACCCTCACCTGGACATCTCCCCCCTTCCTCCCTCCTCTACCTTTACTGCCTCCTGCCACCGGACACTTTCCTCCCCTCTCCCGAACTTCCTCCTTCCCCCAGTCACCTTCCTCCCCTGGAACTCTTTCCTGTCTCCAAACTCCATCCCTTACACTTTCCTCCCTCGTTACACTTACCTCCCCACTGGTCATATTCTCCCTGTTACACCCTCCTCCCTCCACACTTCCTCTTCCCCCCCTCCCAACCTCACCTCCCCTGACACCTTTGTCCATCCTCTCAACCTCACCCCCCCCACCCCAACACCTTTGGAACCCCCCCCCCCCCCCCGCCGACCAAACCTCACACACCGCAGCGCCTTTGTCCCACCCTTCCCAACCTCACTACCCCCCAGTATACCTTCCTCTCCCACTCACAGCTAGACCTTCCTCTGCGTCTCATTTAGCAATCATCCGTAGCAGCCCATGGCCATGACTGTGATGTTCTGAAGCTGACCTGAAGCATCAACAGAGACGTCCCACCATCCATGAGATGCTTTGCAGTGGAGCCATGTCCATCAGAATCCACCCAGCATGTGATGCACGTGTTCCTCCAGAGCCCAGTAACTGTAGGGCTCCAGCATCTTCTTCTCCTCGGATGTCTGCAACCTGAGCAAGGCCCTAATAGTAAGTCCTGACTTCTACATGTGGTGGGATTTGAATTCCTGTCTCCAGACCTTTAGTCCAGGCCTCTGCTTTACCAGTCTAGCAACATAATCACTATGCTTACCATAGCCCACAGCAGTGTTGGCATGCACCAGTGTTACAAATGCAAGGTTTTATAAAATGGTTATGTTTTAAACTGTCTCTTTTAATTAAGATAAAAAGGAAACGTGACTGCCTGCTAACTCTGCCCAAAGATAAGCCGCTGTAACCTGGTTACTATGAAACAGGGTGGGCCCAGGTCAAGTGCTATTGAAACCCACCTGTCAGGTTTAACACTTGAAAACAAAGAACAGGACAGCTGGCCTGGTTTTAGGCTGACTTCCTGTCTCAAAGACTTTGGAGAGAGAACCTGGGGAGAGAGGCAGGGTCGGCAGCTTCTGCAGTCAGCAGAGGAAGAATGGTTGTTTCTCTGTTAGCTACCAGACAGAATGTGGGTGGGAGGACTTCTCTGGCCAAAGAGACGGAACCCATGAAAATTTAAGAACACTGAAAGGTCCACCTAGAGTGGTTGGGAGAAAGGAATCATCACCAGAGTGAGCTTTACTGCTGGAATTCAGTTCAAGAATTCTTAGAAGACTGAAGGAAAGGACCTTCGATGGTCACTGGGTGTTATGGGTCAGCAAAACAGGAAGACACGAGCCCATTGGAAGCTGAGAGCAACTTTGGATATTTGCTTGAAAGACTGCAATTCTGTGAAGAGCGTACTGTAATGTACAAATTCCGCGTTGAGCTTTTGAGTGTGTTAAAATGCTAATAAGGGGTGTTTTTCTGTAGTTTAGTGTACTGGCAGTCTACTAAGTAATGTTCAGCCATGTTGATTTTAGTTTGTTGTTAGTCTTAAAATGTGAAATCTTGTCATGTGATCCTTTGAGTCAGTCACTGGGAATTCACATTTCTTTACAGAAGTTGTTGGTCTATATGGGGAATCATAACACCAGGCAAGAGAGGGCAGTGGAAAGTAGGGGGTAGAGGCCTTGCATCCATTATGCAATGGTTTGCACTAGTCAAGGATTTTCTGATGGACTTGTACTACCATAACAACCTTTCATTGGAGGATTTATTTGGGTGTATGTGGTGTGGTGGGGAGTGCAGGGGGAGGGCACACGCTTGTCCCAAGAATGCCGTTGTGTTGCACCCTTGACACAGTAATGCTTGGGAGTGTGTGACCAGTAGGTAAATGAAGGGACAATAGAAAACCCATGAGCAACTATTGGTATGGCAGCAATGTGGAATCCACCAGGAAAACGTACTTCTGCTTTTTCACATAAATGTGACAATTTCTCAGCTTATGTAGAAAAAAAAATTGGTTTCACCACTGGAACTTTTTAAAACCACATCCAATTTCTGTGTGGTTGGCAATGGCACTTGTCCAGAAACTCAACAGTACCCAGGAGTATTCCACTTGGCAGGACACCCTAACTGCTGTTTCTAGAAGACTAAGAGGAAGTGGAGGATCAGAGTCGGAATGCAGGCATATGTACCCTGCCACTTGTGCACATTTGCCAAATCATCATCTTTTGGCAGGTCCAAGGATATCTGTATTGGAAACTATGATTCATGAGGGAAACCATGACAGAATTATGCAGCGTTCCAGATCCAAACCTTGAAGCCACTTCAAGGACAAGTATTGCTCTCTCAGTGTGTAGCAAAGGGGCCATAGCCTTGATTTCTTTTTAAAACAACAACAGAAAATATCTATATAAAACATTCTGCAGCGAGTAACTCACCTCCTGACTCTCCAGAGCCTGTCCACCATCAACAAGGTACAAATCAGGAATGTAATGGATTACTCTCCACTTGCCTGGATGCTGGACACCATCTAGGACAAAGCAGCCCCCTTGATTGGCACCCCATCCACCACCTTCAACATCCACTCCCTCCACCACCGACGCACAGCAGCAGCAGTGTGTACCATTACAAGATGCACTGCAGCAACTCACCAAGGTTCCTTTGAAGACACCTTCCAAACCCCTAGAAGAACAAGGGCAGCAGATGCAAGCGATCACCACTACCTGCAAGTTCCCCTCCAAGTCACACACCATCCTGACTTAGAACTATATCGTCGTTCCTTCACTTTCGTTGGGTCAAAGTTCTGGAACTCCCTTCCTAACAGCACTGTGGGTGTACCTACACCACATGGGCTGCAGCGGTTCAAGAAAACAACTCACCACCACCTTCTCAAGGTCAATTAGGGATGGGCAATAAGTGCTGGCCCAACCATTGACACCCACACCCCATGAAAAGAATTTTTTAAAAGTATTTTACAGTGGTATGGTAGTGTAGTGGTTATGTTACTGGATTAGTAACCCAGAGGCAGGTTCGTCATGGAGATGATGGCCCGAATGGCCTCCTTCTATGTCGTTAATTTTCTATGAGTTCAAATCCTATCACAGCAGCTGAACAATTTATATCCAGTCAATTAATTAAATAAACCTGCAATAAAAAGCTCATATTAGTAATGTATCAAAACTGCTGCAAAGAATTGTAATAAGAATAAAGTCGATCAGATCAGCTGGTATCAACCAAGGCACCAGATTCAGATGTGACAAAGGCACACACAGCCCAGTTGACATTGCAAAGTCCTCCTCACTAAATCTTGGAACTTGCACCAAAATTGGCAGAACTGTCCCACAGACTAGTCAAGCCATAGTCTAACATGGCCAAACTCATCGAATCATCACTTTCAGGCAACATCCCGGACTCCTCCATCTCTGGGTATACCCTGTCCTGACTGATACACAGTCAGGGGGGAGGGGCCCTGGATATCCTCAACATTGGCTCATGACCCCATGAAGTCCCATAGCATCAGGTCAAACAGGGGCAAGGAAACTTTCTACCGATTACCACTTACTGCCCTCCCTCAGCTGATGAATCCGTACCACGTTGAACACCATATGGAAGAAGCACAGAGAGTAACAAGGGCATAGAATGTACTCTGGATGGGGGACTTCAATCTCCATCACCAAGAGTGGCTCAGTAGTACTACTACCACTTAGCAAGCTGGTCCAGTCCTAAAGAACATAGTTGCTGGACTGGGCCTGCAGCAGATGTTGAGAAAATCTACTTGAACTCACCCACACCAATCTACCTATCACAGATGCATCTGTGTATGATAGCATTGGTAGGAGTTGGTGGATGGGGTGCTAGTCAAATGGATTTAAACAAGGCCAGTCATTAAATTCAGCAGAAGTATTATTACATGTAAAGTACTTCAAATCCGACTACCGGAAAACTGACATTTGTATAATCTTCCGTGCATTAATTTTAATTGAATTTTTTTTTAAATAACTTACTTGGATAATTCGGCTAGGCGCTGCATTGGCACAGCGTGCCTCCGGACAAGTCGCTAGCTTCCCAGCTGGAGCTTCAGGTTATGCGATAGCAACCAGAAATGTCGCCGGGGGATGATAGGCTTAAAGAACGTAATGAATGTAAATAACACAAAACAAAAGATAGCTTTTTTTATGTAATGCACCACAACTTGTGTTATCTGTAGAAAAATAATAAGGGCTGGGAAGATGCTGAAAACAGGCATTTTAACCTGAGTTGAGAAAGTATGCAGCATGTTCATGGATGAACTACGTATGGCTTCTCATGAGCACAGTTTTCACTGAACAGTTCAGGTTAGGCTCTCAAAGTGGTAAGAATTTTGAGGAAAAGAAATGCATTAATTATGAGTTACTTACAAAGGGTTAGCTTAATCTTAGAATTGTAAAACTTTTAATTATTTCATTCAGTTGAGATGTTAGATGGAAGAATGTTTATGACAAATGTATATTTGCATGTTGTCATTTTGTGTAAATATTCACTCGATGTTTTAAAGTCCTAACAAAATATGATGTGATACTTCACTGATTTCAAAGACTACAATGAGATCTTTTGGAAGCAAAGAGTAAATCCTGTGGTTAGAAACAGCTATCAAACAGGATTTGCTCACCACTTCCTGCACATGTTAATGAAAGTTTATCAAGATCTCAAGGCAATTGCCTACTGCATGAGGCAAATGACAGAGTTGTCTTATTCTTCTTTCTCATCATTGTATGTGATAAGGGAAAAATAATCCCTTAGTCTCATTTCTGCCTCTCCCTCTTTTTCTCTTTCCTCAAGTTCCAGTTCCAATTTCTGGTGCTCCATTCTTAATTTTTCTGCCACTAATTTATTTGTTTCAGTGTCCTCGATTTCCACCTCTAGATGTTTCACAGCCCATCTTAAATTTCCATTCTTCTGGCTTTCAGGAGGTGGGACAGGTAGAGCTGGATAGAGGGCCAGTGATAGGTGGAGATAGCCAAAAGATGTCATAAATCAGCTTATATTTCACCTCTTTTCTATTTTTCCTTAGCTCTGTTGCAGAGTCATACGGACTCGAAATGTTAACTGTGTTCCTCTCCACAGATGCTGTCAGACCTGCTGAGTTTTTCCAGGTATTTTTATTTTTGGTCTGTTTTAATATGTCTGATCCATTCACATTTATGAATTTCTGAAACTCTGTGCTGGTAAAGGTTGTACTGTTATCGGAAACAACAATTTCAGGTAAGCCATGTATACTAAAACAGTGACGCAGCTTCTCGATAGTTGCGCTCCATGTTGGCAATTTGACTTTGTATACGTTTAGAATGTATATCTACAATCGACAAAAACACGGTACCTAAGAATGCTCCTATATAATCAATATGTAGCCTAACCCCGGGCCGACCAGGCCATTCCCACTGATGCAGAGGAGCTGAAACAGGCAACTTCTGTTGTTGCTGACAGTGGAGACACTGCTTGACCAAGCTTTCAATGCCACTGTCAATGCCTGGCCACCAGACATAGCTTTGCACAAGCATTTTCATATTTGATATGACTGGATGCGCACTGTGAAGCTCTGTCAAGAGTGGTTCTCTATCTTGTGATGGGACAACAACTCTTGATCCCCACAACAACATTCCATCTTGACAACTTAACTCTGTTTTTCTGGCATGGAATACTCCCAAATCTTCAGGTACAGGTGAATTTGACCGCCCTTGCAAAACAAAAACTCTGACTTTCGACAATATTGAATCTCTGTTTGACCACTTTCTAATTTGATTCACGCACACAGGCAAAGAATCCAAGAAATTCAATAATTGCACAACTTCTTGTGGAACAGGAGCATGTACAATGCTATCTGGTAATGGGAAACAACTGAGTGTGTCCGCATTTGCAATGTGTAAGCCAGGACAGTACATATAAGTATACTCATACGCAGATAATATCAGAGCCCAACATTGTATTCTTGCTGATACCATTGGTGGAATGGCTTTATCCTCACTGAATAAACTCATTAATGGTTTATGGTCCAACACAATGGCGAAATGTCATCTATGTAGGTACTGGCTGAATTTCATTACTCTGAATACCACCTATAAACGTTCCTTTTCTAGCTGGTAATAACCCTTCTCGACTATAGAGAGGGTTCTCAAGACAGCCAATAGGCCTTTTTGATCCATTTTCAATTCTGTGTGATAACACAGCTCCTACACCATTAGGAGACACATCATATGTTAATACCAACTGTTTCGATGGGTCGTAGTTACTAATAAACACAACGAATGTAACAGATTCTTTACTTTCTTCCTGAAACAGACTTCTTCCTGTTGTGAATTCCATGACCAATGGTGAATCTTTTTTAACAGCAAGTGTAATGGTGCCAACTGTCAAGAAAACAAGAAATTGTAATACTTTTCATCTGCTGATAACACTGTCATTTTTCTTATGTACTGGAAGACAGGTGGTTGTGGTAATTGGAGTAAGAATCAGAGTGACTGCACGAGTCTAAAGCTAACGGTAAGAAATGGTTTTGATATGTTAATGAACCAAGAGGAATTCCAATCAGAGTTTTACATAAACAGTGTTTTTGAATTGAGTTGTTTTAGTTCAAAGGGGGAGATGTGCAGGCTGTAAAAGGTGTAAGGAAAAGGTAGGGTAAGTTTGTTTTTACAAGGCTCAGAGCTCAGGTAATGAAAGGAGTTTAGTCAATTCTGGTAAGAAAGCATTCCTGAAGAGACTGGTTGAGACAATAGAGAGATCAAAGGGAAGGAATGCATTTAAGGAAATACTGAAGTCTAGGTCGGGGTAGCTGTTCAGATTTCCCAGAAGACAGCAGGATAGCCAGGCAGAGCTCCAGGAAGACAGTGTGAGCAAGACCAGACCTGAAGACCCAGGTGCTGTCAGCCTCAGATGACACCCCAACGAAAAAGGCACTGTGTGATAAAAGTTATTGGAATTCCATAGATTTTAAAATCTATAAGGATAGTTGCTGAACAGAAAAGAGGAAGGTTAGTTCCTGAGGTAGTTAAGATCTTGTGGAACTGTGTTTTATTTGTTCATGAGATGTGGGCATCACTGGCGAGGCCAGCATTTATTGCCCACATCCCATCTAATTGCCCTTGTTCAGAGGGCATTTTAAGAGTCAACCACATTGCTGTGGGTCTGGAGTCACACGTAGGCCAGAATAGGTAAGGATGGCAGATTTCCTTCCATAAAGAACATTAGTGAATTTTACAACAATCAACAATGGTTTCATGGTAATCATTAGACTTTTAATGCCAGATTTTTATTGAATTCAAATTTCACCATCTGCTGTGGTGGGATTTGAACCCGATCCCTAGAGCATTACCCTGGGTCTCTGAAATACTAGGCCAGTGACAATATCACTCTGCCAGTGCCACAGTTTATGGTGTAAAGCCATTCTTGTGTTTAAATGTGATTATTTTCCCTTTAATCTTTTAACATTTTTTGCCACTATAAAATCAGCACAAGTATTCTGGGCATCATTTCCTGATTTCAGAACCTCACCTCATACTACACAAATTGCAAAACCCATTTTGGCAGCTGTTTCAAGTTTTGCTCTGGCATTTGGGCAGCTCAGCATTTACCATCAGCCATGTCATAACACAATACAGTTGATAAGTTAGGCAAGAAGCGGCTATAGTAATTGATCATATCCAGGAAGGATATTGGATGGCGAGGGTGCATCTTTCATTGCCCGAACTTTCTCTTCTACTGAGCAAACCCATGGCATCCACCCTGTTTGGTCAGGCTTAGCCACTGGAGCTGTGGGTGCTGCCCATTCCGAGAATTGGACAGGTTGGATGATGCCCAGCTTTTCTAACCGGCACAGTTCTGAATCCACCTTCTCCTTCAATGCATAAGGCACAGGCCTGTCCTTAAAGAAACGCGGTCTCGCCTGAGGATCCAATTATATCTTGACCTGCGTGCCTTTTAAATTCCCTAATTAATCCCGAAATGCCATGTCATATTCCCTTAGCAGTTCAGGAACTCCTCCTTGTTTTCAGTGAAATATTTCAGACCAGTCAAGCTTGATCTTCTGTAACCAGTCTTGGCCTAAAAACTTGGTCCTCCTCCTTTCACTATTATCACAGGCAGCTGGGCTGTCTGTTGCATATAAGACACCGGTACTGTGGTGCTGCCCTTTATCTGAATAGATTCTCCAGCGTATGTTTTTAATTTAGTGGTTGTCCGCTCCAGGTTTATTGGCTGTCTACCTTTGTTAAGGTATTTGAAAGGGTGCACTCCCACCACTGTAGTTGAGGCACCCGTATCCACCTCTATTATTAGTGGCTTCTCATTAACTTGGATTGTGACAGTGATAGGTTCAGTTTTTACAGCAGTTACGTTTTACAGGGAATAAATGTTGGCGTATGCAGCTTCAAACTCTGCTGTATTGTTTTTAACTCCGTCATGTTGGTTTGCTGCTTTACGGGCTGTTTCGACTTTGCCCAGCATTGCCTTACCTCGTGACCTTTCCTATGGCAGTAATGGTATTCTGCCTGCTTGAATTTACGGCACGGAGCTGCCTCAGGGAGATTAAATTCAGTTTCAAAGTTTAAAATAAAGAAAGTTACGCATCATTTACACACGTCCCCTCATGAGACAGCGTCACATGAGCTGGGACATGTTTATGAACTGTTTACAAAAAATTTATTATTTTAATAAACCCTTCATGAAACCCCATTGGGCCCATGGATGAGGTTTCATGAAAAATGCAAAGGCCGCCTGGGCTCTTGGCCTGCAAATTGGTTAATGGCCTTAACAGGCCTTTAACAGTTCGGCAAGCGCGCAGCCGGCTCCAGTGTGCACCCACCGAGTGAAAGATCAGAATGACGCACGGTGACATTGGGACACAATCTGAACAGCAAATGCTGCCCTTAATCTTGGGTCGCTGCTGAAGTGTTTCCACTCGGCCTTTTCATGTTTCTAACAGCAGACATTGCGTCTCGCTTCAATGCTGTGGGTCTGGTTTCCATGCCACGCTCAGCGGGAGGTTCCAGCCCCACATGAAGAACAGCGCCATGTCCTATGTGTTGCAAAGCCTGCGAGTCTCTTGCAGCATTTTCCATGGTGAGGGAGATTTCTAGGCATCGCTTAAAGTCGATGTCGACCTCGGTGAGTAAGTGGCGCCAAATGGCGCGGTCCTGAGCTCCACAAACTAATCGGTCCTGCAGCAAATCATTTAACGTGTCCCTTAAATCGCAGTGTTCTGTCAACTGCTTAGGGCTTGTTACATAGGTTGCGATGGACTCTGCCGGGGCCCTAACAATGGAATTAAATTAAAAACGCAGCATGATAACGCATGGCTTCAGCTGGAAGTGCGCTTTTACGAGGTCCACTAATTCTGTAAAGGACTTTGAATTTGGCACACTCGGGGCTGTCATGTTGTAAATGAGAGTGTATGTCTTACTGCCACACATTCAAAAGGATGGCTTTCTGCCTATCCTCCACAGTTATTTCGTTCACTACGAAGTAAAATCCGAGTTGCTCTAAATACTGGCTCCAGTCTTCCATAGTCATCTAAGGATCCTAAGGATCGATTTTGCTGCAGAGTAGCATGACTGGTGAGTCATCTTTTCTTTTTCTTGAGATTTGATGTACTCGCAGTAACAAGGTGAGGTGCAGCGTCAGAGCTGTTTAACCCTTGTTGCCAAATATAATGACTTGATGGAACGGACAGGCTCCAACAAGCAACAGATAAACGTTATTACAGGGAGCTTTTCAGGTGCTACATTCTTGATCAGGACTCTTGTCAGGAAGCCCCACCCTCTGGATGACCCGCACTTAGCACTCATTGGTCGGAGCCTCCCAGAACATCACGTGACCCCCTGATAGACAGCAGGAGAGGCTATACCTTCAATTACTAGAACGTCCAAGTGGAATGGTGTGTGATTTGAAGGGGAACTTGGAGGTGGTGGTGTTCCCATGAACCTGCGACCTTCTCCTTCTAGGTAGGAGCAGTGGCAGATTTGGAAGATGTTTCCAAAGAAGATGAGAGTGTTTTAGTTAACAATGTTTCAGAATTTTCACAGGCAAGTGAGTGTCAAGCACAACCATTTGGCATACGATTAAAGGAATCATAAAGAGACAGTACAAGTAATTAAAAATACTCTGACGTTTTAGCAGAAGCTTTCCCAATTTCTGCATGTTAAAATAAAGCTTACTGTTTCAAGTAAGCTAATTCTTTTTGTTCATAAAGTAAAAGTCAAGTAACAACAAATATAACACATCAAATAGATGATGTCTATTTCCTGGCAAAATATTTTTAGAAGTAAAACCTGATCATTCAAGACAGTGATAAGATCAGCAAAAAAAAATCCTGAGCAACTTGATTTTAAATTCAAATCACTTTTCAGAGGTTGTGGAATCTGATTACTATCTTGTTTTTCACAGTAGCAAAGGCAAAATGACTGAATACATGAATACTAATTGCAATAAAACTGGCTTCTCTTCCAGGAGGCAGTTCTGTTTACCTGAAGTGGAATGAATTAAGAATGTATTTACCACATTCATACTCCACTTTCTTGTAGGGCAATGTTCTTCCTTTATACGAACATATGAAATAGGAGCAGAAATAAGCTGTTCAGCCCCTCGAGCCTGCTCCACATTTCAATAAGATCGTGGCTGATTTGTTTGTGTTTTGAATTCCACTTTCCCATCTACCTCCAATAACATTAGATCCTTGTTAGGGAAGGGAATCAATCTACCACTGCCTTAAAAATATTCAATGGCCCCAACCCCACCATCTTCGGATCAGATGAAGAGAACATGAATAGTTATAGAGAAACATAGAAAGGTATTGGTACTGAAGGAGGCATTTTGGCTGATTGTGTTCTTCCCAGCCCAAAATGACCTATCCAGTCCAATCCCTGCTTACATGTTGGTTCATAGCCTTATAAGTTATGGTGCTTTAAGTGCACATCCAAAAATGTGATGAGGGTTTCTGTCTCTACTATCCTTTGAGGCAGTGTCCTAGATCCCCACCATCTTCTGGGTTTAAAAAAATTGTTCCTCAACTCTAATCCTTCCACCAATTACTTTAAATCTATGCCCCCTGGTTATTGACCTCTCTGCTAACTGAAATCCATTCCATTTGGGCCACAATTAAATCTTCCCTCTCCCCTTTGTGTTCCAATGGGAGAGCTATTATTAATCTCTTCGGGGAAGATAATTGCTTAATATTGATCGTTCAACTAAAGGATCAAGCAGTTTAAGATTTGGAGGACAGCAAATATTTTCTCAGTTTTAAAGCACAACTGATTCTTTCAAGGCAAGTTTTCCTCTGGCAAAAAAGTGTGTGTAATACGTGCCATGCACGTATTATTATTGCAAAAAGAAGCAACAGGAGAAAAAGACAGTTTGCCTTTGACTACCTTGCAAGCTTCAAAATACTGAACGTGATTGATTGTGCCCCTGAGCCCAGAGTTGTGTGTCATCACCTCTTGTGTTCCTTCACCAGTGCTGTGACTTCTCACACCCTCTGATCTTTGTGAATCCCAAGATATTTGAATATGGGCTGGTACTCCATGACTGTAAGAGTGACCAATCAGGTTTCTCTCTGGTGTAAGTTCATCCCTATGCATGAAGCAGACCGTTACATCCTTTCTAGACTGTGAAGAATGCATCGGGTACCTTTATGAGTTAATAAGCATGCTTCCCCAATTCACGAATGATTATGTATGTAATTGTCTGTAGAAAAACTTACTTAGCGTGGAAGCATGGACAGACTAACTTGCTTTGAAAATCAGATAAAGGAAATGTGAATTTTGTGCACAATAATGATCTATTCCTGTCTTATTCTTCAAATGAACATAAATGATTCACAAAATGGCAAGAGCTACTGATATAATGTTGCCCAATGCATTGGAATGGCATTGAGCACTACTCCCTCAGACACAAAGGTCTACATCTTGCCTCAGGCACCCAACGTAGGCAGCAAAGAAAGTTGAGCACAAACATCAGAGGTGTACGTTAGACTTATTGGGACCATAACTTTAAATTCCCATAATGTGGCTAGATTGTCTAAGCAATACTCCAGTGACACATCATTTGTGTGGATAATGACATTGAATGTGAGGTCACTTCCAAGCACCTCTGCCCCTTGCCACCACACCCACCCACCCACCCCACCGCCATTCAGTGCAGGTATTCCCATGGCAGCAACTCAATATCCTCCTGTGCGCAGCACCACTTGCAAAATCCAATAATGTGGGCCCTACGTCATGACAGAAGTACTGAAAAACACCAATAAATGATGGAACCAGGCTGTCTTCACAATATGGCCAGAAGTCAGTGCTTTCAGATGCATGGAGCACCTGAATGGCTCCCACACCACACTGATAGACCAGATATATCAGACTACACTGTGAATTGTTTTGTACTAGAATAGAACATGAAAAGAATCAGGTTAAGTTAATGGATAGTGTAAATACTACATAATATCAAGCACAGTTACTGTGCACTAATATAACATAACATAGAAACAATCTAGTGTTTGAGGAATGTGAGTGATTATACTGCTGTCTTTCTGTCTCAAACCTGATTCTGATATCTTGTTCCCATTTTCAGATACATTTTCAAAATGACATTAAACCCAGCTGTAGTTTTTTAAATTTGTTCATGGGATGTGGACATCACTGGCTAGGCAACAATTACTGCCCATCCCTAATTGCCCTTGTTCAGAGGGCATTTAAGAGTCAAGCACATTGCTGTGGATCTGGAGTCACATATAGGTCAGGCCAGGTAAGGGAGGCAGATTTCCTTCCCTAAAGGATATTAGTGAACCAAACGGGCTTTTACGACAATCAGTAAAGGTTCCACAGTTACCATCAGACTTTTAACTCTATTTTTTTTTTATTAAGTTCAAATTTTGCCACCTGCCATGGGGGTGTGATTCAAATCCAGGTCTGTAGAGCATTATCCTGAGTCTCTACCATGCTAGTCTAGTGACAGTACCACGATACCACCACCTTCCCCACTAGCTGCTGGCACACAGCAGTATATTCCCTTGAGTGTAAATAGGTAAAGAAAATTTGTTTAACTGAACCATTATTTATTTATGTTGACAACTTGGTAATATAATTTTTATTTTGCTTCACAAATAGGGCAGCATCTACATCTCTGCTCATAAATTAATATTGAAAATCAGGGAATCACCCTCTCAAATTTCTAGATTGATGAATACACTCAATATGCAAAAGGTTCACCAAGCATGTTTGTAGTATTAATAATCTCTGAATGAGAAATTTTTCCATTCTCATTGTTTACATATTAGCATTAATAAATTGAAGAAAATAGCCTTTAGGCAACAAAAATGCAATTTTAAGGCAATTTTTTGAAGAATGAACAGATCTTCTCACTAATTTCTCACTATATCCTTCATGTGACAGTTTACAGAATGGCAGAAATGTACATAACATTTTGTTTGATGTTCTTCTTTAAGTACCAGAGCAACGTGTAATCTACCAGAAATTGGTTTTGCGTTGAATCCAAATGGAGAATTCTGATGTGGAGGACCATCATTTTATATCTTAAACAACCACCAAATGCGAAATAAGCATGTAGTGAGAAGGTGATTAAATGGTTTGCATTCCTTTAGAGTGCTGTGAAGGTTCAAAAACCCTTTGATCACATCGGAAGACTGTGAACCAAAGATCATTCCTGGACCATAGAGATTTACAAGTAAAGCTAATTAAATCATGTGATACTTTTCAAGGAGGGAAACAGCATTTGATTCAGCATAAGCAAGCAAAAAAAAAAGCTTCTTTCTTTCATCCATCTCAGGAGAGTCAGCTTTGAATTAAGAATGACTTCCTTTTCCCTCCTTTTATTTCTTAACCGTTGTGCAAGAGATTTGTCTCAGGAGAACTTTTCTTTCTTCCAACTTCTGCTGAAGTACAATAGGCTGCTTTGGTTTGTCTGTAGGCTGAAATAATATAAATTTTGTAAATGTACTTCCTGTGCTTGCTAAGTGCCACTATCGCACCCTTGGCCGTTTTATGATATTATCTCAGCAGTTTCTACTTTACAACTTTGCACTGAGGCTTTTGAATAGAAATGAATGAACCAACATTCCAACTGGACCAGCATACATAAATTAAAGAAATTGCCAATACACCTCATCCTGTACAGATCAAAAGAATTCTTCAGTTAGACAATATTAATGGAAATTATTCCATTTACATAAATCACAAAAACTTTAGAATAGGCATCTGCAGAACGTGGCTCAGAGACAGAAAAGGCATTGGTTATAAACTTCCAAAATTTCTTAGGTTCTGGGAGGGTCTCAGCGGATTGGAAAATGGCAAATGTAATGCCTGTATTCAAGAAAGGAGGAAGACTATAGGCCAGTTAGCCTAACATCTGTCATAGGGAAATTGTTCAAATCCATTTTTAAGGAGGTTATAGCAAGGTACTTGGAAAATCAGAATGGGATCAGGCAGAGTCAACGTGGTTATGTGAAAGGAAAATGGTGTTTAACTAATTTAAGCCTTAGCAGAAGTAACAAGCAAGGTGGATAAGGGAGAACATGTAGATGTGGTGTACTTGGATTTCCAAAATGCATTTGGTAAGGTGTCAAATCAAAGGTTACTACACAAAATAAGAGCTCATATTACCATGGATAAAGGATTGGTTAGTTTATGGGAAGCAGAGAGTAGGGATAAATGTGTCTTTTTTGTGTTAGCAAGCTGTAACCACTGGCATGCCACAGGGATCTGTGCTGGGGCCTCAAATATCTAGGGCTGAATTTTGCCGCCGGCGAGCAGGGGGTGGGGCCCACTCGCCGACACGTAAAATCATGCTGAATGGTATTGGGGAAGCCCCTGACATCACCCCGCCCCATATAAATTTTCAGGATGGCGGGGCTGCAGCAAAATCAGCTGCGGGTCCGCCGACCTGTCAATGGCCAATTGAGGCCATTGACAGGATCATTTAAACAATTAAAGGACCTGCCCATCCGACCTTAAGGCTGGCGAGTCGGCCAGGAGCCCCGGTGGGCAATAGAAAAAACATGAAACCTCATCCACCAGCGGGATGAGGTTTCATGCAAGGATTTTAAAAAATTAATAAAGTTTTAGTGTAATTAATGAACATGTCCCATCTCATGTGACATTGCCACATGAGGGGGACATGTTAAGGATTCTTTTTTTTTCTATTTTTAACATGTTTAAGAGTTTCAGCGATCTCCCTGAGGCTGCACTTAGCCTCAGGGAGATGTGCGCATGCGCGAAAGAGCGCACTCTCGCTTTTGGGGAATCCTCCCCCGCCCGCTCAGGGAGCGCATAGCGCTTCCTGCCGAACGTCACGCTGGGTGGGCCTTAATTGGCCCGCCCACGTAAAGTGACGGCAGGGTCCACTTCTCCGGCGGGGATCGGCTCCCCGCCCACCGGAGATTGGGTCAGGTCCACTCGCCCGACAGGCAGAAAATTCTGCTCTTACAATCTATATCAATGACATGGATGAAGGGACCAAATTTTCCGTTGACACCAAGGAAAGTAAGTTGTCAAGAGGTTGTAGAGTCCACAAAAGGATATACATAGGTCAAGTAAGTGGACAAAGAATTGGCAGATGGAGTAAAATGTGGGAAAATGTGAACTTGTCCACTTTGGTAGGAAGAATAGAAAAGCAGTATGTTATTTAAATGGAGAGAGATTTCAAAACTCAGGGGTACAGAGGGATCTGGGTGTCCTGGTGCATGAATCACAAAAAGTTAGTCTGCAGGTACAATAAGTGATTAAGAAGGCAAATGGAATGTTGGCAATACTGCAAGGAGAATGGAATATAAAAGTAGAGAGGTTTCACTGCTGCTGTACAAGGCTGGTGAGACCATATCTGGAGTACTGTGTACAGTCTTGGTCTCATTTGAAAATGGATATAATTGTTAGATGCATTTCAAAGAAGGTTCATTGAACCCATTCCCAGGATGGAGGGATTATCTCATGAAGAAATGTTGAACAGGTTGGGTCTATACCCATTGGAATTTAGAAGAATGAGAGGTGATCTTATTGAAACATATAAGATCCTAAGGGGACTTGATAAGGTGGATACAGGGAGGATGTTTCTTCTTGTGATGGAGACTAGAACCACAGTTTAAGAATGAGGTCTCCCTTTTAAGATGGAGACGAGTAGAATTTTTGTTCTCTCAGAGGGTCGTTAGTCTGTGGAATTCTCTTCCCCAGAGACCAGTGGAAGCTGGGTCATTGGATTTATTCAAGCAGAGTTAGATAGATTTTTGATAGACAAGGGAGTCAAGGGTTATGGGGGGGGGCAGACGGCAAACTGGAGTTGAAACCACAGTCTGATCAGCCATGATCTTATTGAATGATAGGGAATGGTTGGGGAAGGG